>NC_088868.1:19851464-20548530 GCF_032884065.1 Artemia franciscana
AACGGCACACTTCTTTGTTTTTCCTGTTTCATTTTTAACACGTTCTGATACTCACTTTCACAATTGTCTGCTAACCACCAAATTCTTTGTTCTTCGATTTCATTTTGACACTTCCTGATTCTCACAGTGACTTGTGATTCTCCCCGCCACTTATTTTCTAACCGCATATTTCTTTGTTCTCGCATATTTCCTAACTAGATATTGTTTTTGTCCTCAATTTTCGTTTTTGATTCGTTTTGATCCTCGTTGTAATTCTCATTCACGTTTATCTTTTAACCGCATATTTCTTTGTTCTTCAATTTCGTTTTTGACTAGTTGTAATGGCCGTTTTTGCAAGATTTTCAACCACATATTTCATGTTCTTCATTTTTGTTTACCATTACTTCAGACATTTTTTTAACTGCTTTTTATTTAGCTGCTCGGATTGGTCTTGTCACATTTGATAGTCTGTGTTGTTCATTTTCACCCCTGCCTTTACATTTCCCAGGTCACCCTTTTGATCTTGTCTCATTTGATGATCCAGTTTGCTCGTTGTATTTTCCCTACCACTTATCTTTTAAGCGCATATTTCTTAGTTCTTCACTTTTGTTTTTGACTCGTTGTAAATGTCGTTTTCGCAAGTATTCGAATAGAAAATTTTTTTGTTCTTCATTTCACTTATCATCATTACTTCAGATTGTTTTCAATGTCATTTAGCCTAACCGCTTGGATTGGTCTTGTCATACTTGATAGCCATATTAACTGGTTCTTACTCAAGTCCTTGCGACGGATTATAATCGAAAAAAGCTTTGACAAGACCAAGACCCTAAAAATACAAATCCCCGTTTAAATGGATCGTATCCCCCTTTATATGGATCAATTTAATGCACGCTATCTTAAGAAGCACAGGATAGGCAATGGAAGACCACGGAATCAAATGGGGAGGAAAAACTCTCATTGACTTAGATTATGCTGATAATTTAAGCATCCTAGATGAAAGTGTGGGCAAAATGAATGAACTTCAAATGAAATGAAGAGGTTTTGGAGTTCAGGGTGCTAGAATAGATTTGAAACTTAATGTTAAGCAGACTAAGACACTAAGGCTAGGAAAAAGTGAAGATGAAAAGGTGACGTTGAGTAACAAAAAGATTGATCAGGTGGGCAGCTTCACTTACCTTGGTAGTATTATTAGTAAAGAAGGTGGGAAAAGTGAGGATGTTAAAAGTACAATAGCCAAGGTTCAGGGTGTTTTTTCACAATTAAAAAGTTTGGAAGAATAAGAAGATAATTTTGGCAACCAAGATTAGAATATTGGAAAGTACAGTGATGATAGTGGTCAAATATGACTCTGAAGCATGGGCGCTCCTAAAAGCGGATGAAGATTTACTAGATGTTTTCCAGAGAAATTGCCTATGGATTGTTCTGGGTACCCGGCTGACTGATCGTATTTCAAATAGCAGTCTGTACGAAAAGTGTGGTTCAATCCCGCTTTCTAGGGCTATAATGAAAGAAAGGTTGAGAAGGTCAGGGCACGTTCTGCGGATGAAGGATGACAGATTGCCAAAGATTGTTTAAGACTAAACGGAAACCAGGTCGTCCTCGTCTGGGGTGCGAGGATGTCATAAAGAAAGATTTAAAGGAAATGGGCACTTCTTAGGAGGGTGTAAAGAGGGAAGCTTTGAATAAATTGGGATAAAGGAGGAGCATGCATAGCTATGTTGGCCTCAGACGGCCTGGTGCTGCGGTGAGTTGTTAGTAATAGTAGTAGTATTTATGCTCTCCTGTTTTATTTATCTTTTGCGTTTTCCTCCTTGTTTCATCGTTGCTAATTACGCAGCCAGCATTTAGTAGCTATTGTGAGCTAATTAATTTACCAGCAAGCTTTTCTATCCTAAGTACGATCTTAAGAATAACATATCATAAAAACAAAGATGAAGAAAAAAAACTTACACGATCTGAAGGTGCACCATCGCTGAGTCTGACATTGTCACTAAGATTTTCTGGACCATCAGTATGAACGGATGTAAAATGAGGAGGCTGGTTTCCCCTTCGAGTCAACTCAGGACAAGGGTATTCTTCAAAGGTTTCAATATCTGATTCATCACTTGAAACAACAATGTCCTCTTCTTCCACAGGGAGATCTGGAGTTGACGGGTTGGATGAGGTACCAGGATTGGAGTTAAACTGCGTCAAGTCTTGATATAATTCATAAAAGATTACTTATAAAATTAATTTTAAGGCTGTGAAGTGTTGATACAAATTAACCATTTAGACATAAGATTTAGATTAGAGGTTCATAAAGATTTTTCATTTACGAAAATGCGGTTCGGTCCTACTTGCCAGAGCTATAATAAAATTATGTAATAAAATAAAAGACAATTTTAGAGTGCTAGGTCACGTTTTACAAATGAAGGATGATAGGTTACCAAAGATTGTTCTCTTTGGCCGCCCAACTAGGTCCAAACCAAAAACACGTCATATGCAAGTAGTATGGGAAACGGTTATACGAAAAGATTTAAAGGAAACTGAAGATTCAAGAGAAAAGTAGAGAGTGAGGCAGGATTCCATCATCGTGAAAATGTTGGATGAAAACTGAGTGGATGATATACCACCCTCTTTGGAAACATGCAGGGACACACGCATGAAGAAGTAAATTGGTGGTGGAGCGATTTAAATTACAGATAATTTCAACGGTCTATTTGACATAGGAGATACATCAAAGGTTTGACTGCTATTGTAAACTATTTTGATTTTATTTTTCTGCAAAAAATGTCATTGATAAAAGCCTTCCCTAGTTAACATCAAGGAATATAAGGGATAGAGTAGTAAGTCCTTTGTACGATGCGGCTGATATTAGCGCGGTCCCTGCAACTGTCCATAACCACGGAGACCCGATTCTGGCTTTCCTTTCTCTACAAATAGATATTCTGGAGGTAGAAACGCGGTCAGAAGCCTATGTGGTGATTTGAAATGCATCTAAGATAAAAAAAAAAGGTACGATGTCGTCTTACGTCGACATTCTGACTTCATCTTAAAAGTCAGTTTTATCAACAGAGTTGACAAACAAAGTCTCAATCACCAAACAACAAACATCTCTTATGGGTAAAACCACGATCGGGTTCAGCTCTCTTATGTAAGAAAACTGAGCATAATACTTCGTTCGAAAGTACTATACAATTCAGATAGAGAATCTTTTCGACAAGTCTTTCATTAGGTCTTTCCTAAGCACCTAAAATTCTGAGCTGTAGCCCCCACCGACACCAGTACAGCATTTAAGTTGGCAAACTTGATGTGACGCCAATATTTGCTTGCCGGAGGCACACACACTGCCCCGCCTCTGGATGAACCATCTCGACTAGTACTGCCCTTTTCTGAGCAACCAGGCAAACGCAAAGAAACGAAGACTATCTATAAGAGAGAACATCCCACTTTGAGTACTCGAAGAAACAATTTGTGAGACACTATACTCCCCTTAGAAAAGTACTCCCTGAAAAGGCGACTGATGATTCCATAAAAATACATAATTCAACTAACACAACATCAGATAAAAATGACGTTGCCTAGTAATAGAGAAGGCCCTGGTTCTTAACTCACTGGCATATTTAGGATGTCATTAAAAAGATGACTGATCTGATTATTAATGCGTCACGATGTGCCAGAATAAACGGAGATATTTTGAATTGTAAGTTACTCACACTTTTATTCTTAAATCATCAGTTTAAATGCATCAATTTTCTTAAACGACTGAAACAACATTAAAAATGACAGTACTGAAGCGAGGTTTCATTTGGGTTATTTGGGGTACGAGCGAGTAAAATGAGAACAGGGAGTATAGAGTATACAACAGAATTATAGAGGGGGAAAGAGTATTCTGGTTAGATATTTGTAATTTTTGCGCCAACGTAGAATGGGTACCCCATACTGGAAGGGCACCTTGCAAAACGGCTAGGTGGATATTATATTTGAAGATTGGTTGCAACATATTCAAAAATTAAATCTGACAAGCATTCTTCCTCATGAACGATATTCTTTTCTTTCAACTTTTCTATTTTTACATTCATTATTTATAAAAATACTCTATCCAGCGGCAGAAATTTCGCTGAAACAATGGTTAAAATCAGAATTTATGGAATAGAAGATTGAAAACAATGTCCTTATGATCAAAGTATTCTCTGAATGATTCTAAAAGTTAAATAAGCTTTTTACTTTACAGCTCAAAGAGCATGCTTCTTAAAGTTAATACGATTATTATATTAATACAATATGTTATATTAATACAGTTAACACGATTGTTTAGACAAGAGTAAGTTTTATGTCCGAGATCCCCCTCTTCCCTAGTCAAACCCGTTGATAAAAAAGCAAAAGTTTATGAATCATTTATTCGCCGATTTTATTTTCGCACTTGTCCCACGTAAGTGGAAAATCGAAATAACAAGATATTGGTTTAAAATCAATTACCAATATAATTTGTTTCCAAGTCTTGTTTGCTAATACTATGCTTTCGTTTCTTTTGCCATTATTCCCCATATAGATAGCGAAGTCTACTGTTAAAAGTTTCAATCTTCTCAACTTAAAAAATTAGGCCTCAAATTTTCATTCTAACTGATCGGTTCTAGGTGTATTCTCCCCCCCCCCCCCCCGACTGAAAATTCACCCCTACAGATTATTCCTTTACAAGCAAGACTGAGCTCTCACAGGGAAAGTATGTTAACGAAAAAGAATAAAAAAAAAGGATTTTAGATATTCTAGCTCTATTCCAAAATGTAGGCTTATGTGGTGAAGAATATTCTTCAGTATTTACTTTTACATTTTACTTCTTTTAATTCCTTTTCGGGGTTACGTAATCTTTAAGTTTCTTTAAGTTATCTTTAAGTCTCTTAAGGTTAAGTTTTTTTTGTCTTTCTTGGGGTTAAGTTATCACGGAATAAGAAGCACGAGTAATTACTCCCCGTGGGCTTCGTCAGCACCAACATCTACAATACATGATACAAGTTGACCCCTTTGTGATCGACAACGCTTCCACCAGACGTAAATCAGAAGGTTTTCCTGTCTGATGTAGCTTTAAGGCACTTTTTGGTTTTTATTTATTTATTTGATTTAGATAGCACGGATTCGAACTCCAGGTCAGAACCAAGCAAATTTTAAAACGGACAGAACTTCTTATTCGAAATAACCAAGCAATAAGTTAATAAAATTTTCAAAAAATCATGAAACCCTGTTCACAACAACGTACTGTTCACTAGGCGTACGTCGCGGGTATTCCCTGTCTGAAGTAACTTTAATGAGCAAATTTTTTTTTAATTAAATTTAAGTAGCATGGAGTCAAACTCTAAGTCAGAACCAATAAAATCTCTGAGATGGACATAACCATATAATATCTTTGAGACGGACATAACCGTATACTTTATGTTTTGTCTTACTTTCTCTTTGGCAGGCAAATTTTAAACGTGAGAGTATGTTCGAGGGGGATAATTGTATGCAGGGAGAGAGGGTAGTTGTCCAGGGGGAATTGTCGGGTGGAAACTTTTCTGTGGAGGATACTAATTAATCAATCGTAAAGATTACACTTGAAATTTTAAAATTGCTTTTTTCAACAAATTACAAATCGAACATATTATTGGTACTATAATCAAGCGTAATTAGAGGTTTTCTACTACTGTGACTATAATGTATCTTTGACATTATGAGCACCACCATGGAAATCCCAAAAAGCAGGATAAGCGAAAAAAAGTGATGTGAGATTGTTTCTGAATAGCTAATGTTCTATATTATTGTTTACATTGGATCAAAGCTGGCGAATGTCATTATGCTTAATTACCCAGATCGTTTTAACTAATGAATGGCGGTATTCTTTTTTGTTGTTGTTTATAATAGATTACATAATGGGAGTATATAATCAGTCAGAAAAGTAACCATTACGACGCGAAAAAGCACGAAGAGAAAACCACGCACTCGAATGTCTACTTTCCTTTAAAATATCCTCCCAGCGCTGTCAATTCTCGTTACGTGCTCATCTATTTTATAAATCTTATAAATAATACTACGAACCATTTTCCACTAAGAGATCATAGTTAGGATTGCTAAAGCCACTGTTACTGCTGTCTTGATTCGAATCGTAACTGAAAATCTGTCCTTGAATCGTAACCATAACAAGTCTCACCAAATCCTCTTTCTCTGAAAGTAAAGTAGCGGATACACACATTTTAGAAAATCACAAAAACACTAAGCAAAGATTATATAGAATAAGATACGTGTATCTGCGTCTCTGTCACGAGTGATACGATTGCTGCCACAGCTTAGATACCAATAGTTATGAAAAACTTGATTTATTTTTGGGACACAGTGCACAGTAGCGATACTTGCGGCTGGAGACAGGAAACTGGAGCGTATTCAACAAAACTATTCATCTATATGCAAAACTATACAACAAAACAAAATTGCGTTCCCGCCTATGGTGTTGTAGTACGATCACTGCGTCGGAGCGCGGGCTTGGAGGAGGCGCTAAGTTCAGAGCTCTGTACCAAAAGCTTCTCATGGGCAAGATAGGAGTTTTCCTAACTATATTGGTATCTGAGCTGTGATTGCTGCTGTGAGAAATATACAAATGTAACCATGTCGAAATTGAATAAATAATCTTGATTATGAGCTTGAAGCCACTACTCCCATTCGTAGGTGACGATTCATGAGTAAAACAATAGATAATATCAAGAAAAAATATCAGACCCTTAAGATGGACGAAAACAGGTCAAAATCCCCCTTTTCCGTAACCTAATAAAGATTCATCTTTTTCTAGAAGGCGTAGATTTTTAAAGTACCAAGGACAATGGAAATAAAATTTGATAGTTTTAATGGGTTAATTGGAAACTTGCGCAGTCATATACATCTTGAAAATTAGGATACACTGAGAATTTAATTTTAAAGAAAGAGACATCTATGTGCAGTTACATAGTTTTGCAGCGAGTGTCAAAATTAAAAAAAAAACGTAGAGGAATCTTCAGTAAAAAAAAAAAAAGCTAAAAAATATGGCATCAAACAGCTTAAGAAGTTAACGTTTAATATAAACGTTAACGTTTGAATTCTTATAAATGAAAAGCGTCACAAAATTTAGCTGATCAGTTTCGCTTATTCATTTTCACGTTTCAACGTTGCAACACTGACAAAAATGTGGTACTGTCCTAAAAACTTTATAATTTTGAGAGCTTTACAAGCTTTTTTGCCTGTAATTCCACGCAGATTAACGGTCCTGTGTCAATTCTAAATTCTTGGTAAACTTGCCCAAGACCATAGGGAGGGGTGCCTTGTTTACCTTTCATTCCAGGCAATCTAACAGTCCTACGTCAATTTTAAATTCTTGGTCAACCTGCCCGAGGCTCTAGGCGGGCGTGCCTTTCTAAAAGCTAGCAAACAAAAACTTGTCAAATAAGAGAGTCAAACTTACTCTTGCCGTTTACCCGTGCCATTTAAAAAAAAACACTTGGAAAAATATAGGTTTCACCGTTTGGCTGCGAGTCCAGAGGACTTGTTGGTCATGTGTCAATCCTATGACACGGCATTCCACCTTTAGACTATAAGCGGTCAACCCTATTAGGCTTAGGTTTCACTTGTTCTCCTTTGGTTCCAAGCAAATTCAGTCCTAGATTTTGCATACAAGGCCAGTGGACATTGTCCATCACGCGTCAACCCAAAATAAATCCAGTCTTTTATCCCTTGGTTCTTTGACTATCTACCTTAGTTCTGTCCTAGGGATAACGCATGGAAGGATGATAGATAGACTTTTATATCAATAAATGAACTGACATCAATTTTATACAATCCGAAAAAGGGCTTATGCCAGATTTGCCTCTCACTCACTCGGACAATCTGTCTTGGATTTTTCTACAATTAGACATGGCTTGATACCCGCACTACTTGATTTAATTTTTAAAATAAATCCCCTTTTTCTCAGGGATTCCAAACATTGAGGGATGTCTCCTAATGTCTAATCCCCAATGAATGCTCAAGAGATTTTGCGGCTCTTTCCTTTCTTTAACTGGATTTAAAAGACCTCACACTTTTAGGATGGAAATTTCTTGTAGTGGCAAAAACAAGCATAGCTTATAAAAACAGCAAAAGAGAGAAAAAACATTTAAACAATTGCAAACTTGTTTCTATCTTTTAAAAAAATTAGTAGAGCCAAGTGAAAAAAATAAACTTCTAGGATGAAAATTTGTCATAGTGGCAAAAAAGCATAGTTTATAAAATCAGCAGAAAAGAGAAAAAAACATTTAAACACAAACAAACTTTTTGCTCTTATTTTATATAAATTAGCAGAGCCATGCAAACAAACTACACATCTAGGATGGAAATTTGTCTTAGTGGTAAGAACAAGCATAGTTTATAAAAACAGTAAAAGAGAAAAAAAACATTTAAACAATGACAAACTTATTTCCAATTTGTTTAAAAATTAGTAGGGCCATGTGAACTGAACTTTCTGGAATTAGTTCAAACACAAATTTCTGTAACTCTCCGAAAGCATCATTCATGAAGCTCAAAAGATTTCAAATCTTTAAAAAAGTTTCTCCGGAAAGCAACTTGTATACACTAGGCACCTACAAAGAGATTTATTTTGAGTAAGTAATGCTATTTAATTATTAATGATAAGTAATAATATAACAACAATTAATGATAACAATTAACTATTAATGATAAGTAATAACAATTTCTTTCTCATTTATCTGTTGAGCTTTGCAATGAAAATTATCATATTGTTTAAGAATAGCATCAAGTAGCGAATTCAACAAACTATTAATGAGGATTCTATGTTGAGCTTTTAAGTAGTTATTAATCAGCTGGTGATTTCAGAATTCCCTTACTGGCATTGTGGCCATTTTTGATCGAAATTGTCGTTTTGAGGCAGAAATTAGCCAATATAGGTAAGACAAGACCTTTTTCGTGAGTTGAAAAAAACGCAACAAAAAACACTAGAATTATTGATTCTATTCAAATGGAATTCATGATTATCTAGGACTTTGGATTAAGTGTTTTACCCCTAGAGGGAAAAAAAATAGGAAAAGAGGAGATACAACAATTATACTGCCCATATTAAATATGATTTTCCTCGATTTTCAAGATAGTTAACCGTAAATCTCCAGTCATGGGTATCAAACCATAACCTACTGATTGGTTACTTTAAAATCTGCATTCCCGCGTATTTTGGCTTTCTTTGAGCAAAAACTACGTTTTGTGGCACATAATGTTGGAAAACTGCACTTTGCTGCGGAGTAATCTCTTTTGTTACTTATGAAGGCCACTAGATACTGCAATTTATATTCAAAAGAGCCCTCTCTCAAATTTTAGAATAATTGGTTTTACACAATCACCCCTGGGAAAAAAAACATCAGTGCTACTTATACAAAAATGTGTTTTCCTTGTTTTTCATGATGGGGAACTGTATATCTTGCAATTTCATTGACAATACAAATTCTAATGATGCAATTTTTACTTCGATTTGATGTCACTTTTGAAGGTAGCAGGCCCTTCTTTGAAATTTTCAAAATGTATTATTATTATTATTCTCTGCGCACTATTTCTGAATGAACGTCCATTAGAAAATGTTTTCACCACACAGTTTCTAAGAAAAAACGCTTTTTGATTTCAGTTACTATGAGGTGTGGCATTTTGTTTGCTAAGTTGCAGTCACTGTTCAAACCATGATCACTATGTTGCAACAAACATTTTGAAAAATATTTATATAGGGAGGCCATTTGCATGCATACTAGGCCATAAGGAATAAAATTAAGTTAACGTATAGATTCATATATAGATACCTATAATATTTTCATGTGATATCCCTCGAAGATTGAGAAAATGTTGCAAGTCCTTGATTTTAAGACGTTTAACATCACTTATGTCTAAAGGATGTGACAAGAGGACTCTACAGCTGCGACAGACGTCTGTATTGAAGCGACTCTTTGTTGTACAACCAGCACAAAAATACCTTTGACATGGTGGGCATGCCATCTGAAACAGAAAATCCAACCAAATAAAGGTGACTTTAGATTGCAATAAAAGTAAAGAAAAAAAATCTTGGTAGCTGGTTAGCTTGAGCTGAATTTAACTTCTTCTTTGGTGCAATACATTTTGTTCTTGTGGTAAATGCTCTCTTTTTGAAGGTACAGGGTTTATGGCTGTAGATGTCAGTAATTTTAATCGGATTAAATTCATATTAATAAGTATAAACAAAAGAATGCAGCTGATCCAAGGTTGTGTGTTTATGCTTTAAAAAATCGTTACAAATTTAAAAGCCCATCATCTATTTTATGCACTTCAATACTTTGCACTATCCTTTGGAGCCATCCAGGCAGTAATAATTGAAAAAAAATACTCCACGCCATAAAAAGGTGATTTTCAAAACGAAACATAGAATTTTTTCAGACATCAATTTTAGTGAACCATGATCGAACCGTGATGGAGGAGATCATGGACTCTGGAGGAGAAATCACAGTTTTCAACTCAAGGGCATATTTTAAATCTTCAAAATAGTTTTATAGACAGCTTACCAAATATTCCTTCAAATAATATGTAGTTTAAAGATCCTTTTCGGGCAAATTCGACATAGGAAGGAATGTTTAATCTCAGTGAACAAATAGTTGATAATTTGATTGAAATTTCATGCAATACCAATCTGAACAAAACGCTTGAAACTATACCATAAATTAATTTCACGTTTGCTGCCAAAGAAATGTCTAAGTGTAAGTGAAAGGGCGATGCAATTTTTAACGGCTTTTGTCAATGGCTTCTAGTTTTTGTCATCATGTGAAGCTGCATTTTCAGGCTTGATGCACTTCAGTAAGTATTACAACATATTTGATGTTGAACTTAATTTGTGAATAAAATGAAAAATCATTACCTCCCGACTGTAATTGTTATGTGACGAAAGCGGCATCATTCTTTGCACTAAAAACAAAACATGTAGAAACAGAGTTTACCTCATCTACTAGAGTTTCATGTGAATAAAAACAGTCATTTTTTTAATAGCTTACATTTTTTTTAATAAGCTTGAAGTTTTTTTGCTTTTGAAGTCAGCAAAGGAGTAACAAAATTTTCATTAGAAAATTTATCACAGCTTTTAGCAGCCTCCATGAAATCAGCCTTTTAACCAAAGGAAAAAAGGAACTTACGATAACTAGACCCAATTGCAGGGATTAATGGGGACCTTCAATTGGTTTTAATGTCTTTGTGGCAGCTCTATATCCATAGTTGCATCAATTGAAGCAAAAGAAAAAAACAAAAAAGATGGATAAAAAATAGCAAAGATTAAAAAAAAATCTCATGGAAAATATAAAACCAGTTTTAATTTCTAGGAATCTATTTTAATTCATCTAAAGCAAAAGTTCCACAAAATGGATCTCTACTTTCAACAAAAGTCAAATTTGGCATAAAATCTAGCTGAAATGCTGATGACTACTTTCCCACGATCTAAGATAAACAATTACTTCCCATGCATATATTTACTTAATGTTTCATCAAAGTCATATAACAAGTCAAACAAAAGAAATATGAGAAAGAATTACGAACCATCCAGTACTACAGCCTCTAATATAAGACATAAGCAATATTTTCAAACCCAACAATTTCAACAAATTAAACCAGTTTTATTTTAACAGCACTTGAAACAGATTTAGCAATTACTCCACAACGAAACAAAATCAAACAAAGTGAAAATAATTTAAATACTCTTGAGGCAAATGAATTTTGAGATTTGAGTCTTTCCTGGTATTGAAATCATTGAAAGGTCATCTCTGTGTTCCTGGCAAACAATAAACAACTACATTTTCCTTTTTCAAAATTTTTAGGTAAGCTTTTCAAGATGAAAACTATATATTCAACTGTTTTCCATTTCACAGTAGACAGCTTGGATTTACATTTTGCATTTCAACTCTTTCACTTTCAACAAACATATTCGAATATTTAAAGGTTCCTTTCAAACTCTTGCCAAGTTCTTACAGTAATTTGTCTGAAATTCATTTCCACTGGTGTCCCTAATCCAACTGTTTCATCTACCAATGCCACCACACAACCAATTTCAGTTGTCGTACATAGTGGTTGCACATGTGCCTATGATGCAGTTATATCTGAGAAGCACTTATTTACTCAACGGTATCAGAGAAGCAGAGTCTAAGCCAAACTCGATTTTTCTTTTCTCCAAAGTAGACAGTCCTATACATGTCTAGAGACAATTATATGTTTAGCATCGCATAAGTAGGGAAGGGGTTGAGGTATTTGAGCTTGAAAATACCTTGTGCTGTAAATCCATTTCAAAAAGTCTCATTCATCCAGTTCAGCCGCTTTCCAAGATAACAAAAATTCACTGAGGCGTAGTTCTGCCAAAAACTACGTTATGGAAAGGTATTTTCGATACAATATCATGTGTCAGTGTAAAATAAATGGTAATTAGAATAAAACAAAGCTTTCACTCAAAAAGTAAACAGTGAATTTGAAACATAAAATTTGCCATGAACAGAAACGATCAGGAATAAATAAAGGAAACCAGGAACTAAGAGAAATTACAATGCACAATACAATAAAACCTAAATCAAAGAGAAATTACCACGAATAAGTTTGATACTGCTGCCCTCAAAAGAGGATAGTTCCACTTGAGTTCTATTGAAAACAAGAGCTAAGAGCTCATATGACACTTGTGACGAGAGATCGGATCCGTTCCGGTTATGTCAATCGCGCATCTAGAACTTGAGCTTATTCTCGAACTCACCAAAGCACTAGAAATCCCCCCCAACTCCCCCAAAGAGATCGGATCTAGCCCGGTTATGTTAATAACGCATCTAGAACTTGTGCTTATTCTTCCCATCAAGTTTCATCCAGATCTCTCCACTCTAAGCGTTTTCCAAGATTTGCGGTTTCCAAGATTTTCGTTTCCCCCACCCTCCAATGTCCCCGGATCCAATCCGAATTGAAAATGGAGCATCTGAGAGATGACATCATTCTATATATAAAGTTTCATTAAGATCTGATCACCCATTTGTGAGATAAACATACCTCATCTTTCACGATTTCCATCCATACAGCCTCCCTCCAGATGGTCGAATCGGGGAAACGACTGTTATCAAGTCAATTTATGCAGGTCCCTGACACGACTACCAATTTTCATCGTCCTAGCACGTCCTGGAGCTCCGAACTCGCTAAAGCACTGGAAATTTCCCCCTCCCAACAAAGCGGATCCGGTCCAGTTATGTCAATCACGCATCTAGGACTTGTGCTTATTCTTCCCATCAAGTTTCATCCCGATCTCTCTAAGTGTTTTCCAAGATTTCCGGTTCCCCCTCCAACTCCCCCCAATGTCCGGTTGGGACTTAAAATAAGAGCTCTGAGACATAAGGTCCTTCTAAATATCAAATTTCACTAATATCTGATCACCCGTTTGTAAGTTGAAAATACCTCCTTTTTTCTAATTTTTCCAAATTAACAATCCCTCGACCCCCCGATGGTCGAATCAGGGAAGCGACTATTTCGAATTTAATCTGGACCGGTCCCTGATAAGCCTGCCAACTTTCAGTGACCGCTATACTGATCACGTATCTAGTTTCGGATCTTATTCATGTAAAAATTGGGGTGGTCCGGGATTCCAACCTGAGACCTCTCGCGCCCTAAGCGAGAATCATACCACTAGATCGGCAAGCTACACTTAAGAACAACAATTATTTATTTTATCGTCAAATATAATTCTTCTCAACTATCTCGTTCGCGCGCTCCCCCCCCCCCCCTGTCAGATGGTCGAATCGGGAAAGAGACTATTTCTAATTTAATCTGGTCTGGTCCGTGATATGCCTGCCAACTTTCATCGTCCTAGCTTATCTGGAAGTGCCCGAACTAGCAAAACCGGGACCGAAAGACAGATATTGCGATCGCTATATGTCACTTGGTAAATACCAACTGCCATAAAAAGGAATTTATCTTTCCTATTTTTGGTCAAAATTCTGAACAGTTTTTTTTCTATTTTTAGGTATTAAAAACTAGTAGGCCTAACCTGTTATCAGCAATATGTAGTCAGCAATCAGTACTCAATCCAGTCAAAAATTGACAGGAAAAAATTCTAGATAATAACCATCTTGTGGCCAATCAATAAGTATTTAGAAAAAAAAATTGAATAAAAAAGTTCTCCGAATTTCTAGGAAAAAACTCCTGATGTAAAAAAAAAAATTGACAGCTTATTTATCACAGAGCCTTATCTTTGTCTGTGTTTTCTTCTTCTTAAATCCATGCTTTTCAAATGAATTGAAAAATTAATTTACAAGGAATTCAGTTGGCTAATAAATATAGATATAAAATTTTAGGTTTGCTGTTTTTGTGGGGGGGGGGCTATGTATTTTTAGAGGGTAGTGATAAAAACCTTCTTTTTGTGCACATGAGAGTTGTATGCACAAATAGAACCTACTGCTGCAATTTTGTTCACCATCCAGCCTCTGGCTATCCTGCCAAGTGTCTGACCATGAAGTACTATACTTAGTAGAATACACTACCATGATTAGATGGACTAAAGCAATAATGGCTGCCAACATCTTGCCCAGGAGTTAGTACCCCCGGACATCTAAAATGCTAACTGTGACAAAAGAAAACATTCCTTGAGTAGCAAACTAGGATCAGAGAAACAAGCTCTGTTTCTAATATTGGTTCTGAGGATCAAGTGCTGCTGACCATTGATGGCTGATGATTGGCGGGTATTCCCCCCTCCTCTTTTGAGGGACGACTGTTGCCTTGCCTGTCTAAGATAGTTTGAAGCTCGCGGGTGGAGTTCTGAGAATCAGGGGAAAACAACAGTGGACAACTAAACACTACCAAGGAAGGCTCTTCTATAGTGAGGAAAAAAGACATAGGCAAGTCCATTCTCAAAATACCACATACAAAATACAGCTTTTTGTGGAATGTGGAAGCAATGGGCCTTTGCATCCTGAACCTCAGCTAAGTTTAATGAAACTGCCCAAATAAAATTCGTTATGATGTTTTTTTATTCAATTTATTGAATGAACTAGACAAAAACCTTTTAGCTTCAAAGCTTATAATCTTTCAGACCTTAAAAGCAGAGGAGTGAAGATATGAGGCTGGTAACACATTTCTAGACCTAATTTTGCGCTGTAGGTCCATTTCGCAAGGCTTTATGTACCATACACATAAATTTTCTGAATCTATAAAGAGGAAATGTCCTGACGAGGGGGGGGGGGATGGATCGGTCCTCACTTGAGGAAAACAGTGGCTAAGAGAGAGTTGTTTTTGCTGCCATTCTATTAAAATTTGTTACCAAGCAATTTTACTAACAATTGAAGTTCTGCAAGCTAACAAAAATTCTAAGGATAAATAAGCCAAAACAGCTGATAGAGGATTCAATGTAATATTCTCGAAAAATGATAACTTACCTAAGCAGTAATAAACAGCGGAGAATGCATGGCTGCTAATATTCTTTACAGCCAGCAAATTCTTTTGCTAGTTTTTCTAAAAATATCTTTAGAGAAAGGCTTACCTGGTAGGCTATTTTCATTTTCGTTTTCCAAGATTTTTTTTCAAACTCGTCATTCAATTAGTATATTTCTGAGAATTTGGCAAACAATTTTTCTCTTCTAAGCTAGTAGCAATAACATCAGCATTGTTATATCATTCTTATCATAAAAACTTTATTCAATTCATAGTTGCTTTAAGTTCAATTATGTCCCAGCCCCCCCCCCCCCTTCATCTCAATACCTGATGTGGCGTCGCTTGGGGAGGAATGCATGAGCCCCCCCCCTCAGATTTTGCGAAAATTTCTCTTTTTTTGATATATTCATTGAAAAACACACACAATTACCCTCCTGGATTTTGAAAATATACATTCCAGCCCCCAGTTTTCGTGAATTAACGCCACTGAATACATGTATATAACTATAGGCGAAACACTAGGTTTGCTGATTTTATTTGCTGTTTTTCCCAACTTGCATTATGAGCCTATTGCTGGTGAGAAATAAATACAAAAAAAAGAATACAAACTAACATAATTAGTAAACTTGATGTATAACCTGGGGCTATATCTAGGACTTTTTTTTGGGGGGGGGCAGGAAGATGCAATGAAACTTGGTATTAAACAAATTAATCATTTAGTTTCTTGGATAGCAATAACTAGTAACAGTTAAAAATGTCCTGTCTTGGACTAATAACAAAGTTGTTACTTTATTACCACCTAACCCTTTATGCTGATGACTCAAAACTATTTGGTGTACCAGATAAATCATCAATACAATCTGACCTTGACCACATTCAGGCAAGGGCAGATAGGTGGCTTCTCTCTTTCAACATATCAAAATGCGTCACCATCCAGTTTGGTCACAATAATCCTCTGCAGCAATATACTATGAATGATAACCAGATATTATCCCCATTCCTCTCTAAACTGGCACCAGTGGCAAAAACCTGGGAGTCACTTTAGACAATCTTCTGAAGTTTGATGAAAACTCTACACAAACTGTTTCCACAGTAAATTCTACCCTTGGACTTGTTAAAAGAACACTTAATAGACAATTAATACATGGAATCTTCTTGAAGCTATACAAAGTGATTGTGAGACCAGTTCTTAACTTTGGAACCTGCCTTGCTGGTCCTTTTTACAAAGGTGATATATAGTTGATTGAAGGTGTACAAAGGAGGGTGACCAAGTGCATAAACCATATAGGGAAAGGCTGCCTGACCGAAAACTCCCATCTTTGACCTTCTGACGCAAGCAGTGACATGCTACTCACATATAAACTTGTCAGTCAACCCCAAAATAAGCTCTTTAACCAGTGACCAACAAAAGACAAACACAAGGTCATTCTAAGAAGCGTCATAAGCCCAGAGTTGACAGTGGAATTAGACAAGACTTTTTTAGCCAAAAGGTCATCAATGATTGGAATTGTTTAAGCGAGGAGACAGTGTCTTCAACATCAGCAAAAGTTTTTAAAAGGAGACTCGACAAAGAATGGAACTCCAAACCTTAAAGATACAACTGGAGCTACCCATCATTTGTGTCTCATAAATAGTATATTTTGTGTAAATTGTTTTAACTGCCATCTCAACAACAGAGCCAAAACGATCTAACATTAGACCTTATTTTGTTCCGAAGTGCGAATTAAGGTAATTACATCCAGAGTTTTTTTATTCATTGGACTTACAGTCGTTTTTTTTTATTTTGTTTTTATGTATTCATATTCAACTGTTACCAAATGAATTAGGAATTTAGTTGTTATTACAGATTGGCAATTGAAATCCCCACCCCCTTTCCCCTGCTAATATGGTATTAAACTCTGAGCAAAAGCAATCCCAGCGCTATGCTAGATTAAACTATTCCAACCAAAAACTTCAACCTATTACAATATCATACTCTATCAATAAACATACAAATAATCAATTGGCAATGTCCAGGCTTAGAGCAAAGAAGAAGGAAAAGCAGGTTTTCTTTTGAAGTTAAATCAAAAGTTTATTGACTGATCTTAAAAAAGAAATCATCCACTAAAAATGGATGACAGTCAAATACTGACAAAGTATTAAATCATTAATTGAATGGTGTTTTATTCCTTAGTTCTACAACACAAGTCAAAACAAGTCACACCAAAGTCTGGAGCATTTTAAGGGTTCTAAATGAAAATTACAATGGTTACAATTATTATATTAACATTCTTGTGCATCACCCACCTGAATACAATAAAAACAAGAGCCGAGAGCTCATATGGCACTTGTGACGAGGTCGGAAGAGCCAAGAGCCAAAAGTTTCTTTCCACTAAGTTTTATTACGATCTCTCCACTCCAAATGTTTTCCAAGATTTCCGGTTTCCCTCCAACTCCCCCCAATGTCACCGGATCCGGTCAGGATTTAAAATAAGAGCTCTAAGACACGGGCTCCTTCTAAATTTCTAATTTCAATAAGATCCGATAACCCGTTCGTAAGTTAAAAATCCCTCATTTTTCTAGTTTTTCTGAATTAACCATCCTTCCACTCCCCCTAGATGGTCAAGTCGGAAAACTTGTTTTGGAAAACAAGTTGTTTTCCCATACCAAACCATTGGAAATTATTGAGTGTGTGACAAAATTTTGTTGCTTTTTTTTTGTCTTTGGACTCATCAGCAAGAAAAGGGAAAAGGCCAAAAAGGGCTGATTTACACAGTAATGTGCTTTCAGATTGAAAAGGCAATCCTTTCAATAATCTGATTTTATAATTTTGGTGAACTATAATGGCTATACCTATGTTCCAATCTCTCTTGAAGCTGAGGATCCATTACTCCCTTCAACTCAAGTGGCTCAAGGGAATTTCCCTAAGGACTGGGAACTGAGTTCTGAGACAAGAGGATTGAGTTAAAACTCTCACCATCACCACAGACTGCCAAACCCTGCTTTGCTAGAAACTTGGTTGCTAGCATTAGTAGTCAAATATGCTTTCTATTTTCTGTGACCACTGCTTTTCTCTGGCTTGCGCACTGACTAGTGACCAAAAGAACAGACCCATGCATGACTTTATTAAAGTTTTGCCCTGATACCATACTGTCTTTGTGGCAGGTACTCGCCCCAATTTCTGTAAATACAATATTTTCATCTTTCTATTTACGTATTCTAATATGCATGAAAGGAATATTGCCTACAGTTTCACCAGCCCAGATCATGTCTCCACCACAGTGGTGACAACTGAAACAAAATACCTTGTTTAGTGATGTATAATAATCAAGCTACAGAAACTGTAAGAAATAGTCAGCATTAAAGCAACAAGACAAAGTCTTGAGGTATTTGTTTAGCTTTGGTCAGATATGGCCCTAAACTGGGGAACATGAGAGATTTAAGTAAATGCACGTGGTAGAAAAACTGATTGAACCTCTGTTCAAGCTACTACCCCCCAACTCCCCCCCCTCCTTAACCTACATACAACTTCTGGTTGTATAATAAAAAAGAATTCAGTAACAAAACCAACAGAAGTTGATGTTTAGTGAAAATAAGGCAACATTTACAACTTGCACTCCCCCCCCCCTACAAAAATAAAACGAAATGGCAGCACACGAGCTATAAGCTCAAGCATTGTGGTCGCAGCAGTTGTTGCAACCTAGTAAATAGCAAACCACAGCCCATTGCAATGAAAAGTTGAAAAGTGCGTTTTAAAAATCTGCCTGATAAAAAAATTGTCATCTGACACTGATTTAAGAATGGTGACTATTATTTTGGTTAATCTTAAAAGTAAAATTTCGTTGCAAAATGCCTGAAATCCCTCGAAAATGGCGTCAGATCATAATGAAAAATGCACCACTGGAATCAGTACAGTCAAAAACCATATATAGGAGAATTACAGTTCTCCACCTTGAACAACAAGGAAAATCACTCTTTTTTTAAATGGGTAGCACTGATGTCTCCTTTTTTTCTACCAGGGCTAGTGATTTACCAGAACATTATAGAGAGATGTTTAATGGCTCATTTAAAGGCTATTGCTCAAATCAAGTGCTTTTTTTTAATTTTGCTATCTCTAAGTGCCATATGGCACAGAAAACAACACTTTCGGTGCCATTTCACAAGTGATGGGGCTAGTGGGCTACCAGAACATTATGGAGAGATGTTTAATGGCTTATATAAAAGCTATTGCTTATATCTACATTCTATTTACAAATTTCACCATCTGAAAGAACCATCATGCTTGCAGTAGTAGCTGCAATATAGTAAAAGGTGAACAACAGCCCATAGTAGCCAAAAGTTGAAACACTTTTTGAAAAAAAATGCTTAATGAGAGAAATTGATATCTGACACTGATCCAGAAATGTAACAATGATTTTGGTTAATTTTAAAAGTAAAAGTTTATTGAAAAAACGAGTTTATGGGGATTTCAAAAAAGAGCCTTAAACCCCTCAAAAATGGTGCCAGATTGTAATAAAAAAAGTGTACTATTGGAATCAGCATGGTCGGAAACCATACACAAAAGAGCCAAAAAGAGCCTTAAACCCCTCAAAAATGCTGCCAGATTGTAATAAAAAGTGTACTATTGGAATCAGCATGGTCGGAAACCATACACAGGAGACCATACACAGTCCTCCACCTTCAACAACAAGGACAATCACTCCTTTGCATGGGTGGCACTGATGTACCTCCTTTTCTTCTTTTTTTTTCTTTGTCTACCAGGGCTGGTGGGTTACCATAATATCATAGACAGATGTTTAATGACTCATTTAAAAGCTATTGCTCATATCTACATCCTTTTTACAAATTTTCCCATCTGCAAGTGCCACATGGCACTAAGCACTATTTTTCAAGTAGAAAACCCGGGGTATAAAAAAAAATTCAGATGGGACTAGGTCTCAGCTATAAGGTAAATGTGGCAGTAATTCCCGAAAAAGTCTGTCAACCCTTCTTTTTTAGCATATAAAAAGTAATCTGTTGAGTCATGGAAGAGGATTCCACAATAAAACTCTCCTCAATACTTTTTAGCTAATTCTGCTCCCATTTCCTTAAAACTTTTACCTTATTCACTCCTGTTATAGTTCTTCAATCTTTTAAAAGTCCACAAGTACAACCCCTTCACAGTTGTAGAAATGGTTGGAATTACCTTTTTGATAGAAATTTGGTATATTTTTGGAATATCCTTTGCATGATCAAATTTAATGGTACCAGGAAGGTAATTATGATCCAGGAGTCAGAATTGAATTATGTGGATAAAGATTGCGAAAAGTTGTGTTGGAATCAAGTGGCCCATAAAAAATAATCGAAACTTCTATGTTTCAAAGTCAGCTTATACAGAACTATTTCACAAAAATTTATGAGAGATATGGAAATTTGGCTTAGGTTTTGAAAACCTTGAAAATCTTAATTTAAAAAAAAACAAAAAACAGTTACTTCTGGAATAGCAAGGAAATTGACATGGAATGAAAACTGTAGAAATTATTTCTTAGTGTACAGTTCATTTTTATCTAGAAGAGTGCATATTTTCTTGCTTACTTTGCATGAAATTAAATGTCTAAAATATATTAACATGTTAATCATCAAATTTTAAAAAAATTAGAATTTCGGTTTTTTGAAATGTATAAAAATAAGATTATCTTATAAACATAAGCATAAAAATGAAAATTATTTCAATAGCCACAAAGTCATCAAAGAGCAAACAGAAATGATGGATTAATTTATCAGGTGACATTTTGTTTTCACCCAGGGCCAGATTTAAAGCTTTGGTGTTTTTGCTGCTCTGTTTTTGCAAGATTTGTGGGAAAATCTCCAAAAATTTGGGAATAGTGGAAGCACTGAACAAAATACAGCTGATGAGCCAAAAGTAATGAAAGAGAGAGGTGATACCAAATTCTCAGCTATCATTCTTGGGAGACATCTGAAAGTTTATAAGTGGCCAAAGAATTCCTGTGTTGTTTTGAAATCATTTTTCAGTGAATAGGCAGCACAGCAGCAGAGTACACCTGACACCAGAGGCGCCATTTAGGGGGGGCAGGGGTGGGCACGTGCCCACCCCAGATTTTCCAGGGGGGCCCAAGCTTCCACCACAAAGGGCCCTTTGCCAGCCATAATAATCCATTATGTCCAACATAATCCATTCTGTCCAAGAAATTAGTACAATACCTGGTGCAAGTGACAGCAAAGGGCAAGCCGAAACGGTCATTCAATGCTTCATATCATGAAAAGCATCCGTGGCTGGAGTACTCCGTCCAGGATGGTTCTGTTTACTATTTCTGCTGCAGATACTTTGGCGGCACGTCTACTCTTCCTGAGCAGAGGTAAGGGTCTAGACCTTTCATAGAAGTCGGCGTGAAAAGATGGAAAGACATCTCTAACGTTAACAAACAGTATACTAGAAGTGACCGCCACAAAGACAGTGCAGTTTCATGGACAAAGTTCAAAGCCATACAAGCCGAGGAGATGCAGCCAATTGCGTCTGTTTTAATGACATTCAGAAACAAGGAAATCAAGGAGAACAGAGAGCACGTAGAAGCCTTATTAAAAGTAACAACTCTATTGAGGCGACTCGGCACTGCCTTTAGGGGACACGACAAAACAGAATACTCGACGAACACGAAAAATTTCGTCGCGACGTGCAATCTTCTTGCAGAGTACTTTCCTACGATCTTCAACAAGCTGCAGAGACGGTACGGTCACTACAAATCCTATGAATACCAGAACGATCTTATTTCGGTGATCGGTTCCAGGCTTCAGTGCACGATTGTGCAAGAATCGAAAAGCACAAAATACTTTGCCGTTCTGGTCTACGAAACGAAAGGTAACTTGAAGAAAGAGCAGCTCGCCATTCTTCTTAGTTACTTCGAAGAAGGAAAAGTAAAAGAAAGACCAATCGGATGCTATCACATGAAGAGCCAGGATGCTGAAAGTCTAGCAAATTTCATTCATGACACAGTGACAAGAATTGGACTTGATTGGAACTACTATGTCGCACAGTTCTACAACGGAGAAAGCGTAAGAAGCGGACGGTTCTCTGGTGTTCAAGCTCGTTTGATAGCGAAATCGCCACAGGCAATCTACATTCATTGCTTTGCACATAAGCTAAATTTGGTCATTGCGAGCTGCATTGAATCTGTCGGCACTGTTGGTTCTTTTTTCTCACTGGTCCAGACTCTATACACAATCATTTCCAACAGCAATACTCGGCATAAGTTTTTTGTTGAGGCCCAGAAAGCTGCAGAACTGCCAGTTCTGGAGCTGGAAAGAAGTGCTGCCACACGATGGTCTTACTGGTATTGATGTATATTGAAGGTTAGACTCCAATATGAATGCATTTTAGTTGTACTGTCTGCTGCAAGCGAGGGAGCTGACGGCAAAGCACGGGCAGAGGCAGCTGGGCTCCAGAAGAAGATGGAATCGTTCCTTGTTATCTTCCAATTGCACTACATAGAAGCAATTACGTGAGTGACGAGCTCGCTGTCTCAGCAGCTCCAGGCTGTCGACTTGGTTATTTCCCGATCGCACACCCTGATTTAGGCCACAGAAGACTCTCCTCTGTTGGTCAGAAAGGACGACCTTGAAGAACTCAAAAGATCACCAAGCTTCTGAAACAATTTGTGACAGCTTCGACACTAGGAAAGAACTTCATCGAATCTGGTAATCATACTACAACTTTGGCAGATGAAATGAAGCGAGAGTACTTCAAGACTTTCGACCATCTACTAGCCGAATTTGAAAGAAGGTTCACAGATAACTTGCCAGTGCTGAGCACACTCGAAGCCTTGGATCGAAGCTCGACCACGTTTATGGACACAGAGTTGCTCAAGCGTTTCTCTGCTCTTTACGGCGAGCTGGATATAGACGACATTCTTCTCAAATTTCAAGCTGGTATTGCCAAGCGTTTCTTGCTTGATGAGGAGAAAAAACTGGAAAACTTCCTAGACATTGTTGACAATCTTCAGGCATTACCAGTGGCTTACTCAGAGGTAATTAAAGTACTTCGTATTGCTGTCACACTTCCTGTGACAAAATTGTCACAGCGTTTGTTTTCTAGCCTAGAAATAGTGAAAAACTACCAGCAGTCTACAACAGGAGATGATCATCTCAGTCACCTCCTTTTGATATTTGTAGAGAATGATTTACTAAAAAATTTGGACTATGACCAGCTTGTTGACGATTTTGCAAAGATAAAACCTCGGCAGTTCCCCTTGTTACCTTGAGTGTTGTAATATTTTTGTTTTGTTATGTTTTTTCTTTTTGTAAATATATTTGATCTGAAAGATTTCTGCTGAAGGAAAACCGAGATTTTGGTTACAACCCTCAGCATTACAATGAAAATTACTTTCACAGACGTATTGTTTACTTAAATAAGAAAGTTTCTCGCTGAGGAAGGCCAGCCTGTAGTCTGGTTGAATTTTCCACTTTCAGTTTAATCACTTAACCTTGCTGATTGTAATCTGTGTTGTTATAATCAATCTTAGAGGTCAGTGTGGCTGAGTTCCACATTTGGTTACAATACATTTCCAAGCAATACACGGGGGCTGAAAATACGTTTTCACTTAGAATATTTGATCGATGTGCTGCCACAACCTGCATTTTTTCTTACACGACACGAAGTGAATTGGGGGAGGGGGGCAGATGGAGTTTATGCCCACCCCAAGATTTGGCCCAAATGGCACCTCTGCCTGACACTTTGACAGTAAATCAAACCTGTCCTGTTTTTGTTAAGAAACAAATCACTTAGGGATAACTTATCTTGCCCCATGACATTGTGTACCCCTAGGCCTGGGCCTAATGGTAAATCCTGGCCTGGTTTTACCAGCAATAGCGAGTAATATACAATTTTAAATTGTAAGAAATACATTTTAGTATTACTTTAGAAATAAACGTCAAATAAGCCATAATATGAACTCTGGAAATCCATTTATTTCTCCCTATACAATGGAGAATTTCAAGTTAAGATCATCATCAAGATGGTTTCACTTCAGACTTGTCTACAAACTAATCATGAAATGTCCTCTTAAAACCAAAACAAGACACTATCATTTGACTGACCTTATTTTGCAGAAGTGATACAAAATTAAACAAAAAATAAATTAAGCAATACTCCTAAAATTCTTTATTTTTGTACTGTAAAAAGTGTCCTTAATCAGTTTACTTTTACTGTGCCAAAACACCTATTTTGTTTCGTGTTTCAGTGTGTGTGCCAAGACTCCTATTTTGTTTCAGTAAAGCACTAGTTTTCTATAATCATACAAACATAGGGAAATATCATCAGTTGGTTAATTTCCACCAGTTTTATTGATATATGTAAGATAGAATATGGAGCATTAATTTGTTTTAGGTTTCAACTTTACTCTTTACTTCCTTTAGAAAAACTTTGCTTTTTTAATTAATTACAATGAGATTTGAATTGCTGATTTCTTTTATATGAACTACTTTAGGTTTAAAACTAAGTTCATCTGCTTTTGCTACTGCACTAATTCAACAGCATTTATTTACTATCTTCAATTTCCATTGAGGTCAAAGTTTACCATTATTATTAGGCCAGTAATTAATAAAAAGGATTGGAATTCTGAAAATATCTGTTTTTGAGCAAGCAAACACAGAATTTTCTTTTAAGAAGCATCAACTTTTTCATTAATAGAAACTTTACTATTAGTCTCACTGGTCAATGAGTTCAAAATTTATTCCCTCTTTGAAAGACAAAATTTCAGAGAAAAATGAATTGGTTATTGCATGGATTGATCTTCTCATCCATGCAGTTTTTTTTAGCAGTTTGAGGGGGAAGATAGTATTTTATGAAATATTTAGAGATTTAAGAAAACTGAAGGACATTAAAAGAATTCTAGATGTATAGTAGCCTACATATATTTGAAAGAAATTCTTGATATTATTGTTCATTTTTCTGCTGTGATGCTGCTGAGGATTTTAGACTTCTTGTAATATAGTAAATCATCAGTTTCATCAGTTTTAATACTTGGGCTTAAACATTTACCTTAAATTACCTTAAATTGCAGCTTGGAGCAATATAAGGATTTTTCCTTGTAGAAACTCCAGAGTTGATAACACATGACACATAGTTGAATACATACACTTGACTAGTGGTTTGATGTTACTGATTCAAGTGCTTCCCAGTTATACTTACATTCTTTTTTTGACAATTTGTTGTCAAGACGGTTCTTAAAGCTGTCTGTGGTTTGGGCAGCAATGGTATCTGGCAGTAATTTGTTCCAGAGGTTGGCAACACAGTTGGTAAGAAAATGGGCACATTGCCGCTTTGAGGAGAAATGCCTGGATAACTTCAAGTTATGTCCCCTTGTACAAGAATCCTGAGACGCCAGAGGAAGAAGACCAGGAACTGCCTTTGAATTAATAAGTTTATGAACCAGAATGGCATCACCCCATCTTCTTCTATAAACCAGAGTTGGGAGTTTCAGCTTGCATAGCCTTGTAGGGTAAGGGAGCTCATACAGTCCACTCACCATCTTAGTGGCTCTTCTCTGGACATCTTCAAGAATTTTAACATCTTTTTTGAAAAAGGGGGATGCAAGGACCATGCCTGTCTCAAGCCTCAGCCAAACAAGTCCTTTATACAAAAGGCTCAGAATTTTAGGAGAACGGGAGGAAATTGTTCTTTTTATGAGCCCTAGTGATGAGCTAGCTGATGCTGCTGCCTTCTTTGCATGAGTGCTAAATTTAAGATCATTGTAAGACTCAAAGTTATGTTGAAATTACCTTAAACTGCATGTCCAGTGAGATAAGGTGGTGATGAGCCTCCTGTGAAACATCTTGTTGGTGGTGCGACATGGCTATGTTTCCCAGGTTAGGCTACACTCTGCAGTGGCCCAGTCCTGATCAACTCCTTTCTTGAATGTATCTATGGTTTGGGACTGGGTGGTGGCTTTTGAGAGACTGTTCTAGTGAGAGACAGTGTGTACAGAGAAGAAGTGCCAGTGCTCACTTTGATGATAATGGGGGACTTGTAGCTTCTTTGTGTGACCTCTTGTTGCACTTGCAAGGGATGGGGAGAAAACTTAACTTGAGGTCATTTTCTAGCAATTTGCAGCTGATGATTGCATCTTCTCTGTTCCTTTAATAGACTAGGGTGGGGAGTTTGAGGGACATAAGACATTCCTAATATGACTTGTCTTGCAAAGCTGGTATGAGCTTTGTTGCTCATCTTAGGACACTCTCAAGTGCTTCAACATTGATTTTATAACAGGAAGATGCTAGAGTCATTCCAAATTCCACATGTGAACATACAATAGCTTTGTACAGCTTTTTAACCAAACGTGGCTTCCTGGTGGTAAAAATTTGTTTTACAAGCCATAGGGCTTGGTTTGCTTTAACAACTTCAGCTTGTACATGGCTGTGGAACTTGAGTTAACATCAACAATAATCCCCAGGTCCTTCTCCTCACTTACAGCTTCAAGTAAGTATCTCCAATGTGGTAAGGTTGTCTAGGGTTGTCATGTCCAAGATGCAGGACTTTGCATTTTCAAACATTGAACTGCAAATCCTACTCAGACAACCATCTAGATAGTTTATCTAAGTCTTTTTGCATTGCTGAGTGATTGTGGCTAATTGGGCCTGTCTTAAGAGCTTGCAATTGTCAGCCTATAGTGTCAGTGGGTTTTTCAGGTAAAAAAAAAACCACAGAAGAATAAAAGGTCACTGAAATCAGGGGGGAGCAATTGCCCCACTACCCTCCCCAAATGGACCTACATCAATTTTGTGCTGGCTGTGATCTCCTATTATCAATGATCCTAGCACATGTGAAGTTTTTAATGTTATAAGATTTTTGAATACAATAAAACATAAAACAATAGAATAGGTAAGCTACTGAGGTACATACGAGTTCAGGAAACTACTTTAAAACAATCATACACACTTATCTCATTCTAAGAGTATATTGCTTCACTTTATCCCACCACCCTCCTGATGGATAAATACAGAGTCAACTCTATATATTCAAAGTATTTTTCCAGTAGCAAAGTTATTTAAGGCAGAAGGATGAAGCCCAAGTAATATATCCAAAGCCTTAATAACCCCATGGGTATTTTGAAGTACCTACCTTCATCCCTCCTCCCTAAAAACAGCAGATTTTTTATGACCATATAGCACATCAATTGATATATTCACTTTCATCTTAGCTAATAGGGGAATGGGTCATCTGGGGCCAATAAGGGAGTGGGGTATGCTGTCAGAGAAATGAATAGGCTAGGCTATTATACTTGGAAAGATTCAATAGTAGGCTACTACTGTTGTGTAATCATAATGCTTCCCATGGAAGGGTAAAATTCTAGTTTAGCAACTTTCTGGTTTTTTAGAAATGGATTATATTAAGAAAATTAAACTTTCAGCAATGAATCCAGGGTTAGAAATATACTATAAGAAGGTATTTCCAAGTTACTATCATAACCTTCTTCCAATTTCCAAGTCTTAGAAATTTACCTAGGGTAAAAAACCAGTATCCAATTCAGCAAAATTATGTAAAATTCAAACACTTATATCTATTTACCAAATAGGAGTAGAGAAGAAAAATATAGTCAATGAGTAACTAAAAATCTAAGCTATGCATCAATATGGTTATTATTAGAATTATTTAATGCACAAACTTGAAAGTAATAGTTCACTGACTTACCTAGAAAGACCTCTTTTGGAAATACTAATTATTCTACTTTGATCTATATATACTTCAAGTGTTTCAGTTTTATTCACATATTAATAGAAAGCTGATTGTCTTCTGGTTCCAAGAATGTAGCTTTTATTGCTTTATTCTATAAATCATAAGTAGCCTATTAAATAATTTTTTTTCCTTTGAATCACTAGTCAAAACAGAAGACATTTTAAATTTATGCTGACAAATTACTTCTTTTGGGCTGGCTCTAGTAAGAGGTGATTGGGTCTACACCTATATTGTGTTATGGCCTACTTCAAAGAGATCTTTTAGCCTACTTGTCAGGTCTATACCTATTAGAATTATGAAAAAACAACATTAAATCTTAATTTTCAGATTTTAGTTTCTTTTACTCTGGTTTTAGTTTTAAAAATGTAGGCTACTTTTAAAAATGTAGACTACATTTAAGCAGAATATCTTTTTTGCAAAGTGTTGAATTGTATTTTGACAGCTGTGCTACACAGGCCTTCACAATGTGTTGAGTTCTGTAACACAAAGATTTTTAAAAGTCAGTGCCCTCTAAAAAGATGAGGAGTGGAGGTAGGTTGGCTATTTCAAAATACCTTCCCAGGATATACCTTACTCTTCAGATCCATCCCTGAAAGTTTCATTTTCCTAGCCTAACTCTTTTCCAAGATAGCAAGAAGTAGCTAAACTAAAATTTTGCCCTCAGAAGAGCCACAATTCTAGGATGCTACAAAATTAAGATCTAAACAGGTTGATTAGTAAAAACAAGGCTAAGCATATTGTAAGCTATCATAGGCCTAAAGGTAGGTCTATCCTAGGTCAAGTAAAAACAGAAATGGGCGTCTATATCTAATAGGGTAGGTGTGATTACCTTTCTCTTAAATAAACTGAATTTAGCTCCACAGCCAGTACAAGACCCCATATTACCCAGTTTTACGGCTTTAGTGACGACTTGAGTTAGTTTGTTATTTTCTATGTCAATAAACATTAGAATAGATTAAAAACTCAAATAATAGAGACCGTTCATCACAAATGTTGTAGAACCAAATAAGCTAAATTGCAAGATGTACCATCATTTTTTGAAGAAGTATTTTAAAATTATTGTACTGATATTTCCATACTTCAAAGTGCACAAAATGAAATTTTGTTTTTCTCTCTTTCAAGTTTTAGTTAACTTTGTTTATAATTAATGAAAAAGTTTGTTTAAAATATGGTTCTGAAGCATGGGCGCTCCAAAAAACGGATGAATATTTGATTGTTTTTTCCAGAAAAATTTTCAACGGATTGTTCTGGGTACTCGGCTGACTAACCGTATTTCAAAAAGTAAGCTCTACGAAAAGTGCGGTTCAGCTTCCGACATTCTAATCTTGGTTTGTATACTTATCTTCCCATTCTTTCAAACTTTTTTCAGCTTTGAAAATACACCCCGAACCTTGGCTATTCTAATTTTAACATCTTCACTGCTCCAACCTCCTTTACTAATAATGCTACCAAGGTTAGTGAAGCTGTCCACCTGATCTATCTTTCCGTTACCCATCATCACCTTTTCATCTTCACTTATTCCTAACCTTAGTGACTTAGTCTTCTTAACATTAATTTTCAAGCCTATTCTAGAACCCTGAACTGGTAAAACCACTAAAAGTTCATTCATTTTGCTCAAATTTTCACCTAGGATGCTTAAATCATCAACATATTCTAAGTCCAGGAAAGTTTTTCCTCCCCATTTGATTCCGTGTTTTCCCATTGCTTTTCCTGTGCTACTTAAGACGAAGTCCATCAAAATTATCCATATAAAGAAGAAAAGATTTAAAGAAGAAAAGATATAAAATTAGTTTGTAGTCTAAAAAGCATCATATTACTAAATAATTTGTTATCTACAACGACCAGGCTAATGCCCCGATAATAACCACACTCGCTCTTATCACCTTTCTTTTACAGTGGTTTACTTAGGATTTTCCTAAAATCACTAGGTACTTTCTCGTTTTCTAAAATCCTATGCATAATCTTCAGTAGCTTATTTCTAACCTCAGAGCCATATCCATATTTCTAACAACCATATTTCAGAGACTTATTTACCACTGGGCATTAAAGCATCTGGGGCCTTATTATTTTTTAATCCTTTTAGTACTGTCGCTAATTCTTCCTCACATATAAATCTTGCTTCACTTCCAAGTTATAACAAACTTTTTCGTTTTCCTTCATATCTTTTCCAGCAAATCTATCCCAGCTCTTTGACCATTGCTCAACCCATCTCTCTTTAACTCTTTTCAGCCCCGTTCTTACCTTTAGCTGGGACAAGTCCGTTTTTATTATTCCCTCTCAATTTATTAACATGCCAGTACAATATTTTACTTTTATGCCGTCTTGCTTCATATTCTAGATTCTCGATAGAACGTTCTCCTTTTCATCCTGGGTCTAATTCTCATCCTGGGTCTACCAACGTCTTAACTTCCTGGGAGGTAGTTACACTTCCGAAATTCCAGCCATAAATTAACCCTAGACACTACTAGAGGGTGATCTTTACTTTTAACATTAGTAACAACACTCATTTACACCCAATAGCATCTTGTACTCATGCTGCCAGTCTTCGGTTTGCAGTAACATAATCAATAGGGTTTGCTGTCTTATCGTCACGTGAATACCACGTTAAGCATTAGTCTGTAGCCTTACAACTTTTGTTTTATAGTTTCCTTTAAAATTTTACTGGGCAACGATAGATAGCGTGGCTCTTTTTTTTTTTCTTCGAGATTAACTTGAGTTTTCATGCCTTATAATTTCTCTTTTGTATTGAGATCATCTTGACCGAAGGACTTGAAACACAAGTTTTAATCCGATCAGGAAAAAATTGACCCTTTCATGGGCCTCGTGTTTTCAGGGGCCTAAATTATTTTTTAACCTGGGTCCTTTTGCCTAAGGACTTGCGTTTGTAAATTTCAAACCTTTCAATTAATAAAAGCTTTTCAGGCCGTTTTACGGCGAAATTGACAACAATAAACAATCCTGAGATAAAAATCTCAAGATAAGAGCATATTTTCATGAAGAGGCAATTGGAAATCTTGTCCCCTCCCTTTCTCGTTAAAAAGAAAACATACAAAAAAGTGAATTTCTTCATTCAATTGAGCGTATTTCAAAGTGAAATCCCGCACAATGTGTCACTAGTCAGATAGAAAAATAAACAGAAATTTCATCGTTGTTAGTTAGGTTAATTAGACCTAGGTTACAAAATATTTTGTGTGAACATAGTCCATTGCTATTTTATTGTATACTCCTGAGTATAGTCAAGCAAAAAAAAAGGATCACCCTGGCTTTCGGTACAGATTAAACCTATAAATGCTTTATTTTATGCTGTAATTATTGTTGACAAATTATAATTGTATCTTGATGTTTCCCAAAAAGTTTCAGATTTATTTCTTGATTTTAAAATTATACAAAACTTTTAAAACGTTGGAGCTCTGCTCTGGTCTCAATTCAAAGTTGAAAAAAAGCGCTTTGTCTAGTTTAACGAGACATAAATGAGAGGAAGCGGAAAGAAAAACATTTTCATTGAACGAATCAAGCGTAAAAACATACGTTTGCGTGAACAAATGAGTCTCGTTCAGCTCTCGTCCTTGTGAAAAGGGGTTCTAACTTGAACTCGGTCCTCCAATTCTTAAGCCCCATCACTGCTGAACTATAGTAACTAATAACTGAAAATGTGATGTTAACTTTGATCTGATTAAGGATCTGGATAGCTCTGGCAGCCATACTCAGCATTTCAAATATATAGACAGCTGTCTTTTACAAATATCCTTCAGTAAAATAATTTTTGAAAAAGTTAACACTTTTTGAAAGCCAGTAAAGACCAAACCATAATCTGTAAAATAGCACTTTTTGGTGCCATTTTTGGTATCATGTGGTAGTAAGATTTAAATTACCTAGGGCTAAGATACGAGATAGAGCCTCCTGAAACTTAAAATTTTTATTTGAAGATGTTTTCTGATCATTTACAGCCGTCAAAATTTTACTAAAAGTCCACTCCCCATTTCTTACGATAATCCCTTCCATACTAGGCCACACAACACTGTATTCAATGAAATATATCAAATAATATATAGCATAAATTTTAATCATCCGTCCCCACCCCGTAAAAAGCATTGGATTCTTATCGTTTCTTCACCCCTTCATTAATATTTGTTGCAAAAAATAGAAACAACAAAGAACAACCAAAAAATCTTAAAAACTAATTAATGTATTACGTAAAACGATCTCTACACAATTAAATCAATTTAGTAAAATAAATAAGAGAAACCACAAATAGAATGTCAAAGTTAATTAAATAAACCTTAAAAAAGCTAATAGCAAAATGAGGAGAAAAGGAATGAAAGAGGAAGAAGAATTATTTATTAAATATTTTATTTATGTTCGGGGGAACAGATCTGTACCTTTCCGTGGAAAACTTAAGTTTCGGCACACTTAAAAATTTGTTGAGACAAAACTAGTGGGACGGTTCGAACATGTGGGAAGGAGAAGAAATAAGTAGGGAGATTGAAATTTGTCTAGGGGTTGTTGTGAGCAATAATAACGAAAAATAGGGAAATTTTGCTCTCCTTATGTCAATGGTAACCAGATTGGCTCTGCAAAGAAGAGCGATAAGTGACTGATGAGAGTAAGCTTATTAAAGACAGTTCTTAGGAATATTTTTAGACTGACTACATTCAGTCTGATAATTCCATGATAAATAGAGCAAGCGTAGGGGGAGACCGGGACATTGTGGAAATACATAGGATTTCACAGGATCGCAAATATATTTTGAAAAAGACTCTTTTTTGCACATCTGATTCTACCAACATTAACTTCAATATCTTGGCTTTATTTGAGCTAAGCATGACAAACTTGTTCCTCTTACCAGATTCTCATGGGAAGTGATCAAACAAAAAGCACCGAAAGCGTCCATATACCTGGATTACCGGGGTATAATGGGCACTTGGTATGGGTAATTTGGACACTGATTTCCATTACACCCTGAGTTGCTAAATTCAGAAACGGAAGAGTGAAAATCAGAAGTAAAAAAAGAGAGTAAAGAGAAGCATAGAAAATCAGAAAGAGAAGAGTTTGTTGCTTATTAAAAGTGTATCGAATATACACAATAACTAGTTATGCAGTGACAGGCAATATTCAGCTGTAGACCTGGTACCTTAAGCAATCACAACTACTTGATGTCAAATTGGGACAAGTTCACTTGAAACCCAAGCTATTCCGCTTGTCGCATAGTGCCACCAGTAAATGATGGAGGCCCTATGTTCATTTTGATGCTTGCTCTGTCGAACATAAAAATCTTATGTGTCCCTCGTAAACTTCATGAAAGACACAAGTCTTTTCAAATAGAGTACCTCATATTTGTCTTCCTCCTGTGAAGTTACCCTGCCAAGTGAGTAGGTTAAGATTTCCCCCATTTTTCCCTCTTAGACAAGTACATAGTCACCAGTTTCCCCTTCTTTATAGTCAAAGTCTCCCACAATATCTGCATACATGGTTTTATCACCTGAGTCACTTAGACGGTATTCTTCTTCTGTTTCATCCTGACTACTCTCTATGGTGTCAAGATTCAGGGCTCTTTCCCCCTTTTCTTGCTAAATTTGGCCTTGTTAATTTTCAATTTTTTCTTTCCTTTAGCCTTTTCTGATCATTAAGCAAAATCTTTCATCGGTTGATTCTTAACAGGTGTCAGTGGCTATAATGCTCTTGGTCCTTTTGCGGTTGGTAATATTTCTTTTCCGGCACCGGCTTCAGGGTGAGGAGAAATCTGTTCAAGGGAGATATTTGGGCATACAGACGTTTTTTAGTTATGAAGATGTTCTAGAAGATGTAATTGGCTTAGACAGATCCTTGATTTAAGGAGGATTAACAATTGGAGAGGGCGGTTCGGTATGATCAGAGACAGAGGAGCTCAAGAATTTGTCATCCATAAAAATATGACGGTTGAAGGGAAAGACTCCAGAAACTCTGAAGCCAGATTGTATATTTTGCAGCATGAAAGCCTGTGAAAAAGCTGTGCCAAGCAGTTCCGAAGCATTATCAATTTTGATGAGCTGACCAGGATGGCTAAGCATCCACACATAAGCAGCTCTATTGTAGTGAGGTTTTAATGGTTCAAAGACAGATCTATAAATGGCTGAAATTTGTGACTTGTGTGTGGTAGGATAATAAGTGTTACAATTCTTTTCGATTTACCATATTCAAATGATTCTAGGGTGATATGGCTCGCATGATTGTCCATAATCAAAAAGACTTTCAGGCAAGACGGCATCGTGTGTGCTTTTGAAAGTGTTTTAGAAATTCAGGAAAGGTTTCAACAGTCATCCATCCGCTTACATAAGCAGCACCTTTCGGGCCAGTAGGGGGACCAGAGACCATACAATCTTTGTAGTGAATACGTAGAGAGACTATAAAAGGGGGAACTATACACCTGTAGCACTAACTACACAACATATTGTTACAAGTTCACCCCCCTTGGCTAATATTAGTTGACCAACTCACTTAGCACCTTTTGGAGCTTAAACTTTCTTAGGATTCTGCAAAGTTATAAGGCCTGTTTCATCAACATTCCATGTAGCATAGACTTCAAATTTCTCCTTTTCTATCACAGCTATCTGAGAAACGTCGAAACCTTTTCTATCTGAGAAACGTCGAATTAGTGTCTAGAGAGAAGGCTCTGTTCGATTCCAAATTCTATTTGTTAAATACAACCATGCCATTTTCATTTAGAAAGGAATCATATGCCTTCAATTATTCCTACCTCTAGCAATGCATTACACTCATAAGGAAGCAATATCATATAGGTGAATATATGCTATCGAGGCAAAGTCTTGGCCTTAATAAAAAGGTAGCGTAACTACCCAGCAAGAGGTAGTAACTATAGTAAGTACTATGGTAAGGTCGAGAAAGACATACAGTTGAAATCTGTTTGACAGGTGTCTACCCCAAAGAAACTCCTGATAAATTTTACATGACTGATATTGACAGCCCAAGCACTAAATACTTTATCTGTTGTGTAGTTCAAGGAATCCCTTACTTTCAAGTTTCGAAGCCTAATATTGCCTCACCCAAAACGCTAGAGTTCTATAATTTATTGGGGAAAGTCGCTTTACTCTAGCAGTGTGTCAATTAAATTTCAGGTAGATCCTGTTCAATATGAAAGTAAAACAGTTCAAAATAGGGATGATACCTTTTTATTGACAGTGAATAGATATAAAATTATTTAACTGGATATTTCGAATACATATACAGTGTTCATCATCCGCAGTTTTACTGCTGATGATAAACGCTGTATATGTGTTCGAAATATATCTATTCATCTATTTTTATATCTATTCACTGTCAATAAAAAGGTATCATCCTTATTTTGAACTGTTTTACTTTCGTCATGGAAAGGCAGTGTGGTCTTCGAAGTTACCTGTTCAATATTTTTATGATAATTGATACACTTCCACACAAAGATCAGAGAATTGGTATATTGCTCTGCAAATCTTAATTCTGAATTCTCATTGATCTAAGATATTTTCCCCACAAGCTTCAAGCCGATCAGCGGAAAAGGCCCTACCGTTGTTTTTAATGTAAAATTGGCGGAGGGGAGTGATGTTGGATGGGCCACAGGAATACTCTGGGCCTCCAATAATAGGGGCTTAGAATTCAACCGTAGTAACTTATTTATATGTTTCCTAAATTTAAAGTCCAGTAACTCCTTTTGGTCAAGACAGAGTAATAAAAAACTTATTTATTTATATTTTTAATATAATCGCGCGTCTGAAGGAGCCATTAAAAGAAAATTTCTTTAAGCACCAAAACTGTAAAAGGTACGATACAAGTGAAGTACCAAAAAGGACTGCGAAGGAAAACACAAAAGTTGCAAAAAAAATTAAAATTTAAGGCATAAGCAAAAACCTGAAGACAATTTTGCTTTTGCCGTAGTGCCTTGTACGTTTTTCACAACAAGGAAGAGTTTGTTCGATCTGGTCTTTCTGAGCTTCGGCTGTACTACATCTTGTACAAATTTATAATATAGAGGGCAAAAATAGCAACGAAGACCACGCTGCCTTTCCATCACAAACATCAAAAACAAGAAGAACATTAGGGAATTCTTTTCGCAAGATAGTTTTCCCGCTGTCTTGCGAAAAGAATACCCTATTGTTCTTCTTGTTTTTGGTGTTTTAATATAGAGGACATTCTTCAATATGCTCTTTTTTGGATTTTATGCAACAAAACTTTAGTCTCAAAGTTTATACTGCTTTCGGCTGTGTCTCAAAATATATTTTCACAGGTTTTTTCTTTGTTTTGATTAAAATTTTCACCTTATTTTATATTCCTCTTTTCGTTCGTTTTAAAAGTGCAGTCTAGGAAATTTACCCATTTAATTTTTTCTATCTTAAATATCTACCAAGAAACGGATAGCAAGTAGAAATTAAGCGACTTTTGATCCCTTTTAGCAAGCTCTCAAAAAGCCCTTTCTTTTAATTTTTTCGGGGAGAAAAATTCGTAGCTTGGTTTACTTTCTTGATCACCTTTCCACCGAGAAAATAGATTTTAGGGGAGACAACATAATTACACGGATTATATCACGTTCCATTGAGAATTCGGATATATGAGATGCTCAGCAGATAATTGTTATTTGCTAGGGATCCCACTTTATATTGAAGATCTTAACAACACCATTGTGAGGATCAGAGCAGAGAGTTTTAATTACACACACAGTACTGAGATGTAATAAATATCAATTTTTATAATTTATTTTGGGGCTCTCATAAATAGGATTGACACCCATAGAAAGTAGGAAAAAGAACCAGAAGGACGAGTGAAGGGAAAAGGTTAAGAAATAGTCATATGTTATTTCAACTGTATATTAAAAATCCTTCCAATTATATGGTAGACTCACTCTTCCCTTAAGAAACTTCCCTTAAAGTAGTGAGGGAAGGTTGTTTCGAGCGAAAAATCTGGAAGGTTTAGGTATTATTATATTCTACAAAAAGATATAAAAAATATTTTTCGTAGTTCCCCTCTCAAATTCCCAATTAAAGTCGTATATACACTTAAGTCTAAACTTATCGTAATTTACGAGGAAAAACAAATTATAAGTACATTTACCAAGGTAAATTTGAAGTCAAGGTAAAGTTTTCAAATTATTTTGGTTTATTAAGCTCGCACCATTAGTCTCAGGATAGAACAGTTTTTGAAATTGTTTTCTTATGTCTAAGCCTCATCCTAATGACTAGAGTAATCTGGTGACAACTACAACATAATATATAGTGCTTTTGAAGTACATGGTTTATAATAATACACGTTTGTAATAAATACTAATGTTCTTCATCAGGTCAAAAAGAACTAGCCTTGAGACGCTCATGGCAAGTACAAAGAAGTAATCTCGAAAGAACACCCACTCTCCACACTAAAGTTTGATTTTTCGATTTGGTTCTTTAGGAAATACTACTCAAACAAAGGGGAATTTGATTTTGAATGAAAAGTGTTGTAAAAAAAAAAAAAAACTGATTTTAGTGTAAGATTTTAGGTTGAAGAAGGGGCAGCCCCGTCATATACATAATTATTTCTGTTCGTTCTAAGTTTTCATATTGCTTCTTACTTTCAGTTGAAAAAACTGATGCCTAGTTCACCTAATCCCAGGTTTACGCGAAAAGCTTTCGGCGTTTGTCGCCTCCCCATAGTTTGATTCGTTTGTTTTATTAAATTTATTTATTTAACGCTATTATTGGTGATTTATTTTTTTATGTAATATTATTGTTTATTTTCGTTTTTGAATCACATTTTTTTAGTGTTTACTCCACTGTTCATCTTGTTATGCAAGTGGGTTATAAATAAACATTATTATATTATAGCAAGAAACGCTATTATTATATTATAGCGGGAATTGCTGAGTCTGAAATAGTATGCCAAAAAATACCTAACCCAAATTTAATATTACGAAGATAACATTGAAGGATTTTCCACTTTTCTTAAGGAGTTATTTAGTCTGTCCGTATGCCACTTATTGAGATACTCCCTCTTTGTATATCTGCCTGGTTTTACATAGACTAAATACTGTTACAAAATTTTAATTTTACAAAAAGGGGAAAACATGGTTTGCTAAGTTTCCTAGGACAACGTAAATGGGAAAAAAAAACATCTTAATTTTTATTAAGTACATTAAGTACTTACATACATTAATATTTGTATTTAATCATAGATATGTATCGGATCGCACTACATATCGATAATAAAATCGTATTGTAACTACTCGGTCATATTACAGCATACGTATTTTTGATATAAGCCTTCTAAGATAACCCGCATGAGAAAAAAAAAAAAAAAAAAAAAAAAAAAAAAAAAAAAAAAAAAATCACAACCAGTAAAGTGTGTTTGGACCCTGAGTTGCAGTAGTCTGCTTGACTACAATTAAGTCGACGCACTTATGATTTTATTATCGACAATGTCCGAACGTCAAAAGTTTGTTACTTTGTCAGTATGGCAAAATGTTTTAAAATTAAACGTAATTTTAATTTCATACCAACATCAAAAATTTTAAGCAAAAAATTAAATGGAATCCTTTTCCAGTTTCCTAAGCCCAGCTTTGTCCAAAGCTCCAACGGCCATACTTGAAATTCCCAATATCCTGAAGGGACTACGCGCTGGCATTATTCAGTGACAGGAGTTTGGACAAGTCAACTAGGTCTCGAGGGTAAAACAGCCATAGTAGCTACGGAGGGTGCAATGGTTAAAGTTGACTTGAATTCAACTGAAGTCTAGGTTTCGACGTGCTCTTGGTAAACTCACAACAGCAGTATCAATGGCGTACGTAGCGATTCAACGAAGGAAATTTTTTAACCAGATAATTTTCGAGAGAAATCACATAACCATCAAATTCAGAATGATATGAAAATGAGCACAAAATATTTCTAGAATTAGAAAAAACTAGAAACTCAAGCCGTTCTCCATATAAAAATGCAAATGCCCTCTAGCAGCGTTTGGCTAGGTTGTAATCTTGTCACTAGGGCAATACACTTATTTTTTTTAATCCAACTGAGGACTGATGTAATGCTTGCAGCTCTAAAGTTTTAAGTAGCATTAACTCCAATAAAAACCACCATGATACTTACGTAGGTAGAGTTTTTAAACCTTTTACACATTAATGCATCAGTACGATGAGTTCCGTCTGCGCCGCTATCCAGTTGCGCTGCTTGAAAATTACGGATTCAGCAATTCCACTAGCTGAACAAACACATGACCTAACTTTGTTTGGCTGATGGACAGAATAGAAGTGGCTAGTTTGACACCTTTTTTTTCATAAATGATCCAGATAACACAACCTCGATGTCTACGCGTTAAAATAGTCCAAGAATGGAGCTTGGTTCTCTTCTTCCGACGCATTATATTTCGCTGCACAAGCTCTGCGTTTTGGCGTCACAAGTAAGACACAGAGCATGCGTAGCACACTGACAAAGGTCAAGGCGCCAGTGTGAAAGAGGCTTAAAATTTATTAGATCCATGTCATACAGCCCTATGAAAATCCCTGCACGCCATTCTTAAGTTGCTTGATGAAAAAGAACGTAATATCGATTATGTGATATAATTTAGTTCCTTGTATTGCGTGACAAGATGTACCCAAGTCTTCAAAAACTATACAGTTTTCAAATTAAGTCCCAAAAAAGAATCCTTTAAAAAATTGCTTTTCTTTCAGAATCAAAGTTAACGTGGGCAGAGAATAACAGTTTCTTATGATCATGGACCATAAAAATCAAAATAGTGGTATTTTATATACTTCGTGAATTCAAGCCAGAAAAAAGCAGCGGCAGATCCGCTATCCTTTTATCAGATATTTACAAAGTAGCTGATTTCTGGGAGGGTTCTATATTTTTTAAGTAAAGAAAACAACAGTATTGCACAAGAATTTTCAGCTCCTACCAGTGGTACTGGTTTTCACTTTTTGGCCCCTCAGCTAAGAAAAGCAATGGGGAGTTAGGGCGATCCCGTACTTTCGCACACCCTTCCTGCTAACCAGTAATAACAATGTAACAAATACAAGCGGTGACCCCCCCCCCCCAAGGGCATAAATGCTAGAACAGTCCTATTCTTTTTATGGCACTTGATATTAGCGTAGTGACATATAGCAATCGTAAAATCTGTCGGTCTGTCTGTCTGTCTTTCCCGGTTTTGCTACTTCAGGCACTTCCAGGCAAGCTAGGACGATGCAATTTGGCAGGCATATCAGGGACTGGACCAGATTAAATTAGAAATAGTCGTTTTCCCGATTTGACCATCTGGGGGGGAGTGGGGGCCAGTTAATTCGGAAAAAATGAGGTATTTTTAACTTACGAAGGAGTGATCGGATCTTAATGAAATTTGAAGTTTGGAAGGATATCGTGTCTCAGAGCTCTTATTTCAAATCCCGACTGGATCCAGTGACACTGGGGTGAATTGAAGGGGGGACTTAAAATCTTGGAAAACGCTTAGAGTGGAGGGATCGAGATGAAACTTGGTGGGAAAAATAAGCACAAGTCCTAGACGCGTGACTGACATAACCGGGACGGATCCTGTCTCTTTGGGGGAGTTGGGGGGGGGGGGGGGTAATTCTGAACAAATTAGAAAAATGAGGTATTTTTAACTTACGAAGGAGTGATCGGATCTTAATGAAATTTGAAGTTTGGAGGGATATCGTGTCTCAGAGCTCTTATTTTAAATTCCGACTGGATCCAGTGACATTAAAGGGAATTGAGGGGGGAACCTAAAATCTTGGAAAACGCTCAGAGTGGAGGCATCGGGATGAAACTTGGTGGGAGAAATAAGCATAAGTCCTAGATGCGGGATTGACATACCCGGGATGGATCCGCTCTCTTTGGGGGAGTGGGGGAGGGGAGGGTTAATTCTGAAAAATTAGAACAATGAGGTATTTTTTAACTTACGAAGGAGTGATCAGATCTAAATGAAATTTGAAGTTTGGAAGCATATTATGTCTCAGAGCTCTTATTTTAAATTCCGACTGGATCCGATGACAATGGGGGGAACCTAAAATCTTGGAAAACGCTTAGAGTGAAGGGATCGGGATTAAACTTGGTGGGAAAAATATGCACAAGTCCTAGATACGTGATTGACATAACTGGGACGGATCCACTCTCTTTGAGGGAGTGGGGGGGGGGGGGTAAATTCTGAAAAATGAGGTATTTTTAACTTACCAAGGAGTGATCGGATCTTAATGAAATTTGATGTTTGGAAGGATATCATGTCTCAGAGCTCTTATATTAAATTTCAACCTTATGCGGTGAAGGGGAAGTTGGGGGGGGGGGCGGAACCTAAACTCTTGGAAAATGCTTAGAGTGGAGAGACGGATAACCGAGACGGATCTACTCTCTTTGGGGGAGTTGGGGGGGAGGTTAATTCTAAAAAAAAGAAAAAATTAGGTATTTTTAACCTGCGAAAGAAAGATCATATCTTAATGAAATTTCATATTTAGAAAGACCTCGAAACTTAGATCTCTTATTTTTTATCCCGGCCGGGTCCAGTGTCATTAGGGGGGGGGACCGAAAATCTTGGAAAACCCTTAAGGCGGAGAGATCAGGATGAAATTTGGTGGAAAGAATAAGCACAAGTGCAAGATAGGTGACTGACATAACCAGACCGGATCCGCTCTCTTTGGTGGAGTTGGGGGGGGGGGGGGTAATTCGGAAAAATTAGAAAAAATGATGTATTTGTAACTTACAAACGGGTGATCAGATATTAATGAAATATGATATCCAGAAGGATCTTGTGCTTTAAAACTCTCATTTTAAATCCCGACCAGATCCGATGACACTGAAGGGAGTTGGAGGGGGAAGTTTGAATTCTTGGAAAACGTGAAATCGAGGTATCTTACGAATGGGTAAACTTGAATATAGAAGAATATTATGTCTCAGATGCTCCATTTTCAATTCGGATCGGGTCCGGGGACATAGAGGGTTGGAGGGGGGAACACAAATCTTGGAAACCGGAAATCTTGGAAAACGATTAGAGTGGAGATATCGGGATGAAACTTGATGGGAAGAATAAGAACAAGTTATAGAAACGAGGTTGACATAATTGGTACGGATCCGTTCTCTTTGGGGGAGCTGGGGGTTGTTAATTTAGAAAAGTTGAAAAAATTGAGGTGTTTTTAAGTTAAGAATGGGTGACCGGATCTTAATGAAATTTGATATTTAGAAGGAACTCATGTCTCAGAGCTCTTATTTCAAATCCCGACCAGATCTGTTGACATTGGGGAGGCTGGAGGGGGAAACCAGAAATCTTGGAAAATGCTTATAAATGTCGTAGATACTTGACTGACGTAACCGGACTGGATCCGCTCTCTTTGGGGGAGTTAGATGGTGGGGTTCAGTGCTTTGGCGAGTTTGGTGCTTCTGGACGTGCTAGGACGATGAAAATTGGTCGGCATGTCAGGGAGCTTTGCAAATTGACTTGGTAAAGTCGTTTTCCTCGATTCAAAAATCTGGGGGGCTGAAGGGAGAGGAAAATAAGAAAAATTGAGGTATTTTTAACTTGCGAGTGGCTGATCGGATCTTAATTATTTTGATATTAAGAAGGACCTCGTGACTCAGAGCTCTTATTTTAAATCCCGACCGGTATTAACAGGGTTGCCAAAAGTTTTCTGGACTAAAGTGTCAAATTCAGCAAAAAAGGGACACTATTAGTGTCCTCCTAGAAAATTAGCCAATATACTTTAAAAGTTGACAAAAAAGGCTTTAAATGGTTTTCTCGCAACTCCAGTGTCAGATTTGCGTTCCTCTTTTTCAAGTAAAAGCAAAGCGGTTCTTCAAATAAGTAAAGTCCCATTTAAAACCTCAAATCGCCTTATACGCCAAGAAGAAAAAGAATTTAGTACAATTTCTCTGATTCTCTCGAACCTTCGGTTGTAATAGTTATTCTTCTTTCGAAAACTCAGTAAAGCCCAACAGTTTTCGTTTTCGTCGTTTTCGGCAAAAAATTCGAAAGCGCAGTCTTATTTCAGGAGCTGCAGAACATTTTGAGTCATTTGTGTTGCGTTTGTGGTTTTACAGGAACGTTAAGAAATGTTGGAGTACAACTAAGATGAATGACAAATTGTGTTGTTTAGTTTATACGTTTTCAGCCAAAATTTCTACTCTGTACGGCAAGAAAACGAAAACGGCGATAAAACCTGTCTTCACTATGAGCCGCCCCAGCCGTCTCGGCCGAAAAACAGCATAATGAAGACAGGGCTTAAAAGATTTGAATCAGCAGACTACAGATACGATGTCTGTCACTGCTGACACGGCTTAATTGCCCTCGCTCCCTCTTTTCCTTCAGTAGCATATCAGATCTTCTACAAAATTTTGTCTATCATTTCCTCTGTCTCATGGTGGAGGAGTGGCTTTTTTTGTAAGTGTACCCTCCCAAATCGGATTCTTTCATTTTCTGAAATAGAGAACAACTCAAAAACTGAAGTTTTATGGCTCTGAACCAGACCCAAAAACATCCCAAAAGACTTATCTTGCATGATTTTTTGTATTATTTATTACCCTCCTCGTAGTGGATTTAAAAAGGAGCTGACGGCATATCTGCAACTTTATACTGACAAAATTCGCCACAAGTACCCCTATGCTGCAATTACATTATGTGGTGATTTTAATGAGCTAGACCAAAAGTGGCTTAGCGCTGCTTTTAGTCTTGATCAGGTTGTCAAGTCGCCCACACGCAGCGATAAAACCTTAGACTTGATTTTTACCAACATTGAAGATTACTACTTTGCCCCAAAAATAGCCCCTCCATTAGGGACAAGTGACCATCTATGAATCTTTTAGACCCCTTTATCATCCTTTCCCCCTAAACTATTGATCAGTTATTCATATAGACCCATTACTGACGAGAAGATTTCCCATTTCAAAGTAAAACTTAACTCCAAATCCTGGGCCAATATCCTATGTCTTACTAATGGTGATGAAATAGCTTCTAATTTTTCAGCAGAACTTTTCCAGTTATACTGTGACACCTTTCCAGTGAAAAAAGTCAGTCGCAAATCCACTTGTAAACCATGGATAGATAAAAAAAAACTTTGTGCCTAATAAATGAACGCGATAGACTCTTTAAGGAAGGATTTTTCCAAGAATCTCGAAAACTTCGAAACATTGTTATTAGTGAAATCCGTAAAGCAAGAAAAGAGAACGGTGCTCACGTACTCAATAAGTTACTGTATTCTAACCCTAAGAATTTCCACAAATGTATCCAAGATCTCATGGGAAAGGTCTCTTCTAAGTTTCTTTTGCTGAATAGTAATGGCGACCCAGTGAGTGTGGACATCATAAATGATTATTTTCCTTCAACTTGTAAAGCTCACCCGCCACTCCAAAATATGCTGGCCAACAGTGCAGTGAGTGAAATTCCTGTGATTGAAGTACATCAGACCCAGCTTAAACTCGAAAATCTTGATACAAATAAGTCAGTATACCCAGGTGATATCCCTACCGAATTGATTGTGAAATGTGCCCCTTATTTAAGTGTACCTCTAACTGCAATTTTTGTTTTGTAGATGGTATTTTTCCAGTGTGTTTTAAGCGAGCTATTATGTCACCTATACCGAAAAACAAGACCCCAAAAGTTTCCTCCGACTTAAGACCAATATCAAAAACCTCAATTTTCTCTACAATTTTTGAAAGTTTCATTTACAATTTCCTCTTTGACGATATTCAAGATAAAATTAACCCAAATCAGTTTGGCTTAAGGCCGAATCATAGCACCACTCATTGTTTATGTTATATACTTGACACTGTTTTCAAGCATCTTGAGTTAAGTAGTTCCTACGTTGAGGCTGTTTTTGCTGATATTAGCAAAGCTTTTGACAACTTGGATCATCAGACAGCTACTGATAATGCAAGGGCTTTAGGTGTCAGAGATTTTGTTTTACGTATGGTACCTATTTTTTTGTCTGATCGTGAGCAATGTGTAGTCCTCCCTAGCGGAGATTCATCAGGTTTCACCTCGATCTCCTGTGGTGCACCCCATGGGACTAAATTGGGTTCTTTAGTATTTTTAATTGTTTTTAACAATGTTTTACCAAATTTTGACAACACTTTTAAATTTGCGGATGAATTGACATTACTTAACCTTTGTTAAACCCCAAACACTTTGGGCGTTCAACTTGACTCACTCATTAACAACTTAAAGAACGACCTTGACAATGTTAAACTCAATCTAAGCATACCGAAAAGCAGTTTAATGCTATTCTCCTTTTTAAAAAATGTACCCCCAATCAATAATTACCTTTGCATTCCAAATTTAAACATGGTTAAGCTGCTTAGTGTGCACTTGGACAATGACCTTAAATGGAAATCTCACTCTTTTCAGTTATTTAAAACAGGTGGTTTTCTCCTTAAATATTTCTACCTTCTCAAACGATTCTCCAAATCAATCCAGAACCTTAAAATAATTTATTGTTCTTATATAAGACCTTATCTTGAATATGCTTGACCTGTCTGGCACCCTGGGTTAACCACATCCCAATGTTCCAAAATTGAAAGCATTCAAAAAAGAGCCGTAAAAATTACACTGGGGACATCCTATACTACTTACGATAAAGGTTTGGCTAGACTTGAACTCACTACATTGGAATCACAACGTCGCTTCCTTACCATGCACTTTGGGCACAAGTGCCTTAGTTCAAACTATCATCGACGTTTTCTTCCCCCCTTAAAAGAAAACCCCCCAATCCTTCCTAATACAAGACTTAGTGCTTGTAGAGCTCCAAATACCCAACTTGACTTGTGTCCCCAATTGTTGACCATGAGGTACAAAAACTCTTTCATTCCCTATTTTGTTTCACATTTTAATAATGGATTTAACTTTGTAACTATGTTTATCCCTTAACATTTATTTTATCATTGTATTTGTTCTGACGTGCTTATGCTTTAATGCAGAATTGAACTTTAATGCAGAACTCCTGTACAAGAAATCTGTTCAAAGCTTCAGCTTTCATTTTTGAAAAAAAAAAAAAATCAATTTCTAGTGGTTAACCATTTTGGAGAAAAACCTCGGCTACATCAACCTGATTTCCGTTATTTGGTTTTCTGATTGGTCAGTCACATAGGTCAGGTTCAGATTCATTCTCTATTTTCTCATCCTTGTCGTAAGCCTTGCAGTACCACCTCGAAAAGTTGTTAAGTAATATTGGCGGAATCTGCCACCGATCCACCGACGCAGCGCTACGAGTAACCATCTGCTTTACATGCATGAGGGAATCCACAGTTTTTATTTCCAACCGATTCCGCAAGTTAGTTTTAATATTTGTTAGTTGAGAAAATTGTCTTTCGGCCACAGCACTTGAGTGAGGTAACACGTATAAGTTCAACATAAAGTTTGATAGTTCAAAGAATTTGAGACTGCCGTCAGGATTCTTCACATCTAACAAGAGCTTCCATAAATAAGATGGTGAGGACACTAGCTCTTCACCACCAGACTTCATGATCATTTCTTCTTTGGAATCTGGCAGGCTCAGCCACTGGTTTTCTAGAGTGTCTCTAGCAGACTCTATCTCGCTCTGACTTTTCTCCAGGAGTTTGCTAAATCTGATGGTCAAAGGACTAATCGTTTCAGCAGTTCCATTCATGGCAAATCTCGGGCTTAAGTACTCGAGAGCTTGTAACGTCTTATCTTTATGATTAACCCGCTTTCTCATCTGCTTCACCAGTTTGACGTAGAATCCCAAGCACGTCAGCCTAAACTGTTCAATAGCTTTCCCTGAAGCTCTTTCTTCATTCAGATAAGCTTCTGTGTTCGAACCACACAACACATCTTTCACATCTTTGTAGTTTCGGGGATCAAGAGGCAACTCAAAAGCATTACTTCTGTTCAGGATTTCTAGTTTCACGAAGCATCTCATGATCGCTTCAATGTCGATCTGAAGCTGATTATCAAAGTATGGATCATTGTGTCTCCAGACTGGAACTGTACGTTCAATATATTTACCTTACCAAGCACAAAAGCCAGAAAGTACAGATATACCTTCGTTGTAGGTTCTTTCATGTAGGCTAGAATCTTGGATGCCTTATCTTTTGAAGCCTTGTCTGCAGAGGGTTCCTTTGACTGTTTCACAAAAAAGGTAACCAGGGGTGACCATACTGCATGTGATTGGGTAGGTACAATTTTGCCAATTTGCTTATGATTTGGCTTGGAAGCTTGGTTGGTTTCAATAATAGTCTTCTGTTTCTGCTTTAAACAGTCCACCAGGTTACAGCATGTAAAGCAAAACAATTTTCACTGCTGTTCTTGCATCCTTTCATCACTTTGGGCAAAAAGAACATTTTCTTAGTTAGCACTTGGCACACTGGATGTGATGTTCAGTCTATGACAGTATTACATGTTCTTTCAAGTTACCAGAGAATTTTTCTAGTGGGTTAGACTGTACCCATATGGGACAGGGTCCACCCTCTCAAATGCATGTGAACCTAAACTGCATATTTACCAAAAGCTTAATGTCTTAATTCAGAAAATCAACTGAGGTTCACCCTCGTCCAAAAAATGATTAAGCAGCAGCAAATCAGATCAGGATCAGATAGTTTGCCAATAACTATTATCCAGGCCGCACTTCAACATACTCCTGTAGACTACAAGTCATAAAACACCCTAAGCTTTTACTTACCAGCAGTAATATGCTTGCTTCAGTTTTTTTTTATCAAAAAAACTTTTTCTAAACTCTCTTGAGCAAGTCACATGTTTCACCACGTTTGAATTTTCGCGCTTTTGAAAAGAAAAGTAGTGTGGATACGATACAAAACATCCCTAAGACGGAAACGAACCTGAAAAGCACAAATTAAAAGCAGTTGCAGTTAAGAGAAAACTGAAAATAAATACATATGGTACTGATTTTGAAAAAATGCCAAAAAGTGTCCTTTTTTTCAAAAAGTGGCCTTTTTTCACCCAATAGTGGCACGGTGTCACCCAGAGTGAAAAAGTGTCAAAAAAGCACTAAAAGTGTCCCTTTGGCAACCCAGGGTATTAAGCCTCTGATTTTCCCTTTAAAGCAATCTATTGATACCTAGAATTTTGCTAGAGCTCATACCATATGAGCTCTTGTTTATTAGTAGCCATTTGGAGTTACCGATCCTTTGTATATGTTTCCATACAAACAGCGCGCCATATACCATGTATCTGCAGTGATTTATTCTGTAATTTGAAAAGTAGGTTGCCTGATTTTTATCATATAATCCACCGTAGGATTAAAAATGGAATCTTGATGCATAGCGTATGGTTATTTGACTGTTGGATAATTATATTCTGCAATCCAATCCAGATACTCAGGGCTTGATTCTAATATAAGAAATGGGTTATAACAATACAAGTTTAACTAATTAGGCATACGCTACAAAGCTTTCAATCATTCTTAGACAAATCATTCTCAATCAAAACTAGGCAAGAAAATTCGGCCGCAAAAACCCGAGAGGTGTCACATGTGGTATTTTGTTAAACTGAAGTTTATTACACCATTCTAACTCAACCCGTTCTATCGACTGTTCAAACCCTTTCAATTTGTTTAGCTGTCTCTCGATATCCTAAAATATTTCTATTTCTTCCTAAATGCATTTGTTTTCCTTTTCGCTTAAACAAATATTTACAAATTTGAGCACCTGATGTCAAAGCTATGTTTGCTGTTATTTGATATCTATTAATAACGTCTTTGAACTAGCACCAGGTCGTAGACTCATAATACATTTCTAGTTTAGTTCTGCTCCTTTAAAGTCTATTTGGGGTAAGACAACACCATGTTAATTACAGCACCCCAATGAAGTCCGTTTTTTCCTAAATAAGAAATCACCGATAGAAATTTTTCGAGAGGAATAGTTTTTTTTTTTTTTATATATATACCTAGGATCGAGTTTGGAAATAAAAGTATTCAGAGAATTTTGCGAAATTTCTTACTAATATTGCGAAATCCACATTGCATGTATTTTACCTCCTTCAGAGCTGAGATGCACCCCGTCCTGTTTTTCTGTGTGAGTGTAAGACGTCTCTTAAGCAATAACGACGATAAAGCTAATTCAAAAATACCATAAAGAATTTTAATGAAAACATTTAAAATCACTAGAAATTGATAAAAATGTGTGATTAGTAAACAACAAGAACTGTGAAAGACAAGCTAAATGTTAGCAAAAAGTTTATTCTGGAATAACCTCTACGTTTCATAAGCATTCGCTGATGCGTCGTCTACTTCTTCTAAAGATGGCAGTTTCTTATCCAATGACGGGTTTCTGTAAAATGAAAATAGTGAAAACTTTTAGCATTAAATAATATAAGCAGATAGACAGGCAATTAAGGCATACCTATCTGTTGTTCAGAAACATAATTATTTACAACCTGCCCTCCACAGTTAAAAAAAAATATATTCATGAGTAACAAAAAAAAAAGAAAAGAAAAAACAGTCGGCTTGATTTAATTAAAAAATATAAATAAATTGACCAAACCATAATCCGAAAAATAAAAGAAACTACACGCAATAAAGCTAAAAGAAATGAAAGAGACAAGAACAGGAAAATCAGGATAATATTGTGATGCTCAACAAAATTTTTCATAAGACTCTTTTTAATAGAGAGCTAAGGAAGATTTATAAGAGAGAGGAGGGAAGAGAAAAAGGACCATTTATGACGGGTAGATGGAAGCTTGGGAACTTTAAGGGCTTTGGTCCCGCAATACGGTATCTTCTAGGCTATGGGCTATGCCTTGGCAGGGAAGCAGCTTCCCCCAGTTTGTTTAATCTGACGTTAAATTCCTTTTATTTTATATTTTTACCCTCCTGTGGTAAAACTTGCCCCCTCCCCCAGATTATGAGGCCTAAAACTTCTACTGTTTGAGAGTGGGAAAGAAAATATTTGTACGAGAGTTCACCGTTGTTTTTTCCTAAGTGATATTTAAGGCTATTAAGTATTTATTTCAATGTGTCAATGTTTACCTTTTTGAACATATGAAAAGGTAAAGGACTTCCCTTTAAAACTAAAGGACTTTCCTTAAAAAACAATATTCAAGGCTCTTTATTAAATACAAATTTACTGACAGAAAAGGATCAAATTTGCTTTACTTAGTGGAAGCGTATGCAAATGGCCAACAAAATAAAAAGAAAAAATAGTTAGTCAGGAATAGTGGGACAAAAGAATAATAATCTATAAAAGTAAAACATAAAATATGACAACCAAAAAATTGCGGAAAGAAAGGGAAATATCTGGTTCTGACGAGTTCTACTACACTGAAGAGATTCGAAATGCTTAAGATGAGAATCAATCGGCATTTTTGTTAAAACAGAAATCAAAAGAAGAAAGGAGACGAAGACCAAGGCAGACTTAGTAACTATTCAAGATGTTTGCATGTAATGACCTTTTTGTAGGTAGCAGATAAATTTTTTTTTAGTGCTTTTGGAGACAAAATAAAAACAAATTAAATATTTTTGTCTTGTTCTTTTTAGTCTTTGGTAGTCTTCACCTTTCATTTTTACAAAATAGTTTGTATACATTTTATAAATAACAAAGGATTTAGTAACGCATGTTATTATTCAACGCTAACGCAGTAATTCGGTTTGCGATCTCTAGTTACTAACTAGCAATCGATCTTCGACCTAGCAGACATACTTATTATAAAACCTTCATGGGCAAATATAACTGACTTTTGTCTTGTCTTATAGATGATCTGTCAGGCAAATCTGTGCCAAAAAATGCTTAGCTTAAGCTGGGCTCCTCCAGCAGACAGTCGTTATATTTATTCGTAGTCTCCGGTACTCAACAGCGTTCACTTCAGATCTTGATCAGAAGCAGGATGTTCTCTTATTTCAAACTTTTGTTACTAATGGTTATATTTGCCTATGGATCAATTGCTTAAAATATTTTGCATAAAACATCAAATATTTATTGACGTGCATGTCAAATTTATCGCAAACAAATATAAGAAGTTATTTTGAGTTCTTTTTCATATGTTCTATCATTTCCTTAAACAGCAACAATAACAAGTCCACACTTGGCAAGAAAATCATCTAATCCTTACAATAAGAATTTTTTATTCTACACAGTATTTTAAAACGAGAAACAAAGGAAACCACCTCCCAATTATCCCTTGTTCCATAATGAATATCTTATCTAGTGGACTTCAAATAAACTTGGGACTCTATCCAACTTGAAAGGAATAAAATATAAAATTTGAATAACAATCATTTTTAGAGTTTCAACCTAAATCAGTCCGGGGGGGGGGGGATGAGTTCTCTATATTATCGTCGCCAGGAATTGTCAGAAAGAATTACCAGATCTCAAGCAAAAATCATGTGTGAAAAGAGATAGTGTAATAGCTACACCGATTTGAGGTTCATAATTCGATCCCAACTCAGTGGGGGGAGAGAAAAGGCGAGGGAGTAAATTCTTGTTCTCAGAGAATCTGCCGGAGTGGACGTCAAAATCATAATTACTGAGAAGTAAAAGTATTTTCTCTAGTTGCACTTTTTGTGGTTTATACTCGGCCCGACCTATCTGGAGGAGGGGAACTAGAGGATTCACTACAGGATTCACCAGATGGCGTCTTCAGACCAAAAGTAAACTTAGTACAAAGTTAAGGCTAGCATCCTAATTAAGCCGTATCAAGCCAACCTTTTTTATTGCATTTTTTAAAAACACAGAATAGAAAGAACCAAGATAAATTCAGCTTTCTTATTTAGACACACTAGTCATTTCAATACTGCCCTCCCATAGTTACAAATGTGCTTCAATTTTTGCTTCTTCCATTTGTCTTTCAATTTTGGTTAGTTATTCATAAGATGGCACCACGATGATGTAATACAATAAAGAATCCATTAATAAAGAATTCAACAAAACCGTTATCACTAAATATTTGTTACTTGAGTCCAGCTTTTAGGCTTAAGGAAGGAAATTGTAATAAAATACATGTAGTGGAGGAAAGATACGGTCAAAAATGGTCAAACCCGGGGAAATTGCCACATAATTTTTCTTTACACCAATGTGTTTAGAAAAATCAGTTGAATCACACAAAAAAATCCACCAAATCCCCCTTGCACAAGTGTCCCAAATTTACCATTGAAGTAGGAAATGAGGGGAGAAACCGATTTTGTTTTTATAAATATTTTACAGTTTAAATAGTCTTTTCTTATCAAATCAAGCATGCTGACTCCATACCTGAATTAAGGTTTCCATTTTTCCACACCCTTATGCCCGTTTCTCCCCTAAAAGGACGAGGAGTGGGGTTAAAACTCGCAATTAGGAGGTTGTCGTATTTTTTGATCGTCATTTCCTATAAAATGAGTGGTGGCGAATTCGAAAATAAAGTCAAAAGTGAAAATTGACCTATATGAACTAATTAATTTGATTATTTTGGTCGACTTACCATTTCCTATCAGTCTAGGAATAGCGCCTTAGAGTATGAATATCAAACAATTTAATTTTAAACCGGTATTCTAGAACCGCCCTCCCCCCTCCAGTTTGCGGTTTCCATTCCTTAATGCAATTTGTTAATTGTACTAATCACTGGAATCATCTAACTTAGTACTTGCTCCTTGACGGGGTTCAAGGCTACAGAAAAGGTTTATGCCGTTTTATTTACTTCCCAAAAAAGACAAAAGAATAAACTGGGATCCGCACGCAGTGAGTAGAAATACTTTGTAAGATATTGTTTAGGATTATGCTTCCGATTTTGGAAAAGAGCGAATAATCATTTCTGATTTTTAACTTAATTTGCAAAATGCTATCTACTGTGTATCATTCAAGCCGAGTTTGTTCTTCACGAGGTAGCGATGCATTGAATTCTGCCGAACTCGGTATCCATGTCCCAACAAAAACAAGACAATACCAAAATTACTAAGGTTTCACAGATTGTTTGAAAAGAAACGTGAAACACTGGATATAATTAATCTAAAGCCTTTGCTGTAACCCCAAAGTGTACCAACTATGAAGAAATACAGCAGTGTGACAAATACACTAATTGTCTGTTCAAAAAGTATTCCTTTATTTTCTTGTTCGCCGGCTTAGTAACACAACTTTAAATTTTCTTTGCATTGGGCTATGGGCCAACAACTTTTTTTAATAGGACAAATATAGAACCACACCACAGTTGCCCAATTCCTTAGTTTTTTCCCCCTCTGTAAGTCTTCAGCTTTTAAGTCTAGTTGTACAAAGAATGAAGAAACATGCCATAATTCCCGAATCCCTAAATTTTTTTTTTCCTTTTTGAAGTCATTTGTAGCTTTCAAATCTAGTGGGACAGAGAAAAAAGAAACGCTCCATAGTTGCCAAATCCCTGAGTTTTTTTAAAGTAACTTTTAGCTTTTATATCCAATATGACAAAGAATAAAGAACCACATTTATAAAGGACAATATGCGATGCTGTATTGTCCAATCCTTGAGTTTTTTTTCTTTTTGAAAGGCTCGGATTGTGCCTGGATTAACCAAACAAACAAGTGCTAGCTGCCGCAAAGTTCGACTTTTACAGGTGCTACTTGCAAATAATGAAGTGGCAAGACACATCTAATTCGCTAAAGTCCGAAGAGTGTGGTTGACGTCTCTCTTCGTCACAGAATATGCATTCTCCCATTATGACAGATGCTTCACCGAAAATCTGCAGAAGATGGAGCGATGCCAGTACACCAACGGGTACGAGTCTCTAGATGCAGCTACCGTCGGAACGGTTTACCCTGCAGCTTTGCCTGAGGGGAGTGTAAAGGGTGTTATGTGCTAACGCTGCTGCAAGACAGGATGAGGATGATAACAAAGACGAATAGGAAGAAAAATTAGCTTTAGGTTTTGCATTAAAATCAAAATGTTTTTGTGATTAATCCACCTGAGTTCTAAACGTTCAGACCTCGATTAAAGAATTGATTTTCAAGAAGTTATACTGACCAACCCATCATACTACAGGGCCCTCAGAGGTGGAAATCAGGTAAATAGTAAAAAATGCTTTTTGACCTCATACTTGACAATATACCACTTTATTTGATATAAATTATCTTTTAGTCGCAGGAATCCACCAAATAATGATCTACGTTCTTTGCCCAACCCACCCCCCACATTCCAGAAATGTGAAAATTGATACCCTGATACAAAAAACTGAATTTAAGAAATCATATTCGGATTCCTCATGCTTGATTTGATCGAAACCACGGTTTAAACTCCAAAACATTTATAAGCACAAAGATCGCATTCCCCCTCCTCATTTTTCCCCTTCAAGGGCAAATTTGGGACACTTGTGCAAGAGGGATTTTGGTGGATTTTTTTTTGTTCAACTGATTATTCTGAACATTTTGGTGTAGAAAAAATTCTGTTGCAATTCCCCGGATGTCAAACCGTACTTTTACTCCACTAGTGTTCAGATAGTAAGCCGCGGATGTTAAATTGAAGGAATATAAATTTATAAAGTTACACATAATGGCATTTATAAACCTAATATCATAATTTCATTGAGCATTCAAAAGAAGCTTCCTAAAAAGTTTCTTCCCATAGATTTACCCTGATCAATAGTACCGTAGTAGCTAACATACATTTGTCTTTCAATTAATCAACGCTATTGCTTCATGAATTAATACTAACGTAGATACTAAGGCAATCTTTGTTATTTATTCTGAAGAAACTTTCTTTTAAATATTCTATATCCAAGACGTAAAAACGAGGTACCTCATATTCGAGAGAGAGAGAGAGAAAGAGAGAAAGAGAGAGAGAGAGAGAGAGAGAGAGAGAGAGAGAGAGAGAGAGAGAGAGAGAGAGAGAGAGAGAGAAAGAGAGAGAGAAGTACTTTATAACTTTATTAAACTTTTTACCAAAACTAAAATTTTTTTTTTAATTCATGGGTTAAAAATGAACCCTTATACGGTCAACGACGCTGGCATTTCCAACGATACAGATTAAAAACAATGAACTTTTATTTTCATTTAATTAAAACAAGAGCTAAGAGCTCATATGGCACTTGTGACGAGGCGAGAAGAGCTAAGAGCCAAGAGATCATATGGTATGAGTTCTAACAAAATTCTATGAATCAATAGATTGATTTAAAAAGGAAAATAAGAGGCTTAATACCGGTCAAGATTTAAAATAAGAGCTCTGAGTCACAAAGTCCTTCTAAATATCAAAATTCATTAAGATCCTATCACCCACTCGTAAGTTATAAATACCTAATTTTTTCTAATTTTTCCTCTCCCTTTTGCCCCTCAGATGGTCGAATCTGGGAAAACGACTTTATCAAGTCAAATTGTACAGTTCCCTGACACGCCTACCAATTTTCATCGCCCTAGCACGTCCAGAAGCACCGAACTTGCCAAATCACTGAACCCCTCCCCCCAACTCCCCCAAAGAGAGCGAATCCAGTACGATTCTGTCAATCACATATCAAGGACATTTGTTTATTCTATCCACCAAGCTTCATCCCGATTCCTACACTCCAAGTGTTTTTCCAAGATTTCCCCCTCCAAATCCCCACAATGTCAAAAGATCTGGTCGGGATTTGAAATAAGAGCTCTGAGACATGAATTCCTTCTAAAAATCAAATTTCATTATGATCCGATCATCTATTCGTAAGATATAAATACTCCAATTTTCATGTTTTCCAAGAATTCCGGTTCCCCCCTCCAACTCCCCCGAATGTCACAGGATCTGGTCGGAATTTGAAATTAGAACTTTAAAGCACAAGATCCTTCTAAATATCAAATTTCATTAAGATATGGTCACCCTTTCGTAAGTTACAAATACCTCAATTTTCAAAATTACCCCCCCCCAATTCCACCAAAGAGAGCAGATCCGGTCCAGTTATGTCAGTCACGTATCTTAGACAGGTTTCTATTCTTCCCATCCAGTTTCATCCTGATCTCACCGCTTTAAGTATTTTCTAAGATTTCCGGTCCCCCCAACTGCCCCCCCCCCCAATTACGCTTGATCCGGTTGAGATTTAAAATAAGATATCGGAGTTACGAGGTCCTTCTAAATATGAAGTTTCATGAAGATCCGATCACTCCTTCGTAAGTTAAAAATACGTCATTTTCTTATTTTTCAGACTTATCCCCCCTACCCCCGCAATTGAGCGGATCCGTTCCAATTATGTAAATCACGTATGCAAGACTTCTGCTTATTTTTCCAACCAAGTTTCATCCCAATCCCTCCAATCTAAGCGTTTCCCATCATTTTAGGTTTCCCCACCCCAAACTTCCCCCAATGTCACCAAATCCAGTCAGCTTTTAAAATAAGAGCTTTGAGACACGATATCCTTCTAAAAATCAAATTTCATGGAGATCCAATCACCCGTTCGTAAGTTAAAAATACCTCATTTTTTCTAATTTTTCAGAATTAACCCCCCCCCACAACTACCCCAAAGAGAGCGGATCCGTTCTGGTTATGTCAATCATGTATCTAGGACTCGTGTTTTTTTTCCACCAGGTTTCATCCCGATCCCTCCACTCTAAGTGTTTTCCAATTTTTAGGTTTCTCCCTCCCAACTCCCCCCCCAATGTCACCAGATCCGGTCGGATTTAAAATAAGAGCTCTGAGCCACGATATCCTTCTAAATATCAAATTTCATTCAGATCCGATCACCCGTTCGTAAGTTAAAAATACCTCATTTTTTTATATTTCAAAAATACCCCCCCCCCCCAACTACCCAAAAGAGAGCGGATCCGTTCCGTTTCTGTCAATCATCTATCTAGGACTTGTGTTTATTTTCCCCACCATGTTTCATCCCGATCCCTCCACTCTAAGTGTTTTCCAAGTTTTAGGTTTCCCCCTCCCAACTTCCCGCCCCCATCACCAGATCCGGTCGGGATTGAAAATAAGAGCTCTAAGACACGATATCCTTCTAAACATCAAATTTCATTGAGATCCGATCACCCGTTCTTAAGTTGAAAATACCTCATTTTTTTAATTTTTAAGAATTACTCCCCCCCCCCCCCAACTACCCCAAAGAGAGCAAATCAGTTCCGATTATGTCAATCATGTATCTGGGACTTGCGCTTATTTTTCCCATCAAGTTTCATCCCGATCCCTCCACTCTAAGTGTTTTCCAAGATTTTAGGTTTCCCCCCTCCAACTCCCCCCAATGTCATCAGACCCAGTCGGGATTTAAAATAAGAGCTCTGAGACACAATATCATTCCAAACATCAAATTTCATTAAGATCCAATCACCCGCTCATAAGTTAAAAATACTTCATTTTTTCTATTTTTTCCGAATTAACCGGCCCCCACTCCCCCCCCCAGATGGTCAAATCGGGAAAACGACAATTTCTAATTTAATTTGGTCCGGTCCCTGATACGCGTGCCAAATTTCATCGTCCTAGCTTACCTGGAAGTGCCTAAAGTAGCAAAACCGGGACTTTAGGTTTTCCCCCTCCAACTCCCCCCAATGTCATCAGATCCGGTCGGGATTTATAATAAGAGCTCTGAGACACAATATCATTCCAAACATCAAATTTCATTAAGATTCAATCACCCGCTGATAAGTTAAAAATACTTCATTTTTTCTATTTTTTGCGAATTAACTGGGCCCCCACTCCCCCCCAGATGGTCAAATCGGGAAAACGACTATTTCTAATTTAATCTGGTCCGGTCCCTGATACGCTTGCCAAATTTCATCGTCCTAGCTTACCTGGAAGTGCCTAAAGTAGCAAAACCGGGACCGACAGACAGACCGACAGAATTGGCGACTGCTATATGTCACTTGGTTAATACCAAGTGCCATAAAAATTCAAGTGAAAACAAAGAGTGGTCACGCGGCGATAAAAATTAAAATGAGCGAAAATTATTATATTTAGGAAGAGGGTCGACACTGATCGGGCCAAATTTGTTGCTTTGAGCCAGAGAATGACAGAAATCGTCATTTTGACGTGGTCTATTTGCTAGAACTTGCAACTTTTCCAATAATTTAGGACCATTAGTTTACTCCATTTCGCAGAGAAGCTTAGTCAATAGCTTTAAGCTTATGTCAAAAACTCCGAATGCCTCACTTGACGTCTTTCCTGATGAAGAGGCAGCAGTGGCTGCTGGGAGAATTAAAAAGAACAGGAGTTCTAATTAGAGTCAATCTAATTAATATTCAATTGATAGTCAATCTAAATATACATCACTGTTGTTTTTAACGTTAAAGCACTGCTTAACAATTTTTTTGGCGATTTCTGCAACGCCTCACTTGAAGTTAAGCCAATTTTACTTAATCGTCTCTTCAGTCTCGTAAGTTCCGGTATCTTAAAGGCACGGTTGCCACCCATATTTATTTATCACTATTTGTAATGATTTTTTACAATGGCTAAACAAAAAAATTTACTAACTTTGCACATAAATTACTAGATTTATTAAAGAAAATAACTAAATAAACCAGAAAATTACTACAACCTAATGATTTTTTTGTCACTAGGTGGCAACCCTGTCTGAAGGTCTATAGTTTCAAATAACCAATCTCTGCCTAGTAATTTCAGTGGCTACTGACGAAAAAAAAATTCAATTTTATTTCAATAATCTTATTTATTTCAATCTTGTTTTAGTTTCCAAGGTGCGAAAATACATACATTGAATTTCGTTGTCTTTTCTTTCTTTTTTTTTGCATATAAATCAAAGTACTCTTAGCCAGTGGTTTGACAACACATTCATAAACTAAGCTCGAAAATTATGCACTGACCCAGAAATTTGAGCAGTTACTCAATAACTTCAAAAATAGGGGATTTTCTTTCGCTGTCGACAAAATCCTCCCGAGTTTGTTATCTTTTAAGCCTCAACCCGAGTTGTAGCCTCAATAGGAAAATTAGGAAAATTATATACCTGTCATAACAAACATTTTTTCTAACATTGTATATATATATATATATATATATATATATATATATATATATATATATATATATATATATATATATATATATAATCATAATTGAAAATCAGGACTTGTCTGGGAGTAAATATCTCGAAAGTGCCTTCAGAAGAACTTAATCTGGACTTCTTTTTCTGCTATTTCCTCTTCTTTTCTTAAGACGAAGATAACTAATTCTTAGTTAAAGGAAGCGAGAATGTGGAGGCTTCCTTGAAGGTTTTTTCTGTCATTGGAAAAAGAGTTGAGCGTAGAGTAATCTTTGCCCTCTGGTATGGAACTGTTCCATCGAGCCATCAGACTGATTAAATAGTGTCTTTTGCTCAATATTTGCCTGAAATTTCTTAAAAGCATTTTTAACAGGCACGCCAATGGATGATACAAATAGAGCGAAAGCGAGATAGAGAGAGATAGATAGAGAGAGAGAGAGAGAGAGAGAGGGGGGGGGGTCATGGGTTAAATACACCCATGGTTTAGAAAAAATTAAATAATTACAGTGAAAAATACGGTCTCCAAAGCTAGCACTTCCAACGGTACAGATTGATGACAGATTGAGCGGTACTGATACTGAATTTTATTTTAATTCAATAGAAGAAATTCCAAGTGAAAACAAAGATGCAAATAAAACTTAAAACGAGCCGAAATTATCCCATTTGTGTGGAGGGTTACCACCCCCTCAATCCCCTAGTATTAAATAAAGTTTGATTCTTTTATCTCTTTGCTTCAAAAATGAGTGTTCTAATTTAACCCAAGAACAATATAGCTTAAAATCCAGCGTATTCTTCTACGATGCTTCCCCAGAAATACAACTTTGACATTGACATAATTCTGTAGCATTACATTCCATACAAATTCCATATCAATGGAAACCTGAGGGAGAGACCTCCAAAATAAAAATAAAAGTAAGAGAAGGATACAAATAAATCAGGGGCTGAAATACTCATAAGACCTAATACCATAATATTAGGTAATAGTTGAAGGGGTTGAGGAGGCATGTAAAAAGGAGCTTAAGAGTATATTGTCATTCCTTAGTTCCCAATTTCGAAGACTAGCTAAGGCTTTCTTTGACGTTGCATTATTGCAATTGAAGTCCTTCTGTTCTGCAATTGAACAGAAGGCAACAATAATCTGGGGGAACGAAAAGGATGAAGCAATAAACTTGAGAACATACTATTAGATCAGGCTTAGATTGTAGACCATTCCTGAAAGCTTCATTTATGTAGCGCGAGGCAATCGAAATTAGAGGATGGGCATTGGAGACAATCATGTTTGTGGGATCCCTACCAATTCTCATTTGTTTCTATTATACAAGATTACTGCGGCTACGTGCCTAAGCCATGTTTTGCTAATTATAATTATATACTGAAAGTTTTGACAACGTAATCTACAAAAATCATAATTAAAACACATACGAGGCCTCTTTGAACCTTGGTTCCCGGGTATCCCCCCTCTTTTTGGGCAAGTGTAGCAAAAAAAAATTTGTGAAAAATATCCTGTGAATCCATCACATATTACGTAAAACGACGAAACTGAGGGTTGAGGGATTGTTAGAAAATTTGATATACCGTATCGGGTTGCTAATTTTGAATTTAGGCCTTTTCACAAAAGTTTCATTCAATCAATTTTTCTGTGCCATCTACTAGCACCACTAGCTACTAAGATTGGTAAATGTGGTTACCAAACTTCAACACAAAGGCTATTACCGTAAGGCGCTGTTAAGGCCCCGGTAAAGGAAGCCCCATTTAATGCGATCTAAAAACTCACCTATAATCTATGTCCTATAATACGGTAAAATGTCTTTAGCCTATGTTTGCCAGGCCATGCGTTGGCAAAAGAAAACCACTGTCATGATATTTCCCCTTTCTTTTTGATATATCTTCGACAAAACTGACAGCTTCAGCTCACAAAAGATGCCCACAAAGCCTTCCAGAGAGGGGGGGGACACCACTATAGCATTAGTGGGTGGAAGGCAGGGGAAATACATTTTCTTCGAAACAAATTTCCCTTTATTAGAAAAAAATTAAATAAAAAATTGTAATTAATTTTACATATAAATGAAAAAAAAAACTCGTTGAAATTTTTAACGGTGAGGATTCCTGGCAAAGGGATTAATCCATTTAATTTATTATATAGTAATTATTATTTATTACTATAAATTTAATCTTAATTCATTACGTACAAAACCCAGAGTTAAAGAAAATCCAACTCAAACGAAAATTGCGAAAAAATTTATTATTTCTCAAAATTCAAAACATATGTAGACTTAAGGAATTTCCCAAGCCTCAGAATAGGCTACAGAAGGAGTTGAGATAGGAAATCAAAAACAACATCCAAAAGAATATTTTAGACTCTGATTTCATTCCCAGACGCTTCATTTACCTGTCCTAGATCAACAGTTTTCCAAGATTTTAAAAGTTCCTGAAGAGGGGTTGCCAAGATCTTTACAAGATCATATCAAAACTTCCCTTCCCGCATAGATACCACGTTCTGATTTTATAATGGTCACATAAAATATACTACGTCATGCAAGTTTCTAATAAATAACGAAAGAAAAGCTAAATTTACGCTTAAATTTAAATTTCAATACTCGAATTAAATTGAACATAATCAACAGGTTACAATAAAATTATTCATAACAAGAAAATCTTATCAAACAGTTCGTGGCAACAAATGTAAGCAATGAGCGACTCGGGCCAATAGCAATCAAGACTCTGAAAACGGAATTTTGATAACAATTGACATATTAAAAGAATGCACTTTTTATGCTGATTAATACATACAATTCATTAAGTTTATTCTTACCCACCAAAAGCTACGAGCCTGAGTATATTTACCTGATTTTCGAGAAAGGGGGGGAAACACTCGCGAAAAGTCGGCCCCTAAGCCAAACAAGAACTAAGAGCTCATATGGCACTTGTGACGAGGCAAGAAGAGCTAAGAGCCAAGAGCTCATATGGTATGAGCTCTAACAAAATTCTAAGAATTAATAGATTGATTTAAAAGGAAAATCAGAGGTTTAATGCCGGCCAGGATTTAAAATAAGAGCTCTGAGTCACGATGTCCTTCTAAATATCAAAATTCATTAAGATCCGATCACCCACTCGTAAGTTATAAATATCTCATTTTTCCTCTCCCTTTAGCCCCCCAGATGGTCGAATCTGGGAAAACGACTTTATCAAGTCAATATGTGCTCCCTGACACACCTACCAATTTTCATCGTCCTAGCACGTCCAGAAGCACCAAACTCGCCAAATCACTGATCCCCTCCCCCGAACTCCCCCAAAGAGAGCAAATCCAGTACGTTTACGTCAATCACGTATCAAGGACATTTGCTTATTCTATCCACCAAGCTTCATCCCGATTCCTCAACTCCAAGTGTTTTCCAAGATTTCCCCCTCCAACGCCCCCCAATGTCAAAAGATCTGGTCGGGCTATTGAAATAAGAGCTCTGAGACATGAATTCCTTCTAAATATAAATTTCATTAAGATCCGATCCCCCATTCGTAAGATAAAAATACCCCAATTTTCACGTTTTCCAAGAATTCCGGTTTTCCCCTCCAACTCCCCCCAATGTCACAGGATCTGGTCGGAATTTAAATTACAGCTTTGAAGCACAAGATCCTTCTAAATATCCAATTTCATTAAGATCTGGTCACCCTTTCGTAAGTTACAAATACCTCAATTTTCAAAATTACCCCCCCCCCAACTCCACCAAAGAGAACAGATCCGGTCCGGTTATGTCAGTCACGTATCTTAGACAGGTTTATATTCTTCCCATCCAGTTTCATCCTGATCTCTCCGCTTTAAGTATTTTCTAAGATTTCTGGTCCCCCCCCAATGACACTGGATCCGGTTAAGATTTAAAATAAGAGGTCTGAGTTACGACGTCCCTCTAAATATGAAGTTTCATGAAGATCCGATTACTCCTTCGTAAGTTAAAAATACGTCATTTTTTCTAATTTTTCAGAATTAACCCCCCCCAATAGAGCGGATCCGTTCCAATTATGTAAATCACGTATCTAAGACTTTTTCTTATTTTTCCCACCAAGTTTCATCCCGATCCCTCCACTCGAAGTGTTTTCCAAGATTTTAGGTTTCCCCCTCCCAAATGTCTTCAGATCCGGTCGGGATTTAAAAAAACAGCTCTGAGACACGATATCCTTCCACACATCAAATTTCATTAAAATCTGATCAACCGTTCTTAAGTTAAAAATACTTCGATTTTTCTATTTTTTCCAGATTAACGGGCCCGCCACTCCCCCCCAGATGGTCAAATCGGGAAAAAGACTATTTCTAACTTAATCTGGTCCGGTCCCTGATACGCCTGCCAAATTTTATCGTCCTAGCTTACCTGGAAGTTCCTAAAGTAGCAAAACCGGGACCGACAGAATTTGCGATTGCTATATGTCACTTGGTTAATACCAAGTGCCATAAAAAGGGAAATATTACCATTTAAAATAGCTGACAACAAAGTACTCCCCTCCCCAAGGAACTGGGTTGCAGCAACAGGTGCAACCACTTTGCTGTGACACTTTTCGTTACTTAGAAAGAGCATAATATATTAGGATTTCCGCACAACGTCACTTTCGAGGGATTTCAGATTCTTGTTCGGAATTCCCACAAATTTGTTTTCGCAAAACATTTATTACAAAGATTAAGCAAAATATTAATCACAATTCCTGAATAAGCTCCAAATTACAATTTTTCACACTAGACAGGTTTTTTTTTCAAAAGGCGTTTTTAAACAGTCGGTTACTATGAGTTGTTCGCTCTTTACTAGGTTGCAGCTGCCGCTATAGTTGACACAAATTCTGTTTTCTGTGTCGACTGATATAGTCAGAAGGGTTGCGACCTTTTTATTTAAGAGCAACACATCTGGATGTTACCGATAAGGTCAAAAATATCAATCATAGTCAATGTACTGTACCCTTTTTACAGGTTTCAGACGGTCTGAAATTTTCAGCTACAATTAGAAAAAAAAATTCTTAAACAGATTTAATTGCCACAAGAAGTTGTAATCAAGTTGATATAGGTAGCTATTGCCGGTTCTACAAGGATTTACAGCATCTGTTGGTGGTCTAAAGTATTCAGTAATAGAACCCTAAGACGATAAAGTGGAAAGACAGATTGTGCCTATTCTGCATAAACACGCCCAGTTCATTCTGACTGCTCTTGTTTTACAGACTTCGTTTCGCAAATAAAAAAATCCTGATAAATAGGAGGGGAGTCACATCAGGTTTATCAAAGCTTGCTGGTGTTATTATAGCCTAGGCAAAGACATAAGATAATTGCCAATGTTTCAGTCACTTGTTTTATAATTGATACCATTTTGGTCAGACTAATTATTAAAAAAAAAAATCCAAAATAAGTTTTTAAAGAAAAGTAAAGAGCCATATTAAACACAATACCAGCAGAAACTAATACTTATAATAATTCAAATTCAAGACGACCAAGAACTACTATTAAAGAATAAATGAAACCAACAGCAAACAGAAAATTAAATAAACGATCATCGAAAAAAAACATAAAACACGTACTAACATAAATGAATAATTAAATCTTAAAACGGGTAAAACTTAAATTGAATATTCAAATCAAACTTAAAACAAACAAAAATCCCTACAAACCAGTGTTTAGCTACAGCCCCCTTACCTTATTGTAAAAGTCTAAAGCCTACTCAGTTGTTTACGTTTTATTGAAAACTATACATGTCTTGAACAGAGTCTTGGAAAGAACTAATAAAATTAAACTGAATATTTGACATATAATGCAATTAATTGCTGACACCTCAGCAGTTCAAGATTTAATTCCACTGTAATTTTAATCTTTATTTTCAATGTAGTGGGTATAAAAGAAAATATTTGTAATATGATTAGTTTTCAGTAAAGCGCAAATGACTCAGTAGGCTTCAGGCTTAAAGTTAGGGAAGGGGGCAGTAGTAAAACTCTTGTTTGTAGTGAATTGTGATTTTTGTTGGGTTTTAAGTTTGATTTAAAAAATTCAGCTTAAATTTTACCCGTTTTAAGATTTGTTTATTCATTTATATTGGTACCTGTTGCTTGTTTGTTTGTTATGATTGGTGATTTGATTTCTGTACATTTTTGATTTCATTTATTCTTTAATAGTATTTTCTAGTCGTTTTAAATTTTAAGTATTATAGGAATTTATATCTACTGGTCTTAAGCTTAATATGACTCTTTACTGTTTTTAAAAAAAACTTCTTTTTCAGAATTTTTTGAAATTAATTTTTGTTCTTTTTTGCTTGCTAAAGTTTAAAGTTTTGCAACATTCCCCATTTCAACATTTATTTATTTTTTTCATTAAAATTTTCATCTAAGCATCAAAACATCCGAGTTTCCAAGTTCAAAAATTCCCTTCAACATCCCCAGTCACAACCAATCTCATTTGCCGCCGCAATAATAGCAGTAGTAGTAGTGTCCCTGAAAGTTTCGACTTAATACCCTTGCCTATTCCTAAGATAACGCAGATTGGTCTTTTTGATAATTTGAATATATATAGTATCTTTTGACTTAGCTCAACATACCCCTCAACACTTCCCGAAATTTTTCCTGTTTAGGCCCCGACCCTAATTATCAGACAAATCCTTTTTTCTTTATAAGTTAAATTTATTTCCACTTTGGGAGTTTCTTTTTCATTCCCCCCTAGAACTTACTCTTTAATGCCACGTAATTTTTCTTTTGGTCTTTCCTTGGTAACTTCTCGCAGACTTGCTAATTAGCTTCAGGAAAAACAGAGCAGCTAGTGGTGAGTTACCGGCTGGTCGGAAATAGGTTTTAATGACTGCACATTAAGGGGGGGAGAGTGGATCCATTGATTCCAGGGAAAATATGTGGTCAGTGTCTCACCCTTGATGCTTATGATTGTCTGGTCTCCTCTGAGCTGTGCCTTCGCGTACATTGCCGAGCAGAGGATATACTTGATTTCGAGTTATGATTTTTAGAAAAATAATTTTGGGCTTGCGACCATGGACCATACCGTGGCACTTACACCCCACAGAGAGCATATTTATCTTACCCATACTGGATGAAGCTGTGGCAGGCCCGCAGCTCAAATATCAGTGAAGGCAAAAAATTTGAAGAGCCTATGGGCCCCGTCACGTCCGTGTTACCTTACACTAGTTGCATTCACTTTTTTAAATTTATTTTGGATTACACAGGCATGTGTCAATGTTTCATGTATCTCCAAGAATATAAATGTGTCGCTACTTACATACGCGGACGATCTATTAAATCTAAGTCGGTCTATTAGGGGTCTGCAATCGAATTTCTCGATCCTACGTGATGAATACCGAAAAATCGGCCTGGCTTTCAATACTTCTAAAATATAGTTCTTTTTTTTTCAACGATAGTCCTTCTCAGCCTGAACACCTCCTGCTGGGTAGCGAGTCAATTACCGTTTCATCTCACGTCGTGTATCTGGGTCTACCCATAGGCCGTAACCTTAACGAAACTCGTCTACTGCTCGTCAAACACGTCGAGAAAAAACTCCGCACCGCGTATGGATCTATCGTCGCCAGCAGACTCCTCTTATGCCGAAAGTATCTCGCGAATATGTATAACGCTGTCGCCTCCGGCCCCTTTATTTTAGGTTCGCGAAGTTCCTGCTGCGATGCCCCTTGTGGACGAAAAATACTTATATGATTGATAAACATAGGATTGCAGACCCAGTATCGCCGTAAACCGGTTGATTTCTAACTTCCAGGCAAAATGGAACCACCCCTGGCTTAAACATTTCTACAGTTCTTGATTGTGTATTTTTCCATGTTGTGTTTAAAATTTCTCTCCGTTTTTCTTCTCCTTTTTCATTGTACTCCGTTTTGTTCCATGTGAAAAATACGGGTAATAAATATTTTACTTACTTACTTACTTATTAATGTACGTCTTCAGAGAAGCTCAACTTAAGAATCGATCCAACAACCCAAAGGAATCAATCAATTGACTTAAAACTAATGAAAAAAATTGGGTTTGGCTAAACTGGATTTTAAACGGCTAATCTTTTACTTTTCCACAAATTTCTAAAATCTTTTCCACAAATAGTTGCACAAATAGGTGAATAAGCTTTTCTTCTGCGTTTCTTAGGCATCTTGTGAAACCTTCTTTTTACAAACAATTATTCGCTAGTCACAGTCGCACAAACGCAGGACTAAAAATATAATTTTTTCAGTTCATTGCCCTTCAGTAATTCAAGAGAATCTAACTAAACACTTTTTAAAGTACTGTAACCGTTCTCTCTAAGATATGATAATGAAATTTGTCCAACAATTAATTTCCTAGCAACAGTTAATTACTCAAGACAATCTAACAAATTTCCTAGAATTTGGTTTGCCAGGGTCTTGTAAATTCAGTGAAAGGAAGAAGAACTCTGTTAAATATTCATGGGCTTACAAATCGGATTTTGGAAAGTTTTTTACATGTGTATTCTCCTGTTTGTACACTTTCCCAGCAAAACTCTTGAATTTGGTTCTCTAAACATAGTGCAAATGCTCATCATTTCAAGCAAAACTAAATCAATTACTTGTGGAACACTAACCTAAGAATAGTAATTATGCAAGTGAAGTTTTGAGGCCAAAAAATAACATACAGAAGGTATTTTATTGTAAAATGGTCGTCTCAAAATCAAGGAATAATATACCAGGTGGTCATTATCTTACAAAAATAATCTTATACGATCTTACATAATAATATTATGATAGTAAAACTTGTCCAACCATTAATCTCCTGGCAATAGTTAATTATTCAAGACAATCTAACAAATTCCCTAAAATTTGATTTCTAGGGTTTTGTAAATTGAGTGAAAGGAGGGAGAGCTCTATTAAATATTCATGGGCTTACAAATCAGATTTTGGAAAGTTTTTACATGTGTATTCTCCTGGTTTGTACAATTTCCCAGCAAAAGCCTTGAATTTGGTTCTCTAAAGATTCTTCACATGCTCATCATTTCAAGCGAAACCAAATCAATTACCTGTGGAACTCTAATCGAAGAATAGTAATTATGCAAGTGAAGTTTGAATCCGTGAAAAAAAGAAATACAGAAGGTATTTTATTGTAAAATGGTCTTGTCAAAATCAAAGAATATATACCAGGTGGTCATAATCTCACATAATCTTGCACAATCAGAACAACCCTTTTCTGCGGTACGTCAACAAGGAAATACTTGCCTAGCTCGTGAGTAGCTGAGTACATTGTGCATAAAACAGAGTTCGGTAGTTTTCGAGCTAGAGTCTCTGATATGTTTTTGTTAGAAACGGGTCTAGGCGTTTCTTTCCCCGGATAATTCCCCCTGGATAATTCCAGATGTTTGTAAGAAGGGAAACTGAAACTTCTACTCACCCGTTTAAGTCAGAGGCAATTCTACAGCGTTGCCATAAAAGAGTCATAAGGGTTCAATGCATTAATATTTATTTATTTCTTTCCCTGAGGCACTTCATATGGAAGGGGTGGTCGTATGGACTTCGAAGGGGGGTTATTCGGTTACAAATTAAAAGTTCTAGTCTAGTTTGGAGTCAAGAGTAGCCATTCCTAGAGTCAAGAGTGATTGGAGGGCAATAAGCCACACCACACTGTTGTCCCCTAAACGCAACCAATTAGAATTTTTAGATAACCATTTTGTTAAAAATAATTCAAAGGTCACCTTCGGGTTTGACAACCCCCCTTCCACGCCTTCGGGTTTGACAACCCCCTTCCTGGGGGAAGGACTGTAAGCTATGCAAGTTACCCATTATTAAGATATAAGTTTTTTATAGGAAGATTGGTCGAATAAACTTTGGAGCGGGCTCATTCAGTTGGAAATCGACAGTTTCAGAGTATTTTTTAAGATTTAGCCTGCTTTTCATCCGGTTCAATGGCCTTTGTGTTTCAGCAGTCGTTTTGAAAGAATTCTGACAAAAAGTCTAACTTTAGCATAATGAGTTAGGTTTTGAGGAGGGGGTAACCCCCTCATATACGGAATAACTTCTATTTGTTTCAAGTTTTAATGTTACTCCTTACTTTCGGTTGGAAAAGTTATTTAAATTTAATTTCGGATTGGATTTCATATCATACTCGGGCTTGACCAAGATATGATGTGAGCTACCAACCCAATAAACACACGATTTATTGCTGTTAAAGTGAATGAACCAACAATAGAGTTTTATTTGATTTATATACGTAGTTTGCTGTGAACGGCTCTTGTAAATGGACCAAAATATTTTTTCGGAATAAATTTCACTATCTAGGGTAAAATCACAGTTGTTTTACTTGCTTTGTTTTTATCCATGATCATCTTTGGAAAAAAAAATACAAAATTCCAAATATTTGCGTAAGAAACTTTTTAACCTCCACAGTAGCGTTCTCTAACGTTTTTTTGTTTTTGTTTTTTAGGGGGACAGATGTTTCAAAGGATGCATTTTAATGCCAAAGCATCCGAAATCTCATTGGCCTACAGGTAAACAGAGAATTAGTTCAAAGGAAGGGGCGAGAGGGGGGGGGGTAGAAACTGATATTTAATCTTTCTTGATTTCTGGAAATATTTCTGGTCTATGCTGTTATTATGAAAGTAAAGAGCGACCTTAAACCCCAAAAATGAGCACAAATTATTCCGTATAGGAATAGTCCTCACTGTCCGTCTCATGGTCGTAAAAATTTCAGCTGACGCTCATTCGATCAGAAATTTAAAGCTCTAGTCCTTTTTTTATAAGTCGAAAGTTATTGGAGACCACCAATCCCTTGTTCTAAAACTTTTTTTGATATCTGGATCTCGATGGGTGAGTAAACAGTAACAGTGGGTAAACACTTACTAGAAGAAAATTTCTTACTCTCAACCATTTTTGAAAGAATTATATAATTGCCTTTCAACTTTGAGACGAAGGTATGTAAGGCGTTAGAAAGTCAAATCGACAAGGTCCGCTGTTTATTTTGCTTTTTGGATTTTAACCTCAAGTACCTTATCGGCTCTTAAAATTGTACGTTTAAGAGGAAACTCCCTAAAAATAACAATTGTACAAAAAAAGTTGGTTATCACAGAATAAACTATCATTTTTGGAACCAATTTGACAAATTTCGAATTAAAATGTTCCGCTCAAACACTAAACCAATCCTGAAAATTACTTTCAATACATGATTACAAGATCGTATCCAGGGAAGAGAGAGAGTTAGGGGGTTTGATCCCATGCCCACCCGAAATGTTAGTCCAACTCGTAAAAAAGTAACAAAAATTTAGGCACTTGCGTGTAATAGCGACCACACTTTACTCCTCATCTTTAATGAAACCGGTTTTCTGAGCCAACTCGGAGATAATCAGCTTAGCCTGAGCGAGATAAAGTACTATGCAGGTATATTTTAATTATATATTTAATATATAGAGGTGGTTAGGTAATTAATATAATCCGTTCTGGACGGCCTGTTTTCAATAATTCTCTGTTGTAGTTTCCATAAGTTTGTTACTAAAGAATTATGCTGTATTTTCATCATGTTTTAGTATGTTTCATTATGATTACCCTAACTTCACTTCTTGAGTGTGGTCGCTATAACATGTAAGTACAAAAATGCTTATAAAATGTTTTTAATGCGATTTTAAGGCTTTTTGTAACCCCTCCCAAAAAAAGTCCTGGATGCAGCCCTACATGACTGGCACATTAAAATCAGAACTAATAATACATTTTATTTTTCAATTACCGTATTCCTTTTTCACTTTACAAATTTAAATTTATTTGGCTCAAAAACAGTTCATACGCCATTCAATTTGTTCTTGTATTTATCTGTTCATTCGTCATAATGTTATCATTACTATTCTCGAGATACTTATGTTCATGAATATAAAGTAAAGGATGTCAGAAGGTAATTGGTTTGAAAAGGATATGCTTAGTTCATACTACCCGAAAGAGAAAGTTTCTATTTGTTACTTAAATATAATCTTGATATAACTAGAATATAAGGCCCATGGGCCACAAGGGCGCGTAATCACTAACAAAGTGATCCATGAAGCTTTTTGAGAAGAAGCAAAATATTTCAATCAATGTTAAAGTAAGATTCTGTAATTGGCTTCTGCAAATAAAATATGAAAGAAATAGAGAGAAACATTTAAGGTGTTATAAAATAAAATCTCTAATTCATTTCCTATGATCGCCATGTCAACGCTAGGAGGCAGATAGAAGTGTCAAAGTGTTTGTTCACACTTCATACAATCCTTCGTTTTTTTTAGTTCTCTTGACAACATCATGTTGACGGTGGCTCTGTTTTGTACAAGCGAGTTTTCAAATGTGTCAATTTAAATCAATCGTGATTTTGAAGAGCAATGAGCTATGACAAAATTCCACATGGAAGCGGAGAAAGAAAACACAATCTTGAGGCGACTTAGCCTGTTTTCAGAGGTTTCAAATAAGAAGAAAAGGGCTTGTCTTCAAGATTGGCGACGAGATACCAAAGGCGACTGTAAGTGAAGAAAGCACTCTGACTTCACTCATTATCAGTATCATGAAGGAACCGCCTTGCTGGTTTGGCTATGTCCTCTGGAACCAAGGCTACACGCCTAGTATAGCTCATCTGAATAGGATGAATGAGTAAAATGGAAACCTTGAAGATAGAGACGGGAAAAGTTCAGAGAAGGGAAAATCTCAACACGGAAAATAGGCAGCCAAAGTGCTTCTTTCCTAATCAAAAAGATCTTCAAGTGCAAGAACTGAGTTACATTTCCGACAAGGTTTAAGTCACCAAGGGCCAAAAAACTGGCAAACACTTATCCCCCTTTACTTCCCTTTTCATATTTACAGCTTCTGATTTAGTCAACTAACAAGGATTCCCAAGAAAAATAAGAAAATTTTACAATCACATTCCAGCCTAGTTCCGATGTTCAACCATAGAATAGCGGAACTATTTTAGGGCCACAGGTTTGGCTCCATAGGACAGAGCCAAACCAGCAAGGCAATTCTTCCATGATAAGCATACTGAGTGAAGTGAGAGTACTTTCTTCACTTTCTTTCACCTTCGGTACTTCGTCACCAAGCTTTTGTTTCTAAAAGTATCCTTAAATAATTTATTTTTAGAACTTCAATAATGTTTCTGTTTTTCTTCTTTGTGTACCGGTAGCTTAGAAAATGGTCACCATTAAATCAGCAAGTCTGATTGCCACCGTTGTAAAAAAAGGTCAGAATTGCTTATTTTATGAAATACGCCCAAAACTTCTCCATGATTTTGAGTTGAAAAAGCTATAAACAAGTCCAAGAATTTATATGTATTGCAGGTGATTAATGTTGCGATCTCTGCAGTTGAAGCGTGGAAGCTTAGGGCAGAATAACATTTTTACTTTCATAATCATAAAATAAGATCTTTTACTTCAATTTAGAAAGTGGTCTTTCCATTTGAAAATAAAAGCGACAAAGGCTTTACATGTGTCTATTATTTATAAGGTGAATATCTAATAGTATAAATCCATCGAATAATCTATTTGACTTTCAGATTGAAGTGACAAATACATCTTTGTTCCGATAGCTTACAGTAGCTTCTCTTTACTCCACAGTTATATCCAGAATTTTAAGAAAATATTCCACAAAGTTCCTTTTGTAGTGAAAAGGTTGAAGTTATGTCCTTCAACTTTTTCAATATATTTAAGCTACCACTATGGAACATAACAATTCAAACCTTGGAGAATCGTAGAAGAGCTTATAAAATATTTTATCTTACATATTGAGAAGGTAGCAGCTTGACTTTTAAATCTCAAAATTAGTTTTAACAGGACCCAAGTACGTTTATCGTTTGTAATTTAGCCGATTTTGGAAAAGCAAAAAACAGACTCCGAGCAGTGTGAACTGATTTTTTGTTGTTGTTTCCTTTTAAAGAAGTACAGGATTAAGTCATAAATAACAGTCTGTTGCCATTTTCGAAGTCGATGACTGCATGGATTCCATTCCAATATAGTTTCAACCCTTGGCAGCTTTCTACATACCCATTGATTAAAGGCCGAATAAGTGTTGCAGTTTTCTAAACTGACCATTTCATTTTGGTCAGGCACCGACAACACGTACAGTCCCCACTTGCCATATCTGTTCCATTCCTAAGTCTTTTAAAATTTGCGGTCACGTAAAAACAACCCTTCCGAATGATAGGACGCTTTGTCGGTTTTGTACAGGTCTGGATTTTCAATTCGCAGCCGAACGTCTTGCTATTGAGATAGACGCTCAACAAAATTTTAAATAAAGGTTAATTATATTAGATCAAAGTTTTTTTTTTTTAATTAGAAATGACTATTTTCGTCAAGTAGTTTAAAAGTAATATCATGAAAGTTGAATGATGATTACGAGGGAAGAAAAATGAAGAAAATGAAATGAAATGAAAAGAAATGAAGAAAATGAAGCATGCCCCGAGTTGCTGTCTATTAAGGGTAGCACACGCATGCTAGAACATAAGCTCTCTAAGATTATTAATGAAGTTTGTTTCCACTCAAGTACACATATCTTTCCTTTTTTTAATAAGGGCAAAGGTAAGACCCCTACTGATCACTTAGGTATATAGAAATTCTGCGCAGTTGGAACATCATTTGTTCTCATATGGACCGCAATATTTGAGCATTACATCGTATATTGAGGGAAAATGCAACCTCAATTGATACCTACCTGAAGCAGAGAAGACTAACTAAAGGTGATAACTATTCTGCATGAGAAAGCTGAATTTTTGATCACCTTTCACATACCATCTCTTTGATCCAGCCAGGATTTCTGGCTTGTGTTTGAGAATATACACAACAAAAAGTTGAATAATAACCATTGTCTGAAGGAAGATCGTGTTTAGGTCAAAATAAGCAAAATATGGAACCCTGTGATCAATGTGGTTAGGTTGGAAATCTCTTTGCAATCCAAACCTCTGACAACAAATTTTATTACAGCTAAATCTCAACAGAAGGCAGCCATATTTTTCCCTTCCTTTTTTAAAGTGTCAAACTATAGAGCCTAATAGGGGCTTTTGGTTTTAGGGGTTTCGCATTGGTACATTTTCGTCTACCTGGTTGGCAAACATTTCAAAAATATAGACAAGTCGAAAAATGATGCGACAAAGTCCTGTGGTGGCGCAGTGGATTTGACCTTAGCTTGGTAATACGGGACCCACAGATCGAATCACGCTGCAGGAATGCACTGCAGGGCCGACGCAGGGACCTTAGTAGTCAAGAAGCGTCGTTAATTCTTAAATGATGCGACAATGGTTCTGTTGAAAATAAACATATATTTTTTTTTAGTAAACCCTGTCGATTCGACCCTGTCGATTCGACCTCCATTAATACTGAACTCTAAATTTACTAAGAAAAGAAGCTGACAGGTCAAATACAATGTATAAAGCCCTTACGAAAATAGCAACAATCAGGAAGTTTGTGATATCTTTCCATTTCTTCTAATCCATAGCTGCTATCTATAACGAAATTTAATCTTCACCGCATTTTTAGAATAGGACACCTAATTCAACAGATTTTTAAGATATTATTTTTCCCCTCAAGTTTTACTAATTGCTTGAAAAAAGGAGAAACACTGTTTATTCATAGGATTGATTATTCAATAGAATTTCAAAGTTTTTTCTAATGTAAATTTCTTGCCCTTTCAAAAGTTTCCTAGCAAACTTTTGAGGTCTGTTCTTTAAAACTATGCTCCCATATAATTCCTAAATAGTAAACTCAATCTAACCACTGAATTTCTATAAACAGTTAGTTACTTGAGAAAATCTGACGCAAAGCTTATAAATTCTGAAAGCCATATTAGTTGAAGGATGTAAGACGTGTCAGCTTCAACAATAATTTAAGGTGTTAATGAGCCATACTGATGGCCACTGGCATCAATTCCCAAATAAATAGGGGACGAAGCAAGCCACACCTCCGTTAGGTCTTAGTTCCGATACATTTTCTAGCGTTCTGGAGAAATTAAAAAGTTGTTCGAATTGTAATTAATATGTTAAACAGATTAAAAGAAAGTTTCTAACCATAATAACAGTTAATTTAAGTTCTAAAATTGCATTTCGAAAGAGGAACCCATTTTGAAAAAAAAACTATAAGAGATCTTGCATGAGTTATGTAACAATAAAAAAAGATGCTTCCGAAAAGGCAGATACCTAAGGATGAAGAACAGCAAGAGGGGCTAATGGAAGGACATCTTAAGTCCTTATAATGAGAGAATTTCTGTAGCCTATACGATGATCAAAATGTTTTCTATGTTCCATGTCTTCAAGTCTGTTTTTGTATTTGTCCATATTCAAGCCAGTAATATTAAGGGCAGCATTATTCAAGTACTGTAACACTATAGAAGACAGGCGCATAGAAACAATTACACCCCGTAGTACCAAAAGACTAAAGATCCAGTACAGTATGATACAGCAAAATGCTACATGAACCACCATGATGAGCCAACAAGTTAATTTTATATATATTTTTTAAGGATCCTGAAGAAAAAATATAATTTGGTCATAAATGTGTATAATAAAAACAATGTTTCAAAAAAATTTCAGCACAATTGGTCATATCAATACAGTATTTCTATGTTTGAAAACCTCGAAAAGTCGCTAAAAATCATTAGATTTTCGGCAGACTAAAAGAAAACATCAAGAAACATCTGTCTATAGGTGTTCTCAGATGCGTTTTGAGAAACAAATAAAGCGATTTTCCCATCGACTTTAGAAGCCGGATTCAATAAAAGACCAAGCTTTTTCAAATGAAAGTAAAGAACAACATAAAAACGTACAGCCGGCATAAATTATTACGTATATGGGGGGGGGAGAGGGCTGATCCATTCCAAACCTCCTTGTTCTTTATATTAAAGTTTTAAAGTGGTTAAAAACTTCTTATTGCAAATCAACGGCTGTTGCGTTTGGAAAATTGTTCTTAAAGTATTAGAGCAAAAATTCCAGCTTTAAAATTGAGAGAGGGGGATTGAAGAGGGGGCAGTCCAAGTCTTAGAAACGTCAGAGATCATTCGACCTCCTTTCTTGATAAAAAGCCATGCATTAGTTAGATTTGCCTGAAATATCAGGATTTTTACAAGTTTCCCGAAATTTCTTACATTTTTAATATGAAACTGGGAAGCACAATTTTTGGTCAAGAACAGTTCTTTGTTCTTTTTACGGTGATTTCAAATACGCAATTAAAATGCTTTGATCTCCCTCAATTTTTGTACAAGTAATGTTAAAGTGAAGGACACCTAAAAGCATTGTTTTGACTTTAAATAAAGATAATTCAACTTACAATCTTCTAAAATTCAGGAAAGATATCTCTGTACATTAAATACACCAGAAAATTTGATTGTACTAAAGAAGATAATCTTAAAAAACGAATTACAAACCACTAGCAAGACCCCAAAAAACTGCCGAAAATGACCAAAATTTATCGTTAGCAATTGATATGAACACCAGTAGGATAATGCTGTTAAAATGGTAGCCAGCAGTTCAGTCATTTTCTTTTTTTTTTGTTAGAACTTGAGTGTTTTAACTTTACAAAAAAAATTATTCAGGATAGTTTTCTTATTCAGCTTTGTATACTAAATTTAAAACTTTCATTTGTATACTAAATCTAAATTTTTCTATACTAAATTGTATTCTAAATTCAAGACTTCCATTGTATACTAAATTTGAAACTCTCATATTTATACTTTTACAAACACCATTAATCATTATGTAATGCATTTATAATTTTCTTTTATGAATTATTGGTATTTCAGAGAAAGAAAACTTTATGAATTTATTACAGAAAAGCCATGGGCGAAAGGAAATTCAGAGTGTATCTTCGATTTCTATTAGAGCAGCTTTTTTCCTTTCTTGGCCAGATTAAAAAAGATTAATTTGGTTTTTCAATTTTCAGCTTAATGACGTTCTGAGTCAGCAGCAAGAATAGGGAAAAGTAATTATCCCGTAAAAAGCTCTTATATTCTAATTCATTCTTAATAGCAAATTTAAAAATATAGTTAGATATTCTTTTGTAACCATAATGTTGAATAATAATTCTTAAATTTGCTGGCTGAAATTTGATGTTCCAGACATTTTAATAACTACTAAGAAAACTATAGGCATAGAAGGAACATGACAGCATCTTTGAATTCAGCATACAAAATAGCATTAGAAAACTCTCCTCGGCTATCAAGTTTTGTTGAAAATCTAAAACAGAAAAGAACGAACTTTTAGAAAAACTTGACGCAAAAAGTGATGCAATGTCTAATTCTTGATTTAATTATGAAGCTCAGTGTAAGAAATTTATTATATTTTAGTATAATTAAAAAAAATCTAATTATGTTCCCAGTGTAAGCTTTTTAACCACCCCCCTCCCAGCTTACAATAAATTCATATGGACGTACTTGAGTTAGCATGACTTAAATATACCTTTACACCTAAAGGGGAGGCGAAGCTTACCGATTAAAGAAATCATACGAGCCAGGTGCAGAATTTGCTCTTTTAAATCCGTCTTTCTTATATGGGTGGCTGAAAGAATGTTTCTTAAGCATCGATTTAACAAGTATCAACGTGTTGAGCTTTGGAATACTTCGAACACAGGAAGAGATTTCTTCATCTGTAACTTCAACTCTAGAAGAGCAATTATCCGCTGCTGACGGAAGCAAGGCAGTGCCAAAACACGTTACCCATGAATGATCCTGAAAAAAAAAAGGTTGAACATAAAAGCTGAGGCAAGCGTTACAGGCAATTACAACCACATCAGGTAAAGGATTATTATATACATTTTACTAAAGTCCAAAGGAGAAGAGTGCCAAACCAGGCATTTGTCCCCCTCAAATGAAATACCAAAATGTACAAAAGGCTCGAACTTCACAACATATGAGGAGGGGAAAAAATGAAGCTTTCCTGGGCAAAACCCTTGTCTTCCCTTTACCCCATTAAATTATTTTGCAGATTTGCCCTTAGCCTCAAACCAAAACAATCGACGCACCCGCCTATGACCATAGCAAATGACCTCATAGCCTTGTATACAATTTCACAAGAACAAAACTAACAGTATATCCTAAATTACTGAAGTTTTCTCAAAAGAATTAAACAATGCGTTTAAATAAATATATTGTTGGCAGGTCACATACTTAAAGATCCTAATTCAAAGAAAAACAGTTCTTACCTGTTCGCTTTTCTTAATTCATTTGCTATAAATTGGATAATTTAATAGAAGAAGAATAATTTGTGAAGTTCAAAATTTATAAGATAAAAAAATCCGCATAAGGTTTCATGACATTTGACACGGGCAAAGTTAAAACAACGCAAGTTAGCTAGGTTTGTTGTTAATTTCAAATTACTAATAAAATTTCACAGCCCCCCCCCTAAAAATATTACAAACTAATTGTAATTACAAATTAAGACCTGGTCTGCATCATGACCAAAATATTTTAGCAGTTGGTGTAGTGGTTTATGATTATCTGGCATCCTTTCACAGCATTTTTTCTTATATCGACTTTTACCAGCTGTTATCAATCTCCTCACTGTAATGGTGTCGCAGCTTGTACTGGTCTTTGGAAAAATATCTGAAGCTAAGGGATCTAATTTCAATTGCTTTATTTCAGGAGCCTATATTTCAACAATCTTAAATCAACAATCAGAAAAGGTCTTTTTTTCAAAAGAAGGACAAACATTCAGTTGTTGTATATCTTCCGGTATGGGCACATACTCGATCTTAATAAAAACTAGGTATTTTTTCTCAATTATATCGTTTTTTGATGGCCTGTGAGTGGTCACAGCCTTTCCACTAAATCCATGCTTGATACCTCGTAACTAACTTTTTCTGGAATACTGAAACGCATGGGCATCGATAATGATTCTTCTTAGGGGATAATGATTAGTCAACTCACTAGAGACGGTAAATTTACCGTTTTATTGGTAAACTAGTTTAACTATACATTAGTGTTTACTGGATTTTCAGAGTAGCTTCTGGTTAAAACTAGTATCATCCCCCTCCTCCCCCTGCGACTGGATATAGCCCTACTTTGCTTTTTTTTGCTAGCATTATTTTTGTCAAATTTGTAAAAAAAATTGCGATGTTATTGAAAAATGCATGCATGTTCCTGTACTTAGCCTTAGGCCATATCCAGACAATGTAGAGGAGAGGGACTAGGATACAGTTAAACTGGAAGTGACTGTGAAAATCTAATAAAAAAAAATCTTTTGGAGAATTTCGTGAAGCACGGATTATGTTATTGTTCTGTTTAGTTCAGAAAGGAACTTTACAGAAAGTACAAAGAAACATAGCAATAGGATAAAAATGACTATGTCTAATGTAAATTCAGCCTCTTCCATGGAGGGTCAAATTACACAACAGCCGGGTGATGCAACGAGAAGCAGTTAACAATGAACATTAATTAATACCGGGAACCAGCTACCTCTGTTTTAGGCACGCATGAAAGGACTAGCTTCCAGCAGGGGGGGGGGGGGGAGATTGAAAAACGTGATTGAATTATGCTAAAAATGTGAGAAACTATCAACCAGAAATTTCAAGTGTGACTCCAGGGGCAGTGGACCTAGAACTTCCTGTTCAATCAGAAAGGAGTCACGTCGAGTACAAAAATGTTTTACAGAGCAAAAAAAGAGAATTGAAGCGGTAAACATCCGAATCTGGAGGCTTTATAATATCAGATCATGGATCAGAAAAAGACAAATAATATTTTATCCCTTTGTAGATCATATTTGCTGTATAAAAAAGTCTTGTTGAGGAAAGTTTCGTCAATAATGCGCTATTCAAAATATATTTCAACTGTTATACGTATCAGGCACATATACAAGAATTTATTATAACAATATTACAACTATTACTAGCAAAAAAACCACCTTTTAGTCACGTCACTCTGCTCACTCGAAACCTCCGGCCCTCGCGAATACAGTCTGACTATCTTGCTACACTTAGTAGCTCCGGTCTTCCGCCCTTGTAAATATAGCCGACATCACCTCCTCCTCATGCTATGGTTGACAAGGTTCTAGACGTTTAACCCCCATAAAATATCCACCAGCGGAGAATGCCCCCTCCCCTTTGGAAAATAGGGTTTTAAAAATTCGAAAATGTTATTTGATTTTTTTTTTCTTTTTAGTTTAGTTTAGAAATACCAATTAAAGTAAAAAAGAGGAACTTAAACACCATAAGTATCTTAAAAATTTAGAAAATACCGCAATTAAATTTTCGTTGAAAAGGCTCCCATATGAACTTCTTCAATTTTTGGCAATGGAGGGGCCAAATTAAAAAAAAAAAAAAAAAAAAAAAAAACAAGAAAAATTAAATGAAGAAAAAGTGTCACCTTGCAGCACCCTTGGGAACATTACGCAAATTTTTCCACGGAAAGTTCTTGTCAAACAATTTGATCCCACTGAAAGGAAACTATTCCCAAAAATTTAACCCCGCTAAAAATTCCACCTGGCAACGCGCCCCTGCAGAAAACTCCCCGCAAAAAATACAGTATGTTTTCCAATAACGAATACCATCTGTAAGTAATGGACAAACTAAAAAACTTAAAAAGGCGCTTAAACTTCTATAATTAAGTTCTCTGATTCTGCAATTAGGGAGGGAGGGAGATACCTCAAAGGGTGAATTTTAATGTCAAAACATCCCAGCTCTCATTGAGCTACCAGATGTACACATAATTAGTTCTAAGGGAAAGATGAGAGAAGGGTGAGGTAAAAATTGATGTATATTCCAGGGCCGTAACCAGTATTTTTTTAGGGGGGGGGGTCAAAGAAACTTTAAAAACGCATCAGAAATTTGAAATTGATATCTATTTCCTTATGGTTTCTGGGAATATTTTTGTTCTTCGCTGTTATTATGAAAGTAAAGATTAACATTAAACCCCAAAATGAGCAATTTATTCTGCATAGGAGGGGGGCTGATCCTTCCTCATCCACACCCCCACCTCATGGTCGCAAAAACTTTGGAGTATGCTCATTACATAAGAAATTGAGGGTTCTAGTCCAATTTTTTAAGTCCAAAGGGATTAGAGACCAACCCGTCGCGTGAGGGTGGTATTTTCCTGTGGAATATTTCCCAAGAGGGGACTTTCCGTGGTGTGTGTGTGTGTGTGGGGGGGGGGGTATTTTCAGTGGGAGTACTTTCTGAAGGGTATTTTTTGCTGAGGGGTATTTTACTGGGGGAACGCCGGCCACCGGTGGGCAATTAGGCAAATGGAAACTAAACAAGTTTAAGGAAACAGTGAAAGAAATAAAAATATACCGTTAGCTTTAGTATGCTAAATTGAAAGCCTACACAATGCTTCGATAAAAATTGCCAGAAATAATATTTATAACCTGAAATGGAAGTAATCTTATAAAATAAACTGAATCAGAAAAGAAAAGACAATATGAAATAGCGAGAGAAATAAGAAGCGAAAAATGACTGAAGAACCAGAAGAAATTTAACAACGGTATAAAATATATCACTTCATTTAAATAAGATACGAAGACTTGGTAACCAAACTTCAAATGTTTTCTTTTTTTTCTTAAACAAATAATGCGCAACAGAAATAATAAAAACGCCTCCATTATCAATATTCTATTTTGTATGAATTTATCGAACGAGAAACACAAGAGAGATAAAAATCACACCATTTCTTTGTTCCTGCCAAAGGATCCTCTCAGAAATGCAAGAACAAAGGCTATTCATCTCATTGAATATGACATCCCATTCCTTCTCGAAAAACCTATACATCGATTTAAAAGCGATATATCAATTTCTTCTCTTGAAAATAACCTGGACAAGTACCTTTGGAAATAAAATTGAGGAACAGTCTGATTGAACTCGAGGCTCTCAAGAAGGTAGGACCAAGAAGACAATTTACTTCTACTTAAATATGCATGAAAATAAAAGACCCGAGGTAAAGGATGAGGTAAAAAGGAATCAATAAATTTAAAATCGGTAGAAAAAAAGCTAAGGATAACTGTCGAACATCCCACTCAGAAAACTGTTCATTTTAGATAGGGTCAGGTAATGCATCAGTGGAGTAACCCTATGCTACTAAGAGCATATCACGTTTGAAATAATGTTTGTTCGAATTTATGTTTTTAGATATATCAAGTTTCAGGCTTTGAAATAAATCCATGTTTGTTAGTTATAAGTTCCTGCTTAAAAAAAATAAAAAAATAAAAATGCAGATTTCGCAAAATGCACTTCACTTGGAAATTTATTAGCCAAACAGTTCGTAGTAACGCATAGTAAGTAAGGAGCTACTCGTGCTAATAGTAACCGAAATTCGCATAAAAGAAATTTTGATAACAATCTGTAAATGAAAAGAGCCAGCTTCTTATGGTGATTCTAAATGTATAAAATTTGTTAAATTTAGGCTCACCTACAAAAGTAGAGAGCCTGAGAAATTTTGCTTGATTTTTGAAAAAGGGGCAAAACACCCCAAAGCGGGGAGGGGGTGAGATCTTTATGAAATTTACATTTTGTCTTCAAAGAATGATCACATAGCCGTGTTTATTTGCTTTTTTTCAGGGTAGTCGTATCGAACCAATGGACCTAAATAATTAAAAGAGGGCTCATTCCAGCGAAAATTAAAAGTTGTATTATTGTTTTTAAGTAGCAAAAAAGATTGCACCATATCAAGGGTGTATTTTCTCTCATTTTGTGGTACAAAACAACAATTTTGCCCCAAAAGAAAAAGAAAAAGCTATCGCCTGAAAATTCCCAGATTGCCAGTTGGTTTGAATTCATCAAAAAATTATATATTGAGCTTCCCAGTGTCAGAAGCAGCAAAACCGTGCGGAGGCGCATTCGCTTCTAAAGATGTAGGTAGTAATCCCCGAAGCCGCACCGGAAACCGACGGCACGCCACCGAAAATCTTATAGCACGCCACCGCCACCACCGATACGGTCGGCGGTGGTCGCCAGCGGAAATTTTAAGCACCGAATTATTTACTGAGATTACTGAGAGGCAAATATAATGCAAAATCAACCATATTTGAATCTACACGTCAAATATGGAGTTTAGATATCATTCACTTGCTTCTGTCCACTCTGCTACAATGGAATATTTTCAAATTAAAAAATGCGGCTATTCTACAAAGGCCTGAAAGCAAGGTGGAAGTTTTTTTTAAGTAAACCACCCCTCCCCTGCCCCCCTCAGTCAATTTGTTTTATACATAAGCACATGGAAGCATGTACAAAGTAGAAGAACTAAACTTGCATACAAATTCTTTGTCTTCCTACAAGTCTTCTCCAAAAATTCAAATTCCAAATAGAAATGAACTCCTTAAAATATTTTGCAATTTAGATGAAGTTCTTGATGCTGATAATCAGTTGCCCATTGTGCAGGTTGCTGATGATCTGCCTCCTATTTTATCAAGATATGAACAACAGAGGTTCCTAGAATAGGGTTTGCCCATAAGATGGAAAGCAGCATATAGTATGATGCAAAATATTATTCAATACGAAGGCCCTCTGGCAAGTGTTCTGTGTAAAATTGGAAAACTTGACCATGTTCGTAGATGATCAGGAATATGAACTGATGCGTGAACTTGGCTCTCTGCTTCCAAATTTTTCTATTACAGTTGAGGCTATTGAGGGAGAATTCCTTCCCACCCTAAATGTTGCTCTGCTCTGGCGGGGCCTCTTAAAAGGTCACCTTGAGGAGCAGCCTAATGATAGTAGGCCTATTTTGCTTCTGAAAGATAATGTAAAAAACAAGTTTGACTTTCCCTTCCTAAGGGATGATCTCACGGTGACAGCTGCACTTTTGGACTTCGAAACGTTCAAGACAAATGAAATTGATGAGTGTCTAAACCTTCTTGATGGTTCACTGACAGAAAGGAAATTATTATTCAAAATCGTTAAGCCTTTAGTACTGGCGGCTGAGATAAGGTACTTTATCACATCTCCTGTGAACCGTATTTGTTCAATCAACGTTCCAGGTCCCTCCACTTCAACTTATGATGAGCATTTTAGTGCAGTAGAAACTCTTTTATACGAAGAGGAGAGGTCCCTCGAAAAGCCTGAAGAAGAGGCTGTAATCTCTGGTGCTGTCCGTGGATGAGCTACCCAACCAGTTGTGTGAAAATGGTTAGTGGGTTTTCCCTGAGGAGCAGCAACTCTAGATCTCCTCATGATCCTCCATGAAAAAAAAAAAAAAAACAAGGCTGCTCAATTAAACAACGTGTTAGAACGACAATGCAGAACAAGATGAAAATGATGATGTGATCGGCGTCAAGTTGATTTATATCGGGCTTGTCAGCCCATGCCAGAAGATCAAAAGATCTTGCCCTAGTCGGTGCAATCAATGCAACCATTGCCTTCTGGAAAAGATATTTTACTCAGCTGCCATGGAAAGCAAACTTTGCAAGAACTTGATTCAAATCAAACTCTGAAATTTACAGCCTGAATTAACAATTTAATAATATATAATGCTTTTCTTTATAAGATGTTGCTTCTTTTTGTACAAAAGCTTTTCTTTACAAAATGTTGCCTCCTTTTCTTCTGACACCTGGGAACGAACTGTTCTTAAAGAACGACAATCTAAGTTTTCTGAAAACTGGCTATGTAAAAATATAAATCCTATATGATAAAGTAAAACTCTGATCGTTTGATATGCTTACCCCACCATTTTCAAGTGCGTCCACCACCACAGTACCTTAATTGCTGAGATGGAAAGAGAATAAATAAGCTCTTTCATTCTCAAGTAGTTGGTTGAAATGTCTAATTTGAAACTTTTATTATATCACTCTTAAGTGAGAGGATTCAATTTTGAAGCAATGAGAAATAATAGCTTTTATAGCGTAGAGACTGAGGAGTTGAGGGGTAGGGTAGTCAAAGAAGTGGAATGCAAGTAAAATATAGGCTTCAGATCGAGGTTTCATAAATTAGCCATGGATTTATGGTACAAGCACATTTTGTTTAATTTAAGCTTTAGAGCTTAGCTTCAATTAAATTCTAAATTACATATTTTGTCGGATCAGCTGAAATATCAGCTTAATTCTTAAGGTCGACTTTTTAATTCAAATGTCGGATTATTTCAAGAAAATAATCGCTATCGACCTTTTGGTTAAAAGAATTTTAGTGAAAAATTAAGATTCATATCTCATCCCTATGTTGCGACATAGATATCGCTACATCCCTATGTAGCGACACTGCTGAATTTTATTTCGGCGTGGCTTTGGGGTCTAGTAGGTAGTCCATACAGAACAAACAGGAAATATAGACATTTATTTTAAATAGTGTTATAACTGGTAAAATTGGTCACGGTAAAACTGGGTATTTTACTGTAATTTTACGGATCCCCGTAAAATTTGTATTTTACCTATTTTACGTATTTTAGGTAATTTACGTATTTTACCGGTATCTTACATATTTTACTGACATAATTTACGACGCCTTGCAATTTTCAGAGCAAAAAAGCGCGAAGGGGCTGACAGAAAAAGGATTGAATATAATTTGTTTCGTATATAGCTGTGTTCCCCTGTTTAAAATCCGTCTGTCTGACTTAAGTCTGTTGTTACCACAAACATAAAGTGTATTACACTTTATGTACTTCACATCTCAGAGAAATCTTGCATTCTTTCCGTCTTTCCCTCGGGAACCGGCGTTTAAAATGAAAAAAATAAAATGACTAATATGATTTTACTCTCAAATAATAGTCAATTCGATTTACTTATTTTGTTTTTTTATTCATTTTTTTTTTGCGAAATTGATGTTCAAAATCAGGTACTGTCAAATTGTTGAGGTATTACTCTAGGTATAGGATTACCAAAGGGATAAACTAGACAGTTAATTAAATTGATGAAACTCTAGATGAAGGAGCATCACCTTTTTTAAGCCCAGGAAAATCAGAACAGTTAAAAAAATCTTTAAAAGCTGCAAATGATGCTTAAAAAGAAATGCTCAACTGGCCTTGTAGCTACAGGGCAACCCTAAAACATCAATTTTACCTATATTTTCTAAGGAGTACTATATTTTACCTTGTTTTACAAGTTTTACTTTATTTTACCAATTTTACCTTATTTTACCAATTTTACTTACCCATTGATTATTTTACGATAATTTCACAACACTAATTTTAAAGGCTCAGTTGACTGAATAAAAATAAATTTTTTTCCACGAAATAAAGGTCAACATTAAAACTTCCCCTCCTCAATCCCAACTCTTTACGCTGAAGTTCTGTATTGCTACGTTGAAAGCATTTATGAGTGCAATAAATGCACAACCGGTTCGTTTTTAAAGCATTTGGACTTACTGTGAAACTGCAGTTATTTTAATATTATGCTTAATACATCTATTTTTTATTGTTTCATTTATGTATTTAATTGGGTAATTTTTAACGGTTTACCTGATCTAATCTTGTGAGATTAGAATACAAATATTGGTATGCCAGAAAGAATAAATATCATGTTGAAACATACATAGAATGTTAAGAGGGATGTTGAGCTTAAAGACATTATGTACATCCCAGGTATTAATGGGCGTAGCTGCAATATCTTGGAAACTGCTAACATTATTAAGTTGAAACTTTGAGTAAAAGTCCATTGGGATGTACAACTAAATCAAAAGACATCATAGGTATTCTGGTGATCAAAATAGCATGAGTTCAAAATATAATAAACATTTAAGGGTATTAATTTGAAACTTTCTGTAATGTTGAACTTGATCAAAGTAAAAGTGTGTGCATCCCAGTTGTCGAAAAGACGTATGTCTAATATCTCAGGATCAACTAATGGTATTTAATTGTAGCTTTCAAGGTATGTAGAACTAAAGCAAAAGACAAAATGTACATCCAGCTTGTTCAAAAAGGTGTCTGCAATAGGAGAAATATCTTAGGAACAATTAAGGATATTAAATTGAAACTGTCAATGTTAGGCGAGTTTTCATTCCAAATCATGCTCATTGGAAACATTGTTAAGTAGAAGTAATCATTCCAAACTTAAGATTATAAATTTTCCCTCCAATTTTTCCCTGTTTTACCATTCGTACGTTCAATCAATGCCCTTGTTCTATTATCGCCATACAAGCTAAAAATATTTAACATCGAAGAGATAGTCGGGTGGTTGCATGTACCCTTTTCTCGTAGACAAACTGGAATAGACTTGAATAATCGAAATTTGAACAATAGAAAGTAAATGAGAAGTGCAAAAATCATTAAGTTAAGTTTTGGAGTTTTTAGTTTTAGTTAGTAGGATTTTAAAGTTTATATTTTCTAAATAAATCCTTGAACAAAACGACAAAAATACCTTTATTTACAACTCTTTTCTAACTTTTCAAACCCATTTCATCTTTTTTTTTTTGAAAAATTCTAACCATTAATTGATTAATTATTAATCACTATTAACATTAATATTAACCATTGAATGCAACCAGAGGACCCTGCATTCAAAATTGAAGTGGATAGGACCAATCCGAAAAAGATACAGAAGGTGCGCAGCAATGACATGCTTAAATACTGGCATTTTAGTACTCGTAAAAATATGAATCAAATAGAGAGAAAGTATTGCGAGAAGATTCATCCAAAAATTGGTACAACTGAATCAGACAAACGAAGACCTCTGTCATACTTATTTTTAAGTTCAAATGGGGTTGCGATGATTTTATTTACTTGGAACAGTAAATTTCTTTACCGATAAGGTCTTTCATCGATAGTGTTAAACCATTTAGGTCTAATTACACACCTCTTCTAGAATTATTGAATAATTTAGGTTTGTTATTGAAGCTGAATAGGAGATGCATAAGCTAAGTACATTGCTCATCTACTTTGGTTTGTAAAGAAATGACTCACTGATAGGGTCTACTGTAAAGCCAACGGGCAAGTATCAAGCTTTTTCAAGAAGAAAGACGTTAGTGTGAAGCTCTATTGAACATACCTTTATTTGTTGTAGTTCCAATCTCTCAGCTGGGTTTTTTCTTAGCATTTTTGTGACTAAATCCTTCAATTCATTTGATATAGAAGGGGACTGAGGAAATTTTAGTGGCTGATACTGAATCTTGTTGTAAAGAGACAAAATATTATCATCTTGAAATGGTAGACGGCCATAAACAAATGTATATAAAGTTATTCCCATTGACCAAACGTCCGCAGCCTATAAAAAACATTACAAATTAGAAACAGGAAAACAAATTCAATCAGTAAGTTTTTATTAATCGGTTTAAATGAACTGTTAGATTAAAATGATGCATTTTGCCCTTCACACGTTGTTAAGTGGTCGGTTCATATACCTTCTATATGAAGCGGCCATCGAGAAAAAATACATGGGAGATATATCGCTCTTATATAGCCAACACTACTGCGTTGGCTCTGGTATGCCACTTGCATGACGTCAATATAGCGATTCATAGAGTTCATCAAATCTTCCAAAAACTTCCACAAAGTACTTTTTAGCTGTAAGAATGAAGTTCAACTTTGCTTAACTTCTTTCCATTAAGTCAACAAAGCTGACCAATAGCAGAAGAGATCTGAGGCTAAATTTTCCAATGGGAAACACGTGGAATTCTGAAGCTAAATAATTATTTATTTATTTCGTCAGAGATACGTGAACTGAATGTATATAATTGTCTAAAAGAAGATTAAATTCTTCTTTTCAACTATTTGTAAAGCTTGAACTGGGAATTTGAATTGTTTGCTACAAGAAATATCCGTAAAGTCAATAAGCTGACAATTTCATCTGACCCGTCACAAACATTACGGCAGTTGCTTCGTGAATTTTTTTTTAGGGTATTTATAAAAATTCGGTATGTTTTATGCATTGCTACCATCTTTGTTTTCCAGTTCAAGAACATACAGAGTTACTGCAACGGCCTTCTAAAATATGTAGCTTATATATGGGAATCGCTTAGAGCCATCTATATTCTGCTTACCCAACAAAGTAATCAGTGCACGTCTCGTCGTATAAATAAGTCTGAATGTGTATGTGAGGAAAGTTTTTAAACTTAGAGCCAAGTAAAACATTGAAAACATAGAGGTATTTATTTTGATTTGAGATTTGTTATAGGTTCCATTTATGCCTATGTCCCTAGGCTGATCATGGCACACAGATATCGTTATGATGTTACAATTCTTAGTTCGATTAATAGCCTGAAATTTTTTATCCGTAAAGAACCCTTGTGCGAGGATCGTGAAAAGCAACCAGGAGGTATCCCTCTTTTTATTCTTTGCTGTTTCAAGTCCAATAATGATCACCGTACCTCGTAAGCTTTGATTACAAGTTATACCGCAAAAAATTATCATTAAAACACGTATATTGCATGATCACGGACTCCAAACATCTAATTATAATTTAACACTTTCATATAATGTGCACAGCTCAAAATCTAAAAAAACAAGAAACAAAGAAACACAAACGGAGCCAAAAAATAATAATTGGTGCTTTATCAAAATCCATTTTAAACATATTTTGCAAAAAGAAACTTTTTCAAAATAAAAAGTTAAGTCTTAAATCCTAAAACGATCAGAAATAAAGTCATACAGTCATTAAAATTTAAAACGAACAGAAATTGCAATAAATGAACACAAGAAACCAAAAAAAATAGAAATTAAAATGAATCATCACATCAAAAATAAAACGATAACAGATTCTGCTATAGATACATAAATGAATCCTAAAAAAAAGAGAAGCCAAAATAAATAACTTGGTCAAACTAAAAAAAAAAAAAAAAAACAACAACAGAAATTACCACAAATAAGAGAAGAACTGCCGCCCACCTAAAACTCATAAAAAGGCAGAGCGTGTTATGCGCTTTACCGAAAATGATTTGTATTTTGAGCAGCACGTTTTTTTGTGTTGATAAAAACAACACCACACCGACAAAAAATATTACAAGGCCCATCAAGATTTACAAATAACAGCTGTCACAAACAGAAGTGGTCCATCCCCTCCTCATTCTTCAAACCCTCCAATAGTCTCAAAATTGCGCCACGAGAAAAACAACTACCCCCCTAAAGAAATGAATAAAACAGCAATAGTAATCCAGATTACAGGAAAGAGTTAATGAGAGTAGATTGATTGTTTAATCTCTTATCGTTTTAAAGAAATTCCCAGGAAATTCACCTCCTCCTCCATAGAAGATCCCTTTTCCCACACGAAACATTCCACCATGGAAAGTTTGTCCTACTTAAAACCTTTTCCTTCCAGGGAATTACCCTCGGACAATTCCATCTTCTCTACGAGTTTTTATTTAATTTCTGATCATTTTCGGGCCATAGAGGAATCACCCCTGTTGAATTTTTCCCAGAAATCTCCCCACCCCCAAATGGGATGCTTCTCCCGCGGAAAATTTCCCCATGGAGAATTTCTTCTGGTGATAATTTCCCCATGGACTATTTCTCCCGTGTGAAGTCCCCCCACGTACAAATCCCTCAGAGAATCCCAACTCGGTTGAAAATAGAACCAATTCTAATATGAATTCTCGCAAATTCTCCCGTGTAAAGTTTCCTCTGGAAAGTTCACACCCGGGAACTTCCTCCCAATTGGAAATTCTATCCGATGAATTTCTGGGGAAAATTCATCCCCAGGCCACCCCCCAAGCAAATACTAACATGTAAATAATGGGCAAATTCCCTAACTTGCAGCCTTTCCTCCGGGGGTTGTGGGGGTCATGTCATCTATAAAGGCATAGTTTTTTGACCTTTTAACTATGCTGAACAAATATGCTGGCTATCCCGAAATTCTGATCAGACGTCTGCCCGGAAAAGGGGTGCGAGGGGTACTAGTTGCCTTCCAATTTTTCGGTCACTCAAAAGGGCAATAGAACTTCTAATTTTAATTCAAACGAGAATTTTCCCAATATTCCAGAACCATTGGTTCAATACGAGCACCCCTAGAAAAACAAGAGCTAAGAGCTCATATGGCACTTGTGACGAGGCGAGAAGAGCTAAATTCTAAGAATCAATAGATTGATTCAAAAGGAAAATCAGAGGCTTAATGCTGGTCGGGATTTCAAATAAGAGCTCTGAGTCACGATGTCCTTCTAAATATCAAAATTCATTAAGATCCGATCACCCACTCGTAAGCTATAAATACCTCATTTTTCTAATTTTTTCCTCTCCCTTTAGCCCCCCCCCCCAGATGGTCGAATCTGGGAAAACAACTTTACTAGGTCAATTTGTGCAGCTACCTGACACGCCTACCAATTTTCATGGTCCTAGCACGTCCAGAAGCAACAAACTCGCCAAAGCACTGAACCCCTCCCCCCAACTCCCCCAAAGAGAGCGAATCCAGTACGGTTGCGTCAATCACGAATCTACGAAATTTGCTTATTCTATCCACAAAGCCTTCCTCCACTCTAAGCGTTTTCCACGATTTCCGATTTCCCCCTCCAACTCCCCCAAATGTCAAAAGATCTGGTTGGGATCCGAAATAAGCGCTCTGAGACATGAATTCCTTCTAAAGATGAAATTTCATTAAGATCCAGTCACCCGTTCTTAAGTTAAAAATACCTCAATTTTTCCAATTTTTCCAAATTAATACCTCCCAGTTCCTCCAAAGAGAACAAATCCGTTCCAATTATGTCAATCACGTATCTAGAACTTGTGATTATTCTTCTCATCATGTTTCATCCCGATCTCTCCACTCTAAGCGTTTTCCGAGATTTCTGTTTCTTTCCTCCAACCCCCTATGTCCTCGGATCCAATTCGAGTCGAAAATGGAGGATCTGAGACATAAGATCCTTCTATATATCAAGTTTCATTAAGATCCAATGACTTATTCGTAGATAAAAATACCCCAATTTTCACGTTATCCAAGAATTCCGGTTTCGTCCTCCAACTCCAAACAATGTCTTAGGATCTGGTTGGAACTTAAAAGAAGAGCTTTTAAGCACAGGATCCTTCTAAATATCAAATTTCATCAAGATCTGATCACCCGTTCGTAAGTTACATATACTTCATTTTTCCGAATTACCCCTCCCCCAATACGCCAAAGACAGCGGATCCGGTCCGGTTATGTCAGTCACGTATCTTAGACTTGTTTATATTCATCCCATCCAGTTTCATCCTGATCTCTCCGCTTTAAGTATTTTCTAAGATTTCTGCCCCCCCCCCACTGCCCACTCCCCCCCCCCAATGACGCTGGATCCAGGTGAGATTCAAAATAAGAGATCTGAGTTACGAGGTCCTTCTAAATATGAAGTTTCATGAAGATCCGATCACTCTTTCGTAAGTTAAAAATACGTCATTTTTTTCTAATTTTTCAGAATTAACCATCCTCCCCCAATTCGCCAAAATAGAGCGGATCCGTTCCAATTATGTCAATCACGTATCTAAGACTTCTACTTATTTTTCCCACCAAGTTTAATCCCGATTCCTCCACTCTAAGCGTTTTCTATGATTTTAGGTCCCCCTCTAAACTCCCCCCAACGTCACCAAATCCAGTCGGGATTTAAAATAAGAGTTTTGAGATATGATATACTTCTAAATATCAAACTTCATTGAGATTCGATCACCCGTTAAAGATACCTCATTTTTTCTAATTTTTCAGAATACCCCCCCCAACTACCCCAAACAGAGCGGATTCGTTACAGTTATGTCAATCATGTATCTAGGACTTGTGCTTATTTTTCCCACAAAATTTCATCCCGATCCCTCTACTCTAAGTGTTTTCCAAGAATTTAGGTTTTCCCCTCCCAACTCCCCCCAATGTCACCAGATCCGGTTGGGATTTAAAATAAGAGCTCTGAGACACGATATCTTCCAAACATCAAATTTCAGTAAGATCTGATCAACCGTGCGTAAGTTAAAAATACTTCATTTTTTCTATTTTTTCCGATATAACCGGCCCCCCACTCCCCCCCCCAGATGGTCAAATCGGGAAAAAGACCTGGAAGTGCCTAAAGTAGCAAAACCGGGACCGACAGACAGACAGACCGACAGAATTTGCGATTGCTATATGTCACTTGGTTAATAGCAAGTGCCAAAAAAAACAAATAACGCGCAACCGTTATTCTTCTTCATGTAAAAAATACAAAATTCCAGATTTTTAAGATAGGAGCTTCAAATCTCTACATTAGGGTTCTCAGATATGCTGAATATGATGGTACAATTTTATTCCTTGATTTTATTTCCAATAGAATTCCTTGAATTTAGAGGGACCTTTTTCCCCCTTTCGGAAATTAGGCAAATTTTCTCAGGCTCGTAGTTTTTGATAAGTAAAATTAAACTTAATGAATCTTATATATTTGGAATCAGCATAAAAACCTAATTCTTTTGATGTATCTATTGCAAATAAAATTCTGTTTTTGAAATTTTGACTACTATGGGGCCGAGTCGCTGCTTACTTACAGTTTATTACTACGAGCTGTTTGATTTCTGCTCGGTTTAAGTTTTAACACGGCTCTTTATTTTTCTTTAAATTCTTTTTATTTTTGGACAGTAATTATCCGATCAAAGTAATTTTGTGCAATAATTTAATTTTGTTTTTTCAAAAATTTTTAGGGCGGATGAGGAATAGGATTTTTATTCCCCTAGATTGAGAGTCACCGTTCTTTTTGTTCTTTCATTTGGCCTAAGCCATCCCTACCTTCATCCTATAGAAAACCTTGAATATACACTTATCTTACTCCACAATTTCATTAAAAAAAATAAATTATATTCTATTTTGTTATAATTTTTTTTTACAAATGTACTTCAATGTCTCTTTAAAAAAATGTCTATTTTGTTGCCTTGAAAACAACAGCAAAAAAACGAAAAAAAAAACACGAAAAGACTGAAAGCTTCAAGCTGGCCAGAATTTTTTTTTTTGTTCATTTTCAAGCCCCGTAATAAAATATAATCCCCTCCGAAAAAAACGTCGGTTCCCGATATTAAACATGTTCCCCCTTTTCCACTACAAATCTCTCTGAAATCAACTTGTATTTTGTATAATTTACTACCCTTATCCTAGAGGCTGGGGGTGTAATTTTATCTCCGGAGCTAGACTTATTTGATCTTTTGACAATCTTGAACAACTGGCTACCTCAAAATTTTTATCAACTATCAGGGGGGACGGGGGAGAGATGGTAGAAACAAAGCATACGAAGGGATCTATTTTACTCTACAATCAGTTTCAACCTTAAAAAGAGACTAGAATTTACAGTTTCATTCGGATGAGCTCATTCAATCAAATCAACCCCCCTGAAAGTTTTTACGTCCATGCTAAATATTCGGGGACTCCATCCAAGTCCCTACGACTACCCCTTCCTCACAAAGTCTTAAGGAGATAAAAAAATAATAAATGAGAGACACTGAACCTTTATCTAGGCAAGGCTTAAGCGCTGCCTATGATTTTAAGTATGGATTGAACGGTATTCATTAACCCATTAACTCATAAGACTGCTCGTTAAAAAGAGAATATATATAGGAACAACGCAGCTTTAAAGATATTATATAAATTACTGAAAAAAAAAACTGTCATTTGAGGAAACAAAACCAAATGTTGCATGCCAATTTATAAAAGAAAAACAGCAACATTGTCCATGTAAATATCGAACAATTCAGTTTTGAAGGAATCATTAGCTTCAATTGTGCAGATCATATGCGATAAAAACAGGTCATGAATAATATTCCACGTCGATTGAAAACTAAGACAGGATCACCAAAATTCAACACTTACATCATCGCTTGAACGAAAATAAATGAAACAGATGATAACAAAGTCAATTTAAGCCCCGAACTTGAATTTTTTAAACGTGAATATAAAATGGTACAACTTTGTTCGTTCAGTATTTATTCTTATTTTTTCCTTTTTTTACGAAGCCGATTCAACTGGCATGCGTGTAATTTAGGCCATTTTGAACCCCCCCCCACCTCCCTGTTTAGTCATTTGAATCAGTCCTTGTTAAACTCAAATCAATTTGACTCAACCCTTGTGAGGGTTGAGACAAAACTGACCTAACCTATTGCAGGGGTTGCATTGAATTAGGGTTAAGTTGAATGGGGTTGATTTAAACAGGCCTTGGACTAAATGGGTGTGGATTTAAACGGGGATGTAGTTAAACGGAGGCTGTGTTGAATGAGGTTTGGTCGAATAGGGTTTGAGTTGGACGACTGTTGATTTAAAAGAGTTGAGCTGAACGGGGTTGAGTTACATGGAGACCGATTCAAATTAAGTTCATATTCTGGTAAATACAGCTATAGTGATGTAATCCAACAGTTAAGCACACAAAGGCTGAAACAAATAGAAAAATTGCGTTCATCAGGCTATTCCATAAAATACAATTAATTTCTGGTATATCTATTTTGATCATTAAATATTTAGACAAAATTTTACCAAAAATTTGCCAACATTTCCTTAATAAATCAAGCTCCTTGAATTTCATCGAAAATATATAAAATAGCCTGTTTAATAAACGACCGATACTTAATAAAAATTCCCCTAGAGTCTCGAACTTGTTTGAGAATCTATTGTCACAGTAAAACGAACTAAACCAACCATGAAATGTAAAAAGAGAATAGACAAATTGAAACTAATCGAAAATACTACTTAGGGAAGCATTTTGCTTTTACAAACATCCCTATTTATCATCAAATCAGTTAAGTTTTATTTCTCAATTCGAAATCCAGCAACTTTGTAGTCAAGGGAACAAATTGACAGTAGAGAGAGTTTAGAAATCTATCAAGTATACATTTTTTGTTTTAAACGAATAAATAAATAAGAATAGAAAAGCACTTCTTCTAACCAGCCATTCTATTAAGAAAGTTTGAAATCAAATGTAAACATCAATTATGGGGTGAAAAGAATTTTTTTTTTTTGCAAACTTAGCACTAAAATTCAACGGGTGAAGATTCGAATTGAATTTCAACAATCTGAATAGGTGCGGCTGAACATTCGAATCGTTAAATTTTTTTGCACAAAATCAACACTTTTTTTTTTATTAAGACTTTTCTGCAAAATCAATTATAAAAAAATGAAAACTCCATAATAGTTCTGCTTATTGATAAAGTTATCAATATATGTCTGTCCTTTTAATTCAATTTAAGTATTTATCCTTCAAACATCGGGCACGCCTAGGGAGGGTTTGGGGGGTTTGTGACCACCCATGTCCACAACATGTAAAAAATGCATAGTGATTTGCCTTTTCATTGTATATTGACTGCATAAAGACCTTTTACATAATAATAGCCCCCCTCCTCCCCCCAGAGCAAAAAGAAAGCTCGTTCCGAAATACAATCATGGCTACGCCACATGTTATGATTAAACAAAATTAAGAATTGTACAGTGTCTCAAGGCAAAAAAAAAATTAAGGACCTTTAAATTTATTCTGCTCGTTTAAATATGCATCTTTTAATGTCAGGCTCAATTTTTTTCGATTTTTAATTTACTGTCCTTCCCCATATTAAACTGTATAGGTCAAACAAAAATACTAATAGCATAAAATAGGCTCCATTTTACTTTTATGTTCTGAAAATTAAAAAGCCTTTCTTAAAACTGAGAGCAGAGTATATTTGGGAGAGCAGGGTATATTTGCGGTTGGTAAAATTAGAATGACAAGAAAACTTAAGCATATTTTCCCGGCTAAAATCCTAACTACTACTACTACTACTACTACTAATAACTCACTGCAGCACCAAGCCGCCTGGGGCCAACGCAGCTACCAACGCTCCTCCTCCAACCTAATCTATTTAAAGCCTCCCTCTTTACATCCTCCCAGGAAGTTCCCATTTCCTTTAAATCTTTATTTATGACATCCTCCCAACCCAGACAAGGACGACCTGCTTTCCGTGTAGCCCCAGACGGTTGGCCAAAAAGGACAATCTTCGGTAATCTGTCATCCTTCATCTGTAGAACGTGGCCTAGCCATCTCAACATTTCTTTCATTATAGCCCTAGAAAGCGGGATTGAACCACATTTTTCGTACAGCCTACTGTTTGAAATACGGTCAGTCAGTCGGGCACCCAGAACAATCCGTAGGCAATTTCTCTTGCATCTGCTTTTCGGAGCGCCCATGCTTCAGAACCATATTTGACCACTGTCATCACTGTAGCTTCCAATATTCTAATTTTGGTTTGCAGACTTATCTTTCTATTCTTCCAAACTTTTTTTAACTGTAAAAAAACACCCTGAGCCTTAGCTATTCTACTTTTAACATCTTCACTGCTCCCACCATCTTTACTAATAATACTACCAAGGTAACTGAAGCTCCCAACCTGATCAATCTTTTCGTTACCTAATGTCACCTGTTCATCTTCACTTATTCCTAGCCTTAGTGACTTAGTCTTCTTAACATTAATTTTCAAGCCTATTTTAGCGCCCTGAACTCGCAAAACCTCTAAAAGTTCATTCATTTTGCTCACACTTCCATCTAATATGCTTAAATCATCAGCATAATCTAAGTTCAGGAGCATTTTTCCTCCCCATTTGATTCCATGGTCTCCAATTGCCTTTCCTGTGCTCCTTAAGACGAAGTCCATCAAAATGATCCATATAAAGGGGGATAGAACACAACCCTGCTTAACACCTGATTTAATATAAAACCAGTTGCTAACCTCATTTCCTACCTTAACCGCAGCGGTATTATTCTCGTACATAGCACAAATCACTTTAATGTATTTTTCTGGTATACCATATAACGATAAGACCTTTGTTAACGCTCTTCTATCAACAGAATCGAAAGCTTGCTCATAATCGATAAAACTGAGGACCAAAGGTGTTTAACAACGAAGGGACTTCTCAATTATCAACCTAACAGTGAAAACTTGGTCGACTCATCCTCTACCTTTTCTAAAACCGCGTTGTTCTTCCCTTGAAACTTTGTCTACAGCATCTCTCAACACTTTATTTATCTCTTGTACATACACATCTAGTATACTGTGCTACTATATGCTCGCCTACGCTCACAGTTCATCTGCATCAGTTAAGGGCGCTGAGAATAAAGCGATGAAGGTGCTGCCTGGTGACGATAAGCGTTCTTCTGTGATAGTAAATTAAAAAAAATATTTTTTTTTTACTAAAAGTAAGGAACGACACTAAAATTTAAAACGAACAGAAGTTATTCTGTAAATGAAAGGGCCTATCTCCCCCTCAACACCTGGGTCTCTACGCTAAAGTTTTTCATTGTTTTAAAAGTAGAGTTGGGAGAAAGAGTCAAACTTTATAGCTTAAAGAGTGGGGCGTTGAGGAGGAGACAGCCCCTTTCATGTTTGGAATAATTTCTGTTCGTTTTAAGTTTTAATGTCGCTCCTTACTTTCAGTTAAAAAAAAACTGTTTTTTTTTTAATTTAATTTCTGAACGTTTTTGAATTAACGCAGATTTTTATTTTGGCTCACCGTACATGAATAATTAAAACGAAATTGGCATATTAATTTTACTTTTTTTTTTGGCTAAATGGTTTTCTCAAGGTTTTGCCCGGACAATTTCGAGAAAAAAAAAGGGGGGGGGGACTAGTTGCCCTCCAATTTTTCGTTACTTAGAAAGGCAATTAGAACTTTTAATTTTATTTACGAACGTTTTTATTAGTAATACATATGCATAACTTACAAATTAACTTACGTAACGAACTTCTATATCCGTATATTTTTATTAAGTATATGAGGAGGTTCACCCCCTCGTCAATACCTTTCAAATTTTGTTCCATCCCTTTAAGAATGACCCCTGAATCACAAAGGCCGCTTAATTTGAATAAATAGCTCTTTTGAAATTAATAAAAATACTTTAGCGTAAAGAGCGAGGTATTGAGGAGGGGACAAATTCCCTCATATACGTAATAATGTCTGTTCGTTTTAAGTTTTAAGGTTGATCCTTACTTTCAATTGAAAAAAATCGTTCTTTAGTTTAATGTCTCAATGTTTTTGTTTTTAAATAACGCTGGAAAATCCAGCACCCCCTTCATGGAAATTTCCTTCCTCCATGATAAATTCCTCCATGGAAAGATCCTCGTAGGTAACCCCTCCCCAGCCTCCCTACCACCAGAGAAAATCACCCCCCTAAAACGTCAGTATACTTCCCAATAACCAATACTATATGTAAACAACGGGTTAAGTCCATTACTTGCAGCCCTTTTCCCCGGGGACTGTGGGGGACTCAAAGACACAGTTATTGGATTTTTCTACTATAATGACTATCTCGAAATTTTGATCCGGTGACGTTAAGAAAAAATGAGCGTGGGAGGGGGCTCAGTTGCCCTCTAATTTTTTGGTCAATTAAAAAGGGCACTATAACTTTTAATTTCCGTTAAAATGAGCCCCTCTCGCGACATTCTAGGACCACTGCATCGATACGATCACCCATGAAAAAAACAAAACAAATAAACACGTATCCATGATCTTTCTTCTGGCAAAAAATACAAAATTCCACATTTTTACAGATAGGTGTTTGAAACCTCTACAGAAGGGTTCTCTGATACGCTGAATCTGATAGTGTAATTTGCATTAAGATTCTATGACTTTTACGGGGTATTTCCTCCTTTTTTCGAAAATAGGCAAATTTTCTCAGCCTCGTAACTTTTGATGGGTAAGACTAAACTTGATGAAACTTATATATGAAACTTATATATTTAAAATCCAGCATATAAATACGATTCTTTTTATATAAATATTGGTGTCAAAAATTCCATTTTTTAGAGTTTCGGTTACTATTGAGCAGGGTTGCTGCTTACGACAGTTCGTTTTCACGAACTGTTTGATCCAAGTATGACAAAACTTAGATATCTCCTCTTTTTCATCTAGTGAAATTTTATAATACTCTTTTCATCATTAAAAACCAAATAATTTGTTACACAATCATTCAAGGGGTCTCTTTTTGCTGGTTTCAAGTCTTCACGAGCATAATACAAAGTAAATTTAGAAATCCTAGAGCTGTTACTACTCGATCAGAGTTTTCCGTGTATCATGTTTGCTCTAGCGCATGGATTAGTTTGTCACAGAATATTGTTCAGTAATGGAGTCCGAGGGAGTTATGTAGACTCATAGACTGATAAAAGACTTCAAAGTCTGTAGGTGAAAAGTTTTCTGGCTTCTTAACTTATTAGAGAAAATAATAACAATTTGTGCAATTTTTTGGTGGGAAATATGTTTAAAAAGTTGTGTGATTTATTACAATAAATAATACAAATTTGTGATTTTTTTTTGGTTGGATAAGTTCAAGTTATTTTCTTCTTTTTGTTCTTTTTCGGTGATTGATTGTCGTTACTTAGCATAAGTTAAATCTATATTTAGGCCTAACGGGGTTATTATTTACCTAAAAAAGCATAGATTCTGGTTTTTATTATATTTATTATTTATGAACGAATCCCTTTCATTAACAAAAAAGAAATTACACAAAAGTACACTTCATTTGTTGAAAACAGCTGAAGTGAAAAACAACATTTCCCTTTAAAAATTTCATACGACAAAGGTTTTTGTAAAGGTTTTTGCATCAAATTTTGCAGTTATATTAAAGTTACATTTTATTTGTTAAAAAGAGCAAGAATAACAGTTCTGATTTGAAAAAAATACACGATAAAGGTTTGTATAGGTTTTTCGAGCTAGTTTTGCAGTTACATACAAAACATACACTTTACCCTTTGACGAAAGAGTAAGAATAACAGTTTTGATTCGAAAAATTTAGATGATGAAGATCTTTAAAGGCTTTTGCGCTCAAACTTTGCAGTTATATAAAAGATATATTTTTTTTTAAAAAAAGAGTAAGAATAACAGCTTTGATTTCGAAAACCTCAGAAAGGTTTGTAAAGGTTTTTAAAGCTAATTTTGAAGTTACATACAAAAAATACACTCTACCCTTTGAAAAAGAGTAAGAATAATAGTTTTGCTCGAAAAACATCAAAAGATAAATGTTAACATATATCTGAAGAGACAATATCCAGTTTATGAATCAATTTTCCAGGCTTTGAAGGATCTAGAATATATACTAGAATGGGATAATTTATTAATTTAATTTACAAATTAAAAAAACTAAGTTCCAAACATATTCAGAACCTGCTCTTGCCACAATTTATTCACAGACTTTCATTGATGTTTGATTTCTCCTAGGTAGAAGATACTAACTTCTTTAAATTTGACAGTTCGGAAAGAACCAAAAGTGCAATATTCGATAACCATTCCTTACCTACAGCTTCCCCCAAAGACAGGAATAAAAAGTACATTACAAGGAGACATAACCAAAGGAACATATTTGTAAAAGATTCAAGTCAATCGACCAAGCCCCTCCCAAGAGGGCAAATAAATTAGTCTTTCCGTTTTATTTTTACTTGGCGGTTGATGGCATATGCACTTTTGTCAGTATTAAAGGCAGTAAAATAAATAAAGCCTCCATAACCCTAATAGCCCTTTATTCATATTGTCCAGTTCCCCTAGTCACCCTCTGAAGGTTTCAACTCCATACTCCTAGCTGCACCCGAAATACTAAGGATTGACTCCCCAGACCTCTATAACCCCTTTTGGTCTGGGCTAGTGAAAAGTCCAGTTGCTAAAGATCCCTTAATACCTGGAAGGCGTCAAATCATTAAAAAAGGGCCTTCAAAGTATCTGGAGTGGTGCTTATTAAAACTGGGAGGGCCTCTACTACAAGCAGGGTAGACTTACCAACCAATACAATAATTTTCGAAATATTCATTTGAGGAAAGAAATACCCATTTCTCTTTAATCGTGTTCTTTTCCATCTGCATACATTAAACAGTCTTAAATCAGTTTTTCGTCCTCAAAGGCAACAATTAAGGCTGTGATACAGCAAAGCTATCGAGTCACAAATATACTAACATCGAAAACATATTTTTTTCACTAAATCTGGTCAGTATTTTAACTTTTTTACATATAAAAAAGAAAGAAAAAATCCACAGTATAATTCGTTTTTAGCAAAGCAAGAATGACGCTCAAACTTTGTCGGCCGTTTGACGGATTTCGAAAAGAATTGACTGAAAAGGAAGGAAATTATTTTCACAGAATTTTTACTTGTTTTAGTTGCTGCAGAATATTAAAATGGGTAAATCCTAACAGTTATTCTACTGGGATAGTGAAAATCCAAAACATTATATTAAATGCCATCGTTTTCAGTTTTATGGAAAAACGAAGAAAATTTATTTCTTGAAATTTGTCTTTATTCCTACATTGCAGAAAATTGAAAGTCAATAAATCCTAGTTTTCCCCCGGTGCATCCTAGCAGTTATCTTGCTGGGATGGTAAAAACCAAAAAGAGTACTGCCGTTTCAAAATTGTTTCGAAATGCTAACTTTTCTAGTTTTATGGAGAAAGGTGATAAATTAATTTCGTAAAGTTTTCTTTATTCACAAGCTGCAAATGATTGAAGATCGACACATCCTAGTTTTCAAATATCCCACGCTAATGACACCTCCCCACTACCTCAGTATCCCTCCAAAACACTTATCGTGCCGGCATGATAGAAATCCAAAGCCGCTATTAAACGCTACCACTTTCAGCTTTGATCAAAGACATTTACCGGGACGTATACGGTTCCAGTAATTCAAATGCAGAATGTAACATTTTTTATAGCACTTGCCCTTCGGCCAAGTGCTATATAGCGATCGCAATTTCTGTCCGTCGGTCGGTCTGTCCGTCCCGGTTTCGCTAGTTCGGATACTTCCAGATAAGCTAGGACGATGAAAGTTGGCAGGCGCATCAGGGACCGGACCAGATTAAATTAGAAATAGTTGCTTCCCCGATTTGACCATCTGGGGGGGAGTGGAGGGACGGTTAATTCGGAAAAATTATTTTAAAAAATTCTCCTTGTTAGTCTGCATAGCGCAATGGATATGGTGTTGATTTTCTATTCCGAAGGTCGTAGGTTCAATTTCTGACGCAAACAATTTTTGTATTTTTTTTTTTCTTGCTATGCTATTTTAGTATTAATTTTTAGTTCAGTTTCAAAACCTTTTTTTAAAATGTCTGGCCTTGACCAACACTTAAACCAAAAATATAAGATTGGATCACGTTTTGTGGTGATTAAATCTGGAATTTGCTATAGTATGGGCCAGCAAGCGTAGGAGGAGCTAAATCAAGCGATGGATTTAAAGCGATCAAAAATTATAGAGAAGTTATTCAGCTTCAGAGGCGGAAATCCCGTGCAGTGGTGCTTATTGTGGTAGTCTCAAAAAGAAAAAAAATCACTTGATAACATTGCGAAATGTTGGCTCTTCCGATCTCGTCACAAGTGCCATATGAGCTATTGGCTCTCGTTGTTAACGCAGAGACTCCTATCTTACATTCTTAAACTCAATATCACGGTCTACCCATTGGTTTAATCCGTTTCCCAGAAACGTACTTGGTGCTCAAGATACTTTTTGGCATTTTTCCAAAAGCGGTAAACCTTCTTTGTATAACCATCTGGCCGTCAATAATAACTTAAGAAAAAAAAATCCTTTTTTTTAATTCTATCGTGTTCTTGTAGAATATGTCTTGCAATAAAGTGCCTTTTGAATGCAATAATAAAAAATTTGAATACGTTTGCCGGCTGACCTACTGTGTACCCATCTTTGCTAACACAAAGCTCAGCATGCTAACTAAATAAGTGGGTAACTACGCCGACAAAACTCTTGCCCATTTTAATTCTTATTAATAAAACAGACTAAAGAGTCCATACAAGCCTAATACAGAAGTATTTTGCTTTTAATTTTACAGGCTTTTATCCTCAAATACGACAAAGGTAAAAGTAGCTTCCCAAAGCCTATTTCCATATCTAAAAATACAGTTTAGTTACCATTTTGAGATGTCAGACCCCCACTCCTATTAAATAGATGCTCACATATAGGGGGGAGGGGTTTCTTAATACAATAATACATGTTTATGTTTTTTTATATTGCCTTTTTTGGGTTTCCACTCCTCTCAAGACTCGGGCCTACATGCAAAGATATAAAAATAAGGTTTTGGGCCGGATTTTACCATTTTTCAGTCATTTTATTTTTCTATATAATTATATTTTCACTTCGTTAAATTTTAAAACTAACCCACTTCCCATTTTTAAATACTATTTTTGGCTAGAAGCAGCTGATATCCCTGTGTCGGACGTATGAACGTGTTTAAATATATTTCAAAACTTAATTAGTTTTCAGCTTCGTTCTCATTTGCCTCATGTTAAAGGTTAACATTTGCATAGAAATTGTTTCGTGATTGACAAGAGGATATGGAAATGAATTCGTGTTCTCTTTGTTAATCTATCTAAGAAAATTGTTTCAATAATACCCTTACAATTCCAAACACATTATGTTGTCATATTACATCTTAGGTGAGAGCTGCTAGGAATTTGATAGAATATAATTAAAAAAAAAATATTTTACTAAGAAAGAAGTGCTTCAAAGAGGAGTTAGGAGTCATGCTAAAACCTAAAAAAGGCATAAATATAGGCGTAAAATAATTCAAGCTAAAAATAAGAGACAATGCCATTAGTGAATAAATAAAACCTAAAACAAAAACAGAAATCATGATGAATGGTCAAATCAAGGATAAAAGCAACAGATCGTTATACAGATGAATAGATGAAGCTCAAAACTAATACAAATAAGCTTGGGGATACCCCCATCCCCACCCACTTTCCATAAGCATCCCAAAGGCCAAAGCGTCATTTGCGTTTTACTCATAACATTTATACCTCGAACAGCGTTTTTAAAAGTAATGTATGTAAATTTACCCTGCTATTTTACGAGAAAAAAAAGTACCACAGGGATTGATTCCCAAAAAATTTTTAGGCAGATCGGACAACAAAATTTTTTCGGCTCCTGCCATCTTTTTCAATAATACAAAATCTGAAATCATCTCATCCACAAACATGAGACCAGAAATTATCCCATCCCACCATAAAAATACCTGGAAGTTTCACCTCAGTCCCCAAAGTCATTCCACTGGCAGACACATTGTTATAACTAATTGGGTTCACTTAGTGTCTATTAATTTACCTGGTCACTTCACTGTGCATGTATTCCAAGTTGAAAAGGGGCTAATAGCGCAAAAAATTTGAGGGATCGGAAATGAAAAATTGCTGGTGTCCTCCCCCCGCCCCTCCATTTCAGCAAAAATTTAAGGTCTACCCGTCATTTCCAACACTTCTTGAAAGCTAGAATTTGATCCCCTAAGCCGCTCTCGAAATTTTGCAGATACTCTATTTCAATTTACCTTGTAGCTTAACTAAGAATAGATTTTAAGCCTATAATGAACCAATATAAAGATGTTAAGCTTATAATGAAAACAAAAAAAACTTTAGGCATATTGGAGTAGACATATTTTTACCGGCCCCTCCTATGAGTCAGATTTTAAGGCTAGATTCTGCCCCTCCTTTTAGTTAAAATTCGAGTTTCGCTTCCTTCCACAAGCTATTTTCGAGATATTGCAGGTGACTTTTCTTTTGACTGTCTTTTGATAAAATTAGATAAGCAAGCCGTTTAAATGACATAGCCTTAGGGAACTGTGGGAAACATTGGATTAGTGAACGATCCCTAAGAGTTTCCAGTTGATCAGACAACTTAGATTGAACGTTCCCACTTTTTCTACCAAAGCCTATGAACAATGGTTAATCTACATAGTTTAGGTCATTGCTCCTGGGGCTGCGGGGATCATGTCGAAAGAGGAGGCATGACATTGGACCTTTCAACTATTCTGAACAAAATAGGTATCTCGAAACTTTGATCAAATACCATGATGGGAGTGATTGGAGGCAATAAGGGAAACGATAGTGGGCTGGTTATATTTCAATCAATTATGGTCTTCATAAGGTGACTATAACTTTAATTTCCGATCTAATCAGCCCTGTCCCAGATTTCTACAATCACGCCTTCGATGCAAGCAGTCGGGGAAAAAAAGTAAAAAATGAGAGGCATATGGCTCTTTACTGGTGCAACAGTAGTCTCAGCTTTATTATCAGCGATAAATACTAGAATTAAGAAGGCAAGACTGAACGATTAATAAGACTGAAAAGATTGTAACATCAAATTTCACGAAATGGTTCGAAATTATAATCTGATGTTAGAACTAACTAAGAGGGGAATCCTGGCCAAATCATTGTAGCCGCTCAAATAAATTCAAATTTTCCCAGCAAGAATTGTTACTTCACGCTTATCATGACATGGTATGTCAGCAGTGTTACAGTTTGCAGTATGTTTGCACCCTTTTTAGTGATTTCTTCCCACCATAGTACATTGAAATTGCATTTCCAAAAAATAGTAGCCTATCTTTTCTTAGAAAAAAGAAAAAAAGACAAATAAAAATAGTACTTTTTCAATAAAATTATTTTCAATCAGCAGCCAGGTTCAATACGACTTTTATTTTTTAGAGATTTGAAAAACATAGAGAATATCACAGAATCCTACAAATAAAAAAGGATTTTATTTTAAACGAAAGAAACACAGATTGAAGATAAAACAGGATAAACAATATATGCAATTATTATTTGAAATTTGAACAGCAAAATTATGTTGTGTAAATGACACCTTCTGCGATGAAAATGGCTGAATCATCAAACAGCAACATATTATATCAGTTTACATTAAAGGGTAAACGACACATCCTCAACTCTTCAAATAGAAAAAAACACTGATTTGTTGCAATTAGGAAAAGAGGGGATGCAATAAAGCGAAACAACTCCTTTTTAGTCAATAAAATTGAGGGGTTTCGAAAATATAAAAAGCTTCGGTTCAGAGAATAACGATTTTAAATCAAAGAAAAGTCATTAAAGAAAAGTAAAATAATGCCTAAAAGTAACAACTAAGTGCTTTTAATCTAGCATAAAAAGTAATTTGATTGTAGTCTGAAAATAAGGTTAATCAGTAGCCTATATGCATGAGAAGAAGGTAAGTTTTCAGTGGTCTGACCAGACCCACCAGAGCGATGGTGAATTGTTTATCAAACTGGTTAGTTCTGATGGGTGCTCTGGTAACTCTCACCTTTTCCTGTAACAAAAACAACAATAATCGTACGGATCGTCAAGTAACTGCTTACCAAATTATTTAGGAAAGTCAGATCTTTGGTAATATATACCGCGTTAATAATATTATACTCATTTTACCTTCCCTGAATATCCCCCAGGAAGACGGCTTAAAGCTTCTGGTGCCATAAAGGCAGGTGTGCCAGCGGTTCCTGCGAGGAGAGCGTCTGCACCGTCAAATTCATTACATACGCCAAAATCCCCAATATGAAGACGCCCGTCATCACCCACTAGAAGATTCGAGGGCTTGATGTCTCGATGAATTATTTTTTGAAAATGCACTGCAAAAAAAAAAAAAAGATTTGAAAAAAGGCAACATATTACTTATTTACTCTATGACAAAGGGCACTTGCTTCCTCTTAAGAAAAGAATAATTTGTTATACAAAGAAACTAATACAAAATCAACACTGGAAAACCTTAGAGCTTACGTGTTCTTCCAGTATAAATATAGCATGAATTTACATTACAACGCAATTTTCCTATCAGAAATATCACATTTGCATTTACTAAATAACGAGCCATGTGTCTTTCAGTGTATTTTCTCACCGACAACTTCGTCTATAAGAAGTGGTCCCAGAAACTTTAGAGGCATTTATTTAATCGGAAATTGAAAGCTCTATTACATTTATTTGGGGCTGAAAGTGATTGGAAGAATGTCAGTCACTACTCCATGGTCTTTTTGTACCACTAGACAACCCTCTAACCCCCTTTGAGCCAAAACAGCCAAGGGGAAAGGGGAAATCCCAATTATAAATTCGCCCATTCTTCAGAGATACATTTTAGAAGAAAATGTGGGTATACCGTACCTTGCTAACACACGTGCAAAGAATCTGAATGTGCATGAGAGACGGTAAAAATGGGAGCCCCCACCTCATGCCCCCCTTCTTCATCCCTAATTTAATAGATGAAAGGCAGGCATCTTGTTGAAACCACAATCATCCGAGGATCCTAAATCTCAATAAAAACAAGAGCTGAATTCAAGCTGCTGACGGACATGATACAAAACGAGCTAAGTCTTGATCTAGTAGAAAAAGTGAACTAAATCAAAACTGCGGAATTACGGGCATGCTGCGTAAAAATAAGCTAAGTCCTGAACAGCGGCGGTTTCGGCCTCTCTTGCACCCGGGGTAAAATCTTGATTAGCCCCCACCCGTCTCATGAAAATTTTCAGGCCAAATTTTTAACAGATTTTTTATTTATTTTAACATTTTTCATTCATTTAGATCTGAAGTTTCTTACTTTATATGGGAAAACGACAATTTCGGATTCAATTTCCTCATACTTACTGCTAACTGCACCACCTACTTTATTTTAATAATAAAAAAAAAAATTTCAAAAATTACAAAAGGATTATCAATGTTCGATTATTTATTTAAAATTTTGGAGCCCAGAAACTTCTGCACCCGAGGAAGTTCCCCCACTGTCCCCCCTAAAACCACCTTTGGTCCTGAATTGATGAAAAAACGAGCTAAGTCTTTAATCAGCTCAAAATCAAGGTAAGACCAAGCCGCGGAGAGTTCCGGTGCAAAATAGGTAAGTCCTGATTCGGTGCTATAGCTACTTAACTACTGATCGATGGACCAAGGAGCAATGTCCATGCTTCGTGCAAAAATGAGCTTTCGCTGCAAAAATTTTGACGCAATGAGTCCTACAATTTTACACTCAGGGAAGGGAGCAGTTGCGAAATTCTTAACTGTAATGATTTCTGTTCATTTTAAGCTTGATTTGCATATTCAAATTAAATTTTTGTCGTTTTAAGAAATATTCATTCATTTATATTAGTACCTGTTGTATTTTTTTCGTTATGATTGTTTATTTAATTTCTATTATTTTTGGGTTTCATTTATTCTTTAATAATAATTTTTGGTCGTTTTGAGTTTGTATTATTATAGTAATTTATTTCTGCTGATCATAAGTTTAATGTAGCCTTTACTTTTTTTGAAAATCTTCTTTTTCAGAAAGTTTTTTTTTAATTAATTAGAAGACGGGTGGGGCACGTTGCACCATGCTGGATCCTAAGTCACGTCGACTTTCAATATGCACATACGGAGGGACAAAGTCAATCTGTGCCCCTTAAACACCAACTCCTACAACCAACTGTTCATCAGAAAGGTAGGTAGTGTGTTTCCTTCAACTGTCTTAAAACTTACGATAACCCCTTCTCCAATCTCTGCACAAAAGTAACCAGTTATGCTTGCAACTTATGGGACAAGAGCCTCAGAGTCAGGGGACAGACTGAGGCGCACAACCCTTCTAAGCCCCAGCTACCATCCACACGAAGGTAATTAGATTTGCTTGAAATTTGATGGACAGATTGCTAGCTGACTTCCGCCGAGAACTTTTAGACTACTGTCTTTTTTACTCAAGAATCAAGCAGGATCCAAAAACCTTTCCCATGAGACTAGACGAATCCGGGCACTTCGAAGGCCCATTCTTTTTTCACTTTTCGACCGCTCTAAGTAAAATTAAATAAAAAAAAACTAGTTTTTTTTTAACTGAAAGTAAGGAGCGACATTAAAACTTAAAACGAACAGAAATTACTCCGTATATGAAATGGGTTGTCCCCTCCGCAGTCCCTCGCTCTTTACGCTAAAGTTTTTAATTGTTTTAAAAAGTAGAATTGTGGCAAAGAGTCAAACTTTAGCGTAAAGAGCGAGGGACTGCGGAGGGGACAACCCATTTCATATACGGAGTAATTTCTGTTCGTTTTAAGTTTTAATGTCGCTCCTTACTTTCAGTTAAAAAAACTAGTTTTTTTTTATTTAATTTCTGAACGTTTTTGAATTAATGCATGTTTGATTTTGGCTCTCCGCACATAAATTATTGAAATGAAATTAGTATATTATTTTTTTTTTTTGGCTAAATGGCTTTCTCCTAGTTTTGATAAGACGATTTTGAGAAATAAGGGGTGGGGAAGGAGGCCTAGCTGCCCTCCAATTTTTTGGTTACTTAAAAAGGCTACTAGAACTTTTAATATTCAACGAACGTTTTTATTAGTAAAAACTATACCTAACTTAAGAATTAACTTACGTAACAAACTTTTATATTCTTATATTTTTATTATGTGTACGAGGGGGTTTGTACCCTCGTTAATACCTCGCTCTTTACACTAAATCGTAAGTTTTGTCCCAATTCTTTAAGAATGACCCCTGAATCAAAAAGGCCGTAGAATAAATAGTTGAAATCACTAAAAATATTTTAGCATAAAGAGCGAGGTATTTATCTCCTCCTAAATACCTCGCTCTTTATGCTAAAGTATTTTTAGAACCCCTCATATGCGTAATAATCTCTGTTCGTTTTAAATTTCAATGCTATTCCTTACTTTCATTTGAAAAAACGTTTTCATGTTTATTTTTTCATTGTTTTTTTTTATAGTAATGCTAGAAAATCCTGCGCCCTTTTCATTGAATTTTTCTTCCCCCATGACATATTCCTCAAAGGAAAGATCCTCCCACAAAGCCCTCTCCCATCAACCCCACCCCCCAAATCAAAAAATCCCCATGAAAACGTCTGTACACTTCCCAATAACCATTACTATATGTAAACACTGGTCAAAGTTTGTAACTTGCAGCCCCTCCCTCAGGGATTGTGGGGGAGTAAGTCATTCCCAAAGACATAGTTATTATGGTTTTCGACTATGCTGAACAAAATGGCTATCTTAAAATTTTAATCTGTTGACTTTGGAAAAAAATGAGCATGCGAGGGGGCCTATTTGCCCTCCATTTTTTTGGTCACTTAAAAAGGACACTAGAACTTTTCATTTCCGTTAGAATGAGCCCTCTCGCGACATTCTAGGACCACTTGGTCGATAAGATGACCCCTGGAAAAAAAAAACAAACAAACAAATAAACACGCACCCGTGATTTGTCTTCTGGCAAAAAATACAAAATTCCACATTTTTTAGATAGGAGCTTGAAATTTTTGCTATTGAGTTCTCTGATATACCGAATGCGTAGTGTGATTTTCGTCAAGATTCTATGACTTTTAGGGGATGTTTCTCCCTTTTTTCCAAAATAGGGCAAATTTTCTCAGGCTCGTAACTTTTGATGACAAAGACTAAATTAATTGAAACTTATATATTTAGAATCAGCGTAAAAATTCGATTCTTTAGATGTATCTTTTAGCATCAAAATTCCGTTTTTTAGAGTTCCGTTTACTATTGAGCCGGGTCGCCCCTTACTACAGTTCCTTACCACGAACTGTTTGAAAAGAAAATAATTCGGTATTTCGGGGCTTCTGACATTATTACTCCTTTGCGGAAGTTAGGCTCAAAATTGAAAAAGGATTATATTTTTTCTCTGGGCCCCTTCCACATCTTAGTTCGTTTATTTTCCCGTTAGTTTTCACCTCTTTTCGCTTTATAGTTGTGTTATCTCTTAGCAGTTCTTTCGTTAGTTGAGTTATGGTTGTGGTATATATGTTTTATCGCTCGTATAGTTGTGTTATTTTCAAATTATACTCCATAATAGAGAGGCTACGAACACCCAGCATTGTATATTAAGCTCTTAATTTGACGTTTTTTTCTAACGTGACCAGAGAGGGAGAGAGAGAGAGAGAGAGAGAGAGAGAGAGAGATTCGTCCTGCGCCCTTTTCATTGATTTTTTCCCCCATGGCATATTTCTCCAAGGAAAGATCCTCCCACATAGCCCCCTCCCTCAACCCTACTTCCAAAACCAAAAAAATCCCCCTGAAAACGTCTGTACACTTCCCAATAACCATTATTATATGTAAACACTGGTTGAAGTTTGTAACTTGCAACCCCTCCCCCAGGGACTGTGGGGGAGTAAGTCACCCCCAAAAACATAGTTATTATGATTTTCGACTATGCTAAACAAAATGGCTATCTCAAAATTCTGATCCGTTGACTTTGGGAAAAAAATGAGCGTGGGAGGGGGCCTAGATGCCCTCCAATTTTTTTGGTCACTTAAAAAGGGCACTAGAACTTTTCATTTCCGTTAGAATGAGCCCTCTTGCGACGTTCTAGGACCATTTGGTCGATACGATGACCCCTGGAAAAAAAAAAAAAAAAAAAAAAACAAACAAACAAATAAACACGCACCCGTGATTTGTCTTCTGGCAAAAAATGCAAAATTCCACATTTTTGTAGATAGGAGCTTGAAACTTCTACAGTAGGGTTCTCTGATACGCTGAATCTGATGGTGTCATTTTCGTTAAGATCCCACGACTTTTAGGGGTTGTTTCCCCCTATTTTCCTAAATAAGGCAAATTTTCTCAGGCTCGTAACTTTTGATGGCTAAGACTAAACTTGATGAAACTTATATATTTAAAATCAGCATTAAAATGCGATTCTTTTGATGTAGCTATTGATATCAAAATTCAATTTTTTAGAGTTTTGGTTACTATTGAGCCGGATCGCTCCTTACTGCAGTTCGTTACCACGAACTGTTTGATAACTATCAAGAAATCCTGACCTAATTTTTCTTGTATGGTGGTGCGAATTGCGTAATTTATCGTATTGTTTGTTGTACTTGTGGGCATTATCATTGCATTATTAGACCCCAAACAAGCTAAACTTCTTGGGCCAAACAACCGTTAGTAGCTCCCGTGAACAATTTTCTAATATTAATAAAATGACTAATGATTGATTGACACCATGTGAGGCGGAGGGGGTGCTCAAAGCACACAGAAAGCTGAAGAGTCACTAGGTTTCCGTCGAACGGTCTCAACCGTTAAATACCAACTTATGACCGCATTTTACGATCAGAAAAGATCTGCCTGAACATTCTACAACCAATAGAGTAAAATGCATTATTTGGAACATGTACTTAAGCGTGTTTTGACTTTAGACAATCATTCTTCAACCTCAATGATTTTTGATCACCAAAATTTGATCATTTAGGGACACAGGGGTCCATTTCAATATAAAAACAAGAGCTAAGAGCTCATATGGCACTTGTGACAGCATGAAGAGCTAAGAGCCAAGAGATCATATGGTATGAGCTCTAACAAAATTCTATGAATCAATAGATTGATTTAAAAGGTAAATTAGAGGCTTAATGCCGGTCAGGATTTAAAATAAGAGCTCTGAGTCACGATGTCCTTCTAAATATCAAAAAGATCCGATCACCCACTCGTATGTTATAAATACCTATTTTTTTCTAATTTTTCCTCGCCCTTTAACCCCCCCGATGGTCGAATCTGGGAAAACGACTTTACAAAGTCAATTTGTGCAGCTCCCTGACACACCTACAAATTTTTCATAGTCCTAGCACGTCCAGAAGCACCAAACTCGCCAAATCACTGAAACCCTCCCCCCAACTCCCCCAAAGAGAGCGAATCCAGTACGGTTCCGTCAATCACGTATCAAGGACATTTGCTTATTCTATCCACCAAGCTTCATCCCGATTCCTCCACTCAAACTGTTTTCCAAGATTTCCCCTCCAACTCCCCCCAATGTCAAAAGATCTGGTCGGGATTTGAAATAAGAGCTCAGAGACATGGATTCCTTCTAAATATTAAATTTCATTAAGATCCGATCACCTATTCGTAGGATAAAAAATACCCCAATTTTCACGTTTTCCAAGAATTCCGGTTTCCCCCTCGAATCCCCTCAACGTCAAAGGATCTGGTCGGAATTTAAAATTAGAGCTTTAAATCACAAGATCCTTCTAAATATCAAATTTCATTAAGATCTGGTCACTCTGTTGTAAGTTACAAATACCTCAATTTTCAAAATTACCCCCCCCCCCCAACTCCACCAAAGAGAGCAGATCCGGTCCGGTTATGTCAGTCACGTATCTTAGACAGGTTTTTATTCTTCCCATCCAGTTTCATCCTGATCTCACCGCTTTAAGTATTTTCAAAGATTTCCGGTACCCCAAACTGCCCCCCCCCCCAATTACGCTGGATCTGGTTGAGATTTTAAATAAGAGATCTGAGTTACGAGGTCCTTCTAAATATGAATTTTCATTAAGATCCGATAACTCCTTCGTAAGTTGAAAATACGTCATTTTTTCTAATTTTTCAGAATTAACCCCCCCCCCCCCCCCAATAGAGCGGATCCGTTCCAATTATGTAAATCACGTATATAAGACTTTTGCTTATTTTTCCCACCAAGTTTCATCTCGATCCCTCCAATCTAAGCGTTTTCCATCATTTTAGGTACCCCAACCCCAAACTCCCCCCAATGTCACCAGATCCGGTCGCGACTTAAAATTAGAGCCTTGAGACACGATATCCTTCTAAATATCAAATTCCATTGAGATCCGATCACCCGTTCGTAAGTTAAAAATACCTAATTTTTTCTAATTTTTCAGAATTAACCCCCCCCCCCAACTACCCCAAAGAGAGCCGATCCGTCCTGGTTATGTCAATCATGTATCTAGGACTTGTGCTTATTTTCCCCACCAAGTTTCATCCCGATCCCTCCACTCTAAGTGTTTTCCAAGTTTTAGGTTTCCCCCTCCCAACCCCCCAATGTCAAGAGATCCGGTTGGGACTTAAAATAAGAGCTCTGTGACACAATATCCTTCTAAATATCAAATTTCATTGAAATCCGATCACCCGTTCGTAAGTTAAAAATACCTCTTTTTTTTTAGTTTTTCAGAATTAATCCTTCCCAACTACTCCAAAGAGAACGGATCCGTTCCGTTTATGTTAATCATGTATCTAGGACTTGTACTTATTTTTCCCACCAAGTTTCATCCAGATCCCTCCACTCTAAGTGTTTTCCAAGTTTTAAGTTCCCCCCCCCAACTCCCCCCCCCCAATGTCACCAGATCTGGTCGAGATTTAAAATAAGAGCTCTGAGACACGATGTCCTTCTAAATATCAAATTTCATTGAGATCCGATCACCCTTTCGTAAGTAAAAAATACCTCATTTTTATTAGTTTTTCAGAATTAACCCCCCCCCAACTACCCAAAGAGAGCAGATCCGGTCCGGTTATGTCAGTCATGTATCTTAGACAGGTTTTTATTCTTCCCTTCCAGTTTCATCCTGATCTCACCGCTTTAAGTATTTTCTATGATTTCCGGTTCCCCCCAACTGCCCCCCCCCAATTACGCTGGTTCCGGTTGAGATTTAAAATAAGAGATCTGAGTTACGAGGTCCTTCTAAATATCAAATTTCATTGAGATCCGATCACCCGTTCGTAAGTTAAAAATACCTCATTTTTTTAATTTTTCAGAATTAACCCTCCCCCGATCCCTCCGCTCTAAGTGTTTTCCAAGATTATAGGTTTCTCCCTCCCAACTCCCCCCTCCCCAATATCACTAGATCCGGTCGGGATTAAAAATAACAGCTCTGAGACACGATATCCTTCCAAACATTAAATTTCATTAAGATCTGATCAATCGTTCGTAAGTTAAAAATACTTCAATTTTTCAATTTTTTCCGAATTAACGGGCCCCCACTCCCCCCCAGATGATCAAATCGGGAAAACGACTATTTATAATTTCATCTGGTCCGTTCCCTGATACGCCTGCCAAATTTCATCGTCCTAGCTTACCTTGAAGTGCCTAAAGCAGCAAAACCGGGACCGACAGACAGACAGACCGACCGACAGACAGACCGACAGAATTTGCGACTGCTATATGTCACTTGGTTAATACCAAGTGCCATAAAAACTGATCCAGTGTCTCTGGGTTCACCCAGGGGCATATGGGTGTGAAAGGGGTAGTTGGTCAACTTAGTATTAGTTTCGGCTTTAAAAACACCCTAGAACTATGAACTTGGCAATAATTAAGTCCCTTTTCGAACATTTTACGACCATCCTTTCTATATCAACCATCGAAATATACAAATTGAGAAACATGTCGCTCTTTACTTAGTCAGCGTTATTGCATTTACTAAGACGCGTCTAACAAACCTCTATCTTGAATGGGTGACTTCCGTAAATGGTTACCCTTGTCGTTACCCTGCCCGGGTCATGACACCTTTAGAGACACAAATATAAAATAAGCATGCTGCATATTTTTTAACATCACGAAACATATCGTGACGCACAACTAACATATATTTTAGCAGAAACTGTCATGAATAAAGAATAAAAATTAAAAGCCCAACTTCCTATCCATGGGAAGGAAATTAATGCAGTAAAGTTGTCTCATGAAAAACGACAACACGCCTTTTCCAGTTAGATTTATCAACAATCACTTGGACAAAGGGACTACTTTCAGTGCAATAACTCCACATTTTTGACTGTGAGATCCTAAAATTTAAACTGTCGTCACTTGCGGAGAGAAAATACGCTAGTGACCTTTTCCTCCAGAAACTTATAAACGTTGTCATGATTGATTGATTAAAAATTTAACACCGTTTTCTAAAAGTGAAAATGAGGAGACAACGAACTGGAATACATTTTCAAAACAACTAGGAATTTGGGGAAACTTTCTGATCATTATACACGGCTTGATATAAGGTAAAGGAAAAACAAAATGGAGAGGTCGAATAAGCCTCTTTGTCTCAAGAAAGGGAGAGAGTACAAAAAACAAAGTATCTATTTAACTCTTAAAAGGCATGAGAGGGAGACTGTTTCCCCTCAATTCATTCCTGTCTGTAAAAAAGAGAACTGGAACTTCCAATTTCCGATCGAATGAGCTCCCTCCCAAGTTTCTACGACCAACCGTTCCATACTAAGCGCCAGGAAAAAATAGTAATACATGGAAGGCAAAAGGTTCTTCACTTAGGAACGCTTCCTCTGATTTGGATTGGGTTTTGAACTACTCTATTTAAGAGACAGGGTTCCGGATTTATTTTCTGTGATAAATGTATCCCTTTACTTAGTTAAATTTTTTTTCAGTTTTTGCAGTAGTATCATTTTCGCTGAGCATATCTTTTTCGATGCAATAGCAATTTCTATAGATCCACCTAGGCACGTGTTCTTTATCTCGGTTTCGACGGGGGCGCATAATTTCAAATGAAAGAGGAAGACTATGAAAAAGTGCCAAAAATACGCAAATCGTGCGGGAATTACAAGAAAAGATAGAGAGAATAGCAAGATCTCGACACTTCAACGGGAATGAACATCGGCCCAAATGCTCTCACAACATTCGCATCCATGACTCCAACTATCAATAAGACAACTAAAAATTCTGTTTTATTTACAAACCAGCTACACACTAGAGTAAGCAATTATTGTGGGAATTCTAATTAAAAAAAAATATACTGTGACAAGATTTCGTTATCTTCCTTTTGCTTCATTTCTATTTTTTTCCTTTTCTGACACAGAAATGTGAATTTTCGTTTGATTTTATCTTATCGTTTTTAAAATATAGTAATGATTACATAATTTTTAGCATAATTTAGCGTAGCCTATTGCAGGTGTACAGATACCATTGTCGGTGAAAATTTTTATCGGGGGTACTTTTAAAACCAGGCCCCCAAGTAATCTGAGTGTTAAAAGTTTCGCATTGTTTTTTATATATTTATCCTCTTTTTTAACTTGCCCCCCCCCCCCCCCCCCCCCCCAGAAAAAGAAGAAAGAAAGAAAGAGAGAGAGAGAGAGAGAGAGAGAGAGAGAGAGAGAGAGAGAGAGAGAGAGAGAGAGAGAGAGAGGAGAGAGAGAGAGGAGAGAGAGAGAGAGAGAGAGAGACTTACAGTACTCTATTCCAAGAACTATATCTCGAAAGTAAGACCAAGCTTGTTGCTCTGACAACGGCGTGTCTGTCGGTACTTCTATAACTTCTCCTTTTTCTAGCAGTTCAAACACTGGAATACAGTGAATAATTAGTTACGGATCGAAGTTTTAAATCGTACGTCACAATTTACACAATTATATCCAACAATATGTAACTTACGGACCAAGTGATGATTTGTAAGGCCTAGTCAGAGTGAATTGTCACTGTTGATCCAGTAGCTTTAACTTCATATGGAGCAACCTATCTCCAATGGTTTTTATAGCATTTGGTATTAACCAAGTGACATAAAGCAATCGCAAATTCTGTCGGTCGGTCTGTCTGTCCCGGTTTTGCTAGTTTAGGCCCTTCCACAAGCTAGGATGATGAAATTCGGCAGGCCTATCAGGGACCAGACCAGATTAAATTAGAAATAGTCGTTTTCCCGATTTGACCATCTGGGGGGGGGGTAGGGGGATGGTCAATTTGGAAAAATTAGAAAAAGTGAGGAATTTTAACTTACGAACGGGCGATCGGATCTTAATGAAATTTGACATTTAGAAGGATATCGTGTCTCAGAGCTCTTATTTTAAATCCTGACCGGATCTGGTGACACTGGGGGGGAGTTGAACGGGGAAACCTAAAATCTTGGAAAACGCTTAGAGTGGAAGGATCGGGATAAAACTTGGTGGAAAAACCAAGCACAAGTCCTATATACGTAATTGACATAACCAGAACAGACCCACTCTCTTTGAGGGAGTTGCGGGGGTGGGTTAATTCTGAAAAATTAGAAAAAATGAGGTATTTTTAACTTACGAAGGTGTGATCGGATCTTAATGGAATTTCATATTTAGAAGGACCTCGTAACTCAGATCCCTTATCTTAAATCCCGACCGGATCCAGTGTCATTGGAGAGTTGGGGGGGGGGAAGCCGGAAATCTTGGAAAAGGCTCAGAGTGGAAAGATCAGGATGAAACTTGGTACGAAGAATAAACACAAGTCCAAGATACGTGACTGACATAACCGGACCGGATCTGCTCTCTTTGGGGAAGTTGGGGGGGGGGGTAATTAGAGAAAATGAGATATTTGTAACTTACGAACAGGTGATCAGATCTTAATGAAATCTGATATTTAGAAGGATCTTGTGCTTCAAAGCTCTCATTTTAAAATATCCGGTGACATTGGGGGGTGTTTGAGGGGGGAGCCGGAAATTTTGGAAAACGTGAAAATTAAGGTATCTTTATGTTACGAATGGATGATTGGATCTTAATGAAACTTGATATATTCAAATATCATATGTCTCAGATGCTCCATTTTCAATCTGAATCGGATCCGGAAACATAGGGGATTGGAGGGGGGAAACAGAAATCATGGAAACCGGAAATCTTGGAAACCAAAAATCATGGAAAACGCTTAGAGTGGAGAGATCGGGATGAAACTTGATGAGAAGAACGAGCACAAGTTCTAGATTCTTGATTGACATAATTGTAAGGGATCCACTCTCTTTAGGGGAGTTGGGGGGATGTTAACTGGGAAAAATTAGAAAAAATGAGGTATTTTTAACTTAAAAACGGGTGACCAGATCATATTGAAATTTGGTATCTAGAAGGAACTCAAGTCTCAGAGCTCTTATTTCAAATCCCGACCAGATCTGGTGACATCGGGGAGAGTTGGAGGGAGAACCGGAAATCTTGGAAAACGCTTAGAGTGGAGAGATCGGGATGAAACTTGGTGGGTAGAATAAGCAAATGTCATAGATACGTGATTGACATCACAGGACTGGATCCGCTCTCTTTGGAGGAGTTAGGGGGGTCCAGTGCTTTGGCGAGTTTGGTGCTTCTGGACGATGTGCTAGGACGATGAAATTTGGTAGGCGTGTCAGGGACCTGGACAAATTCACTTGAAAAAGTATTTTTCACCGATTCGGCCATCTGGGGGGCTGAAAGGAGAGAAAAAATTAGAAAAATGAGGTATTTTAAACTGACTAGGGGGTGATCGGATCTTATTAAATTTTGATACATAGAAGGACCTTGTGTCTCAGAGCTCTTATTTTAAATCCAGACCGACATTAAGCCTCTGATTTTCCTTTTAAATCAATCTACTGATTCTTAGAATTTTGCTAGAGCTCATGCCATATGAGCTCTTGGTTCTTCCGAGCTCGTCACAAGTGCCATGTGAGCTCTTGGCTCTTGTTTTTCAACCTCATCGTGTAGACGATAGGTTGCACAAAATAGTGGAGGGTTCCTTTGAGCAGAAAGTTTTGCTACCCTTTTAAATGGCCAAAACTGATCGGAGTACACCCTCTCCCTCCTCTTCACTTTGCTGAGTGACCTCACAACTCCAGAACATCAAGATCAAATATAAAGGTAGCCATTTTCATCAAAATAGAATTAAAATCCAAAAAGTATGCATCTGAGGCCTATATGATAAATGCAGACACATGGATAATGGACCAAAATTATGTAAAGGGTTCGCAATAAAAGAGATGATCTATTTTCTATTTATTTATAGAAATGCGGACATCTTATGCCTTGTTGAAATTATTCATACAAGATTTTTTAATCCGTGTGATAGAAGGATTCATGGCTGCGCACATGGGTCCACACTCTTCAGAAAGTCCTTCCTTTTTTTTTGCAGCGATTTTTCTCCATCTTTTGCTGTGTTGTTCAATCGACGCAAGCACCCGGCACTGTGGCTGGGGGTCCTTGGCTGGGGGTCCTTGGCTGGGTGGGCCGCATCTGGGGGGTAAGCCCACTTTGATAAAATTTTAACTTTTCTTTTGCTTTTTTGCTTATATTTTTGTCGGGAAGAGAGGATTTGTGATTAATTTTCCCCCCGGGGACCACCAACCCTAGGAACGGCTCTGCTTGAGAGGCAGCGACACCAATATTATTTGTGGTAGCTTACGTTTGATCGAAGTTTGGCTTCATTGGGGTTTCTGTTCGCTTGAAGTTTCATTTCGTCTTCTGCATTAATTCAGGACTTTTTAGGTTTGACATCTTAGATAAGCTCATCCCTGCTCGGTTTATAAACAGCCCAAGTAATGCTAAACAAAATAGCTACTGCGTATGAAGATCAACACGGGTAAAACTAAAGCCATGGACCTAATCATACAGTCGGAAAGAGCTGGAGACATTCGATAACTTCACTTACATTGCCTTACGAAGAGACTACCGTAGAGGCTGTAGTCATGACGTACGGCATCACCTCTCAGTTCCACCGCCATTTGTGGAACTGGCGGGAGATCAGCACAAAGACAAAAATTTATGTCTTTTAGCTGATGTTAGAGCTGTTCTATTTAAGCAGTTGAGACTTGACCATTGAAGGCCCTTCGTGTCCATGATTTAGAGGTCTTTGACCATTGCAATCTAAGAAAATTTTTGAGAATACTTCACTGCAACAGGATTTCAAATGTATGTTGCCGCTGCCGTAACATCAAAACCATGGCCACAATTGTCAAGCAGAGGAGACTGCGTTGGCACGAACATGCCCTGGGAAGACCCAATAACCGCAATCAGTCATTGGGTACTTCTAGCTGCTCCTTTGCCAGATTGGCGTAGGCGAACGGGCGGTCAATTGAAAAATTGGGGGACAACTGTCAGAAATGATGACGAACCCACCGGCGGATTTAGAAATCTTGGCAGAAGGTCAGAGAGCTGCTGGATTTCCGAACAAATAGCAAAAGATCGCAACAAATAGGAGTCAACTATACAGAGTCTTCTTCATGCCGGGCGAGGCGTTCGCGTCTGGTCCTGCAACAATTATAAGTAAGTGCATCTTAGATAAGCTTATCTCAGCTCGGTTCAAGTTATAAACTGGCGGTTCATTGATCATTGAAAAACCTATTTATTTCTGAATTCAATTGAATAAAACAACACATTTTTCCACAGATTACCGTTACATGTTCTGTAACACCAGATCCCAAAAGGCTAGTGTGATTTCCTCGGTCGGTCGGTCATTTAAGATCGTCCACAAAACGATCCCTCGACAGACGTGAGCCCAAAGAGCTATAACGAATCAATACTTAAGATTTCTGGGATGGGAGGAGGGTGAATGAGCTCAAAGAACAGATCCTTAGAATTAAGAAAACGAAAATCTGCACACATTTCCGATTTCAACTGAATAAACAAAAAGTTTTTTTTAAACAAAAGTAAAGAACTAGGCTAAAACAAAACGAATCTAAATCTAGCCTATCTTAAATGGGGACTGCCACCCCCAAAGTCATAGTAAGTTCTGAAACTTTAGCCTTTAGCGTTATGCGAAACCGATCTATGCTATTTTTTTCGTTATTCAATATGACATCAGCAGGCCTAATTACGAGCTTAAAATCCCCAAAATCCTACAATTTTATTCTATTTCAGGGAAATCTCTTCCTCTAATTGCTTGAAAAGGATCCTAAAGGAAGCCCTCGTTCTGATCAAAAACTTCTTAGGAAAGAGAAATGTCAATAAACATGATGCAGATCATGGCTCAAAGAAACTCCTCTTTAGTTTTTAGAAATATATATATATATATATATATATATATATATATATATATATATATATATATATAATAAATGTCTCGCTCAAATAAACAACCAAGGCTATTAATACCCCATTCTACAGCAAGGAAAATCAATTGGCAGAAAATTACATAGTGCACCATTGTATCATACAAAATGATAATTGTCTTCCCAAATGAAGAACAACAATCTTAAATCAAACAAAGGTTGTTGCCACAAGCTATCCATCTAATAGATTTTGTATTTCTAAGACCAATAGTGTGCTTTTGTGAATACACTGAGAACGTGTTTAGAATCTTAATACGTATAGCCGTCTCAGCGACAATTACAACCTATATCAAGATGAAACAATGAAAAGACACTTCAGCCTCCATCCCTCCAACTAAAGGAGTTTCTCTTATGTAACAAGAACAAGAGCTAGGAGCTCATATGGCACTTGTGACGAGGTCGGAAGAGCCAAAAACCAAGAACTCATATGGTATGAGCTCTAGCAAAATTCTAAGAATCAATAGATTGCTTTAAAAGGAAAATCAGAGGCTTAATACCAGTCGGGATTTAAAATAAGAGCTCTGAGTCACGAGGTCCTTTTAAATATCAAAATTCATTAAGATCCGATCACCCACTCGTAACTTAAAAATACCTAAATTTTTCTAATTTTTCCTCTCCCTTCAGTCCCAGATGGTCGAATCGGGGAAAACGACTCTATCAAGTCAATTTGTACAGCTCCCTGACACACCTAGCAATTTTCATTTTCCTAGCACGTCTAGAAGCACCAAACTCGCCAAAGCACTGAACCCCACCACCTAACTCCCCCAAAGAGAGCGGATCCAGTCCGGTTACGTCAATAACGTATCTACGACATTTATAAGCGTTTTCCAAGATTTCTGGTTTCCCCCTCTAACTCCCCCCAATGTCAACGGATCTGGTTGGGATTTGAAAAAAGAGCTCTGAGACATGAGTTCCTTCTAATTATCAAATTCCATTAACATCCGGTCACCCATTCTTAAGTTAAAAATACCTCAATTTTTCTAATTTTTCCAAATTAACAACCCCCAGCTCCCCCAAAGAGAACGAATCTGTTCCAATTATGACAATCACTCATCTATAACTTGTGCTTATTCTTCCCATTAAGTTTCATCCCGATCTCTCCACTCTAAGGGTTTTCCAAGATTTCCGGTTTCTAAGATTTCTGTTTCCTCTCTCAAACCCCCTATGTCCCCGGATCAAATTCGAATTAAAAATGGAGCATCTGAGACATCAGATTCTTTTATATATCAAGATTCATTAAGATCCGATCACCCATTCGTAAAATATCTCGATTTTCACATTTTCCAAGAATTCCGGCTTCCCCTTCCAAGTCTCTTCAATGTCACCGGATCTGGTTGGAATTTAAAATAAGAGTTCTAAAGTACAAGATCCTTCTAGATATCAAATTTCATTAAGATCTGATCACCCGTTCGTAATTTACAGATACCTCATTTTTTCTAATTTTTTCCGAATTATTACCCCCCCCCCCCCCAACTCCACCAAAGAGAGCGGATCCAGTCCGGTTATGTCAGTCACCTATCTTGGACTTGTGCTTATTCTTTCCACAAGTTTCATCCTGATCTCTCCGCTTTAAGCGTTTTCCAAGATTTTCGGTCCCCCCTACTGACACTGGATCCGGGATTTAAAATAAGATATCTGAGTTTCGAGGTCCTTCTAAATATGATATTCATTTAGATACGATCACTCTTTAAAAAGTTAAAAATACCTCATTCTTGTCAATTTTTTTAGAATTACCCCCCCCCCCCCCCCAACTCAACCAAAGAGAGCAGAACCGTTCCGGTTATGTCAATCCCGTATCTAGGACTTGTACTTATTTTCCCCACTAAGTTGCATCCCAATCCCTCCACTCTAAGCGTTTTCCAAAATTTTAGCCCCCCCCCAATGTCACCAGATCCAGTCGGAATTTAAAATAAGAGCTCTGAGACACGATATCCTTCCAAACTTCAAATATCATTAAGATCCGATCACTCCTTCGTAAGTTAAAAATACCTCATTTTTTCTAATTTTTCAGAATTACAACCCCCCCCCTTACTCCCCAAAACAGAGCAGATCCGTTTCGGTTATGTCAATAACGTGTCTAGGACTTCTGCTTATTTTTACCACCAAGTTTCATCCCGATCCCTCCACTCTAAGCGTTTTCCAAAATTTTAGGTTCTCCCCTCCAAATCCCCCCAATGTCACCGGATCTGGTCGGAATTTGAAATAAGAGCTATGAGACACGATATCCTTCCAAACATCAAATTTCATTAAAATCCCATCACCCGTCCGTAAGTTAAAAATATTTCTTTTTCTCTATTTTTTCCGAATTAACTGCCCCCCACTCCCCCCCCCAAATGGTCGAATCGGGGAAACGACTATTTCTAATTTAATCTGGTCAGGTCCCTGATACGCCTGCCAAATTTTATCGTCCTTGCTTACCTGGAAGGGCCTAAAGTAGCAAAATCGAGACAGACAGACAGACCGACAGACAGAACGACAGAATTTGCGATCGCTATATGTCACTTGGTTAATACCAAGTGCCATAAAAAATCGGTAGTTGGTAATAGTACGGAGCACACTCAATAATTACGCTTAGGTTACATATCAGAAAACCGGTTTCATAGCTACGAAAACAAGTGACGGATGATACAATGGCATTGGTCTGAGACAGAATGCATTGGACTTGTAAAATTGGGGCTATATATTTGCATATTATGGAGGGTTAGGTTAGGGGCGCTGTCCAAATACTTTACCCCCCCATGTGCAAATATATAGCCCAAATTATATTATTATATAAACTAAAGGTTATACGAAGGTTATATTTCATTAGGATTAACATAACTTCACTTAATGGCTGTGTTTCGTAATATTAACAAGTACCGAAAAATCCTTTAATGCCGAGGGGCAGAATACAAAAAATTATATGACGAAATAAACAATTTCTTCCCTGATAAAAAAAATTGTATCCCAACCAAACAAAAAATGTCACGTAGTTCCTCCGTGTTTTGCGAGTCTATCGCCGTTTTATTTCGCATAATTAAATATGCCTGTAAAAGTCAATGGTCGGTAAACAAGCGTTCGCCAAAGAACCAAATATGAAAAATACAACAATTAAAAAGATTCCGAGTTCCAAATCTGTTTATTAACTTACCAGACGTTTATATAGCATTGGATCTAAAAAAAATAGGTACACCGAAAAAACTTGATTCTATAATTAATAAAGACTTTATTTAATATAAAAATGAGGAAAAACCTATATCAAAATGGCTGGAATATATACTGTTTATTAAACAAGCCCCCGTGGTTAACGGTCCTTTGAAGGCACGTGCGTAGGGTGCAGGTCTTCCAATACGCGTTTTTATACAATTTCCGTTATTTTACGAATATTTTACCAGTATCAAGGCAATGAAGATTTAGAACTGAAACGGATAAATGTAAATAAAACCATGTAAAGAAACACTGTTTCAGGACAGAATGTAACCACAATTAATTTCACTAGAACAGCCAGTAAAAGGCCAATATTAAAACCTAAAACGATCATAAATCAAATTATATGATTATTCAATCGTAAAACGAACAGAGGTCCCCTAAGAATGTATTACTGAAACCCAAAAGGACAAAATTTAAAAAGGATAATTATACCAATGAATGAAGAGATGGAGCCTAAAACATTCAATAATCAAGTCAAGCTTAAAACGAACAAGTGCCACGAATCAAACAGTTCGTGGTAACGAACCGTAGCAAGGGAGCGACCCGGCTCAATAGATTTTAAATATATAAGTTTCATCAAGATCAGTTATGCCCATCAAAGTTACGAGCCTGAGAAAATTTGCCTCATTTTAGAAAATAGGGGGAAACACCCCTGAAAGTCATAGAATCTTAACGAAAATCACACCATCAGATTCAGCGTATCAGAGAACCCTATTATAGAAGTTTCAAGCTCCTATCTACAAAAATGTAGAAATTTGTGGTTTTTTTTGCCAGAAGGCAGATCACGGATGCGTGTTTATTATTATTGTTTTTCCCAGGGTTGATCGTGTCGACCCATTGGTCCTAGAATCTTACGAGAGGACTCATTCTAAAAGAAATGAAAAGTTCTAGTGCCCTTTTTAAGTGACCAAAAAAATTGGAGGGCACGTAGGCCCCCTCCCACGCTAATTATTTTCCCAAAGTCACCAAATCAAAATTCTGAGATAGCTATTTTATTCAGCGTAGTCAAAAAATCTTATAACTCTGTCTTTGGGGACGACTTACTCCCCACAGTACCCGTGGGAGGGGCCACAAGTTGCAAACTTTGACCAGTGCTTACATATAGTAATGGTTATTTGGAAGTGTACAGACGTTTTCAGGGGGATTTTTAGGTTGTGGGGGGGGGTCGATAAGAGGAGGAAATGTTAGGGGAACCTCCCTTGGAGGAATTTGTCATGGGGGAAGAAAATTTTCATGAATGGAGCGCAGGATTTTCTAGCACTATTAAAAAAAAAATGAAAAAATAAATATGAAAAAGTTTTTTCAACTGAAAGTAAGGAGAAGCATTAAAACTTAAAACGTACAGAAATTATTACGCATATGATGGGCTCACCTCCTCCTAATATCTCGCTCTTTATGCTAAATTATTTTAATTATTTAAAATAATTAAATTATTATTAATTATTAAATTATTCTTAAGAAATTGGGAAAAATTTAAGCTGTAGTGTAAAGAGCGAGGTACTGACGAGGGGGTGAACCCCTTCATATAAGTAATAAAAACATGAGAATACAGAAGTTCGTTACGTAAGCTAATTTGTAAGTTATGTATATCTTATAAAAACATTCGTCAAAAATTAAAAGTTCTAGTTGCCTTTTTAAGTAACCAAAAAAATCGGAGGGCAACTAGGCCTCCTCCTCCGCTCCTTTTTTTCTCAAAATATTTCGATCAAAACTATGAGAAAGCCATTTATCCAAAAAAATAAATAGGCAAATTCCGTTTTAATTATTCATCTGCGGAGAGCCAAAATCAAAACATGCATTGATTCAGAAACGTACAGAAATTAAATTAAAAAAAAAACAATTTTTTTAACGGAAAGTAAGGAGCAACATTAAAACTTAAAACGAACAGAAATTACTTCGTATACGAAAGGGGCTGCTTCCTCATCAACGCCCCGCTCTTTTCTCTAAAGTTATTTACTGTTTTAAAAAAGTAGAGTTAAGAGAAAGAGTCAAACTTTAGAGTAAAGAGCGGGGCGTTGATGAGGAAGCAGCCCCTTTCATATACGAAGTAATTTCTGTTTAAGTTTTAATAGGTTTTAAGTTTTAATAAGTTTTAAGTTTTAATGTCGCTCCTTACTTTCCGTTAAAAAAAACTTGTTTTTTTTTTTTATATTTAATTTTGTTATAAGTCGCACTCAGGAAAAGTGCTAACGTGTTGATTAGGATAAAACTGAATTTTTGTTGTTAAGCAACAAAGGATCCCCATGAAGACCATTCGAAGGAACATAAAAATTATGCTAAATGGCAAAATGTAGCTTAAATGTTTCTTCTTAAGGAATAGTATGATTTTGTCTTTCAGATCACGTAGCGCTTTACTGAAAGCATTTCAGAGTTCAATATACGTAGCCAACTGGTACTTGAAACTTCAGCCAAGTGTAGCAAGCACAAAAAAGGAAGGTATATAAGAAATATAGGAAATTACGAGTTGAATTAGAATAAAACTTGAAACCTCAGAATCTAGAAAATTTATTGAGATCACATTTTTGGGGTTCGTATGAAGTAAGCCGAAAACAATCATAAGAATTTGTGATGGCAAGATACTCATTTTTTTTTTCCCATTTATATGACTTTTTGGTTACAAAAGCAACATTTTTTCAAATGAATCCTTATTAATGCAAATTAGCAAAAATGTAGCCGATGGGGTATGTATTTCTTGAAATTTAGGAAGAACTTTGTTGTTGTTTTTTTTCAAAATAATTTTTCAAATTTCGAACTACACTGTAAACAATTACATTGTAAACAGTAAACATTGTAAACGAAACTTTTTCGAATTTTCAAATAAAGTATAAACACCAGGAAAAAAGCCCCTAAGAAAATTTATGCATAACAAATTGAAAAAAACAAATATTTTGGCATTCCAGGCAGACCTAAAGGAATCACCTTCTTCGGGCATACTTTTCAGTTCTTGATTTATAAAACTTACTAAACTTAATGCTTTAGCAAATAAACAGGAGTGTCTAAAACGGAAGCTCTTATCATGTTTAGATAGAAAAAAGATAATTTATAAGGAAAAATAGTAAAATTAAATTTTAAATATCATTTTTTTCAAACAAAATTAAGAAGCAGCATTACAACTTAAAACAAGCTCCTATATAATATGGGATTTGCTACCGCTCCCCGGGTATCCACCATATGGATAATATGGGGGTAAAGTTCATTTGTGACGCAAACAAATGTTATACCGAGATTCAGAATGCAATTATGGGTGTATATTTGCACATTACAGGGGTGGGGTTATATACTCTATAAACATATAGGTTCTAAGAAATTCATGAATTTCTTAGAAAAACTGGAAAAACAAGGAAAGAGATGGAGATAAAGATTTTTTCCCTGAAAATGTAATAACTATAATTATTCTGCCTATTACTGATTAAGAATTGTTTTCTTACCATATTTCTTTGTGTTACAACCACAGAAGAGAGAATAATGAGGACTTCTTTCCCCAAGACAGTGAACCAACAAAACCTATTTGAATATTTCAGCCTATTTTAAATAAAATAATAAACAATAAAACACTTACAATAAAAGCTCTTGGCTAAAAATCCACTTTATAATCCAAGAGCTAAAAAGGTTCATTCATTGAACTAACTGTATTTACTAAAAATTGGAATACTGAAATAGTACTGAACTAGTTTTCAAGGTTACAACATATAAACTAACCGGATTATCTTTTTACATTGTTCATGATCTGAGCTAGCTACTGCTTTGAATTAAATGTGCTGTTACGAAGTAACTTGCAATTACTGAAATAAGTTTTGCAAATAGGGACTGAAATTTTTGGAGGATTATTTATTGTGGAATTGGCAAAATGTAGGCCCTCTTTGGGAAAGTGCACTGCTCAGTGACACGCAGGAAAGTCTTTAAGGCCGACTTTACACAGGTTGGATTGTAATACACTTGGATGCAATAGGGAGGCTCGGCTCTCACTTAAAGGTAAGTCTTTTTGCTTATACACAGGTTGAATACACTTGGACGCAATGGGGAGGCTCGGCTCTCACTTAAAGGTAGGTCTTTCTGCTCTGTTTATCGACTTCTAAAAATGAGATACTGTTAATGATGCAGCGTTTCAAGCAGTTTGATGTTGCGCTAGCTAAATTCAAGAACTACCCCCTATGGCCCGTGAAAATTATGCAAATAGGAAAGGATTCGCACGGAAGGCCCACTTATCTGGTCTTTTGTTACGGTAGTCACGATGAATTTAGGTTAATAGATGGGAATCTTCAAGAATACAACCTAAAACAAAAGATTCATCCACGCCTGCTGTCAAAAAAGCAATTGTGGAACTTGATAATACCCTTGAAATTTATGAAACTCTTTCTAAGACTTTTTTAACCCTGAAAGCAAATGATAAATTAGGGTCTAACTCAGTCAAACAGTTCGTGGTAACGAACTGTAGTAAGGAGCGACCCGGCTCAATAGTAGCCGAAACTCTAAAAAATGGAATTTTGATACCAAAAATTAAATAAAAAAAACAAGTTTTTTCAAATGACAGTAAGGAGCGACATTAAAACTTAAAACGAACAGAAATTACTCCGTATATGAAAGGGGCTTTTCGTCCTCAACGCCTCGCTCTGTACGCTAAAGTTTGACTCTTTCTCTTAGCTCTACTTTTTTAAAAAGGAAAAACATTAGCGTAAAGAGCAGGGCGTTGAGGATGAAAAGCCCCTTTCATATACGGAGTAATTTCTGTTCGTTTTAAGTTTTAATGTCGCTCCTTACTTTCATTTGAAAAAACTTGTTTTTTTTTATTTAATTTCTGGACGTTTTTCAATTCATGCATGTTTTGATCTTGGCTCTCCTCACATAAATAATTAAAACAAAATTTGCATATTAATTTTCTTTTTGGCTAAATGGCTTTCTCAAAGTTTTAATCGGAAGATTTTGAGAAAAAAGGAAAGAGGGAGGAAGCCTAGCTGCCCTCTAATTTTTTTATTACTTAAAAAGGAAACTAGAACTTTTAATTGTTTTACGAACATTTTCATTAGTAAAAACGTAATTTACGAATTAACTTACGTAACGAACTTCTATATTCGTATATTTTTATCGCGTATACGAGGGAGTTCACCCCTCGTCGATACCTTGCTCTTTACACTAAAGCTTACATTCTGTCCCAATTCCTTAAGAATGACCCTTGAATCACGAAGGCCGTAGAATAAATAGTTGAAATTACTAAAAATACTTTCGCGTAAAGAGCGAGGTATTACGAGGAGGTAAACCCCTCATATGCGCAATAATTTCTCCTCGTTTTAAGTTTTAATGCTGCTCCTCACTTTCAGCAGAAAAAACTTCTCATATTTATTTTTTCCTAGTTTTTTTAAATAATGCAAAAAAATCCTGTGCCCCCTTCATTGAAAGTCTCTTCCCCCAAGAGAAGTTTTTCTATGGAAAGATCCTCCCGCGTAACCCCCCCACCTCAACTCTCCCTCCCAAACCAAAAAAATCCCCCTGAAAACGTCCGTACACTTCCCAGTAACCATTACTATATGTAAACACAGGTCAAAGTTTGTAACTTGCAACCCTTCCCAGGGAGACTGCGGGGTAGTAAGTCGTCCCCAAAGACATAGTTATTAGGTTTTTTGACTATGGTGAATAAAATAGCTATCTCAGAATTTTGATCCGGTGACTTTCGGGAAAAAATGAGCGTGGGAGGGGGCCTAGGTGCCCTCCAATTCTTTTGGTCACTTAAAAAGGGCACTAGAACTTTTAATTTCCGTTAGAATGAGCCCTCCAGCGACATTCTAGGACGACTGTGTCGATACGATCACCCCTGGGGAAAAAAAATAAAAAAACAAAAAAAAAAACAAATAAACACGCATCCGTGATTTGTCTTCTGGCAAAAAATGCGAAATTCCACATTTTTGTAGATAGGAGCTTGAAACTTCTACAATAAGGTTCTCTGATACGCTAAATCTGATGGTGTGATTTTCGTTAAGATTGTATGACTTTTAGGGGGTGTTTCCCCTATTTTCTAAAATGAGGCAAATTTTCTCAGGCTCGTAACTTTTGATGGTCAGACTAATCTTGATGAAAGTTATATATTCGAAATCAGCATTAAAATGCGATTTTTTTAATGTAGCTATTGGTATCAAAATTCCATTTTTTAGAGTTTTGGTTACTATTGAGCCGGGTCGCTCCTTACTACAGTTCGTTACCACGAACTGTTTGATAGGCACATCAAAAGAATTGTATTTTAATGCTAGATTTTAAATATATATAAGTTTCATCAAGATCAGTTATACCCATCAAAAGTTACGAGCCTGAGAAAATTTGCCTCGTTTTAGAAATTGGGGGAAACACACCCTAAAAGTCATACAATTTTAACGAAAATCACACCATCAGATTCAGCGTTTCAGAGAACCTTGTTGAAGAAGTTTCAAGCTCCTATATACAAAAATGTGGAATTTCGCATATTTTGCCAGAAGACAGTTCACGGATGCGTGTTTATTTGTTTTTGTTGGGTTTTTTTTTCCAGGGGTGATCGTATCGACTCAGTGGTCCTAGAATGTCGTGAGAGGGCTCATTCTAACGGAAATTAAAAGTTCTAGTGCCCTTTTTAAGTGACCAAAAAAAATTGGAGGGCCCCTAGGCCCCCTCCCACGCTATTTTTTTCCCAAAGTCACCGGATCAAAATTCTGAGATAGCCATTTTATTCACCATTTTCTAAAAACCTAATAACTATGTCTTTATGCACGACTTACTCCCCCGCAGTCCCCGTGGGAGGGGCGGCAAGTTACAAACTTTGACCTGTGTTTACATATAGTAATGGTTACTGGAAAGTGTACAGAAGTTTTCAGGGGAATTTTTTGGTTTAGGGGGGAGAATTGAGGGGGAGGGGTTACGTGGGAGAATATTTCCATGGAGAAACTTCTCATAGGGGAAGAGAATTTCAATGAAGGGGGCGCAGAATTTTCTAGCATTATTTGACTAAAACAATGACAAAATAAATATGAAAAAGTTTTTCTACTGAAAGTAAGGAGCAGCATCAAAACTTAAAACGAACAAAAATTATTACGTATATGAGGGGTTTACCTCCTCGTTATACTTACTCTTTACGCTAAAGTATTTTTAGTAATTTCAACTATTTATTCTACGGCCTTTGTGATTCAGAGGTCATTCTTAAGGAATTGGGACAAAATTTAAGCTTTAGTGTAAAGAGCGAGGTATCGACGAGGGTTGAGCCCCCTCATATACGCAATAAAAACATACGAATATAGAAGTTCGTCACGTAAGTTAATTCGTAAGTTACGTATATTTTTTACCAATGAAAACGTTTGTAAAAAAATTAAAAGTTCTAGTTGCTTTTTTAAGTAATAAAAAAATTGGAGGGCAACTAGGCCTCCTCCCTCGCTCATTTTTCTCAAAATCTTCCGATTAATTGCAATTAATTAATATGCAAATTTCGTTCTAATTATTTATGTGCGGAGAGCCAAGATAAAAGCATGCATTAATTCAAAAAAGTCCAGAAATTAAATAAAAAACAAGTTTTTTAAACGAAAGTAAGGAGCAACATTAAAATTTAAAACGAACAGAAATTACTCTGTATATGAGAGGGGCTTTTCCTCCTCAACGCCCCGCTCTTTACGCTAAAGTTTCTTACTGTTTAAAAAATAGAGTTAAGAGAATGAGTCAAACTTTAGCGTAAAGAGCGGGGCGTTGAGGAGGAAAAGCCCCTTTCATATACGGAGTAATTTCTGTTCGTTTTAAGTTTTAATGTTGCTCCTTACTTTCATTCAAAAAAACTTGTTTTTTTATTGAATATAAAAAAAGGATTATGTTTTGCTGTCTTGAAAAAGTGGATGTCAAATACCATTACAATCAAAATTGTTTCCCTAATATTTTGTTCAACTGGAGGTTCCCTTGGCCTTGTGTTCAGCCCTGGAATTTACAAGCAGATCAACGAATAAAATTTCTTAAACCGCACTGGCCTGCCATAATGTAAAACGATCAAAAATCTTTAGTATCCGTCGTTGGCAGTTCCATTTTTGTTTGGATTTTATGCAAATCGCGGATATTGGCGAACAACTCACTTTATTGTTTGTTAGGTATTTGATTTTAATCAATATAATTTTTGGTTTTTATTGAATTTTATTTAGGCGGTTTTTTTCATTGGTTTTGTCGTACTTTCCGCACTTGCTTTTTTGTTTTGTCCATGATCTTATTAGTTTGTTCGGGCTGAACAAGAGAGGCGGTTGTTCTCTCGAAATATTTGCTTTCTGTGTTTTCTTTAGTATTTTCGTTTGGCCTTTAAAAACCCCATTTTTGATCGTTTTCTTTTTTTTACAGATAAAACGAATTTTTTGTACAAAGAAAAGAAACAAACAAATTTCTTTTCCTAAATCCGCTGTCCCCATTGAGGTTCCCTTATTCATGTCTACTTACCCTGCAAGTTCATCCTGATCGAGCAAAAACGAATGTCTTATGCACACAGGCCCATCTCGTGTTGTTTTTTTCAAAATATTTTGGTACTTGTAAATAATATGGAACACACCTAAGAAGTGAAGCTATGTTAACCCCAATGAAACATAACTGTCATATAACCTCTAGTTTAAATAGGAACGTAATTTGGGCTATATATTTGCACATTAGGGGAGGGGGTTAGAAAGTGTTTGGACAACACTCCTAACCTAACCCCCACCCTCCACCCCTAACTTGCAAATATATAGCCCAAATGTGGGCCTTTTTGGGGTGTAATGAATAAAAATAACAAAATGTTTTCAACAGTTTTGTTTTCACTGAGATCTCCTTGTCTCTGTCTACATGCCTGCATGTTTTAAGCAAATCTGAGAAAACAAAATTCGCGGGCCTAATTTAAGGTATTGCAAATGGGTACAACAAAATGGGTGCCTTTGAGTTCATTAAGGTCTACCCGGCCTTGTAAGTTTCAAGCCTATCAGAGATTGAATAAGAAAAAAAACAAGTTTTTTTTTCAACTGAAAGTAAGGAGCAATAATAAAACTTGAATAGAAATTATCCAGTATATGAAATGGGCTGCCTCCCCGTCATTACCCCGCCCTTTACGCGAAAATTTGACTCTTTGTCACAAACCCTCCCAAAAGAAATTTTTAAGAATTTTTCCTAAATTATACTATTGAGTATTATATACGAGAAATAAGGACTGAAAATCGATCATTTTTTGAAAAAAAATGAAATACATCAATGCAATAAAATTGTTCAAAGAGGGTATGCGTTATAAACGCAAGACTGAAACGTTCCTGTGCCGTTAGGGAGAGCCCAAGGGAGTGCAGACCCGAGACAGGAAGGTTGGACAGTGACAGTGCTGTGGCCTGTAAAGACGCGCAAAGGTGTTGAGGAAGTAGAGGAACCCCCTCATATACGATGAAGGAACCCCTTCATCACTGCTCCCCGGAGACAGAGACACAGATAATTTGAGCGTAATACATACGTCCAAATGGAATAAATTTATTTCCATCACTGAACTTGAAATAATTCAAGATTCCTTCACCAACACTGTAAATGTTTGCCTCCTTGCTATTAGCCACACAATACTACATGAAGTACCTTGATAATGATGCTAATTCATCTGCCATCAATCTAATGTCTGCGTCATTTGGTGTTACTGAAATAGCTTACAGTTGTGATGAAAATACCGGCTTGCCATCTATTATAAGGGTCAAGGATGTATATTTTTTATGGCGAATGGATTTGCATCCTACTGTAAAGAAATTTAAGAAGTATGTGTCGCCTCATACCAACTGGGAGTCGGAAATTTCGCTTCTCAATTTCTTCGGCCAAGTCTATGTCAATAGTTAAGAGAGTACATTTCACATCTCCCTTGACATGAGATCTGGTTATACTTATTTTTTCTCACACATGGAACCCGTTGCAGGGCACCATAAGGCCAACTCAACGAGGTCCTTTGCGCGGTAATATTCTTTGGAAGATGCATTTCCTGCTGCGAAGACCAGACATGGTAGAACCATTTATCACCCACCACCTTTATATATTTATCCTTCTTTTCTTGGCATCATATTATGAACCTGATTCAGTTCTCTCCTAGTCTCATAGATGAAAAATTTTTGGCAAAAAATCAAACTGGCTCAACAGTTTGTGGTCCACTGCAGCAAAATGCACTGTTTATCTTCTGCCAATCTTTTGTCACGTCTATTTCTCTCCTTGATTGAGATAAGTTTTGCACCCTCAGCAAAACTTGTCTTTTTTCCCAGCCAACTGACTAGACTTTTTCTTATTCCTTGCCCTTTTTCTTTGCATTGAGTGCTTTTGAGCCAACAGTACCAGTAACAACATTAGAAATAATCCCCTCATCCTCAAACATTGTCATTTAAACAATGGGTGCGTTCTCGGACATTATATTTTGAAAGAGGATTTTTTTTATATATTTTTTTTTGTCCCATTTCTATATGAGCCTTTCACGTTGGGGTCCAGACGCTTGGATTATCCATTCGTCTCATATTGCAAACTTGCAACACCGTGATGGTATCAAAGAGCAATGGAAAATATTAAAAATCATTAAATGCAAGAGGCAACAAGTGCGTAACCTTCACTTTGACTGGGGTCGCCTCTGATTGGCCAACGGATATCGATGTTTAGTGGCAATCTCGACCTCAAAAAAGCCTCCCCATGCCTTGCACAAGCGACAAAGTGAGCCACTTGATCTCCCGTTGCGTTACGTTACGTCTATAGTAAACCCGGCCTTAATTCAATTAATTGAAACAAAGTTGTAAAGGGGGATATTCCACTTTCTCCTTTTGGCACTACCGCCCCTCCCAAATTAAGGCTCTAGATCCGTGCTTGACTGAGAACACTATCTAGAGTAGATTAAAGGAGGTTGGACTCTCAGTTGGCCCCTCAAAAACAAAATTCCTCGTTTTTGGTTCCCAAGAACTTCCAAATATAATTATTCTGATTGGCCCTGCCAAAATCTCTGCCTCTGCTTCACTTGGTCTTCCGTTTGGCTGATCTATTAAAGTCACAAGGATACTTATTATAAATGTTCTTAATGAAAAATGGAGAAAATCTTACGGTGTAATTACTAGATTTAAGGGACAATTTGAGAAAAGAACGCTGGGTAGGCTTTATACTTCATTCTTTGCACCCCATGTAGCTTTCATTTTAGCACTTTGGCGGTTTTTCTCTGTAACTGAACGCAACCAAATCCGTTCTACTTTTTTCGATTTTGTAAATATTTATTTCAGTTTTTCATCTGGAATAAAAATAGAAATTTCTAGGCAGTAGGGTGTTTTTAAAATTTGGGAAAAGAATGGATGAGATATCGATTAATTTCCGTAAACGGTTTGACAAAAATAGTTGAGTTTCCGTTCAGTTATATTAGACCAAATTAAAGTACTTTTCATTATGTACTTTTAAAGTATGAGCATTATGAGCTATATTATATTAAAGTATGTAATTAGGTCAGTTAAGGCATGTTTTCTATTATGAGTGAAATTATTGTTTCTTTTTTTTTTTGCTTCGTGTTTTCGGTGACTGAGAATATCATAGCTGTCCCTGTGTAGTTCTTGTCTTGTTTTTTCTTTCTTTGGATTTACTCCTATAGCGTCCACATTTGTATATAGAAGGTACAAATACACCATTATTATTATTGTTATTATAATATCTATAGGTAATTGTCGGTTATTGGAAATACACTCAAGAGTTACGCTTAGGTAACATCTCAGGAAACCGGCTTCATAGCTACAAAAACAAGTGATGGATGATACAATGCATTGGGCTTAAGACAGATATCATTGGGTTTGTATAATTTGGGCTACATATTCGCACATTAGAGGGGGGGATGGGAGTTGGGTTACGTTAGGTTGGGCTAAGTTTCAAGAATTTCGTTTCTAAAGTTTATTCTATCATTATGTTTTTTTATTTTTTTTTTCATTAGGATTATAACCTAATTTCACTCTTTGGCCGTATTTCCAATAGCCGACAAGTAACTTATCCATGTACTTTTATTCAAAGCTAGTTAACTTTCAAGAATCTCTGAAAATAATTTAGGTTTTCATGCAAGTGCTAACAGACAAGTTAAACACTAATCTCTAGACCACGATAAAATATTTAAAGTTAAGGCTCATTTCAAAAATGTTGCTTATATTTAATAATTTGATTTCCCTTCCCTCTTACCTGCCGGCAGTACCTTACCTTACCTGCATTAGTATTTTAGAATCTCTTTTATCTTCTAACTTCGAACAAAACCGATGATCAACGGCATTATATAACATCATACCAAAAGAGTATTGATAACTCATAAAGGTGGAAATTGGGGCTAGTGAACAAGAGCTAAGAGCTCATATGGCACTTGTGACGAGGTCGGAAGAGCCAAGAGCTCATATGGTATGAGCTCTAGCAAAATTCTAAGAATCGATAGATTGCTTTAAAAGAAAAATCAGACTCTTAATGCTGGTCGGGATTTAAAATAAGAGCTCTGAGTCTCGATGTCCTTCTAAATATCAAAATTCATTAAGATCCGATCACCCACTCGCAAGTTAAAAATACCTCAATTTTTCTAATTTTTCCTTTCCCTTCAGCCCCCCAGATGTTCAAATCGGGTAAAACGACTTAATCAAGTCAATTTGTACGATTTCTGGTTTCCTCCTCCAGCCCCCCAAATGTCAACAGATCTGGTCGGGATTTGAAATAAGAGATCTGAGACATGAGTTCCTTCTAAATATCAAATTTTATTAAGATCCGGTCACCCGTTCTTAAGTTAAAAATACCTCATTTTTTCTAACTTTTCCAAATTAACAACCCCCAGCTTCCCCAAAGAGAACGGAATCTCGTATCTATAACTTGTGCTTATTCTTCCCATCAAGTTTCATCCCGATATATCCACTCTAAGCGTTTTCCAAGATTTACGGTTTCCAAGATTTCCGTTTCCCCCCTGCAACCCTATTTGTTTCCGGATCCGATTCGAATTGAAAATGGAGCATCTGAGACATAAGATTATTCCATATATCAAGTTTCATTCAGATCCGATCACCCATTCGTAAAATACCTCGATTCCACGTTTTCCAAGAATTCTGGCTTCCCCCTCCAACTCCCTTCAATGTCAACCGGATCTGATCGGGATTTAAAATGAGAGTTTTAAAGCACAAGATCCTTCTAGATATCAAATTCCATTAAGATCCAATCACCCGTTCATAAGTTACAAATAAATCTGGTACGGTCCCTGATACGCCTGCCAAGTTTCATCGTCCTAGCTTGCCTGGAAGTACCTGAAGTAGCAAAACCGGGACAGACAGACAGACAGACAGACATACCGACAGAATTTGCGATCGCTATATGTCACTTGGTTAATACCAAGTGCCATAAAAAGAAATCACCAACGCCATCTAACACCTGACGAAATTTGGCATTTTTAAAGCCTAATTAATTGGCCATGATTTGCCCTCCATCAAACCTAGGCCTACTAATAATTAGGACTAGTGATATGTACTACGCCTAATTATATTAACAAGCCAATTAGGCATAATCCTTTTTCCATCGTAGACAAATAGGCTAGGCCCTATATAAATATACAGATAAGGTTCAAAGAGCATGGGAAACTGAGTTTTCAATACTATTTGGTCAAGCCTTTACCGATTATCCATTTCGACTTGATTTTTTTCTACTTATTTAGAGACATTTTAATGATTTCGCCAGCCACTACGCCGCGTCTGGCGCTAGTAATTTTTAACTCCTATCTTTCCATGTTAAATTGCCGAAGTTTCCACTCTCCCTTGCTCTTAGATCATACCATCAAAAACAAACAATTTCATCCCCAATGCAAAGACAGTTATCTTCCACTCAAATAAAAGATGCAATATACCTGACTGTCTCTCTCTCTCTCTCTAAATATTCATAACTTCTTGACTTGGATATTACTGGTTTATGAAAATAAGCATAAGAAATAAAAATGCAACATGAAGATAACGACTACTCTTCTTAAAATTAAATAAAAAAAACGAGTTTTTTTAACTGAAAGTAAGGAGCGACATTAAAACTTAAAACGCACAGAAATTACTTCGTATATGAAAGAGGCTGCTTCCTCATCAACGCCCCGCTCTTTACGCTAAAGTTTGACTCTTTCTCTCAATTCTTCTTTTTAAAACAGTAAAAAACTTTAGCGTAAAGAGCGGGGCGTTGATGAGGAAGCAGCCTCTTTCATATACGAAGTAATTTCTGTGCGTTTTAAGTTTTAATGTCGCTCCTTACTTTCAGTTAAAAAAACTCGTTTTTTTTATTTAATTTCTGAACGTTTTTGAATCAATGCATGTTTTGATTTTGGCTCTCCGCAGAGAAATAATCAAAACGAAATTTGCATATTTTTTTTGGGGGGGGGGCTAAATGGCTTTCTCATAATTTTGATCGAATGATTTTGAGAAAAAAAGAGCGGGGGCGAAGCCTAGTTGCCCTCCGATTTTTTGGTTAATTAAAAAGGCAACTAGAACTTTTAATTTTTTACGAATCTTTTTATTGGTAAAAGATTTACGTAACTTATAAATTAGCTTACGTAAAGAACTTTTGTATTCTCATGTTTTTATTACATATATGAGGGGATTCGCCCCATCGTCAGTACCTCGCTCTTTACACTAAAGCTTAAATTTTATCCCAATTCATTAAGAATGACCCCTGAATCACAAAAGCCGTAGAATAAATAGTTGAAATTACTAAAAATACTTTAGTGTAAAGAGCTAGGTATCATAAGGAGGTGAGCCCCTTATATGGGTAATAATTTCTGTTTGTTTTAAGTTTTATTGCTGTTCCTTACTTCCAGCTGAAAAAGCTTTTTCACATTTATTTTTTAATTTTTTTTAAATAATGCTAGTAAATCCTGATCTCCCTTCATGGAAGTTTTCTTCTCCCATGACAAATTCTCGATGGAAACTTCCCCCAGCATATCCCCCTCTTCTCAACCCCTCCCCCCAACCAAAAAAATCCTCCTGAAAACGCCTGTATACTTCCCAATAACCAATAATATGTAAGCACAGGTCAAAGTTTGTAACTTGTTGCCCCTCCCACGGGGACTGTGGGGGAGTAAGTCGTCCCCAAAGACATACTTATAAGGTTTTTCGACTACGCTGAATAAAATGGCTATCTCAGAATTTTGATCCGTTGACTTTGGGAAAATAATTAGCGTAGGAGGGGGCCTAGGTGCCCTCCAATTTTTTTGGTCACTTAAAAAGGGCACTAGAACTTTTCATTTCCGTTAGAATGAGCCCTCTTGCAACATTCTAGGACAACTGGGTCGATACGATCACCCCTGGGGGAAAAAAAACAACAAAAAAACAAAAAACAAAAAAAACAAATAAACGCGCATCCGTGATCTGCCTTCTGGCAAAAAATGCAAAATTCCACATTTTTGTAGATAGGAGCTCGAAACTTCTACAATAGGGTTCTCTGATACGCTGAATCTGATGGTGTGATTTTCGTTAAGATTCTATGACTTTTAGGGGGTGTTTCCCCTATTTTCTAAAATAACGCAAATTTTCTCAGGCTTGTAACTTTTGATGGGTAAGACTAAACTTGATGAAACTTATATATTTAAAACCAGCATTAAAATGCGATTCTTTTGATATAGCTATTGGTATCAAAATTCCATTTTTTAGAGTTTTGGTTACTATTGAGCCGGGTCGCTCCTTACTACAGTTCGTTACCACGAACTGTTTGATCATATATTTAATGAATGAAAAATCAAAAAAGTTTTTTATGGGAATACGTATCTTTAATCACGATAACGTTTATGTAAAGACGCTCAGATCTCAGATAGAAGATATCACGCAAAAAGAAACAAAAATGACAAGTATAATTTATTATATACATATATATATATATATATATATATATATATATATATATATATATATATATATATATATATATATATATATATCTATATATATAAAAATAAGTTGTCTGTCTGTGGATCTGTGGATCAGGTGACGTCATGTTTCTGTGTCGGCTGACGTCATGAAATTAGTTGTCAGGTGACGTTATGTTTCTGTGTCGGCTGACGTCATGAAATTAGTTGTCGTCATTTTTGCTTTGACGGTGACGGATCATTCAAGTTATATAAGACATATGTTCACGTAGAAATCTATTAATGTTTAAGTTTACAATGACTGATGAAGATGCTCAAAGAGTCTATGCCAAAAAACTTGCTGCTGATAGTTCCTCGGCACGCTTTCTTTTCTGACTTTCTCTATCAGCAGCAAGTTTTTTGGCATAGACTCTTTGAGCATCTTCATCAGTCATTGTAAACTTAAACATTAATAGATTTCTACGTGAACATATGTCTTATATAACTTGAATGACGTCACCGTCAAAGCAAAAATGACGGCAACTAATTTCATGACTTAATTTCAGAACTTAATTTCTGTGTTGACTGACGTCATGAAATTAGTTGTCGTCATTTTTGTTATGACGATGCTTAGTATATTGTAAAACACATTAATTTGGTTAATAATATACCATTTAAAACACCAAAATGAACATGCTGGAGTAGTCACTCGGTGAGAGAGGGTGTCAGAACGGAGAATGAAGGTCCCAGGTTCAAATCCTGGTTAGGCTAAAAAAGGTAAAAATCTAAAAACTAAAAAACTGAAAAGAAAAAAAGGAATAAAACTAAAAAAATTTTCATCTAAAAAACTAAAAAAAACTAAAAAAGGTAAAAACTAAAAGAACTAAAAAGAAATAAATAAAAAGATAATATCTAAAAACATATAAATGACGACCGGGACACCGGGACACAAGGAATATAAATGACGCCCGGGACACTCAAAGAGAAATCAGAGACTGGGACACCGGGACACAAATGACGACCAGGACACAAATGACGACCGGGACACAGGGAATATAAATGACGACCGGGACACAGGGACATAACTACAAAGGGGACGCCGGGGTGCACAGGGGGATATATAAATGACGATGGCGACTCAGGGAATGGTCGATTAGCAATCACCATCAACAAAGCTCAAGGGCAATCATTAGAATCATGAGGTATAGATCTGAATACGGATTGTTTTCCCATTGACCATTATGTGTTGCATGTTCAAGAGTCGGTAAACCTGACAATCTGTTTATATGCACAGACAATGGGACAGCAAAGAATGTTGTATATTCGCAAGTTTTACGTAGTTAAAACTACGAACTCCCCCTACGTTGGTGGGGGCGAAGCGCCACCCCAACAGCTAGTATATATATATATATATATATATATATATATATATATATATATATATATATATATATATATATATATATATATATATATATATATATATGTATATAATATATATATATATATACATATACATATATATACATGTATATATATATACATATATATATATATATATATATATATATGTATATATATATATATATATATATATATATATATATATATATATATATATATATATATATATATATATATATATATATATATATATATAGAGAGAGAGAGAGAGAGAAAATGTTGAAAAGTTAGTATACTTAATTAAAACACAATTTGGTTTGAATCACTAATAATTCTTTTCTTATTATTTCAAGATTTAATCTCAAAACAACCTTATTCCAACTAGGCTTAGTTTGTGATAAACCAATTGAATTTACCTTAATTTTAGGTCTTGTTAAAGACTTCTTACTTAAAGTAGGTTGTCACTGGCCTGATAAATAAAAAGGCTAATTTTCGTACCAATTCTGGGCCTGACTCGTTTCTGTACCGAGTTAGTCCGCAGTTTGGACTAGTTAGCTTTTGCACTAAGTCAGGCGTTAACTTGGTTTCACATTGCTTCACCATAATTTCACTGCTTGGAATTATACGGTTTTCGCACTAAATCAGGACTTGGATCGTTTTCGCATTGGTCAGAATTTGCTTGTTTTTCATCGCGTCACCGGAATTTTGTAGTTTGGATTCCAGCTTGCTCGTATTCGCACTGAGTCAGGACATAGCTTGTTTTTCAACGAGTTAGTCCTCAGCTTAGATTTGTTATTATCATTCCTTTTTAGCACCGATAATGTTCATCTTGCAGCATCAACTTTTTTTGCAGAAAATTTGAAAATTAAAGTGGGTTGGGGAATCAAATAAAATGACTTGGGAAAGTACCAATGTTTGTAGAATTTTAAAACTAACGATTTCTTAAAAATAGAAAAGCGGGCCTTAGAGAAAGGATGTCCTCATAAAAGCTGAGACTTCCAAAAGAGCCGAGAGAAAATAAAAGACTAATTTACAAGACTCTCAATAGCCTTTCACCGACCATGATGTCGATAACATTTAGTATACGATTATAATTCCTTGAAAAATTCAAGTTAGCGCAATTTTCAAAAAAAATTACTTTTCAAAATTCTACATATATATTTCTACAAAATTCTACATATATTTGTTTAATCTAGTTTTGTAGAATATTTTGCATAAGCTGTTTCAGCTTCGCTCTTTACTTCCATAAGGAAAAACAGCTTTTTAAATTAAATTTTGTTTAGTTTTAGCTTCTTTTTAATATGCATATTAAATTTTACAAAAATATCTTTGTCTAACTTGGGCAATACATCTAAAGAAGTCAACAAGAATTTTTGTAAAAATACGACATAAAAAACAGGCTTTACTTCCAACCTCCCTTAAATTGGTATCTTTTCCAAGAATTCCAGTTTTCCCCTCCAACTCTCTTCCATGTCACCGGATCTGGTCGGGATTTAAAATAAGAGTTCTAAAGTAGAAGATCCTTCTAGATATCACATTTCATTAAGATCTGATCACCCGTTCGTAAGTTACAAATATCTAACTTTTTCTAATTTTTCCGAATTACTCCCCCCTCCAGACTCCACCAAAGAGAGCGGATTCGGTCCGGTTATGTCAGTCACCTATCTTGGACTTGTGCTTATTCTTTCCACCAAGTTTCATCCTGGTCTCTCCGCTTTAAGCGTCTTCCAAGATTTCCGGTCCCCCCTCCTAATGACACTGGATCTAGTCGGAATTTAAAATAAGAGATCTGAGTTTCGAGGCCCTTCTAAATATGAAATTCCATTAAGATTCGATCGCTCTTTCGTAAGTTAAAAATACTTCATTGATTCTATTTTTAAAATTAAAGAGAGCAGATCCGTTCCGGTTATGTCAATCCCGTACCTAGGACTTGTGCTTAATTTTCCCACCAAGTTTCATCCCGATCCCTATACTCTAAGCGTTTCCCAAGATTTTAGGTTCCGCCACCCCCCAAATTCCTCTTCACCGGATCCGTTCGGGATTTAAAATAAGAGCGCTGAGACATGATATCCTTCTTAACATCAAATTTCAATAAGATCCGAACACTCCTTCGTAAGTTAAAAATCCCTCATTTTTTTTAATTTTTCAGAATGAACCCTCCTCCCCCCAACTCCCCCGAAGAGAGCGGATCCGTTCCAGCTATGTCAATCACGTATCTAGTACTTATGATCATTTTTACCACCAAGTTTCATTCCGATCCCTCCATTCTAAGCGTTTTCCAAGATTTTAGGTTCCCCCCTCAATTCCCCCCAATGTCGCTGGATCCAGTTGAAATTTAAAATAAAAGCTCTGAGACACAATATCCTTCAAAACTTCAAATTTCATTAAGATCTGATCACTCCTTGGTAAGTAAAAAAATACCTCATTTCTTCTAATTTTTCAGAATTAACCCCCCCCCCCCCAATCCGCCAAACAGAGCAGATCCGTTCCGGTTATGTCAGTCACATATCTAGGACTTATGATTATTTTTACCACAAAGTTTCATCCCGATCCCTCCACTCTAAGCGTTTTCCAAGATTTTAGGTCCTCCCCTCCATCTCACCCCAATGTCACCGGATCTGGTCGGGATTCAAAATACGAACTCTGAGACACAATATCCTTCCAAATATCAAATTTCATTAAGATCCCATCGCCCTTTAGTAAGTTAAACATACTTCATTTTTCTAAAAAAATTTTTTTTTTCGAATTAACCGGCCCCCCACTGTCCTCCAGATGGTCAAATGGAAAAAAACGACTATTTCTAATTTAATCTGGTCCGGTCCCTGATACGCCTGCCAAACTTCACTGTCCTAGCTTACCTGGAAGTGCCTAAAGTAGCAATACCGGGACAGACAGACAGACCGACAGAATTTGCGATCGCTATGTCACTTGGTTAATATCAAGTGCCATAAAAATTTAATGACAATGACAATAAGTAAGTAAAAATTTTTACTGGGTAATATTTTTTTCGTAACACATTATTTAGTTTTCGCTTACTAAGGGGACTGGGATAGGGAATATGTATGAGGAGTAATGCAAACCCTCAGTTAAGGGTTTTCTGCGATAAGGAAAAAGCTAACAAGTGAAGTAATGAGAATTACAATAATGCCCATTTTATATTTCCCAGGCTCTCATCTCCATGTAAGAAGCCTAAAATTGTTAATTCTAGGACCATATGGAACTTCACGTTAAAAATATTACGACAAATTTGAAAAAAAAAACGTAAACCTAAGCTGTATCTTTCAAATGAGTCATAACATGTGTCTTTACAGTCTTACGATAGAGTTTTAGCCCTCGCGGAAAAAAGAAAAAAAAAAAACACTGCTAACCATGCAAAAGAGCGATTTTCCTTATTTTACAACTCAGGAAGTTCAAACTCGCTATTTCAGAGTTATGGACCATGAAAAATTGATTGAATAGCTCCGAATTTGCATTTCCTGGTAATGTGGCTGTCTTTAGTCAAAAACCCAAATCCTATGTCGTGATCCTTTTTGTTACTCAAAAAGGGCACCAGGTACTGTGATTTCAATTCGAAAGAGCCCTCTTCCAATATTCTACAACCGCTGGTTTGATACGACCAAAAAGCGAAAATAAGAACAGAAAAAAGGTGAAATCAGCGATATCCATGCAAAACAGTTATTTTCCTTGCTGTTCAAGGTGGGAAATGTAAGTCTCCAGTAAACGGTTTCTGACAATGACAATTCTAGTGATGCACTTTTCATTTTGATTCGCCACCATTTTTGAGAGATTTAAAGTTTTTCTTCAAAATCCCCCAAAATCTGTTTTCAAAATCAAATTTTACCATTAAGTTTGACCAACATAATAGTTATCATTCCCACGCGTTTCCAAACTTTAAGTACTTTAGGGCTATAGTTTGCTCTTTAGTAGGCTGCAGCTGTTGAAATAAGTCAAATTTTAGCTCTCAATTTATCTAAGTTTACCTTTAAGCCGACAATAACTGCCTGAAATCTGTTTAGATTTTCTTTCACTAAGAAAAAGCTAAATACAAAAGTAAGTAGGCAAGGGCACCTATAAAAAAAGGATCCAGATAATACGAGGGCATTAGTTTTTTTGCCACGAAAGTACCATATTCTTTCTGCATATTGGATAATTTTGCACTTTTTGGCTGTTATTAGTACTAAGGAAGAAAATCCAAATCTAAAACTCCAAACCACTCTAAAACCCTGGGCCCAACACCCCTCTCCTCCCAAATGTGTTCGTCTTTTCCAGATACATATAGATTGGAAATCTAGTTTGACATTAGTCTAACATAGAAATAGAATTGACATTAGTTTGCCACAAAAAGTAGATCAGGAAGCACCCTAACTAAGGACAACTTTGGAAATTTACTTCCAGAGATTTTCTTCCAAGACAGATCAAAGCCTTCCACGGGCTTACTAATAGAGAACTAAAAAGTTCCATTTCCTGGAGAAAGAATATTTATATGTTCTTGATGAAATAAATTAGTCAGAAACTGTCGAAATCTAGGATAGTAAAGCGAAAGTTCGTCGTGCAAGTTGTCAGTAGTGATGCCTCTCTGCCTTTAAATGAAATCCTATCCCTGCTTTGAACCGGTGCCCTATCCCTGCTTTTAACTGGTGCCCTATCCCTGCTTTTAACCGGTGACCTATCCCGTGACAGCCAACAGGTGTTTCTTACGTCATAAAGAATATTTTCTAAGAGATGCAGGTGCCTGTTACGTAATAGGGAGGGTTTACTTTGGTTGTTACATAATAGGCATTAGTTGTTACATAATAGAGCCTTTAAAAAATCTTCAGGGCTTCTTTACCCCATTTCTTTGAATGTTACGTAATAGGGTTTGTTTACTTTTGGTTGTTACATAATAGGGTTTGTTTAGTTTTGGTTGTTACGTAGTAGGACGTGTTAAAGTCCACTAGTCAAGCGGGGGAGTTATATTAAAACATTTTTCTTCAACAGGTTTTTAAAGGTGTTTCAAAACATTCCAAGACGTTTTTAAGAATTTTCTTCAATATATTTTCCAAGACGTTTCAAGGCATTTTTAAAACATTTGTCTTCAAGACATTTCAAGATATTTTTAAGATATTTTCTTCAAGAAGTTTCGAGACATTTCAAGATGTTTTTAAGACATTTTTCTTCAAGACGCTTAGTCAAGACATTTCAAAACATTTCAAGACGCGCCCGTGGGTGTCACGTCATAGTGCCACATACTTTGATTTTATGTAATTGCGGCACACGCGTGAGATGTTACGTAATACTTTAAGAGATTTCATTTACTTCGAGATTTTTTTTCAAAGCATTTTTTTTTCAGGCCTCCGTTTCCTTTTAACCCGTTTCTTGTCTTTCAAGGCTTTATTCTATGTCCGCATTAGGATTCGATAGGGCTCCCCCTCAATGGAACTGTGCCTTGGATATCTGGATGGAACTGCGTGTGATTGGATTAATACATTCTACATGATCAACTATTCAACGCAAGAAGAAATCCCTGTTTCGCATGCTAGAATGATTTAATGTGTTATATGTTCCCCTATGACTGCAATAGCTGACATGCCAGGTGGAAAAGAGATTATTGAAATTTGCTTACATTTGAAGAACACCTGTTTGTTGAGTAATGCTTCAGAGAATATTATCAGATAATATAGCGGGTTTTACTAATAGAGGATTTTTTCTTTTACTACTAGTCTTTTTCACGCATATGGAATTTTTCATGGCATTTTCATGCAAAAATATTCGTTTACACTTGAATCGATCAAGATGAAAAAATCCCCATTAGCGTTTCTTCCGATGACTCCTAGCAATTGAGGCCACCATGACAAAACGTGGCTGGCCCGTAAAATATAGAAAAACAATTCAAAATCAGAAAAAAGAAAAAATAAAACCTGGAAAAAGCGTATAAACAATAAAATATAAGCAAAAACAACCATGAATTAAAGACAGGCGATGATCCTACAAACCAATTCCAGAGAGGAGGCTTGTTATTAGAGGTAAATTTAAACCACATTTAGATATTTTCGAGGATTTAATGAAAATTCACCGTTACCTTGAGCCAAAACTATACATTCCCCATTGACAAGCACAAATTTGAAAAATATTTTCTCTTTAAATTTCACATAATCTCGTTAGAGGTGAATTTAAGAAATATTAAGATATTTTGAGGGGTTTTAATGAAAATACCTTGTTCCTTTGACTGAGCATTAGATTTTACTTCCCCTCAGTCGAAAAAATTCTTTTAACATTCCCGGCTTAACTGTAAGCTCTAGAAAATGTTAGTCCAAGCAATTCATGCCACCATGGCTATATGTGGCTGGCCCGTAAAACACAGAAAAAGCAATCCAAACTCCAAAAATGGAAAAAAAACATGAAAAAAAAGCTTATTAAGAATAAAATATAAGCAAAAACGACCATGAATTAAAGAGAGGCGGGGATCCTACAAACCAATTCCAGAGGGGTTGGCTTGTTATTAGAGGACATTTTTAACCCAATTTAGCATATTTTTGAGGAATCTCTCGATTCTTTGGGCCAAAACTATACATTCCCGATTGACAAAAGCAAATTTGAATAATATTTCTCTTCAAATTCTATATAATCTCGTTAGAGGTAAATCTAAGCCATATTAAGATATATTTAAGGGCTTTCAATGAAAATACCTCGTTTCGTTGACTAAGCGTTGGATTTCACTCCCCCTATGTCGAAAAAATCTTTTAAAATCCCCCAGCTTAACTTCAGGCTCTAGAACATGTTAGCCCAAGCTACTCATACCACTGTACCACAACGTTACTGACCCTCAGGCAACCTCTGAAACCCTTCCCCCCTCATCGTTCCTAAGTCATTTTCCAGATATTTCCAGACTTTCTCGTTAAAACTCATGCGTTAAACCCAATGGATGATGTTTTCGCAAGCCAACTCTCGGTGATACACATACACATCCGGACACACACACACACATACACTTGGGAAGGGGCTAGTCTCCTTCCACTCTTTTTGGTCACATAAAAGCGAACTTAAAATTTTAATTTTTGCTCGAAAGAGCCCTTTTCCGATTTTCTAGGAGCCTTGGTTCAATACGACCATCCCCGGAGGAAAAAACAAACAACACATATCCATGATCTTCCTTTAGAAAGAATGCACAACTTCAATTATTTGTACAGGAGAGTTTGAAGCCTCTACAGTAGGATTCTCATTTGAATGCCAAAACATCCCAACTCTCATTGAGTCTTCAGATAAATACAGAATGTGTTACAAGGAAGAAAGGTGGGGGTACAAATTGATATATAATCCTTCTTGATGTCCGGGATTATTTCTGGTCTAAGCTGCTATTAAGGAAATGAAGAGTAACACTAAACCCCTAAATTAGCATAATCTGTTCCGCATAGGAGGGAGGCTTCTAAGTCCCTTCTTCACCTCCAGTCCTCCCCCTGTGGTTGTATAAACATCGGTGGATGCTTATTCGATCGAAGATTGAGAGCACTAGTCCTTTTTTAGTCGAAAGTGATTTGAGACCAACCAGCCCCCGTCCAAGAACGATTTTTAATATCTGCTCCTTTTGTTACGCCTTAGGACATCTGATCGACATTTTTAGGTACCTATTTTGTACTTTCTTAGTGGCTACTCAATTTTGCTTTTGGGGGAATTATCTAGGGAGGAATTTTCCGGGAATTTTCCACGGAGGAGAGTTTTCCAATGGGAAACGACAGCCCCCGTGTTAATCATGACATACTAAAAAACTGCAGTCGAATTTCGACTCACAATACACCTAACATATTTGTCAGTGAACTAAAGGACCAAAGCAATTTAAAAATTATATTTATTCAGTAAGTAAATAAACACGATATTCTTACCCATATACAGGTGATCTTCATCAGGATCATCTAAAACCTCGACAAGTCGGACGATATTCGGGTGATTTAATTTTTTCAAGATAGCAATTTCCCTGTAGACCTTTTCCAAAGGATTTTCTAGTCCAGGACTCCCTGTGCTTTTCCTGCTAGGTGCTAATCGACCTGGAAAATTTGGATCTCTTAAGACATTCTTATTCGTATTGCTTATCTAATCCTTAATAGGCAATTTTCCTACCGAAAATACAGCAAAGGAGCTTATAAGCCGGGGAAAAAAATTCTAGTTTTCTGCTTGAGAACAGACGAATATCTTGAATCAGGTTTAACACTGAAACGGATTGGTTGAAACTCTAACAGGGAAAGGGCAGGGAGAAGCAACTGTAGGCCCAAGTCTCGCGAACTTCCGTGATCATTCCGATTTACATAATAACGGCATGTGGTTCCTTGCAAATTCACTTTCTAATTATCACCCTTCCCTAGGTGCCCTGACAACATTCTATGCTTTTTCTAGCGTCTACCTAAATTATTCTCCTATTTTTTTAATTTGAAAGATTCAACTAAGACAGGAAATACAGAAAGCTTAAGATTGACTTTGATTTTAGCACGCTTTCAATTTCCCCCTCCCAACGTGGAAAATTTATCCCAAAAACCCCTCTTCTCAACAATTCTCCTCTGGTAAATTCTCCGCGAATGTAAAATTGAACAAAAAATGGAACTTCAAGTAGTATTTTTTTTTTGTGGGCGCCATCGGACAAACATTCAGACGGGGGCCATAGCCACTGTAATCATCGCTCCCCCGCTGCTGTCATCTATTCCCCTGTAGTCATAATGTTTTTCACGGGCACTATGGGACTACTCTTTTCTTCTTTAGTAGTTTAACGACAGAAGCATTTTTATTGCAGACGTTGCTAAGCACAAAGAGTGGTTCATCCAGTCTAGAAGTGTTAAATTGGACCAAATGTGCCGTTGGTTTATTTCGAAATGTTAGATACTCTGATCACTCTCGAGTGTTCAAATAGGAACTAGAACTTTCAATTCAATTTCCAATCAAATGAATATTCTCCAAAGTTTATAAGACCACCCTTCCATAAAAACCATATATGACCCAAGGGTATAACTTACAACACTTGTCCTCGGGCTCTGGAGGGTTACGTTGACCATGGAGTTTTTGTTATCTGATCAGTTGGCTATTAAGAAGAAAATGGCTATCTCAAAATCCTTATCAGATGCATTTGGGGAAAAGAGGGCATGGGGGCTAGTTGCCCTTCAATCACGTTTTATTTTTCGAAAGAGCGCTAGAACTCCTGATTTCTAACCGAAAAAGCCCACTACGAATTTTATACAGCCACCGTTCAGTATGAAATGTCTACGGAGAAAAAAAAAAATAGATAAATAATGAAACATTGAAGCCTTATGGCCTTTACTACAGGCAACGTTATAGCATTGCCTCTGATTGGATTAAATAAAAAAAAACTTATTTTTTTAGCTGAAAGTAAGGAGCGACATTAAAACTTAAAACGAACAGAAATTACTCCGTATATAAAATGGTTTGTCCCCTCCGCAATCCCTCGCTCTTTACGCTAAAGTTTGATTCTTTGTCACAATTCTACTTTTTAAAACAATTAAAAACTTGACTCTTTGCCACAATTCTGCTTTTTAAAACAATTAAAAGCTTTAGCGTAAAGAGCGAGGCATTGCAGAGGGGACAAACCATTTTATATACGGAGTAATTTCTGTTCGTTTTAAGTTTTAATGTCGCTCCTTACTTTCAGCTAAAAAAATAAGTTTTTTTTTATTTAATTTCTGAACGTTTTTGAATTAATGCATGTTTGGTTTTGGCTCTCCGCACATAAATTATTAAAATATTGGAGGCCTAGTTGCCCTCCAATTTTTCGGTTGCTTAAAAAGGCAACAAGAACTTTTAATTTTTAACGAACGTTTTTATTAGTAAAAATTATACGTAACTTATAAATTAGCAACTTACGTAACAAACTTTCATAATCTTATATTTTTATTATGTATACAAGGGGGTTTGTATCCTCGTTAATACCTCGCTCTTTACACTAAATCTTAAGTTTTTTCCCAATTCTTTAAGAATGACCTCTGAATCAGAAAGACCGTAGAATAAATAGTTGAAATCACTAAAAATACTTTAGCATAAAGAGCGAGGTATTTATCTCTTCCTAAATACCTCGCTGTTTATGCTAAAGTATTTTTAGAGCCCCTCATATGCGTTATAATCTCTGTTCGTTTTAAGTTTCAATGCTACTCCTTCCTTTCATTTGAAAAAACGTTTTCATGTTTATTTTACATTGTTTTCTTATAGTAATGCTAGAAAATCATGCGCCCTTTTCCTTGAATTTATCTTCCCCCATGACAGATTCCTCTAAGGAAAGATCCTCCAACATAGCCCCCTCCCCTCAGCCCCACCCCCCAAACAAAATAAAATCCCCCTGAAAACGTCTGTACACTTCCCAATAACCCTTACTATATGTAAACACTGGTCAAAGTTTGTAACTTGCAGCCCCTCCCCCAGGGATTATGGGGGAGTAAATCATCCCCAAATACATAGTTATTATGGTTTTCGACTATGCTGAACAAAATGGCTATCTCGAAATTTTGATCCGTTGACATTGGGAAAAAAATGAGCGTGGGAGGGGGCCTAGATGCCCTCCAATTTTTTTGATCACTTAAAAAGGGCACTAGAACTTTTCATTTCCGTTAGGATGAGCCCTCTTGCGACAGTCTAGGACCACTTGGTCGATACGATGACCCCTGAAAAAAAAAAAAAAAAAAAAAAAAAAAAAAAAAAAAAAAAAAAAAAAAACAAAAAAAAAAAAAAAAAAAAAAAATAAACACGCACCCGTGATTTGTCTTAAGGCAAAAAATACAAAATTCCACATTTTTGTAGATAGGAGCTTGAAACTTCTACAGTAGGGTTCTCTGATACGCTGAATATGATGGTGTGATTTTCGTTAAGATTATATAACTTTTAGGGGGTGTTTCCCCCTATTTTCTTAAATAAGGCAAATTTTCTCAGGCTCGTAACTTTTGATGGGTAAGATTAAACCTGATGAAACTTATATATTTAAAATCAGCATTAAAATGTGATTCTTTTGGTGTAGCTATTGATATCAAAATTCAATTTTTTAGAGTTTTGGTTACTATTGAGCCGGGTCATTCCTTACTACAGTTCGTTACCACGAACTGTTTGATACCTACAGTTTCTTTTGATTTAGCGCAACAAATGAAAAATAGCATATGATGAATGTTTTTTTTTGCGGTTTAAAATGAATTTGGCAGGTTTACTCTATGCACAAATTTAAAGTAGAGCTGTCTTGGTAGTGTTAGAAAAACGGATCCACAAAATCAGTATTACAACTAGATTTTACGATTTAATTTGTGTTGTAGGTAAACATTTTTGTAGGCTACAGAATGACTTCGGCTATCATACTAAAACAAAATGTTTCTTGTTTTTTTTTTCTTGAATATTTGAGATAAATAGAAGCGTATATCACAACTTTCAACATAAGAGCTGATAAAATACTATTATAAGCACTATAAATTAATCTATTTTCCTGCAGACTATACTTAATTTTAATATAACATTCGTGTGCTTCTTTAGCATCGGTTTTGTGTTTTCAGCAAAGCACTAGTTTTACATAATCCTACAGGTTTAGGGTTTATTAAGGCCTAGCCAAAGTCCAAGCATTTAACTCCCTAGTCAATTCTTTCTCTTAGGCGGCAACTCGGTCAAATACAAACGTATCAGTTTTCTTCGTCGCTTCAACTAAACAAACATAAGAAGGTTCAACTTAAGGGGTGTCTCACTCAAAATTACGATTAGGTGTAGGCTATCCTTAACAATTCTTCTTGTAATTATTTATACAATATAATTTTTTATATGTATTTATTAACCGGCAGTTTGATGTCTGCACGCTACTTATTATCTAGACTCTGTTTAAACAGGTCACAACTAACTAATAGCCTACTTGACTGAATCGCTCCTGAACAATCCGAGTGGTCAGTCCCTTGGTGTAATTTATACATTCTCACACACTCACAGCCAGTTTATAAGTGCTAATTTTATAGATGGGGCATATATCGCATAGGCTCAGAAGCAACAATTTTGTGTTCGTCATAAGTTTAAAATTCTCTTTTTACTTCATTACGTTTTTTTTACGTCATTATAATTAATGTTAGTTTTTACGTATAATTTCTCTGTTCTATTAGTTTCTGTTTGTTTTCAATTTGATATCTTATATCAAACTAAAATTCATGCACTATCAAACTAAACTAATTCATGCACTTTCAAAGTTTTAAATTCACTCTTCACTTTCCGTGGAAAATCTTTGTTTTAATTTAATTTGATGAAGATAAGTCTGTCTGAGCTTGATCGTCGAAACCGATTTGCAACTAACTTCTATTTGCCAATAGAATAAAAATATTGTACACATGCTTAAATTTGACAACTTTCATTTGAAGTTTTACTCAAAAAAGATCAAACAGAAGGGTCTAAATCAGTGGCTCCCAGCCAATCTTAGGCCAGGCCACACCTAGACATTTATAAAATCGTGATCCCTCTCACGATATTTATTAGTCATTATTCAAAATTTTACGTGTATTCATATGAAAAAAGTTTAAAAGGCCATTAAATTGGTATATTTTTTTGGTCGCCCTCTAGGCATATTTTATACTAATGAAAAATATTGTTTGATTACAACACATTTTATACAAAGTGTAACGTCATTGCAATACTATAATGTATCTTTTTTGCTCTTTAACTACATTTGAATCTGGCGGCATTCACATGAGGGTGCACCCCCAGCTCATGAGCCACACAAATATTGCCATGCCCAGCCGTTGGGTCTGCGCTCCACGTTGGGATCACAGTTCTCAATGATAATTAAGCCTTTTAAGGGAGTGCCGCTCAAAATTGAAACCGCGGACATATATCTGTTGTATCTTAATGCTAAAGATTAAAGTTAAAGCTTTCAGAAAACGTACAAATTATACGAAGATGTTCGTAGCTTTTCCCAGGCAAATTCTGAAAAACCATTTAAGAAATTCTTACACTTCCAAAGCTCCGAGACACGTCGCAGTCGCATTTTAGTTTAAGCCTAAAGGCACTTATAGGCCATGAAAATCTAATCTCAAAGAGAAATTAAACTGGAGTGAGCTAAACAAAAACAAAATTCAGACTGAATGGGCCAGAGAACATGATACATAGGAAATATTTTTTTTTAGATAATTTCTAAGGATGCAATTTTATGTTGCTATGCAAATATGACCTCTTCGAAATTATCAGGCATGACAGTAGGATGGGTCTAATCGGCTGCCACAATTTCAAAATCGGGTACATTACACAGCAAGACGTCTACAGAAGACTGAAAAAACAAAAACGAAAAAAAACAACTGAAAACAACATTCGTTATTCTTCGTTAACAGTAACTAGCAGCAATTAGTAAATGGGACACCTTTTAAGGCATCCATACTAGGGCAAAAACAATTTTGGCATCGAAAGCTTTAATTTCTAACTATTTCTGGGAGAAGGAAATCAGGGAAACGTGGCTGCAGCACTTTCAAAAGAGCAAAACTTTTAAATGTCTTCTTTACAACAAATCGAAAAACACAACTTATTCAGTTTAAGGACAGGGTCTTAAAATCGAAGTTTTCCAAAATAAGAACCCCTCCCCTCCCCCAAAAAAAATTGCAAAATCAAGCTTTGGAACCGTTAATGTAATTTGGAGTTCCCAAGGAGAGAAAAAAAATATCGTTTACCCTTTTCATGTCCAACAGATTTCATATTTAGCGTTTTTCCAAATACGAAGACAATACACTGTTGTAATATACAATGCAGAAAAATACACCCAAACAGGCTTACCTGGTAACCACTACCATTAATGAGACAAGACTAAAATTAATCATCTGTGACAAAAATATTTTACAGCTTATAATAAAGACTAATGATAGAGATGGCTCCAAGTAAGTGAAGTTAGTGGACCTTTTGTTGGGGAGGGGGGGGACTGAAGCCTTAAAAAGTACCATTATATCCAAACTACCTATCTTATCTCGGAAAGTCCTTCAAAGCTAGAAAAGGATGGGTCGGGAGGGGGAGCAATTTACAGCACTCTCTTATTTTGAAAAACTGTATTTAGACATTGAGAGACACAGCGCTAAGAATGAATGCTTAGGGGGAAGCACCTCTGCTCTTATTGAAAAAAGGAGTTTGAATGTGAAAAGAAGACGCTACTCACATGCTTACCTGAACGACAGAGGAAGGGTCGGGAAAGCCCCAAAGGTTAGCATTTTCCAGGATATCCCACCCAGCTAGAAAATTTGACAAATAACAAAATCCCGTTTTTGACATTTCAAAGCCCTCAGAAATTTGTTTCAGGAACCGACACTTTTCATGGGCGATCCAATTGAACTAATGTGTACAGAAAATTAAGATGATACTCAAGCGAACAATTTTTTATTTTAGTGCGGCTTTTAAGAAGCAAAAAAGATCAATATACTACCATTCTTAGCCTTCTGTGCAGCAGTAACAATACGGAACAGAACCGTACCAAAATAATGGTGAGACTTAATGGATGTTGTGGTTGAGCTGGAAATCTCACCCTTGCCAGGATTGAAGAGTACCGCAAGCATCATAGAAAACTCGTAGATGAGCAGACGCATTCTCCGAGAATTTAGAGCCACGTCTGAGTGACTTAAGCTATAACGCCGGTCATTTTTATAATCAAACTGCTTGTCTTTATATCTAACTAATTTAGAAAACTTTTTCCACAGAATGAGTTTTTTGAAGAAAAGTAAAACGCTCCATAAACCAAAAATGAGCAGAAATAAAGTCAAATAATCCTCCAAGCGTGAAACTACCACCAATCACCATCAACAAATAAATGAAAACCAGAACGAACAGAAAATACAATATATAACAGAGTCAAACTCAAAACGAGCAAAAATCAATATAAGTAGGGCTGACAGCCCCCATGCCTTCTCCAGACCAGAAGGTAATTTGCACTACACAGAAAAAAATGAACGTATATTGTAAGTTTAATACACATATATTAATATTCATTAATTAAAATCTTAATAGATATTGATTGAATAAAGTTAAAAAAGTTAAAACATTTGAAATGTATTTTGTTTCAGTAAAGTGCAAATTATTCTCTGGTCTTGTGACGGCATAGGGGGTTGTCAACCCTAATCATGTTAATTTCTATTCGTTTTAGGTTTAATCCTTTATTGATGGTGATTTGTGGTAGTTTTACGCTTGGAAGATTATTTGACTTAATTTCTGCTGATTTTTGGTTTAATGGAGCTCTTTATTTTTCTATAAAAAGCTTATTTTGTGCAAAAAAAAGTTTTTTTTAAATAATTAGATAAAAAGACAAGCAATTTAATTATAAAAATAAGTGGCGTTATAACTTAGATCACACAGAAGTTATCCTAAATTTCAATACCTAAAAGTTTCAATGATATTGCTAGCTATGATATAACAGCTCTGCCAATGATATTGCTTATTTACCCTTTTGAAAACCTGCGTGCATTTTGTTGTTTCGTTTAATTAAAGTTCTCCCAAAAAGTTTACCCTTAGCGTCACTAGCTACAGTAATCGTAGTAGTAGTATTAATAGTACACACAGTAGTACCTTCTTGCTAGCTATAAATCTACCATAACTTTCCCTGAAAGGTCTAACTTAATAATGTAAGCCGTTCTTGAGATATTCCTTTGTCACCCTTTTGACAATCTACATGCTCATGGTTTGTTTTGGTCTAGTTCAACATCCACGATTATATTCCTTGAAAGGTTTATCTTAATACCCTTGGACTGCGTAGTAACAATAATTGTAATAGCAGTATGCGTATAGCCCCTTTGGTTTTCTTCAACATCCAATACCCTTGGATTGCGTAGTAACAATAATTCTAATAGCAGTATGCGTATAGCCCCTTTGGTTTTCTTCGACATCCTCTTCAACGCACAAGTTATCATTCATCGTTCAAAGCGAAAGGACCTAGGTGTGATTTATACTGCATTCTCGAAACCTGTTTCCTTAAAAAGCACATTGACCTATTGAACGAAATTGGATATGACCTGTTGGGCATAATAAATTACTGACGAACTTGATATTGAGTTAAATTGGATACGATCTTTGGATGTGCGGGCTTGATTGCTAGAGTTTTTTTAAGCGTTATAAGACTTATTGGACCGATTATAAGGTGATTGCCAAGCTCAAGTGGGCCTACCTATTCAAAGTTAAGTGCAGTTTTTTATTTTTATTTTTGATAATACATTTCAATGGTTCAGTTCACAAAGGATGCTGTTGTTTCTAGCAAAATTCAAAAACTATCCACCATGGCCATGTCGAGTGTTGGATATAATTCAGGCCAATAACAAAAAAATATCCTATGTTGTATTTTGTTATGGAAGCCATGAAATCGTGACAACAGCCTCACAGCTTTCGACCTTTGTTAGCATTTCGAAGGAGGCTAAGAAGAAAAATGAATTAGGCGTTGCGAACGCTTTTGCCGAATTAGCTGATTTTCCTGATAAGCATCTCGAGATTAGTGGTTCTAGTTTACCAGATACATCGGCGAATTCAATAAATTCTGCTTTATCGGACTTGGACACGCTAAAATCCAATATCCGAAATGATACTGAAAAAGAAGTACGTGAAAAAGTAGGATTATCAAATAGTGTGGATATAATTGACTCTATTGTTTTCTCATATTCACGACTCTATACTTGTCCAGTATTCGACCAAGTTTGACGAGATTGAAAACAAACTACGGACTCTCCAAAACGCAAACCTAGCCCTAGAAAGACAGGATTGAACAGCTTGAAACCCGTCTTGATGATATGGAGCAGGAAAAACGACAAAATCAGCTTGTATTTCATGGTGTTGAACAAAGTGGGGGTCTTCCCATCTCTGAGTGTATATTGAATGTGATTACGGATAAAATGCAAATTTCTGATTTTTCTTCGACCGCAATAATTTCTGTATTTAAATTTCGAGCAAATTTTACTGATTCGGACACCATTGTAAATGCAAAAAAGCGTCCTGCGCCTCTGTTGTTTGTGTTCAATTCTGCTGAAACTGCAAGAAAAGTATTTTCATGTAAGTCAAAACTTGCTCGTTTGGAAATATTTGTTACCGAGTACCTAACATCAAAAAAGAAACAGATTCTTGACTTGGCTTAAAGCAAGCTCGGAAACAGAAATGTTTGGTCGAACAACGGGATAATTTTTGGAAAAGACTCAGCAGGAGAGATCCGTAAAATTAGAGCTATGGCTGAAGTGGTCCGTTTGCCGAATCCGACCGCATAAATTTGAGTTATGAAATTGTGTTGTTGCACTACTTGTATGTTTGTTTTCCTCTTTGCGTTTTATAGCCAAAATGTCAGTTTCTTTCATGTTCATCTCTTTCTTTTTCCTTCTTCTTTCTGCCTATCAGACTTTTTTTTTTCGCATTAAACAGTCACCTTAAATGAGCGTGAACAGATATGATGACGCTTTGAATGAATTTGAACAAAACCGGTTTATTCTTGGAAGCCAAGCTCGTGACACACTTGCGGGGGATGATGAATGCATCGATAATTTTTCGTTGAATTGTCGCCCAAGTAATTATGTGAATCCGAATAATCTTTACGAGTATTCAAAACCTGTGAGTGCAGATGAAAGAGCGATCGTTTTCTGGAATTGTCAAGGTCTAAGAACGGCATATTCTCCTTTATGTGAGATATTAAGTTTACTAGATAAGAAACCGTACATTGTAGGCCTATGTGAGACATTTGTTTCTAGCAAGTCACTGCCCTGGGATTTTTCTTTTCCGGGATATGTTTGCAAGCGAAGGGAACGGACAACCGTGGAGCGGGGCGGTCTATGTATTTTGATAAATGAAGGTACCCAATATTGGGTTAGGGATGACCTCTCCCTGTTGCTGGAAGGTAGGATCGAAACCCTTTTCATCGAAATAAAAAATGAAGGGAACAAATTTGATTTTGGGGTTAATTTATAAAAATCCGTCATATGATATTACCTTTTTTATTGATGAATTTGAATTGTTATTAGACAAAATCAACAATGAAAATAAATTTATGATGGGAGATTTTAATATTGATTTACTAAAAAAAAGCGAATAGCTCAGATTTTGTTAATATGATGGTGTCAAATGATAGTTTTCCTCTTGTAACTATTCCAACTCGGAGTTCGCATCTTTCGGCCGCCTTAATTGATAATTTCTTCGTTAATGGTGGATTGCTTGAAAGATCCCAAGCAGATGTGATTGTGTCCGACGGGTCGGATCACTTTGTTATAATAAGTAAAATAAAGCTGAATCAGTCAAAGGAAAATAAATGGTGTGCAAGGGCATCGTTTTGCCGTGAAATGAAAAGTAAAAACCTAAAGCCGAGAAACTTGATTTCCAAAATGAATTTCATGAAAATCAAGGGAATATGGAAAATACATGGAAAACAGTAAATTAACTTTTGGGTAATTTTCACAGTAGGGAGGAGGTGAGAGCTATGGAGATGACGGAAGGTTGTCTTACTGATTCTCAACAAATAGCTGAATTTCTGTGTGATTATTTTGCAAATGAAGGAAAAAGACTTTGGGATCAAGCGCGGACTAGCTTACGCACATTTGTGAGTTTTGGATCTGTTTTTGAAAGACAGCCTGCAAATGAGAATTCCTTTGAATTTGCAAGATGTTTGGAACGAGAAGTGGCACAATTCCTGGCTACGATGAAGTTGAGTTCTAGTGGGATGGATGAGTTTTCGCTGGAACTCATAAAAGCCGCAAAAACGAGCGTCTTACCTGTCTCGACGCAGCTAATCAACCTTTCTCTGGATCATGGAGTCTTCCCGCAAGCACAAAAATTGCAAGAGCGGTTCCTCTTCATAAAGGAGGGAAAAAGATGACCCATCGAATCGAAGACCTATATCTATTCCCCCATTTTTCACTAAGTTATATGAGAAAGCTGTACATGCCCAGTTAAGTTAGTATATTGAAAAGAATAAAGTTCTAATGGAAAACCAATTTGGGTTCAGAAAAGGGCTATCTATGGATATGGCAGTTCTGAAATTGGTTGATTGGATTAATGATGCGTTTGAAGCTGGTCTTATACCTGCAGCTGTGTTTTTGGATATGAGAAAAGCGTTCGATACGGTGGACCACCCAGGGCTTAATCAAGTTCTTGCCTCGATTGGGGTGAGGGGTTCAAGCCTTGAGTGGTTTTCATCATATCTACACGACCGGTATCAGATAGTACAGAATGGATCATTTTTATCTTCAAAAAAAATAGAGTGCGGGGTCCCACAAGGGTCAATCCTGGGACCCCTCCTTTTCATCATTTTTATTGATCGAATGAAGCATTACCTGTCGGAGGGTGGTGTCATCCTATTTGCAGATGACACTTTGCTCTTTCTAGCTGCACCTTCGCTTGATGTTTTGTATAATAAAATTCATAATGGTGTCTCTGAATTTCTAACTTTTTCTCAACAAAATTTGTTAACCCTAAACTTTTCTAAAACTTTTTTCATGATATTCTTTAGACTTTCGTCAAGTGTTGGCAATGATCAAATCACGGTTCGAGGAAATGTGATAAAAAGAGTAGCAAAAACAAAATATTTGGGGTTTTTAATTGATGAAAACCTGTCGTGGAAAAACCATTCAAATGCTATAGCTGAGAAATTAAGCAGAAGTCTTGGGGTGATGCGAAGAATTAAAAATCTAGTCCCAAAAAGATTCTAAAATTGATTTATTTTTCAATATTTTGTCCATATATTAGGTACGGATGCTCTATATGGGCAAGTAATTTTGTAAAATGTTTCAAAAGAGTACACAAACTTCAGAATAGAGCTGTAAAATTATTATTGAAATTTTATGATTCTGATGATGTTCCTGCTCATGAGCATTTTAAAAAGAATAAGTTAATGGATGTATCCCAAATTCGTGATTACCAAGCTGCGATTTTCTCGTATAAATATTTGAATCGCCTGTTCACCCCTGCTTTTGAAAATCTTTTTACTTTTAATAGAGACCGTCATGATCATAATACAAGAAAAGCTGATAACTTAACCCGTGAGTTTAGGAGTACTACTCGGGCATCTTTTGTGATTCGCCATTATGGTCCCCATGTTTGGAATATTTCGCCCGAGGGTGTGAAAAATGTTCCTAGTCTTCCGGTTTTCAAGTCACGGGTAAAGAAGTTTCTTTTATCTCGTGAATAATTTCGATGTAAGGCCCGTTCCAGGTTGTCATTCTATTCGAGGCATTTCCCTGATTTACTTGCTGTTAATTTTTTTCTGTTAATTTTTTTTCTGTCTTCTTCTTGTCTTTTCCCTCTTTCTCTTTTTTTCCTTTCTTCCTTCATCAGTTGAGTTTCTTTTGTATTGAGTAGCGTGATATGAATGTGGTTTTAATTAGCTAAGGGTGATAACCTCGCTTGCCCTTACAAGCTTATTGCCTTTCTTGGCAGGCAAATGGCGAATGATGTTTGTTTTCTTTTCTTAATAAATGTATATCTAATGAAAGTTTCAACTTAATATCATCAGCCGTTCATTTAGCACTGATGACACGTCCTTGACAACCGGTGTGGGAATAGTGGGTTTTGACTTAGTTCAACACATTTTCAATATTCTCCAAGTTATTCGCCTTATTACCAATAGCTTCAGTAGCAGTAGTAGTAGAGTCAGTACAAATAGTAGTAGGCTAGCAGTAGCACTAGTTGCAGTAGAATCAATAGTAGTAACCTTGGCTTTAGCAACAGTAGTAGTAGTATGAGTAGAAGCAGTAGCATTAGGGTGAAATTATTGCCTTCTAAAGTTTCACACACGAAACTGTCCCTAAGATTTTGCTATTACGCCCTTTTTGCAACCTGCATACAGACGGCGTGTTATGATCCAGTTCACCTTCCCTCCTCAAGATTTCATGAAAATTTCACCTTCATACCCTTAGGCATATTTGTAGTAGTAGTAACGGTAGTAGCATTCGTATTAGCAGTACTAATAGTAGTAGCATAAGTACTAGTAGCAGTAGTAGTTCCTTTTGGTCCGTTTTACATCCCTCTCATCAAGTCTTGGAAATTTCAAGCTAATAAAATTAGCCGTTGCTTTTGATGACCTGTATATTTATATAACTCTTGAAATTGTCGCCTTAATGATCTTAGACTTATAAGTAGTTACAATAGAAGTAGTAGTATTAGTAGTATTGTGCACATATTTCCCTTTGGGTCAATTGATCTTCCCCTTTAAGCATTCTCTGAAAGCTCCGGCTTAATACCCGAATCCATTCTTGAGATATGCCCTTTGGACAATCTGCATGTACATAGTGCCTTTGGTTTAGTTCAAATTTCCCCTTAATATTCTCTCAAATTTTATCTTCATAGACTTAGCCTTAATAGTACTAGTATCATAGTAGGAGTGGTGGTAGAAGGGGAAGTAGTAGCAGTGGTAGTACTGTATTAGCTGTGACAGTAACAGTAGTAGCAGTAATATTAATAACAGGAAGTAGCATGTACATCTTGCATTTTGTTCAGTTGAACATTCCTTATAAACCGGAAGTTTCACCTTGATAAGGTAAGCCGTTCCAAAAATATTCCTGATGGGCCTTTTGACCTCCTTTTGATGCCCTTTTCATCTTAATATTCTTAGCCTTAGAAGTAATTACAACTGAAGTAGTTGGAGTAGTTTAGTAGTAGTAGTAGCAGTAAAAGTAGCGGTGGTAGTAGTGTTAGTAGTAACATGCAGATATTACCTTTTTGTTAATCGATCTTCCCTTTAAGGATTCTCTGAAAGCTCCAAATTAATACCGAAATCCATTCTTGAGATACGCCCTTTTGACAATCTGCATGCATTTAGTGTGTGTTTGATTCAGTTGAAATTGCACCTCAATATGCTGTCAAATCACTTTCATACCTGTATCCTTAATAGTAGTAGTATCATAGTAGTAGTGGCAGTAGTAGCAGTAATAGTAACAGTAGTAGCAGCAGAATTAATAGCTGTAGCAGCAGGTACATGTTGACTTTTGTCAGTTGACAATCCCACTCATGATGCCCCAGAAGTTTCATTCTGATACGGTAAGCCGTTCCAAAAATATTGCGGATACGCCTGTATCAGTAATCCGTACGCACAGAGTATGTTTCGATTTAGTTCAAATTTTCCGCCGAAGTTTCCTCAGATTTTCATTTCAATATCCTCAGTCTTGGTAGCACTCGCTAAAGAAGCAGTAGTTTTAGTGGTAAAGCGATAGTGGTAGTAGTAGTAGTATTAATAAAGCAGTACTAGTTGTGGTACTTGTAACAGTAGTAGCAGTGCACATCTTCCTTATCATTTCCTAAAAGGTAATGGTAATTAGAAAAAAGGTAATTCCGCTCCATGAAGGGGGGTTCGAGGTCACTGATGTTAAGAATTAGAGGCCCATATCTATTCTTTCTCTCCTCTCAAAAACCTATGAAAAGATGTAACCTAAAAGGTTGTATGTATACATCATGAATGCCAGTCTATTAAGTGAAACACAATTCTGTTTTAGACAGGGCCATTCGACGTCATATGCTGCCCGTCACATTAGTGATACTGTGAATACGTGCTTCCAGTGTGGTGAAATTCCTCTGACCGTGTTCATTGGTTTCCGAAAGGCTTTTGACACAGTTGATTTTAAAATCTTAACTAAATGTTTAGAACGCCTTGGTATGATGAGCGCTTGTTTGAACCGGTTGAAAAGCTTTTTGTGCGATAGATCTATTCAGGAGGTTTTTAATAGCATCGTATCGTCTCCTTTTGAAGTTAAATGCGGCGTTCCTCAGGGATCTGTTTTAGAACCAGTTTTATATCTAGCTTACGTTGATACTATGCGATGTTATCTGCTAAACGTCCTTGCATCCTTTGCGGATGACACAGCTATAACTGTTCCTAGTCGGATGATGGAGGATTTACTTGTAAAAGATAAAAGATAAGGGAAAGACTTCAGATTCATTTTTTATATTTACAAGTTACGAGTTTTTATCAGTAAATATGGAGAAAACAAAATTTATTGTATACAGTAGAGTTGGAAGTCCATCAAAAGTTGATAAAAAAGTGCTTTTTAATGATAAAGCTTTGTCGCAAGTGTAAGCGATACGTTATCTTGGTTTATTCCCAATAATCCAAAAATATCCAAAAATTCCCCAATTTTCACGTTTTCCAAGAATACCGGTTTCCCCTCTAACTCCCCCCAATGTCATAGGATCTGGTCGGAATTTAAAATTAGAGCTTTAAAACACAAGATCCTTCTAAATATCAAATTTCATTATGATCTGGTCACCCTTTCATAAGTTACAACTACCTTATTTTTCCAAATTCCCCCCCAACTCCACCAAAGAGAGCAGATCCGGTCCGGTTATGTCAGTTATGTATCTTAGACAGGTTTTTATTCTTCTCATCCAGTTTCATCCTTATTTCTCCGCTTTAAGGGTTTTCTAAGATTTCCGCCGCTCCCCCCCCCCAATGACGCTGGATCCGGTTGAGATTTAAAATAAGAGATCTGAGTTACAAGGTCCTTCTAAATATGAAGTTTCATGAAGATCCGATCACCCCTTCGTCAGTTAAAAATACGTCATTTTTTCTAATTTTTCAGAATTACCCCCCCACCCCAATAGAGCGGATCCGTTCCAATTATGTAAATCACGTACCTAATACTTCTGCTTATTTTTCTCACCAAGTTTCATCCCGATCACTCCGATCCAAGCGTTTTCCATGATTTTAGGTTTCCCCCAAGATCTGATCAACCGTTCCTAAGTTAAAAATACTTAATTTTTTCTATTTTTCCGAATTAACGGGCCCCCACTCCTCCCCCCAGATGTTCAAATCGGGAAAGCGACTATTTCTAATTTAATCTGGTCTGGTCCCTGATACGCCTGCCAAATCGTCCTAGCTTACCTGGAAGTGCCTAAAGTAGCAAAACCGGGACCGACAGACCGACAGAATTTGCGATCGCTATATGTCACTTGGTTAATACCAAGTGCCATAAAAATCATTGTGCCTATGTCACTCTTTACTTAGGCAGCACTATTGCCCTGCCTATGATAATGGTTATAAATTGAGTACTACGCAGAATTCGGTAAGACGAAAATTTGAAGAATCATTGAAATCCAGAATTTCAATTCTCCCTTGCGATATAATTCATTATTTCCATCCGATTTATCAGAGCGGCTATTCACAGCCCACTTTTAATAAAGAGTTAATTCAAAATGACTTCACTTCTCAAATATACAGAAGCAAAACATTTTAAACTAATACAACACAGCCTGTCGGGCGACATGTATAAAAAAAGAGGAAAAACGTGGCATATACACTATTGCAAGGATTGGAAACCTACTGACGAGCCTATAAAATTAGAAATACTACAAGTTCACGTCGTACAATTTCACGTGATTATTTTCACAGCTGAGAGTTTTATGCAGTAAACGAGAAAGTGAACACTTACCGTAAACCCCGGCCTTTTTCATTAATTTTTTCTTCGACAAAATCTTCATAGCCTAAAAGTAGATTTGATATGATTACATGTCCATTGGTTGGGAGTTCACAAGTTTAATCACATCAATTAAAAAAAAACACAGTTAAGAATTATCAGCAAATATTGTGGAGTATAATATACAAATATTATCAAGAAAACACAAGAACAGGAAAAGACTGCAACATCACAGTCAACGCCATAGCATAGCTTTGTAAGGAGTGTAACGTCTACCAAAAACAGTATTCATGCTTTTTCTGGCCTCACCACTCAGAACGGAGGGTCGTAGATTGTAGGGAGAGGGGCTCATCCTATCGCAAAGAATTCACTTTTTACTTTTCGTAGGAAAATGGATTCACTATCTACTTTGTATTTTTTTTTTTAATCTCATCATTGCCAATTAAATGGCGCTGACTTGAATGGCGATGAATTTTATTTCTTCGCGACAAGACACCTTTATTGAATTTACTTGTACCTTAGCTAGAATTGTTGTTGCGTGTGCAGACTGCCTGATCTCTTTTATTATATTCATTTAATCACTCAATGTTTAAAAAAATCCCATTCCTATAATGTTCTGTGTGACTGTATATTGTTGCAAAACCATCCACATAGCAAATAGTCCGCGTAAGCCAAGTCTGCTTAATATCCTAGTCAACCTCGGCAAAACTCTCGAGGGGCCGTCGCGTCGCCTGTGGTTGATTTTCCATTGCAATAAGATTTAACGGTTTTTACTCTTAAAAACACTGCAGTTTTATAATTTTGAAATCCCTCAGTGAAGAATGGGAAGATATTGACATGTTTAATTTGTCTTCGAGCAAAGTAAGATTCGAAGAGTCCCCCATCCCCAAGTCCAGTGAAAACCGATTATCCCGTCAGTTGTCACCCCGCCCCAGAATTGGTGTATCAATACAATTGACAACCAAATAAAGTTCAAAAACTTGGGAGCGCACGAATGGTTATTCATTACCACGTTCTACGCACGGGAAACAGGGGAAAGAAGAAAAGCATTGTCTGACTGATTCTTACATGTAAGCTTTTCACTGGTTTGTATATTCCAAATTCAAACAATGTTTTTTTGTAAATATTTTTCTTGTTTGTAACTGGAGCTGCCAGTGGTTAAAGTAAACACATTGCTCTTAGAAAATGTGTAACCCAGCCTTTAACATAATGCTGCTAACCAGGGAGTCTTTTATTAAGCCCTGTAACACGCATGGCAAACCTAGGCAGAGCCGAGTAAATGAACAGCGTTTGAAGCCAGGGAATTTGAAGCATTTGAAGCGTTTGTGTTTCTTGGGCGGCAGATCCAAACAGCGATTACCGGGATAATGGCAATATATATGCTGACAACGCTCCCCTTTGACACGAGGGGAACTTTAGAGAACTTTTGCGTTATCGTGTGATTAGCGGGGACGATGGGTTAAAGGAGCATTTGACCACGGGCACGAATGTTACGCATGTAAGTAAAACATCCCAGAATAAACTGATTGACTGTTGTGGAAAAGAGATTATTGCAGTAAATATAAAGCGAATGAAGAAAGTCAAGCAAAATAGCATTGTTTTTGATGAAACAACTGATGAGTCTCAGAAGTCACAGCTTACCTTATCTCTTTGCCATACCTATGAGAACCAAAGATATGACGACTTTATTGGATTTTTAGAGGTTAATGTTGTCATATTGGAAAATTCTACTCTGGACCAAGAACAAACTATTAATGGTAAAGTGATTGTTAAGTTATATGTCTGTTAAAGGAAGTGGGTCGGAATCCACTCTACTATGTAGGAATTGGGACTAGCGAGAATGCAGTGATAAATCCGGCTAACTGTGGAGCAGTAGCTGGGGTGAAAAAGAAGCTCTCTCTTTAATCTCTCTGTCTGTCAAAAAAGCTCAAATGCTACTTTTATCAGAAGCGCAATAGAAAACATAAAAGAAGTTGTTTCGTCATTCAATGCTTCAGATAAAAAAAAACAACAGATGTCCCAACTAAAGTGGTCAAAGCTCAGCTTGCTGGGATGTGCAAGACCAGGTGGATCAAGCGGCATGGGTCGTTGATGCAGTTTGTGTCCAAGCTTCCTGAAATCATTAAGGCTCTTAATTTTATTAGTGAGTGGAATGAATATGCTACCGCGTCAAAGGCAAAGACTATTTACTGCAGAATACAAGTTATGAAGTTTGTGGGAGGTGTGCCAGAGCTGCAATGGCTTCTGCACAATTTTGGTACTACATTGCCTCTCAGTAGACTACTTAAAAAAAAAAGATTTTGGAACTGGGCGCTGCAGATACCCACGTTGTTGATCTTCTCGAAATTGTAGAGAAAAGGGAAATCAGACATGAAGTTTAGTCTGATACTAAAAAAATGAAAGAGTTTGTATACAAAATCAGCAAGATGTTTAAATTTCCAAGGACTACCCAAAGACAGATACACCAACATAATCCACCGTAGTCTTCTCCCGAAGAATATCATTGGCGCGCTGCTTGTATACCCCTGCTCGATTCCGTCACCAATGATTTGAAAAGTGGACTCTCAAAAGAAACAATGGAATCTTTTCGGCTAACACTTTTTCTACTTCAAAATGTTGCCACCGTCACGAACGAACCGTTGAAGATCGGAGTTCTGTGTATTTCAAGTAAATACAGTCAGCTAGTTCGGTAATCTGTACTAGATACAAGATCAACCTTATATTATATTAACAGACGCTGGTGTGGACGAGGATGTGGCTTCGGTTCAAGAGGGAAGGACCTTTGCTTCCTTTTTGCTTGCAGAAGCTGTCATGGAATGCGATGGGGATGCATTTCCTTGTAATAACAGGCTTTTTTACATCTTCGTTTCGCTCCCGATGAATGTTACATCTGCCAAACGGACTTTTTCCAACATGCAGATGCTTGAAACTTGGCTATGGATACGAGCGGGAAAAGCTTAGCGTACAGGCTTAGCTCTTTTAAATGTTCATCATAAAATTTATGTCGAGACTGACAATGTCATCATTCGTTTTCAACCAGGGGTCCCAGGAAGCTCAACTTCCTTTTGTAAACATATGTGCTATATTCAAATCCTGTAAGTTGCTCTGTATTATTGTCCTTATATCCCAATATATAAAAGATAAAGCAGCAATTTCACGTGTTAGTAAATGTCTTTCTATAGTTTCATAGTCAAACACAAACTTCAACCCTTCTGGAGAAGGAACCGCCACCCTTGGGCCAGGGGCTGGATCCGTGCCTGGACCCATCAAACTGGAAACCCAACGCTTCACGTTATGTCTTATGCTAAGGTCGTTGCGTTTCATGACATGGTTCTTACGTTAATTTCTACTCAAACTGAAACTGTTACGTTCAAACTTGAACGCTATTTCGTCATAACTCAAATTTGACGTCACCATTGATAATAATCACAATCATCGTTCGCAAAAGCTTTGAAATTTCAAAATATGGTACCAACAAACTGCTTATTTGATTGAACGTGGTACCGGCATGCTGTTCCGTGCTTCCTTTGTTCTAAACTGCTTAGACTAAGATTAAACTGCTTTGATCTTGATTCCCTTAAGCCAGTCACGAACAATAACATATGATTGAGGCGCATAAACTATTATTCCATCCACATAGACAGGTTACCTCAAGCATTACCTCAAACACTGGTCCAAAGGACCCGTACGAAATTTCTTCAAAGTTACGCATTATCGTCCCGACCCAACTCACCAGCTGGGGAAATCCTCTGCTGTCTCACTTCCCATGCCCCCTCAAGGCTCGATACTGCATCCATATATATATATATACTAGCTGTTGGGGTGGCGCTTCGCGCCACCCCAACACCTAGTTGGTGGGGGCGCTTCGCGCCCCCCCCCAAGCCCCCCCGCGCGCGTAAGTCGTTACGCGCCATTGTAGTTGTGTCCCTATGTCCCACCTGTGAATATAGATATATATAGATATATATATATATATATATATATATATATATATATATATATATATATATATATATATATATATATATATATATATATATATATATGTTTTTAACTACGTAAAACTAGCGAATATACAAATTTTTTTTGTTTTTTACCTTTTTTTAGTTTTTTTAGTTTTTTAGCTTTTTTAGTTTTTTATTAGTTTTTAGTTTTTTTTTAGTTTTTGCCTTTTTTTAGTTTTTTCAGTTTTTTTTAGTTTTTTACCTTTTTTTAGTTTTTTTTTAGTTTTTTAGCTTTTTTCTTTTTTTTTTCTTTTTAGTTTTTTTTGTAGTTTTTACCTTTTTTAGTTTTTTTTCTTCTTTTGTATTAGTGTGAAATAATTCAGACGTCATATGCGGACAAACACGACGTCACTCGACAGACAGACAGACAGACATAACCCACAAACAACTTATTTTTATATATATTTATTCATATTTTTTTTGTTTTCTTTTTCTCTTTTATTTTTCAGTTTTTTCCTTTTTTTTAGTTTTTTTCTTTTTTAGTTTTTAGTTTTTTTTAGTTTTTTACCTTTTTTTAGTTTTTTTTAGTTTTTTTTAGTTTTTTTAGTTTTTTAGCTTTTTTAGTTTTTCTATTAGTTTTTATTTTTTTTATAGTTTTTGCATTTTTTTATTTTTTTCAGTTTTTTTTTAGTTATTAGATTTTTACCTTTTTTTAGTTTTTTTTAGTTTTTTAGCTTTTTTAGTTTTTTTTTCTTTTTAGTTTTTTTTGTAGTTTTTACCTTTTTTAGTTTTTTTCTTCTTTTGTATTAGTGTGAAATAATTCAGACGTCATATGCGAACAAACATGACGTCACCTGATCCATCCACAGATCCACACACAGACAACTTATTTTTATATATATAGAAGATTGCTGAATCGGTTATCCTTTCAGATTATACTGGACGAAGCTAGACACGATACACAGAGATGTACAGCTGAAATAATAGCCTTTTGAGGTCTGTGACGGGTGTAAAAAAAAAAATGACCTAGGGCTGTCACAGAGTTATACTTTCAAGGCCCTACTAGATTGTTTCGCCTTAAACAGGGAATATTTGGCCATCAAATACTTAGCTTAGCTGAATTTCGTTACTTTCCAATGTGTCTTCGCTTAAGTAACTGCAATTTTTAAGTTGGAGATGTTACTAAATTTCTAGGAACACAAATGAAAGCAAGAGTTAGGTCATGATGAACTGGAGAAAAAAGTTAAGTCACAACATGGTAAGACACCATAGGATAACCACTAAGGGAATGGTAAGTTTCAAGTCAACCGGTTTCTCAGAACCGGTAAGTCGAAGTTATTAGTGTACAATTATGTTTCGATTAAAGCCAATACATCTAGAAGAGCTTCAGCTTAAGAACAGAGCATCCACACATTATACGGAAATGACTTGGAGTTAAATTTTGCCAATGCACTGATTAAAGTTTCGTTTCAATTTTGATAGAATGGAGATTAATACTAACACTGCACCTAAAAACTTGTAAGGACCATCAAAATGCTTTAGGCAGACATATTGGTGAACATATCTCCTCAGTTATGATATTCCGCTCTATTCAAAATTTCTGCTTTGGCGAACTACCAAAAGATACCCACAGGTTTAAGGAATTGTTATAGTCTCATCCAAGCCTAATTTGAGGCGTCAAGTCTCTCTTTTTCAATGTTGCGGGAGATTTGGTAGTATTCAATAAGACGGTCGTTGTCCATTCAAAGATCATGATACATATACTTATTGTGGTTGAAGACTACTGTCGTGCTATACAAAATTTACAAAAACACTTTTTTTAATTATTGGAGTTTACACACAATGCAGTCTTGCATAGCTGGAAAGAATTTGGATTATCAAGCATTGGGATGCATCTTGAGAAACATTTTTTCAAAAGGTCTATTAACCGCAAGCATTATTTAGAGCAGCTCTTTTTTCGCTTCTTTTTTTAGTAGTGGTTAGCTGCTAACCACGTAATCAGCATGAGCAAACATTTACATATAATTATTCAATTATATGTTAAACCAGCTAACTTAAAATAACAATAAAAAAGGCACTTACATAATTTGTATCGTCAGTTTCGTCATAAGCCAATTTAACAATGCCATATGAACCCTAGAAAAGATATAAGATGTAAAGACAGAAATTTCTTTTGCTTTCAGCGGTCTCTGGTGACTTGGACGAGAATGGAAGGAGAAAGATCAATTTAGGATACTAAGACTTGAGCAGGGTTGGAGGGGCCCAGGGCAAAATGAATTACAGTGCCCTCTCCCAACCTAAATATAAGCAAAGAAGCAGAATACAAGCGAGAAACTGGATCAAAGAGGGCAATTCGCCAGCCACAGCCACAACACCTGGGGCAACTGCCCTGGTTGCCCCCTAGGAACGGTTCTGGACTTGAGTAACTAAACAGTAATAGTCAGTTCCGAGAATATAGTATCTTAATTCTTGCTATTTAAGCAAAGGATCGAACATTTCTTCGATGTACGAAGTACTGGCCAAAGAATCCGTGTTACATTCCTTCCTTTTTTTGAAAAAAGGTCTTTGAATTATTGAACAAGGCTTAGACAAAGCAAAATTTCTCAGAAAATATGCTCAGTAGAACATACACATTTTACTTTCAAGCATTCACATAAATATTCCCCCGATACATTAGCGGACGTACGCCAGCTCCGTCAAATCAGCCTAACAAAACCCTGCTGAACGCTTGATTCTACCTTGACCGATCTACTAGCCTCACTTCCCGCCTTAACCAGAAAAAGCTACCTCTAACTATTTTCCCAAAATTTTTAGTACTTCCCTTTTATCAGAAATCATTCTCATAATTTTTAGGAAACTATCTTTATTTAGGTAACCGCAATATTTCGAAAATGTATTTACCATACTGTCATTACTATGAGCCCTTTTTGTTTTTCACATTTTAATCTGTTTAATGTCATATTTATCTTTTCCTTCATGAGTAAATCCACATTCACTTCTAAATTATCAAAAATACCCTGGCTGTCTACTTATATCAATTTCTACAACCCTACTATGGTTTAAAATATTTTCAAAACATCACCTCTTCTTAACATTCCATCCCTATTTAAGGGCATATTGCTATCTATGGTTAAGTAAACTTTTAACTCAATCTAATAAGGGTTGAATATACACCAAATAATCAAATACATCAACCTCCAGAAGCGATCTTGTTGAGGCTAAATACCCTTTAAAAAATCCCAAGATTTATATTGGTATCAGCCAACAGAACTACAATAAAAGAAAGAAAATGACAGGATAGAAAAACAAAATAAAATATCCTATTCCTCTGCGGAAATCCGATTCTCTTGAACTTTTTGTCACTCAAAAAATGATATATAACAGTCTTCTTGCATTAAACAGGGCAACGATATAAACGATTGTTCTGGTTACAAAGGGAAAAAATCCCCGTGTCCAGAGCTTTAAGATGAAGTGAAGGTGGGAAAACATGTCTATTTGCCAATTGTTCCCGGAGATTAATTTTGGAAAAGGATCTCTTCCCCCCCCCCTGTCCTCCTCAGTAAAGGTACGCAAGCAACATTAAAAAACGGAGATTTAATAATCCATCTTTTAGCCGAGTTACGTCTTGTCCAACAAATATTTGCATTGTTGATATGAGAAACATCAAAGATCGGTCAATTATGAGAGATGAAAACAAATATTTTCGACAAACTTTCATCCACTATATAAACTCCAAAAGTCCAAGTCAAGCTCTGCTTCCATTAGCATAAATGAAAAAAAAAACTATACAGTGTGTAATAAAGGCAATAATAAACTCAGTTTACAGTTTTAATAACATGAATAACGGCATATCAAATCCTTTGAATCCTTTCAATGCTTTTGTCCTTTGAATGGGCAAACGGGCAGCACCTTGGAAGTTCGTTCAAGTTTACAAGAAAGTCTGTAATTCGGCTTGAACACCCGTATTTTTGTCCATGTCAATGAATGTTTTTTCTAGAACTACGGGTGTTCTTACAAGAACCTCCCTCTGTGTGCAGACATTTCTCAACTTTTTTTCGCAAAGGGCCTTTGACGAGGGCTAAACGCCCAGGCGAGTGGAGCGAGACGGGGAATGGCCCGTAAAGAAGGGCTTTCTACCAGCTAAAAAGTTAACGAAGTCGTCTATTCTACTATTACCAACGAAAATGTAAGATCAACTGTGCGTGGTTTCCAATGAAAAATACAAAAAACTCATCAAGAACAAGGAACAAGAAAACTTGCGCAGAATAAATTTGAGACAATGAGAACAAAAATATAGGATATAAAAATACAAAAAACAAAACGAAAAACAACAGTTATTTAGAATAAGTGTAATCTATTTAACTCGAGTATTAGGAGAGATTTTACAAGGCTGTAATTCTCGAAGTCGTATATAAAAAGTGCTATATAAAACTGCTACAGATTGTATTTTTGTTCGGGTTTGATGCTCTCAATTTTACTAAAAATATTTACGTATCCAGAGTTATTTAGTCTTTAAACATAAAATGTCTTGGCTTGTTTTCTTCTTTCTTGTATTCAGACTAGTTTGATGTTAATATTTCATATTTATACCTGATAGTTGCCTTTGATTGTAGCATTCATTAGTTTCATTTATTCTAGTTTTTTTTTCTTTCTTTGTAGTGTTAGTTTGTAAATATTTAGCAGTGAAATACTTGAAAAGGTTAAATCACTTAATAATATCATCACCATCATTATACGTTCTTTAAAGCAATAAATTATAGAGTATCACGTTGCGGCCAAAAGTATACCTACGAACAATTAAGAGGCTAGGGGAAGTGTAATTTTATTTATTAAGAATCATCCCTCTAATTCCAAGAAGGTTTAATGCATCCATAAAAGCTTGGTTCAAAAAGTCCTATTGCCCAAATGTCTTCCTATAGGCTACCTTTTGCCCAAAAGGAAAAAAAGCACAGTTTGAACACTCAAAAGTTTCAGGGCGTTTCTTTCTTTGTATGGGCTTACATGTCAATGCTCGTTTTTTGCTTGGCAGTATTTATTATTGTTTAGTATTTGATTGGGTTTAATACTTATTTATTTGCGTTTGTTTAACCTTTTCTGAATAAAGTTTTGAACATATCTGGCCTCAATGTATTTGATACGTACAACTTTCTCAACAAAAAAAAAAGAAAATTAGTTCAAACCTGCATGGATATTGTGGTGATTTTACCTAAAATCATCTACCAATTTATTACACAAGATCACGTTTCGTGTCGAGAGACTAAAGTCAGATGTACGGGAATGGTGAATTGCGCTCCGTTGAATGAAATAAATTTGTTAGCTACCGGAGTTAATAGTGATTAGACCAGTTTAAGTGTTATATGTTGTAAAGTATAGCAAATAAAACTTGTGTACTCTATACGGATTACGACAGATACTTCAAAAGCCTTTCTTTTGAAAGATTTATGCTCTTTTTTTCTTCTTATGATTCCAAATACAAGAGAAAAAAAAACGAAGTCTGAATTTAGCAAGTTTAAAAGATATAATCTTTACTGGACTAATTTCAAAATTATAAATTGTAAGAGTTATCTTAGACTATTGTTTTCTTTTTCTTTAGTTTAAATACGGAAGAAATTAACTTTTCTTTCTGGTTTTGGACAAATAATTGATTTTTTCAGAGTTGCCAATTAGAAACAAATTCACAATTAAAATTCTTTGAGAAAGTAGATTCCTCGAAAAACTCATTTTTATGTAAATTTCTTTTAAGTGGTAGCCCCAAACCATGTTTGACTATTAGCAAAAACGAAATAAAAATCAAGATAATAAAATTACCCCAAGGGGGGGGGGGGCTACCATCGGCCTAAATCCCTTTATCTCGGCTATACAATTACTCACGATAGCAGCTTGATTTTTTTTTAAATAAGTTGTCACGTTTTGCCCAAACTTGGCTCTTTTTTTAATTTGGTCTGCTAGAAAGAACACCTGAGGTACGCCAGCCCATGCCGTTCTGGAAAAAAGCTTAGATTGTAAGAAACGCCTTTTTAACCAAGATCTTTAGTCGTAAGTCCCGTATTCGCTTGATATTTTATGGATAAAGTGGAAGGTGAATCAAATGAAAAACCATATTTTTTACTACTTCACTGATTAGTTGGCTTTCCGCTCTAATTAGTTCAACAATAATGCAATTCATATTGTTGTTTCCCTTTTGTAATTATTTATAGAAAGAAGCAGAAGCTTATAAAGATGCGTTTTCTATCTCCCTAACATCGACCCACTTAGAGAAGAAGGAGTACAACAATCCCTTTTTTGATGAACTGCTGTTTGAATAATAAAATGAGACAAATATTCCCGTGGGATTTAGTTCCAAATGTTCTGTAGAAGGATTGCAAAATCTAGGTATTGCAAATCTGCAGCAGCAGTGAAGATGCCGTGAAGTAATTTTTGTATTTCAAATAATTCGTGAAATACAGTGGTAACATAATATGACCCGTGTAGTCATTCATCTCTTAGAATATTTAAATTATAAAATAAGACTAAATTGGACACCCTTTAAATCTCCCAGTAGACCTAGGCCTAACAAGGCATATGCCAACGCTGTCTCGGCGAATGACTGTTATTCACGAGGATAAGAATGATAGATTGGCCGGTGCAGTTAGCAGCAACGAATGCCGCTGCTTCTCAGTCAAAAACAACAATAAATTTTTCCGTCCAGTCCAAACTTTCTCCCAGATTGCAATCTTTAAGTTCTTAATGACAAAAGGGCCTTTTATAAGGCTTTCAATGGCGTGATACCTGAGATGGCGTATCGTCTTAAAACAGTAATCCAGAGTTTCTAGCAAGGGAATTAAGCTTATGCAGGAGTAGGGTCAAACACATTACGATACATGCTACTCTGTGTGTCACAAGCACAACGAGAAAAAAAAAACAACGAACTTAGAGCTGCTGAAGTAACGGTCAAGGGACAGTAAAAAACACTGCATTACCATTGGCTCTGGGCAGAATTTCACTTTGGAGAGGATACATTGGTGTGGCCAACTAGCGCTCTCCAAGAAAACTTAAAATACATGCCAGGACCATAAGTATGGACACAAAGCCAAATAAAGGTGTGAGGGTGAAAAAGATAGGACCAGAGACATAGAGGGCTTAGGTTTCGACTAAAAAGTTTATAGATCACAAAGTTGTGTGCAACTACAGCAGACAAAGATCAGCCCATGTTGAAATTTAATCAAAGAGACCTATAGTATAAGAACAAAAGACGAAGATAAAAAAAAACTTGGTAAAGGGGAGAAAAAGCTCCTCTACGGGACCCTGTCTCAGGTCTTGGCGGCAACGCTTAATGTATTTTCATCCTTTTAAAATAGTTGTTATATTCAATCTACTTATTTTGTTTCAAAGTCCAGCATCGTTCAAATCTACGCATGAATGTACTTTCAAGTACATACCCAACTGTACTCCATCTCCTCCTTGACAATTACTTTTCCTGATCTTGGACGAATTACGTACTTTTTGCGAAAGTTTTTTTGCGTCATATCCTCTCTCCCTACTTGTAGGATTGACGCATTCCAGGAAATATGTCCAGACTTTGAACAATCATAACTTTGAATCCGGCTCCTTTAGGTCGGGAGAAGCAAATTGTACTAGACAATTCGATTTAAATTCTTTTTTCTAAGTTCGAAACAATTTTTCACAGAATGACCTATCTTTGCACCCTTAGAAGCAGAGAACGAACAGAAGTAACACCTTCCTCGGCATTACTTCAGACTATGGATCCATTCCTGAAAATTTCATTCGAAAGCGTTGAAAATTACACGAAAATCCTGTAAATCCTGCTTAAATCCTGTAAAATTAAGATATTTTACACATTACTATACAGGGTGGCAACCACAAGAGAGGCCATCATGTACTTCTGCAGATAAGAAATAAAACACATACTCTCTTGTCAGCATCCAAAAATCAACTGACTAACCTGGCCTTCACTCTCTGGGCAAACTGGTACTACTCACTTTATAACATTAAGTCATGGTTTTAAGATTCAAAATTGTTAGATTGTATCCAGAGTTACAGGGGGACAAAGGGGGCACTTGCCCCGGGTGCAGAAATTTTAGGGCACCAAATTTCAAATAAACAATCTAACGGTTATGATCCTTTTGTAATTTAGAAATTTTTTTATTAAAAAGTAGACGGCGTAGTAACAAAATGAGCATAATTAATAAATTATCAGTTAATTAATATAATAAAAAAATTAAATATAATAAAAAAATAAATAACATAAATACTTAAAATAATCAAATTAAATTAATTAATAATAATAATTGACTCATCTAAATAATAAACTAAAAAGTAAAACTATTAATGAATCAATAGATTGAAAATAATTTTGTTAATAAATGGAAACTTTGTCGAAATTTGGCCTGAAAATTTTGTGGCAGACAGGGGGAGGGTGCTAATCAAGCTTTTGCCCGGGGCGCAAGAGAGGTCACAACCGCTACTGACTGTATCTGACTGACAGTCCCAATTATAAATAACCGAAGTTCGTGTTAGGCCAATCTTACAATTCCCAGTAGAATTGCCAAGAAACTGTTCAGCATTATACTAAATAGGAACGAACATTTAGAGAGCGTTTAAAAATGTAAAACAATTTTATCTCTAAAAAAAGCCTTTACTTTTGACGCACCATATATTGAAGCATAGTTTGAGTTTTGAAAGCGTCATGGAATCCAACCAAATGACTCTGCTAGCATTGATAAACGGAAATGACCCTCTCATACTATTATGCAAAAAGTTAATAGCGATGACCCTAGCGGACTTTGCCTGTTACATCAAACAAGCCAGAAATAAACAATCAGGTAACAACTAAAATTCACTCAATCATCATCAAGACTACAGTAGTGTCAAAGGATTTTTTTGTGTGTGTATGTTAACCACAAACTAGACAGAGAGCAACTTCCTATGTCTCATAATACAATCGTGGCTATACTTTGAAAACTTGACATGTGGAAGTTAACACTCAAGACGAAGAAGAATTTTTCCTGGCTTTGACAACTTTTTCCCCAGAACAGCTGGAATGGCTGGCGAAGGGCTGGATCTAGATCAACGAACCCTTCCTCATGTCTGGTGGATTTTCCGCTATAAGAACCTTTGTCAAAATATGAAGTTCGACTTGGGAAGATTTTACAACAGCAGTCGTGACTATAAACAGTTCTGACCATTAAAATGCAAAAGAAACATGGCTACTTCAAACTACGAGAAAAAGTGAATTTATAGCATCAACTAATAAGTTGCAATAAAACTAAACCAAAAGGCACTATGTGCATGCTGGTTGTCAAAAAACGCACCAACAATATCTCAATAACGCTGAATGTATGAAGTTTGAACTTTCAGGGCAGCTATTATTACTACTGATGCTTCTACTATTGCATTAAATTAAAAGGGTTTAAGAGCCTCCAGGTTGTCAAAATGGCATAGATACAATATCTCAGGAACAGGACAGAGTATAAAGTTTTATTTTTTAGGAGAATGTGAATTTTTAATTTGAGGAGAATGTGAAACTAAAACTAAAGATACTATGTTGGTTCAGATTGTCAAAAGGGCGTACTTGATATACCTCAAGATAATTTAAGGGTGTTATGTTGGAATTTTGAGAGCAAGTTATTATAAATGATGAACGAAATCAAAAGAAATTATGTCCATTCAAGTCCGTTATAAAGGCGCATTTGCAATATCTTTGGAACAGATATGGATATTAAATTGAAACTTCCAGGGTATGTTGAGAGGGATGTTTAACTATATATGGATGTTAAAAGGGTATATCTGCAATGCATCTGAAACAGCTAAGAGCATTAAGTGGAAAATTTTGACTGCTACTGCGTTTACTTAAACTGCAACAGCGGCGACAAGCGACTGTAACTACTTGTAACTGTAACTCCGACTACTAACGACTGCTACTACACCTAAGATTGCTACTACTACTACAAATTCTAATGCAACAACTCTCATTCTTCTACCACTACCACTACTACTAATGCTACTACTGCTATTGGTACAACCATCGCTATTATTGAACTAAATCAACAGAGTTTGTGTGCATATAGGTTTTCCAAATGGAACAGATGCAATAACTCAGGAACAGAACAGGGTATTGAGTTGAAAGTTTCAAGGAAAGTTGAGGGGAATACAAAACTACATCAGAATATGCTATTTAAGATATATTCATAGGCAATTTCTACATTCAGAAGGATGCAGGTAAAATATCCCAGGAAAAACTCAGGGTATTACTTCAAAACTTCAGGGTATATTTTTTTCGGAATGTTCAGCCAATTTTGTCCAAAGGGCATATCTGCGATATCTCAAGAACGGCTAAGGATAGACTATTGTGTTAAAACTGTCGGAACTTGTTTAGTGGGAAATTGAATTAAACCAAAATGCACCATGTGCGTCCAAGGAAATCAAGTAAAAACTGTCAGGGCATATGAACGGGGATAGTTGATTAATATTCGTCTACACTCAAGGTTGTAAAATGATGGAGGTTAGAATTCCTTCGGCTCTAAAGAACCCAGAAGATTATCCAGTTTTTAACTTAAATATTTGGATGTTTTTCCCCCTACCATTTACCATTCCAAAGATTATGCAGATTTTTAACCCACATATTTGAACACTTCTCCCTGCGCATCAATCCAAAGCATTATAACCTAATAAAACAATCATTAAAAACTACCCAACATATGAATAGCAAGCCAAAATCTGGATTCTTATAGAAAACTTAATAAAGAGCTTTTATTCAAATGTAAGTAAGGAGCAACATTAAAACTTGAAACGACCAGCGTACATGAGGAAGGCCATGCCCTCCCAGTCTCTTTTTCTTTAGGCTACGCTAAAGCAGTAAGGTTCTTTAGAAGACATACTTCTCATTCAAATTCTTCTGTTTGAGCAGTCTTTCTAAATAATTGTGATAAAAATTCAAACTTAAGCATAAATAACGTAAGTAACAGGAAAGCCCCCATCATATACGAAATAATTGGTGTTCGTTTTAAGCTTTAACGTTGCTCCCTACTTTAAATTGTAAAAAAAAAATACGTAGAATTTCTGACAATTATTTCAAATCATGCCAGCAAATCCCCCTCTCCCCTCCATTGAAAATCCCTCCAGAGCTTTCCTCCCCACAGAAAATTCTTCCAGTGAAAAAATCTTCCTCTCCACGGAAAATTGTTCCGGTGAAAAATCCCCCTCCCCCAAATATGTATGCTTCACAATAGTACGTGCTATATGTAAACAACGGGGCAAATTGCATAACTTACAATCGTTTCCGTAGGGGCAGTGGGGAATCATGTAACTCCCAGGGGCATAGCTACTGTACTTTTGAACACCATAAATCCTGTCAATAAATGAATAAGAAAAAAAGAACAGAAGTTAAAAAAAATAGCTAAGTCAAACTCAAAACGAGCACAAGCTACAATAAAGAGGAGATTGGCTAACTCACCCTGTGCTTTTTAAAAACCAGACAATAATTTACATTTTACCGAAAACAATCTTTATTTCAAGCTGAGCTTTTTTCTCATATCATCAAAAAGAAAAAAAAAAAAAATATCATAACGAAGATTAATAAAAAGAACAAATGAATGCGGAATAACAATTTCATATACGAGGTGTGGCTGAAAAGTAATGAGACTGGTCTCTCTTCAAAAAAGTTCTCTTGGGCAGCTACACACCGCTGGAGACGGCGTTCCCACTCTTCGTAGCAGCGCCAAAAATCTTCAACTGTTATGGTCTTCAGCGTGTCTGTTACAGGAGCCAGCGTCCCCCACTCGGAAAATCCCCCCATAAAAAAAAAATTCCCACACACAGAATTCAGAAGTCAAAATTGAGCGAAAATACAAAATATGTGCCTAAAAACGTCGTTCAAATGTCCTAAGGGGTAAAAAAGGACCACATATCAAAGACAGTTTTGGGACAGGGACTGGTTGGTCTCCAATCACTTTCGGCTTATAAAACAAAACACTAGAACTCAATTTCTGGTCGAATGAGCATCATCCAAAGTTTCTAAGACCATGAGGCGGAGGTAGGAATGAGGAAGGGGCAACCCCCTTCTTATAAGGAATAAAATTTTGCTCATTTATGGGTTTTAAGGTTGCTCTTTACTTTCATAATAGCAGCGGAGATCAGAAATATTCCCAGAAATCATGAGGAATTAAATATAAATTTCTACCTCCCCTTTCTTAGAACTAATTCTGCATTTACCTGAAGGCTCAATGAGAGTTTAGATGTTTTGGCATTAAAATACATCCTTTGAGGCATGTGTCTCCCTTCCTAATAAAAAAACAGAGAATCCTACTGTAGAGGTTTAGAGTCCTCATCTGCAAATGTTTGGAATCGTGTATTTTTTGCCAAAGAATGATCATGGGTAAAAACAATAGCAAGTAAAACAAAGAGGAATTTACGCAAGACAGTGAAGTTTGTTTCAAAAAAACATTTCGGCTCTATATCCAAGAGCTGTTCAAAGCAAACTACGTGTAAAAACTAAAAAACTTTTTTATTTTTGGAGTTGTGTATTTTTTGCCAAAGAATGATCATGGGTAAAAACAATAGCAAGTAAAACAAAGGGGAATTTACGCAAGACAGTGAAATTCGTTTCAAAAAAACATTTCGGCTCTATATCCAAGAGCTGTTCAAAGCAAACTACGTGTAAAAACTAAAAAACTTTTTTTATGTTTGGAATTCTGTATTTTTTACCAAAGAATGATCATGGATAAAAACAGCGGCAAGTAAAGTACAGGGGAATTTACCTAACACAGTGAAATTTGTTCCAAAAATTATCCAAGAGCTGCACATAGCAAACTACGTATGTAAATTAAAAAATAAACTTTATATATATATATATATATATATATATATATATATATATATATATATATATATATATATATATATATATATATATATATATATATATATATATATATATATTACTAAAAATATTTTAAACAATATTTCTATTATTTAATATCAATTAAACATTAAAATGAGATCTTTAAAACTAAAATTGAAAAATAAAAACAGTCTAAAGTTTGTGGTTTGGTCTGTCTGGTCTCTCTTCAAAAAAGTTCTCTTGGGCAGCTACACACCGCTGGAGACGGCGTTCCCACTCTTCGTAGCAGCGCCAAAAATCTTCAACTGTTATGGTCTTCAGCTTGTCTGTTACAGGAGCCAGCGTCCCCCACTCGGAAAATCCCCCCATAAAAAAAAAATTCCCACAGAGAATTCAGAAGTCAAAATTGAGCGAAAATACAAAATATGTGCCTAAAAACGTCGTTCAAATGTCCTAAGGGGTAAAAAAGGACCACATATCAAAGACAGTTTTGGGACAGGGACTGGTTGGTCTCCAATCACTTTCGGCTTATAAGACAAAACACTAGAACTCAATTTCTGGTCGAATGAGCATCATCCAAAGTTTCTAAGACCATGAGGCGGAGGTAGGAATGAGGAAGGGGCAGCCCCCTTCTTATAAGGAATAAAATTTTGCTCATTTATGGGTTTTAAGGTTGCTCTTTACTTTCATAATAGCAGCGGAGATCAGAAATATTCCCAGAAATCATGAGGAATTAAATATAAATTTCTACCTCCCCTTTCTTAGAACTAATTCTGCATTTACCTGAAGGCTCAATGAGAGTTTAGATGTTTTGGCATTAAAATACATCCTTTGAGGCATGTGTCTCCCTTCCTAATAAAAAAACAGAGAATCCTACTGTAGAGGTTTAAAGTCCTCATCTGCAAATGTTTGGAATCGTGTATTTTTTGCCAAAGAATGATCATGGGTAAAAACAATAGCAAGTAAAACAAAGAGGAATTTACGCAAGACAGTGAAGTTTGTTTCAAAAAAAACATTTCGGCTCTATATCCAAGAGCTGTTCAAAGCAAACTACGTGTAAAAACTAAAAAACTTTTTTTTATTTTTAGAGTTGTGTATTTTTTGCCAAAGAATGATCATGGGTAAAAACAATAGCAAGTAAAACAAAGGGGAATTTACGCAAGACAGTGAAATTCGTTTCAAAAAAACATTTCGGCTCTATATCCAAGAGCTGTTCAAAGCAAACTACGTGTAAAAACTAAAAAACTTTTTTTATGTTTGGAATTCTGATTTTTTACCAAAGAATGATCATGGATAAAAACAGCGGCAAGTAAAGTACAGGGGAATTTACCTAACACAGTGAAATTTGTTCCAAAAATTATCCAAGAGCTGCACATAGCAAACTACGTATGTAAATTAAAAAATAAACTTTATTATGTATATATATATATATATATATATATATATATATATATATATATATATATATATATATATATATATATATTACTAAAAATATTTTAAACAATATTTCTATTATTTAATATCAAATAAACATTAAAATGAGATCTTTAAAACTAAAATTGAAAAATTAAAACAGTCTAAAGTTTGTGGTTTTTATTATGGAAATGAGGTGTGGCCTTCGCCGTTATTTAAAGATCATGGACGTGTATTGTTTGTTTTTCCCCAGGGACGATCGTATCAGACCAAGGGACCTAGAAGATCGAGAGAGGGCTGATTCGAACAACAATCAGATAGTAAATTAAAAAACAACTTTAATCAACAGAAAGTAAGCAGTAACATTAACATTTAAAATGAACCGAAATTACTCCGCATATGAGAGGGGGCCACCCCTTCCTTAAAACCTCACTCTTGCTTAAGTTGGACTTTTTGTCACAATTCTTTAAACAGGACTGTTGAAATACAAGGGTCGTTTAACTGGAATAAGAAACTTTTTTAAAACATTGTAGTCGGTAAAAACTCGTTCGGTAGCAACTGGTTGAAAAGCAGGCAAAATCTTCAAAAGGGCGATGAAAATATGAATTTCAAATTGACTGAGCCCCTTCCTAAGCTTATTCGACAAACCTTTCCATAAAAACCTTATATCTAAACTATGGAAAACTTGCATAGCTTATAATCTTTGTCCCCTAGGGCTGGAAGGGGAGGTCGTCAAACTCAGAGGCTTGGAATGTGATCTTTGGGCTATTTGAATTAAATAGTTATCTCAAAATCCTGACGGATGTATTTAGGGGAAAACGTTGGGGGGGAGCGGAGGGTGGCTTGTTGCCCCCAAATCATGTTGACCCATAAAAGGGCACTGGAATCTTTAATTTGCAATCGAATGAGCCTCCTCCGAAGTTAATACGACCAACGCTTCCATATGATGTGCCACTGGGAAAAAACAAATAAACATTAATGCATTGAACCCTTTTGACTCTTTTATGGTAACACTTCATCATTATCTCTTGCTTTAAAAGGTGAGTAGAGCTCTCAAATTCCCTTCTAATGAACATCCAGAATTATCCAGGGAACATGGGGGAAATTTTCAGTGAGGAATTTTCCGGGGGGAACGGCTAGACCCGTTTGCTACAGCCTTTTGGATATTTCCAAGTCCCGTAATGACGGCCAATCATTATGGTCACTTAAGGACACTGGATGTTTCATTACCGTTTGAATGAGCCCTCTCCCGACACTCCAGGACCATTGGTTCAATATGATCATCCCTGGTAAAACAAATAAACACACCTCCGTGATGATTCTTCTGGGAAAAAAAAAATACAAAATTTCACATTTTGAAGATGGTAGCTTGAAACCTCTACAGCAGGGTTCTCTAATGCGTTGTATCTGATGGTGAATTTTATTTTATGTACTGTTCATGTAGGATCCTAACTTGTTTATATTTGGTTATGCATTGTGTAAGTTTGAACAACCACTTTTTTACATAATTTTTTCTCTTAGATTCAATGCAAAAAAGGTCAGTTATATTGAAAAAATTAAGAAAAATATTGAAATATCTGTTGCAGAAAAATCTCAAAAAGGAGGCTAGAACTTATGTTCTTTGCAAAGTCTTTTTATGACGTTGTAACTTGATGGTGCCTTGCAATTTGGAAAGGGCCATATCAGTTTTGAACGAGTTGTCCAGTATGAACACACATTTTTTTTTTTCAGAAATACCGACACCCTCTTTCTTGGGCCACTTGTAACATGAGTCAGCATTGCTCACATGTTCTAAAAGACACTTTCATTGGGGGCCTGAGAACATCTTACAAGTAGAATTGTCACCACCCTCAATTTTCACTATTCTGACCTTCATCCCAGCTAAGTTCACTAAGATTGTCACACAGTTTTTCTAGTAAGTTTTTTTTAAGTGTCTTCAGAAGAGCAATCTGGATTTAAGACTTCTTGTAACTTTTTCCAGATCCCTTTCCTTTATTCGGCTTCATTTTAGCTTTGCCAGATTTCACTTCACTCGTCCTTGAATTATCAGGATCTTTATCCTCTTCTTCATTCGATTCCACTAGTGACTTTCCGGGAGCCTTGTAAAGCTTTGTTCGCTTACACGATACCGTACAAACAGTGACAAACCGCATATTTACAAAGAAAGTTGTGACAGAATCACCAATAGCCTGATGGATTTCGTCATTTGATCACATATCTGGAATCTTTTCGATGCAACACTTTCAGTCAAAGCATGCTGTAAACGCATTTTGAGGTTGACACTGTCATCCTTTGCCAAATCATCCCAAATGCTCTTCAACAGCTTAGGAAACACCTCCTTTGGGCCTGAATTTTCGGCAGGATTTCGCATCTTGTGTTCTTCAAGGATTCTTCTCGAGATTCGTCTAGTTGGCCCGAAGATTGGCATATCAAGTGGTTTCAAGACATAAGTGCAATTTGCTGGTAAACAAACAAAAACAATATATTGTCCTTACCAGACCTAGATGATCTTGTCACTAAAATTGAAGCAGCTGAGACTTGAAATAATCTTCAGACAAATGGCCTTCAAACCAATCGGTCTTTCTAACATTATATCATGAACCATGAGGTCCCCCACTTCTCTAGCTGGATTACGAATCTTTTGCTTTATAACAAACGTACAGAGCCAACAGATCTCCTTTAGCTGAATCACAGAGCATAATCGAGACCACAGCTTTACTCTGGTTCATAATCCACTCTGGGTATTTAACACCCCTTTTAAATTTACGTTTTTTGTGCCTAGTCTATCACTTAGATTTATTTCATCAAAGTTAAAAATATTGGATTCTAAAACATCTTTAATCGTTGATTCAATCTCATCAAAGTAGTCTGTAAGGTCTTGGCGAGTCATGTTTCCTTTCTTTCTCGAATAGTTTTGGCACATATGTACTTATTGCTGGTCTTAGTGGCACTTCAAAAAGGAGTCAACACATTCACAACCACGGATGTTGATTTTGAAAGCATTTACTCTTTTTCCAGTGTTGTCAAAGTACGATGCAACTATCCATCGCAGATATTATTTGTCAAAAGGAAATCCCTGTTCTGCAGCAACTATAATGTTTTTCAAAGTAATTTTTCACCTTCTGTGTCAAGGCAGACGAGATCCCCAACTTTCTTTGTATGCCTACGCTAATTCTTCATCGTGTTATTCAGATTGTCAACAGATTTGTTGAACATTGCAGAAAAATCACAATAGCTTGCTCCATTTGAAAGCTTAATCTAGGCTTCCTAAAGAATATCTTCGTTGTAAATGGCAAATGGACGACTCCCAACCTTGCGCTCACAAGTTCGGGGCATCTTTCTGATATATTTATATTTAAGTTCAGTTACCCCTAATCCAATGGGACACAAAAAATCAAAATTGCAGCTAAAAAGTATAACAACAGCAACATTGAACCCACACAGGGAATTTTGGGCATGCACCAATAGGGTTCAATGTAACCCTATTTTCCCCCTGAACTTTGAACAGCTCTTTTCTGCTCAAACCATCGCAAACAGCAAATCGATAATAGCCTGGTATTAAACGTTCTATATTTTTTTACTAGTTTATTAAATTACATCTTCCTCGCATATCTCTAAAAAAATTGCTGTCACTTTTTACAAACTAAACAAAAGGGAGATAACGGCGATTCAAATGGCAAACTGAAGAAGAAAAACGGCGGTTACCAAACCTGATGTTATTCCATTTTGAATGACATCTTGTGGACGATATACAGAGATTGTATGTTTGGCCAGTAGATGCCACAAAGGAGCTAGTGTTTTGTTCAAATTAACCCACAAGATTCAAAGAAACACCGTTTGACGGTATTAACCAATTTGGAATATTATGAACAGTTCTGGTTTAGAAACTTAATAGCTCTTATCCTATACCGACATTAATGATATCCGAAGAGAAAAAAACGACCGTGTTGAAATATCTTGCCTTCCGTCTCACCTCGACTAATCATGTTTACGCCTACAAACATATTCATGATTTAAAAATTGAATGTGTTGTAATTCTTCCAATCTAGCTTTATTAACAACTGATAATCTGTTTGAGCTCGGATATTCAAGCTCAGGGCAAATAGAGCTGTTGCCAGGAAAATAAATATGGAATTACACAAATCATGCATAGTTAATAGAGTTAGTAAGATTATATTTTCCGGCCAGACTTTACTAGAACTGGCCTACCGTATGTAAAAAAAAAAAAATTATTGAACGTGTTATTTCCGTTTTATTTAGCCTATTAATTTTACTTAAGCGATAATACTGTCTTCAGTGTGGAGATTCAATTTTTCTCCTCAGAATTCTCAACTGATCGAAAACAAAGTCAAATGCGAGACAAGGTGAAAACAGCTCTCCCATTCCTAGAAAAACACTTGATTTCTTTCAAGGGAAGAGCAGGGAAGTCAATCAAAATTAAAATGAGAACAAACAGCAAATAGACATTAAATTTTGAAATAGACATTTAAATTTCTCATTAAATTTTGACACTATGTTTTGCCATTCCTTACACCTCTAAATAAACAGCAACTGCTCATACATTTTTATGTTGATATTGAACAGTCTAAAGATCTTAGATCGAACGCTTGACTGATGGCCATTTCTATCACCTCCTTCCAAAAAATAACTAAATTATAAACGTGACACAGGGTGAAGTTTCTGCTTAGGGTGGACCTATGATTCAAATTCAGAGAAGTAAGGTGATTTTCAACTACAGAAAAAAAGAAATATTCGTGCCCTTTAGCCACTACATAGCCAAAAAATTTGTGTTTCAGAAAAAAAATGCATTATGGGAAGGAGGGAAGGGGATGTCTTTTCTCATCGTCGGTGAGAGTTGATAAACAAGATAAAATGCGGACTGGTGGTAGTATTCCTTATCAAAATTTCGGTTTTAAGTAGACTTAATCAAGATGACTATCAACTTGTTGTGTTTTACCAGCGTGATGTTCGGAACAAACTAGAACTACACGTCTATGATGGAAACGTAAAAATAGGTCGATGAAGTTGTTTTTGGCCTTGTGTGTCAAATGGATAAAGTTACCAATTTTTCGCACCGTCAGTTGCACACGCTAAAAAATGTGTTTTTAAGTGTATGTAAAAGAATAATGAGCACGAGAACCAACGGGAAGCAGTCCCCTCTCTTAAAACGACATATTTACTTAGCTTTCTTTCCCTAACCCGTCGTTCGGTTCGGTCGCCCTGTGCTTCCACAGTAGCCGAATACCTTTCAAATAACACTTAAACATCTTGACGTGACAGCTATGTCATTATTCTACAAGAATCTGTTTTCATCCGTCTGGGGAGAGTTTTACAACATTTACTTGAGCTGGGACAAAAGCAACTAGCCACAACCTCCCTCACACTCAGTCGCACACACTCACCTAAGTAAACTTGTTAAACAAGAAAATCGAACAAAAATTTCGTCGGGGGATTACTTGCCCCACCGAACAACCTCTCAACGGAAAATTCCCAGAACGGCATCTTTAAGGTTCTTTAAGAGAGGTTTCAATCACGTATTATTCGAATTAAACGGTCAATGCGTTTCAGAGTCATTCTTAAATGATAGGAATAAAAAGTCAAACTTTAGCATAAAGAATGAGCTATTGAGGAGGGAGCAACCTCACCGCAAAAACAAGAAAATTTCTATTCGTTTTGAGTTTTCATGTTGCTCCTTATTTCCAGTTGAAAAACTGTTCTTTTTAATTTAATTTCACAGTGTTGCGCTCATACGGGGAATGGGTAAACTATCCTGGCGATGGCCTTGACGATTTGCTAAAAACCGAATTCCAAACACGAAAAGAAGAGTGGACACCAACGCACAGCCTGACTAGTAATAGTCAAAAGGTACGGAGGGATAAGAAAAACCGGTACGAGAGAAAAGCTTCAAGCTGTAGTGATTAGGCATTTAGTTAGTTTTGTAACGAAAAATATCTAAGAACAGAGTAGGACATTATCAACAGCCTGGTTTCAGGGTAAATTTGAAATTATAAAAATAGATTCTAAATAAAGTATTTTTTGCAATTATTTTTACTTTAAAAAAAATACATTCTTCCTCTTTCCGCAGCCTGCTTATATTGGCAAACAGGGTCTATCCGTGCCCACAGTCCAGCACCAATCAGAACCTAGCGCCCTAGACGGTTACCTAGTTCACCAAAATGGATGAGCCAGCCCTGGCTATACGAATTACTGTGATAATTACTAAGATTAGCAACAGATACGCTTTAGCTACAATATAAATCTTGTTTTCAAAGTGTCGTGGTAAAAAACCGTAAGCAAGAAGTGACATGGCCCAATAGTAACCAAAACTCTAAAAAACAGAATCTTGGATATATTAAAGAATTTGATTTTCAGATTGATTCTAAATATACAAAATTCGCCAAGTTTAGTTTTACCGATAAAAAGCTACGAGTCAGAGAAAATATGCCTTATTTTCGAAAAAGGGAAAACCACCTCCCGAAAGTCCAGCGATCTTAATGAAAATCACACAGTCAGATGCAGCATGTCAGAGAACTATATTGTAGAGGTTTCAAGCTACTATCTATGAAAAAGTAGAACTGCATTTTTTTCAGAAGAAAGATCACAGATGCGTAGTTATGCTTTTTTTACCTCGGGTAATCATAAGGAAACCAATGGTCCTAAAATATCGAAAGAGGGCTCCGTTGACAAAAATTTCAAATCTCTAGCGCTCTTTTTAAGTGACCAAAATAATTGGAGGGCAACTAGTCCCTTCTCATACCCCCTTTTCCCCCAAGACATCTGATAAAAATTTTGGGATACCCATTTGGTTCAGCATATTTGAAAGGTCTAGTAATCCTACCGCTGGGGAATGCATGACCCCCCCCCCCCACAGCTCCTGGAGAAAGGACTGTAATTTATACATTTTGCTTAAGTTAGGAAATAAACAAGTTTTTTTTTGGGGGGGGGGATTTCTGCATGGGAAGACTTACTACGGGGAGGAAAGTTTTCCGGAAGGAATTTTCCAGAGGAAATTTTACACGAGGGAAAGGATAGTGTCTTGAATGATTTGAAAAAGGCTAAAAATTAAATGCAAAAAAAGTTTGTTTTTTTTTCAACTGAAAACAAGGAACGACATTAAAACTTAAAACGAACAGAAATTATTCTCTATATAAGGGGGACCACCCCTTCCTCAGCCATCGCCCTTGACGCTAAAGTTTGACTTTTGTCACAAGTCCTTAAGAAAGACTGCTCAAGCACAAGAGCCGCTGAACTTGAATGAGAAGTATTTTAAATAACTTTAAGACTGTAGCGCAAAGAGCGAGGGTTTAGGAAGGCTGTTTATTACTAGGGGGAGTGAGCCCCCCCCCCCCCAGAAAAATCGAAAGATTTGTAATTTTTATGTCACTTTCTACAAATATGCTATTAGGGTTAATAACAACTTGTTGGTACTGTGTTTCTGTGTGCAATAAAATTGTTAGTTCCGATAAACACAGTCCAGCCAATAGCAAATCTGAGGACTATGACAGGAAGATGGCATACCCTGAATCTGATCATTCAGTTGGTTTTCGGACATTCGCAATAAAGCATACGTTTTTTTCACTTAGAGGCGAGCGACAATTTATTATTACAGAGATTGTATGCAGTAGGTAGGTTTCACTAAAACGTGATTATTTAGTACAAAGTTTGGTAAATATGACTTGCTTTGGCTCAAAAGTTGGGTGTCGAGCTGGAACTTCCAAGATTTTTTCATTAAACAACAAAGAGAGAGAAAAAAAACATCAAACGAGATTGCGGCCAGTAGAGAGAAGAGAGATGAAAGACTAAACAACGCGGATATTTCGCCTGTATGTAGACTAGGTGTACTCAGCAAAAGACGCCTAGTTTTGCTCAGAACACCTAGTTTACATACAGGCGAAATATCCGCGTTGTTTTAGTCTTTCATCTCTTTTCTCTTTACTGACCGCGGTCTCGTTTGATTTTTTTTTCTCTCTCTCTTTGTTGTTTGTTGTCATGGCTGGCCAGATCGTGTTAAGAACTTTCAGATTTTTTCATAAGGGGGAGGGGTAATGGGACTTGGATTTTTTAGGGACGGAGATAAATTATTTTCTCTGATACATAGTATAGAGTGTGTTTATTTTTATACATGAAGTTTGGTAGGCTGTTTGGCTAGTAACTAAATAATGGGACACAAATTATACATTTCTGTATAAGCGATTAGAGCAAGATTTTATGCTGTAAAACACGATCAAAATTACGGATCTTTTTATTTTGGAAGGTAATATAGCAAAGAAGGGCTCAAAATCAGGGGTAGAAGCCCGAGGTCATGAGCGTCCCCTAGAATCTGATAATATTCATGATTGTGTCCAAATGTTAGTACGATTTTCATATATTTTGACAATTTTCACTATTCTAATGAATTTACGTCCTCCCTCGAAAAAAAAATTCCTGCCCTATATCTTCATTAAATATATCAAACAGCATATAACCCGTTTTGTTTACAAGTAGGAGGGATCAAAGATAGGCTCAGAAGCAAAGGAGGCAGGGCAAAACGTACCACCAGAGGCACACCAGCGATAGAAAATTCACATACTCCCCCCCCCCCGGAATACACTTTGCGCCTTCTAGTAAGGAAAAGATCTAGGATTTTCTTTAGGGGGGTGCGCATAATAGGATGCTTCGATAAACTTGCGAACAAAAAAATACCCCCAATTTAATGAGGACCTCGACAATTATGTGTCGTAGGTAGGAAGTCGAAAATTTCATCTAAACGCTGGTGAGGGTTAATGTTCTAATAACTCTGTTGAAATTAAAATAGTGTAAAAACATTGATGCAAAAAATAGTAAGTTATAAAAGCCACCCCGCCATAACAAAAAAAAATAAAAAGCTGTTCACCATCTATAAAAAAAAATTATATTTAACATTTTCTCCGTAATTTTTTGCCTTTGCACTTCTGACCACTATAGCAAGTGTTTTAAGCCTCTTAATGTAAAAAAAAAAAATGGTCTTGAACCATCTTTTGGGGTTATACAGTCTTTATGACAATTTATATAGGTCAAACAATTAGCATGTCGCCTAACTTTGGGGCATCGCTTACTAACTATGATAGTAATGAAGAATAGGAATGAGGATAAAGATACAACTTGTATATTCATAAAAGATATGTTAAATATCAAATAATAGTTCTTTTAGTGATGCAACAAGAAAAACAGAACGAAGAGAAAGAAATGCATAGAAGACATTTAAAAAGAGGGTTTTAAGTAGAGGCAATAAAGCATTAACTAATCACTGTTTCTTTTTAAAAATAATGTTTTGAAAAACAACGTCAACTTTGACGAAATCTCAAAATTGACTATTCAAAATTTTACTTTTTATAATAATGTAGCGTATCCTTCCACTTTTTAAAGTTCGATATATTTCGTTTTAATTACAGAATTTACAATTTTACAAGAAAAAGTCTATTTCTCTATTTCCTCTCCCGCCATATCTATTTATTACACGGTCGATGTCTACTTCATTATTTTGATAAACGTTTATAATGGCTAGTCCAGTCAGTCTAGAGTCCTGTCAGTTTAGAGCTCTTCGTCAGTATTTACTCTTCTATTCATCCTAAAATATTCGAATAAAGACCAAAATCATCAGAAAAATATGAACTATAATAAACATACATGTGGGTATGTGCTTCAAACTAAGTATATGAGTCGGAATACTTCTTAAAAAAAATTGTGTTTGATATTTTATATTTGATAGGTATAGATTGGTGATTTAAATTCTCAGGGTTTCAAGCTGTGCTAAATTTTAATTATTTTTTTTTTATCTTGAGATGTTCAGTTCAAACGCTTATATCTCGATATGTCTGTTGAGCACAAAAATAAAAATTTTAAGTTTGACTCAGATTTAGCATTAAGTAAGATAATTGTACTGTAAAATTTTGATTTATAAACAAGTAATCGTGGAAATATGATTGTATGACATGTATCAAAATAAGTATAAAATCCTCAGCGGTATATATAGCGATTTGGATAATTTTATGCAACCCCTATACAAAAACATAACTATATTTTGTGACTGGTTGGTGTTGAGAAGGTGAGAAATTCTGAAGTAATATTGTAGTTATATTCCATTTCCGTGGTTAACTCAAGTTGTTTGAATTTCCACTTCATATCAACATTTTATTAGCAAACGTTTGAAAAAAAAAATCGATGTCATTCCATTGATTCAAACTGGGAATTCAGTGACCAATCTATACCAGCCAGATAAAAATAAAAAACACATAATTATTTGCCTTCTTTTATAAACAATTTTTCGAAAATCTATTCTTCTTAAATGATTACTCCGACCTTTGAAGGAGTGTTCCGCCTCATATACTTAGTTCTAAGTATATACTTATACGAACCTTTATTAAAGTTCTAAAGAGTTTGGCCTTTATTTCAATGTTTTAGGATGAACAAAGGAGGTGATATGTCATATAATACGGAGCTTTAATTACATGGAAATAGGCAGTAAAGTGGCCACCATTTGCTCACCAAAATCCGAAACTTAAATTAATAATTTTGCATTTGTCATACATTTATTTTTATATTATACATATCCCTAAAAAAAATAATACTATAAAAATCACCCTGATTCGGAGAAAAAGGCAAACCAAAACAGACAGCCAAAAAAGTAACAATATCTATTTCTTCACCGCAGTGCCATAGCAAGACTCGAAAACAAATTTTTGACAGTAAAAAGAAGTAAATATTTTGCTTTTCAGCCACGTTGTGACAGCACAATCCTGAAATCATTTCGACAGCCTAAAGAAGTTAGGACTTTAGATTTCCCCTCCTTGTTATTACGAAATTAATATTTCCGCCTCCCAGTTGGTTTTTGTGGTAATACGGATAGATTCCCCTAATAAACCTAAATTTCATTAAATACTTTTTGGCGGTATGCGTTATTAGTAAAATCTAACAGATACCGCACAAAGTAACCGAAACCTTGGTTGAAAGTAACTGAATAACTAAAACTTCAATGCTGAAAATTCTCGCCTCTTTCGCATCGATTTGAAATACACACTCACAAACTTGGAGCATTGAGCTACCTCCAGTCTATTCCTTAGTAATAGTACAAATACCTACTATTCAACTTCAAAATTATCACCCAATTAGTTTCTAAAAAAATCTAGTCATAATTTTGAGAATTATGCCTTGAGCACCGAGCTACCTTCAGTCTATTCCTTCATAATATTATAAATACAAACTGTTCAACTTTAAAATTATCACCCAATTAGTCTTAAAAAAAAATATTTCGTCATAAATTTGAGAATTGATGCTTAGAACACGGCATCTCTTTACCTTCACGTACTGCATCTCGCTTTTCACTAATAAATGCTCAAAATTTATTTTGTTGCAGGCATATATCTCTTCCCCTGCTCACCATAGACAAAACTAATCAAGATTAAATAATAATAATAATAATAATAATAATAGGATTTTACCTGACCAATAGGCTCTTTAAGAAGGTACTGGTTAAGCTGTACATAATCTCCAACTACTTCTTTGCTAACCCTCTGACTTTCCCTCAAAGGTTTACGTTTTAACCTGGGACTCGAACACGGGGAATTATACGGCGAATATGGCAAGTTTGGAAAAAGTGGGCGTGCACCCTTTGTCACTTCTAAATCACTTTGCTTCACTAAATCACAATGAGTCACCGGTTTTGTGCAGTCCAATTTTAGCTTCTCAATTTTTTGTGCCAATTGTGTGGCAGCGCAAACACATTCATTCCCATTTTCACTCATTTTTTCTAGGCACTTGCTTAATGTGCTCTGTAAGCACTTTTTTAAACATTCTATCACACCACTGTCATGCTGAATATGATGCAGGAGGTCAACAGTTTGCATTCCCGTACTATCCGAATGAAACTGTGATGAGGAACTATGCTGATGGCTCCAGCCCAAATTTGGAACTTGCGCGCGGCTCCGAGTCGGCATTGAAAAACCTTAAAAAGACGACTCATTTACTGAATATTAATGAAGCGCGTAAGGTCATTGACAATGTCTTGAATTGTATTAATTCTTTGTGACCATCCATTACTGACAGGTGCTAGCTAAGAGGAAAATATAATTTGCAAATTTGTTTGAAATATGGCAATAAAATATAAAGACTCAAGTTAGAGACTACAATGCTGTAAAAAGTGTAAAAGACATCTCTCTTTTTCTTTTCGAAGTTCTTTTTTCAATTTTCAAAAATAGCAAAATTGGTACTTGTCGGTTATTGAAATCACTTTTAAGAATTACACTTCGGTTATATCTCAGAAAACCAGTTTCATAGCTACAAAAACAAGTGAGGGATGAAACAATGCATTGGACTTGTATAATTTGGGCTATATATTTGCACATTAGGGGTGGGGTGGGGGTTAGCTTAGGTTACGTTAGGTTTCCATAATTTTGTTTCTAATGTATTAATTTATCATTATGTTTTGTAGTTTTTTACAAGGATTAACCTAACTTTACTTCTTGGTTGTGTGTCCAATAACCGACAAGTACCAAAAGATCCATAACGTACATCACTTAACTATCTAAGTTTGCAAACGAAAATGTTCACAGTGAAAAATTGCTGTTTCTTCAAATGTATTTAGGCGAAGCAAAGGTAAGAGGCTGTCGACTTACTATTACAGTTTCGCATCATAGAACAGGGTTTAGTTCCGTTGACGTTGAATTCAGCCTCTAAGTTGTATTTTTAGGACATTTTTCTCTAACTTTTCCAAGATTAATTTTTTTTTCTTTTGTAGATATGAACACAATGAAGGATTAATTGTAATCCTAACATAGTTTTATACACTGAGTTTAAATGTCCAATCAGAATGTCTAAATAAATTATAGTTTTCTTGTAATATGTATCTACATTAATATTTCAGGAAATTTGAAAAAAAAGGATTCCAGAAATGTGTTTAACATTGAAAAATCAAATCATAAAAGAATTGACGTTACAATTAGACTTTACCATACTGTTTTATTGAATTACACAAATATTTTCACCAGTGCCGTCGTTGGGGGGGGGGGGAAGCTGCCCCAAAAAAATTTGGAGAAAAAATATTAGAACAAAACCCTTTTTCGCTATTTTTTTTAATGAAGAAACTACCCAAAGTGCCATGTGGCACTTTATGATTGCTTTATTAATTCAAATTTATAAAGAGCAATTAAATATAACAATTAGATTATAACTGAGCCCCTAATTAGTTCTCCATGATGTCCATGTGTCCAGCCCAGCCTTCCCATTCCGAAAATTTCACCCAAATTGCGCTTTTAGTGTACCATGTGGCACTTTATGATGGCCTTATCAAGTCTAACATTGTTGGAATAGTGCGTAGTTTAACTACGAGATTATGTCTCCTATGATGGGCGCGGGAGTTAAAGGAAGTGGAAGGGGGATATGCACTTTACTATCAATGATAAAGCTGGCAAAAGAAAATCAAGCTCATTAAACTCATCATCACCCACCCGAAAGCTTCTTTACATTAGCCTACACCACTGTCGTCTGCAGCAGCTCATTGCTGAGAGCCTTAGTAAAAGCTGAGTTCACTACTTAATTTATGTTTGTTTGATACGTGTGCATTGTTTATTAATTTATTATGTAACCGTTCTGAATTTAACCAAGTAACGTCTGCTAAATAGTATCTTTTCTTCGTTATTGCTTGAAGAAAAATATCCTATAGAAAACTTGGAGAAGAAAGGGCTATTTTTTACTTTTTAACCGCCTGGTACATTCCCCTCCTCCACCAGCTGGAAGAGCGCAAGACCATGTGGTCCCAGGATCGGGACAGCTGGACTGTCACACATTCTGTAAATTTTTAATTCAGAATAAGCGCGTCCATAGGCTCAGGGATTTAAGATGGACAAACTTTTGGTTCCTTAACCAGTTCTGTAAAAACCAGCTTTGTCCAGCTCTCAACTTCGACGTGTTTTATATTTTTGTTAAAAATATAATGTGTGTCAATTTTATTTGGTTATAACGGACTAATAAAACCAATAAAGGGCAGAGCTCCTTATTTTCTTTCTTTGGTTTGGAGGTCAAAACTAATTTTAAAAAAAGCAACGGAAAGTGGAACAAGAAGAAGACGGAATTGAAAAGGGATTTGATTCCCCTCAACGTCTTCTTGTAGTAACACAATAACAGAAAGTGAAGACAAACTTGACAGTGAAAACAGCTCAACTTTGACCAAATTAATAAACAATCATGATCCAATTAATGGTTCAACCTTAACTTTGGCTTATATTTATGATGGACCCTTTCAACAAAGAGACTTGATTTTCCCTTACACTAACGGAAAAAATTCGGAAAAGAATCATCTGAGTTTTCAGACATCTTTAAAACACATTTAGGCCTGTATATGTCTTAAGTTTGGCTACATGCCTCTCTCCACAGGTGGGTTTAGAGGAGGGGGTTGAGGGGGCACAGAACTTTTAGGGACAAAGGAATTTTAGGAAAAGTACTGAAAGTTTTTTAGTACTTTTAAAAAAGATTCTCATTGTTCTAACAAAACAAGCCTTGTGTTTAAAGAGTCGTTCTTACAGAATTAGCATAAAACCCAAACTTTAGCGTACAGAGCAAGGTGTTGAAGAGGAGGCAACCCCCCTCATATATGTCATAATTTCTATTCGTTTTGAGTTTTAGTGTTGCTCCTTGCTTTAAGTTGAAAAAACTTGTTTTCTTATTTAATTTCTGATTCTTTTATAAGTAGGCCTAATGCCGAGAAATCTGGCTCCACCTCCAAGCAAATATCCCATCTCTCCACGAATATATCCTCTAGACAATTCAATCACAGTGAAAATGACGTAGGACAATTATCCTTAACTTCTCCATGCGTAAAATTGAGTCGGCAACGAGAAAGCAAGACATAAGAATAATTTCATATAGGAATTCTGGCAGTTTCCGACAGAGTAAAATTTCCACTGAAAAATTCACCCCCTGGACACTCCCATCATCAAGGAAAATTTTCTCCGTGAAAAATCCCCCAGCAGAAAATTCGCCCCTTCCACCCAAACACGAGCTAAAAGCTCATATGGCACTTGTGATGAGGTCGAAAGAGCCAAGAGCTCATATGGTATGAGCTCTAGCAAAATTTTAAGAATCAATAGATTGCTTTAAGGGGAAAGTCAGAGGCTTAACGCCGGTCGGGATTTAAAATAAGAGCTCTGAGTCACGAGGTCCTTCTCAATAATAAAATTCATTAAGATCCGATCACCCACTCGTAAGTTAAAATTAGTTAAATTTTTCTAATTTTTCCTCACACTTCAGCCCCCCAGATGGTCAAATCGGGGAAAACGACTTTATCAAGTCAATTTGTACAGCTCCCTGACACGCATACCAATTTTCATCGTCCTCCAACTCCCCCCAATATCAACAGTTCTGGTCGGGATTTGAAATAAGAGCTCTGAGACATGAGTTTCTTCTAAATATCAAATTTCATTAAGATCCGATCAAGTTAAAAAAAAACCTCAGTTTTTCTAATTTTTCCAAATTAACAACCCTCAGCTCCCCCAAAGAGTACGGATCCGTACCAATTATGTCAATCTCAAATCTATAAAGTGTGCTTATTCTTCCCATCTAGTTTCATCCCGATATATCTACTCTATGCGTTTTCCAAGATTTCCGGTTTCCAAGATTTCTGTTTCCCCCTCCAACCCTCTTTGTCCCCGGATCCGATTCGAATTGAAAATGGAGCATCTGAGACATAAGATTCTTCTATATATCAAGTTTCGTTAAGATCCGATCACCTATTCGTAAGATACCTCGATTTTCACGTTTTCCAAGAATTCCGGTTTCCACCTATACCTCCCTTCAATGTCACCGGATCTGGTCGGGATTTAAAATGAGAGTTCTAAGCACAAGATCCTTCTATATATCAAATTTCATTAAGTACTGATCACCCGTTCGTAATTTACAAATACCTCATTTATTCTAATTTTTCCAAATTATTCCCCCCTCCCCAACTCCACCAAAGAGAGCGGATCCGGTCTGGTTATATCAGTCACCTCTCTTGGACTTGTACTTATTCTTTCCATCAATTTTCATCCTGTTCTCTCCGCTTTAAGCGTTTTACAAGGTTTCCCCCCCCCCTAATGACACTGGACCCTGTCGGCATTTAAAATAAGAGATCTGAGTTTCGAGGCCCTTCTAAATATGAAATTTCATTATGATACGATCACTCTTTCGTAAGTTATTTCGTAAGTTATAGTTATACTTCATTTTTTCTATTTTTTTTAATTAGCCCTCCCCCCAACTCCCCCAAAGAGAGCAGATCCTTTTCGGTTATGTCAATTCCGTCTCTAGTACTTGTACTCATTTTTCCCATCAAGTTTCATCCCGATTCCTCTACTCTAAGCATTTTCCAAGATTTTAGGTTCCGCCCCCCCCCAACTTCCCCTTTACCGGATCCGGTCAGGATATAAAATAAGAGCTCTGAGACATGATATCCTTCCAAACATCATATTTCATTAAGATCCGATCACTGCTTCGTAATTTAAAAAACCTCAATTTTCTAATTTTCCAGAACTAACCCCCCCAACTCCCCCAAAGAGAGCGGATCCGTTCCAGTTATGTCAAACACGTATCTAGGACTTGTGATTATTTTGCCCATCAAGTTTCATCCCGATCCCTCCACTCTAAACGTTTTCCAAGATTTTAGGTTCCCCCCAATGTCACAGGATCCAGTCGGGATTTAAAATAAGAGCTCTGAGACACAATATCCTTCCAATCTTCAAATTTCATTAAGATCTGTTCACTCCTTCGTAAGCTAAAAATACCTCAGAATTCATAAGCTAAAAATTTTTTTCAGAATTAAATCCCCCCAACTCCCCCAAACAGAGCAGATCCGTTTCGGTTAAGTCAATAACGTATCTAAGACTTCTGTTTATTTTTCCTACCAAGTTTCATCCCGATCCTTCCACTCTAAGCGTTTTCCCAAGATTTTAGGCCCCCTCCCTCCAACTCCCCACAATGTCACCGGATCTGGTCGGGATTTAAAATAATAGCTCTGAGACACGATATCCTTCCAAGCATCAAATTTCATTAAGATCCCATCACCCGTTCGTAAGTTAAAAATTCTTCATTTTTCTATTTTTTGCGAATTAACTGGCCCCCCACTCCCCCCAGATGGTCAAATCAGGAAAACGTTTTCCAAGATTTTAGGTATCTCTCTCCTAACTTCCCCTTCACCGGATCCGGTCGGGATTTAAAATAAGAGCTCTGAGACACGATATCCTTCTAAACATCAAATTTCATTAAGATCCGATCACTCCTTCGTAAATTAAAAATACCTTTTTTTTAATTTTTCAGAATTAACCCTCCTCCCCCAGCTCCCCCAAAGAGAGCGGATCCGTTCCGGTTATTTCAATCACGTATCTAGGACTTAAGATTATTTTTACTGCTAAGTTTCATCCAGATCCTTCCACTCTATGCGTTTTCCAAGATTTTATGTCCCCCCCCCCAACTCCTCCCAATGTCACTGGATCCAGTTGGGATTTGAAATAAGAGCTCTGAGACACGATATCCTTCCAAACATCAAATTTCATTTAGATCCAATCACCCGCTGATAAGTTAAAAATACTTCATTTTTTCTATTTTTTTGCGAATTAACCGGGCCCCCACTCCCCCCCAGATGGTCAACTCGGGAAAACGACTATTTCTAATTTAATCTGGTCTGGTCTCTGATACGCCTGCCAAATTTCATCGTCCTAGCTTACCTGGAAGTGCCGAAAGTAGCAAAACCGGGAAAGACCGACAGACAGACCGACAGAATTTGCGACCGCTATATGTCACTTGGTTAATACCAAGTATCATAAAAATATATGCATACTTCCCAATAACAAATATTATACATAAACAATAGCCAAATTAATAACTTAGACCTTTTCCCAGGAACTGTGGGGGCATGTTATCTCCAAAGACATAGCTATTCGGCTTTTCAACGGCTGAAAAATGGGGGCGGGGCCCGCGAGGGGCTGAATTACCCTCCAATATTTTTGTTCACTTTAGAAGGGCACTAGAACTTTGATTTCTGCCCGAATGAGCCCTCTCCCGACATTCTAGGAACATTCGGTTCATAGGAAGCAAATAAACAAATAAACACGCATCCGTGATCTTTTTTCTGGCAAAAAATACAAAATTCTACATTTTTGCACATTCTCTAATACGCTGAATCTGAGGGTGTGATTTTCATTAAGATTCTTTGACTTTTAATGGGGTATTTCTCACCTTTTGGAAAATCAGGCCAATTTTCTCAGGCTCGTAGTCTTTGATGGGTATGACTAAATTTAATAATACTTATATTTTTCGAATCAGCATAATATGCCAATTCTTTTGAAATACCTATTGGTATGAAAATTACGCTTTTTAGAGTTTCGGTTACTACTGAGCCGAGTCGCTCCCGGCGAACTGTTTGGCTAGTTGGTGATCTTTATTTTTAACATCAATTCCAAATACTAAAGAAAACATGAGGAAAAAACTATAGACAGAAGATTGCAAAAATAAAAATAAAGAATAAAATTTCCTCATTACATTAGCTTCTTTATTGCTTGTATGATGGAAAGGCATTGTGGTCTTCGATATTAACGTGAACAACGGCACTCCTATATATTACGGTGTCCTGTATCGGTCACCCAAGATTTGATTTAGAATAACACATTCAATAAGACGTCTTACCATCACGTGAGTGCTATGTTAACTAATAGGTAATTCTTTCTTTACTAGGTTGCAGCTATTACTGCGCCCATGATACCGTGTTGCTATCCGTTATAAATAGATCATTGTGCCTGCAGAACTGTAGCAGTCTATTATCATATATACTTTCCTTCTCTACACCAGATTTACCTCAGCTGAGATATCATGTATACCTCTTTGTGCCAACATGTACATTAAAGTTCACTAAAAATACCATATTTTACCTGAGATCTTGTCTATTTGTTCCTATAACTGTATTTAAAATTCATTCGAGTCACATGTCACATGTGCAGGGGGATGTACCAGTATGACTGATACCTTGCACTTTATGGCCATAAAATGAGCAATCGATTTACTGCAAAAAGAACCACATTCAGTAGATGAAGAATTATAGAAGTGTGAAGGACTAGCACTAGATAGTACAGTGGATTTTTTTTTTCTGTTTTAAAAAGTTGCTGGGTCGGTAATTTTTTTTTTAAATTTGTCGATACGATTCTAGAAATTCAGCCTCCAAATTTCAAGTCTTGTGTAAAGTTTCCCGTCATCTTCTGAGAAAACTTCAGCTTCGCTTAAATAACAGCCAAACCAAAGTCTTGACTGGGATCAAAGTAAGCTCGTTATGAGATCTTAACGAAGTTTCCCCTCGGGGAAAACTTTTGTATAGTCATGTTCCCGACAGGAATTCAGACAACCGGAGAGCCATTAGCGACATGGTAATGATAAAAGATCGTGAAAAGGACCTATTAAATTCTAAAGCAAAAAAGAAACGAAGGAAAATAGTGCATCCACTTATAGATGAAAAAAGTCAGCGATATTTCCCCGACCTCAAAAGCGCAACAATTAAAAACGAGGACTACAGCAACAGGCTATTTAGTTTCACAATGTTTATCACTGTCATGATAAATAGAGATTGATTATTGCCATACCTATACTCAGATGGGGAGCCTGGATTCTTCCCTTTGCAATATAAACATAGTGAAAATTCAACTTCATATTCTATTATCAAATCAATCACAGCGATCCCCGACAGGAAACTGCTAACACTTTTTTAAGTTTTTATACACGCCTTCTAAAAGGGTAGACAACAAAAAATAATCGTTTATTATCCCTCTACCACTATGGAATAACCAGAAAATAGAGTTGAAAAAATTCAATTTTAGACTTTTCAGCCCCTTTCTCTTAGAAAAAGCCTTCCATGCGTTCTCCAAATTCTAGCATAACCTTTCATAATTGCATAATAAGCCTCCCATGATAGCTGCGACCTAGTAAAGAGCGAACCACGGCACACAGTAGCCAAACCAAAAGTTTAAAAAAGTTAATAAATACCGCTCGGTGAGAAAAAAATTTCATTTGTAGATGATTCAAAATTATTATTTCGATTAATCTTAAAAGTACAATGTTATTCCGAAAACGAATTTACAGGAATTTTAAAATTACTTTCATGCATGCTTAGCACTGATGTGTGACTTTCTTTTCTGCCTTCAGTTCTTCACCACTAGTGAGGCAGTGGAGTAACACAGATTCGTTTAAGGGCTTATTTAAAAGCAAATTTTTAAACATAACCGAAGTTTATAAATTTCACTTGAAAACGGTTTCACTAGGTGCCAGGGGCGTCGTTTATGGAGGGAAGGGGGGCAGTTGTCCCCAAAAATTTAGAGGAAAAAGTTGACTATCCGAACATGGACCCCTCTTGCCCCCCCAAGGAAAATTTTGAAGCTAGTCCCCTACTAGATATCATAAACCCCCGAAAAGTACACTTTGGGTGTCATTTTCAGAATGGAAAGGCTGGGAAGATTGGTAAACGCATTTTCATAACATCCATGGCTGAAAAACCTATACCTGAGATTAATAATTCCCTCTTTTCTATATCCCTCCTCCCACTCCCATCAATATTTTTCGTAAATCGTTTACGATTAACAGAACTATCAGGCTACCGCAGCGTCATAGAGGCCTGATTAACGTCTCATTTATAGCTAGTTTTTACATCTACGTGTTTTTTATAAATTTGTCTTGACAACACAGTCATAAAGAGTCATATGACACATTCCTCGCTCTTCCATACTCTCCCTTCCATCCTCCTAGTCATGGTTGCAGCAGCAGTTGCAACCTAGTAAAGAGGGAACCACAGCCCATAGTGACCTAAAGTTAAAAAATGCGTTTTGAAAAAAATTACCTATTAACAAAAAATTGCCATCTGACACTGATTCAGGAATGGTAGCCATTATTTTCGAAAAAAAAATATGGTAATTCCGAAAAAAGCCTTAAACCCTCCAAAAATGGCGAAACATCGAAATAAAAAATATATCATTGGAATCAGCATGGTCGAAAACTAATAACTGGGGAGTTACAGTCCCCCATCTTGAACAGTAAGAGAAATCGCTTTTTTTTTACATGGGTAGCACTGACGTGTCTCCTTTTTTGACAGGGCTAACGGGCTACCAGAACGTCGTAGACAGATGTCTGATAGCTCATAGAAAAGCTATTTCTCATATCTACGTTCTTCCTGTAAATTCCACCATCCGCAAGAGCCGAATGGTACTAAAACAACACTTTTTGTGCCATGTCTCAAGTAGAAAAGCTGAGGCTAGGTGGCTACGAGATCTTTTTAGAGAGATGTTTAATGGCTCGTTTGAAAGCTGTTGTTAATGTCTACGTGCTTTTTATCAATCCGTAAGTACCATCCGTAAGTGCCATATAGCGCTAGAACGGCAGTTTTGGTGCAACTTTCTAAGTGAAAAGCTTGGAAGCATAAAACGTTACAAATGTAATAATTATGGTCCAAAACCATTACTTGGATATTTACAAAAAAAGCTCCCGTATGATCCCCCTCCCGCCCCCCTCAGTAAGTTTCATTAGTCGGTTGGGAGAATTCACTATGTGCTCTTTGAGTTTAACCCGGTCAGCCGACGTTGAGGCTCACAAAATGATTTTTAACATATTAAATGTTCTTAAGAGGAAGAAATTCATATTGTATTGTTTCGGATTAACGACGCTTCTTGACTGCTAAGGTCCCTGCGTCGGCCCTGCAGTGCATCCCTGCAGCATGATTCGATCTCCGGGTCCCGTATTACCAAGCTAAGGTCAAACCCACTGCGCCACCACAGGACAGAAATTCATATAATAACAAATACATGGATTTCAAAATTCCAAGTGACTATTCCTTGACGTACCCACCCCCTCCTCCTGTTCGCAAAAGTTCGGTTTCACCAAATATAATTTAATGCATTCACTCTTTACAATAGAAACTTTAATTAACTCAATATTTTAAAATAGCCAATTATAAATGTATTGTGATGAAATCAGACCTAGTAACTATTCTTTTGGTGATGACATGAACCTCCATAGTCCCTGGGAAAAGGGCTCTTAGTTACACAATCATGTTCATAAAAAAAAACAAATAGATTAAATTGGATTATCAGCCGCCGAAGTTCAGTTATTAGAGCCTTAGACTTTTAATCAGAATGCCATGGGTTCAATCCTTAATCGGGAATTTCTATTTACAATTACGGTTTTGTGTCTTATTTATGGTTATTTTTCTGATAATTTACTATTTTTGTAAATGTGCTGCACTTATTTTTGTAAATGTGCTGCACTTATTTTCTTTAACTTGTCAAGCATTTTCATTCAAAAGGGAATGGAGGTCACCCAGTTTCATGATTTGCAACTACATTCATAGTTGATCACTAAATCTATAATTTGTATAATGTATATTATTTGTTGGTTTATTTGTACTAGTTTCAATGATATATGTTAGATAGACTGTGAAGCAATAGTTTTTGTTCGTTTTAAGTTTCAACTTCGCTCTTTACTTCCCTCAGATTTTTTTTTTTTATTTTTTTATTAAATAAGTTTCATAAGCCGTGCGCCTGTCCAAAGAATAATCGTGCTTTGGCTTTTCCGCACTTTTCAAAAACGGGTTTGAAGCTTCAAAACCTAAGAATCACTCCATTTTTTTTCCTGAGTTGATTTGTAGGGGGAAAAAATTATATTATCCGGCTGTTTTTTGTTGTTGTTTTTTTAAACTGACAAATTTGTTTCAGTTTCGTGTTGAAAATTTACTCCTACATTGAGTTATTGGGAAAAAACGGAATCACATTCACGGTTTTGCCTAGGGACTTCAGAGAACGAAAATCGTGAATGTAAAGGAGGAAACGTAAAATTCTCGGTTTTGCCTTGGGAAGCCATGGCAAAAGCGTGAGTATTATATTATTATACGTTTTTGAGTCAAGTTCATCGTCGTAACTCTCCTTGTCTGCCAAACCCCGGACGCCATCACCTATCAGTATGGAATCCCAGAAATGTCTTTTATCAAGTGAAGAATACGGCAAGAGACGTTCACGATTTTCTTCTTTTTCACCTCTGTTCTCGAGTCTACATTCAGGTAAAGGACCTTTTTTCTTCGCGCTTTTCTACAAGAATTCACACTTGGAGTAAAACTCCTCGCCGAAATCGAGTTTGTAAAAAGGAAAAAAATGCCCTCTGACAAATTTAACCTCCACAGCATCAGTTATTTTGAGCGCAAGTTTGACCAACTTCTTTTCGCTTTTCCTTATGCGGAAATCTTCCATTTGCATTGGCAATACTTCTACCGGCTTGCTTCTTGACTCTTTGATAACCGTGTAAAGACTTTCAAAATCATATATCTGCCCCAACTGCAAAGATTTTCTTTTCAATATTGCCATGAAGAAGGTATTTATGAAACCATGTGAGTATGGCCTATGTTCAGAAACTTGAGACGGATTTCCTTCAGATCCAGGTGGCTATGATCATTGACAAGTAAAGTATTTGCTGTTGAAAGGGTTCAGATCTTATTCTGATTTGTGCAGTTGTCAGCCCAGAACTCAAAAATTTCCGCGCCCAGGAAGTTCTCCATTACCTTGACGAATGCACTTGTTGTGACGTTGTCAGCGTCGTGTTTCTGAACAGCTTCGTGCCAAACGACGGAAACAGAGTTTTCGTCCAGTTTTAGATTCACAGGGCAAAATGGTTCGTTGAAAATAACAAGTCGACTTGTGAAAATGCACTCCTTTATCACTGTCATCAAGGGCAGAAGCAAAACTTTCTGCATGTCGGCACAAAAAATCTTTTCTTCGTCACTTTGTTCATACACTTTCTTTCACTATAAATTTTGTCACTCTTAATTTTCGTTTGGACCTTTCCCACATCAAGGTTTCAGTATCTGTAATGTCAACATTCACCGCTTTGTTGTCATGGTTCAAGCAGATGTCGCACATATCGCACGTTGGCTTCTTCAGAGATATATTCATTAACAACAGTACATTCCGATACACTTCAACTGAGGCTTTTACAAACGGAAATTTCTTACGGAAGTCTTTACGCATCGGATTGATTGTAAGAAAGCGATCGAAATCCTATTCGGTGCATTGTACCTTCTGTAGTCACACGGGTTGGGTGAAAAATGCTTTTATGATGTTTGATTTCTTCGTTTACGTTGATTTAGCGGTTCCCACCACGTCGCTCAGTCAGCAAACTGTCTTCTTCTTCAACTTTTTCTATAACCTTATGTAGTTCGTGCACCACTGAGCCATTTTTGTACCCAAGAGTACCCAATACCCAACATTTTTCGGCATACAGTTTCTCTTGAGTCAACTGTCAGAGACTCAAAAAAGTAAACTGTTTTCTTTTTTTCCTTTGATCTGTTTCTTCCACGGGTATGCAACCGGATTTCCCTGTATTCAGTGTTTCAGAGTTTAATTCTAGAAAAAGAGAACACTCTTTTCATCTCTGTTCGTAAGAAAAGTTCCAATAATTTTCATTAGTCTGATTCACTTCCATTTCATGTTGCAGGTTTCCTTGTATTCGTCAAGTACGGGATGTTCCTTCGAGCTTTCTAGGTTGTTTCCTCGATGGTGTTGGCCACTTTGTAGTACTTAAATTAGCTGAAACTGCAGTGCTTATTCCAACTTCTGCAATTAACAATTGACTGAGGTTCAGCTTGAGACGTCTGGAGGTCCAACATTGACGCGCTAAGATGGACTGGTTCAGCATTTGAGCTATAGTTTCTGTCCGGAACATAGCCTCTAACTGAGTAGCAACCTCCAACTATAAACTCATCAACTTGTCCCTACAGCGCTAGTTTCAACTTCTACACTTACAATTGATTGAGGTTCAAATTCAGAGGTCTGAAGCTCCAACATTGACGCGTTAAGATGGACTGGTTCAGCAACTGAGTTTCTGTCTGGAACGTGGCCTCCCACTGTGTTGTTAGATGTTTCCAGTGGTTTAGGCAAAATGGGGTCAGAATTCAGATTAAAAAAAGCTTGCATCATTATCGAGACGAGGGCTCATCTCACCAAAATATTCCGGACACAATCCCAGAGGCTTCAAATTCGTAAAGACAGGACTTTTCTCATATTCGTTGAACTAAGTGCTGCTGATGGTTCTACAGCTGTTACCAGCGTTGCTGATGGTTCTAAAGTTGTTACGAAAGTACCTGGGAGTAGAGTAGATGGTTCTACGTTAAAGCTGGAACTGTTTAAATTTGTATCTGAAGCGCGTGACATCAGCTCTTCGATCGAATGATGATTGCCCAACCATGTCCTAACTTTCTTCCGGTACGAAATATCTTTGTCTTAGGATCAGCTCATTTCTATTTGTCCCACCTTTCCTTCCTACCTTAACACGTATTTCTTTAGTTAAATTAAACAGTTTCTTTCCTCTGGAAAACTTCAATATCAATAGAGGATTCGCTAACAAAGCTGTGAAAGTAACATGGTAAAACCATGAATGCGTCAGTTCGTCATTATTACTGGCTTTCTAATTGGTGGAAATACATTCACGGTTTTGACATGGGTTCTATGTTCCACGTTCACGGTTTTGCTGCAAGTTGGCAACAACATATTCACGGTTTTGCCACGATTCACTTATGCAAGTTGGCAACAACATATTCACGGTTTTGCTACGATTTACTAAATTAACCTGACTTATACCTGATTTACCTGACTATAGAAAGAGTCAGGATAGACGAATTTGGACTGCATCAATGAAAAGAGCGAGGTCGAAATAGTATTTTGTTGAGGATTGCAATAAACAAGATGTTCGTAGTCTATTTATTTTGCGTAAACACTAAATTCTAGGTTACAGTGAGTATGGGTAGGCTACACCAACTAGCAAAAGTTACAAACTCCTTTTCACTGAAGATGATTGTACCCTAACAGACGATTATTAGTTACAAGTCCCCTGCTTGTCTTATCACAAACAAATAATAAGTACATCAACTAGCCAAAGTTGCAAACCCCTTATTGCTGAAGATAATTATGGTCTAACAGCCGACTGTAGCTTACAAGTCCACTCAGGCTAATAATCTAAGAAAGTTCCTGAAGAGAAAATAGAAAAAGGCAGCTTCTGAGTATTACAATAGTAAAATTAAGGATATGTATTCTAACAAGCCCAAACAATGGTACAGGAAAATTAGAGACTTGCAAAAAAAACCTGTTGAAGTTACTTTAAAATGAGCCATTAAACAGCTCTCTATGATTTTCCAGTTCCCCGCTCGCTGAGGAGGAAAGAAGAAGTACGATATTCTGCATCAAAGGCAGTACTTCGTACCCAACTTCTTTAGGCATCAAACAGATATTTTACGATTGTGCTGTTACAACAGGGCTGGAAAACTCAATATTCTAGGTTCTATTTACTGTCAAAACTTGTGTTGGAGTCTTACTCTGGCACAGAGACAAGGAAATTGATATCAGTACTGTTTTTGGCTGTTATAAAATTTCAGTTTACTTTTTTTGCAAAGCGAGGTAGTTTTTATAACATTGTTGTTTTTAAGTGGGTTTATATAATAGAAAGTAAACGTATGAGAAGTGTAAACATATTATTAATTTATGTTTTGGATTTTGCTGAACCCATGGTGGCCACTTAATAGCTTATTTTCATCTAATTATAGCTCTGCATAATATGGCATATCACCTCCTCTGCTCATCCTAGAACATTAAAATAAAGGCAAAACTCTTTAGAAATACCTGAACTTTAATAAAGCTTTGCATAAGTATACACTTAAAACTAATTATATGAGTCAAAATACTCATTCAAAGGCCAGAGTAGCCATTAAAAAAAAAAGATTTTAGAAAAATGGTTTATAAAAAGAAGGCAAATAATTATGTACTTATTTTTTTTTTTAACCAGTATAGATTGGTCTCTGACTTCTCAGTTTCAATCAGTTGAATGGCATCAATTTTTTTCATTCATTTACTGATGAAATGTTAAAAAGAATGGAAATTCACACCACTTGAGTTGACCACAGAAATGGAATGCGACTACAACATTATTTCAGAATTTCTCACCTTCTCAAAACCAACCAGTCACAAAATATAGTTATGTTTTTGTATAAGAGTTACATATATTTGTAAAATTGTACAAACTGCTATATATACCACTGAGGAATTTTATTCTTATTTTGATATACACGCCATTCAATCATATTTTCATGATTGGTTGTTTACAAACCAAAATTTTTATAGGACAACTCTTTCACTTAATACTAAATCTGAACTGTTTTTTTTTTTAATTTTTACTTTTGTGCTCAACAGACATATTGAGATTTAAACATTTACACTGTATATCTGGATATGTCAAGATTAAAAAAAGTAATTAGAAACCAACCACAGCTTGAAATCTTGAGAATTTAAACCACCAAATTATACCTATCAAATACAAAAATTACAATTACATATTTATTTATGTTTTTTAGAAGTATTTTGACTCATATACTTAGTTTCAAGCACATATCTACAAGCATCTTTATTTGGGGTTCATACTTTTTGACAATTTTGGTTCTATTCAAATATTTTAGGATGAATAGAAGAGGAAATACTAATGAACAGCTGTAGACTGGCAGGACTCAAGACTGACAGCACTTGCTATTATAAATGCTCACCAAAATATTTAGGTTGAAATTGACAGTGTAAAAAATAGAAATGGTGATAGTACAAATAAAGAAATAGACTTTTTCTTATGAAAGTGTGAATTCTGTAATTTAAGCAATATAAACCAAACTTTAAAAAGTGGAAAGATACACTTTACTGCTATGAAAAGTGAAATTAAGATTAGAAATTTGATATTTTGTCAAAGTTGACACAGTTTAATAAAACATTATTTTTTAAAAGAAATAGTGACTAGTTAATACTTTATTATTTGTACTTAGAACCCTGTTTTCAAATGTCTTCAAAGCATTTCTGTCTCTTTGTTCATTTTTCTTGTTACACCCCAAAAAGAACTAACTAATGTTTGATAAATCTCAAATGAATATAAAAGTTGTATCTTAATCCTCATTTCCTACTCTTCATTACTATCATAATCACTAAGCAATACCACAAAGTTAGGTAACATGCTAAATGGTTTGACCTGTTTCATAAAGAATGTATTACCCCAAAAGATGGTTCAAGATCATTTTATCTTTTTTTTGAAAATAGAAAGCTTAAATCACTCACTAAAGTGGCTAGAAGCCCAAAGGCAAAAAATTATGCAGACAATATAAAACCTTTATTTTAAAGATGAGCATCTTTTTAGTTTTTCATTGTGGGGTAGTTTTTATAATGTAGGTTACTATTTTTTTTATCAATGTTTGTGTACAGTTTTAATTTCAACAAATTTATAAGAGCTTTAACCCTCACCAGGCTTTAGAATAAATTTATGACCATTTCCTATACTTGCCTATGATTGATAATTGTTGAGGTTCCTTTTAAATTGCTGGTATTTGTTTTTTTTTTTACAAGTTTATTGAAGCAACCTATTATAATAATAATGATAATTTATGTGACCCACTTGAAACAGAGTATAGAAACAAACACACAGAAAAAAAAACAAATTCTGATAACACATTAAATTACTGTAGAAAACATTTTAGAAGATCATGAAAAGGGTTAATAGTAAAATATATTGAGTCGGATAGTTTCTGGTGTAGCACTTTAAGTTTATTTAAAAAATCTGGAGCCCAGAAATTTGTTACCATATCACTGTTCTTGTACCAGGGAGGAAGATACAACAAAAAATGGAGGAAACGAAAATAAGATGACTTTAAACCTTTTCTTTTTAACCTTTAAACCTTTTCTTTTTAAACAGGATATAATCCAGAAAGATATAAAAACGAGTGATCACAAAAGCAAGAATAAATTTGTGAATAGGCTTTGTGGTTGTATTTCCCCCTGTTTGCAACAATTTTAGAATAACCCACTTGAAGTTTAACCTTAGCATCAGAAACAATTTTATTACAAAAAGAGACTAAATTGTTATAAAGGGTAATGCCCAACCACCTTAAAGAAGTCACACACAGAATGCTAAATTCAGAACAATTAAGTCTAGAATATTGGTTAGAAGAAGGACCAAAATTAAGGAATTCACATTTATCAGGGTTAAGGGTTAGACCAACATTTGAGAAAGCAGTAGAGATAGAACAAACAGAAGTCGAAAGCCCAGATTTAGTTCTACTAATGAGAAGAATATTGTCTGCATAAGCAAGATATGAGACATTTGAACTACCTAAAAGGTAAGTTGTTGGAAGACTATTTAAAATATCAGCAATACAAATTTTGAAAATTGATGGAGATAAAACTCCACCTTGTCTTATGGTGATCTTTAATATAGAAGGATCAGAAGGGGAAGATTTAACATAAAGGAAAGAATGACCATACCAAGATTTTAATAAAGAAACAATAGAAACATTCACTCCACATTTAAGCAAAGAAAACAGGGCTTGGGAGTGAACTACAGAATCAAAAGCCTTAGATAGATCTAAAGAACAAAAATAAAGATCATAGCCCTTCCCAAAAGCATCAGAAAGCAGAGTAGAAAGAACTTTATGGGCATGCTGACATCCCAGACCACACTGAAAACCAAACTGGTTAACTCCAAAATTTATATTATCTGTTATAGAAGGGAGAAGTAAATACTCAAGGACTTTGCTTAAGGTACAAGAAATAGTTATAGGACAATAAGATGAACATGAAAATGGATCTTTCCCCCTTTTTAAAATAGAAGTAACTGTGCCACACAAGAAACTGTCTGGGACAATGGAATAACACAAACACATTTGAAAAAGTAGTTGTAAATGCAATATTAAAGGGGTGCAATCAGGTTTTAAATGATTCACTGATATTCCATCAGTGTCAACTGACTTAGACTTAAACCTTTTAATAACCAGGTAAATTGAATCAGCAGATTATGTGCCCCCTGCTGAAGAAAATCTTGGATCCAAACCTGTAAAAGGTTTTGTTAGGGAAAAAACATTCAGGGATGGGTCTACAGGCTAAAGTATGCCCTGGGAAGGGATTTTAAAATACCTACCTCTACTTCTTTGTCTTCTATGGGGTCCTGACCTTGCAAAATAATTTTGCAAGGTTAAACCTTGAAAACAAATCTTCTGCTTTAATAAAATACAACAAAACTATTTTCACCTTTACAACTTTGCTCAGTCCAAATTTATGAGGTTTTAAAAATATGCAAATACATTTCATAAATTTTGAAAAAGAACATTGACATGGCTTAAAATTCTACTTAAATAACAGAATTTGCATTGTCAGAACTAAAGCCAGAGAAAAAGAAACTGGTAACTGAAAATTAAGGTAAAATGTTGCTTTGTCAAAATTTCAATAGGTACAGACTTGTCAAGTAGGCAAGTTTCTAGGACATGGAAATCAGAAAAGACTTCTGTAGAAGCTGTTGTTGTTTTTATTGTACGTAGAAGCTTGGGAATACCTTCCCGGAGTTTATTTTTGACCTTGGATTCATTACTGAAAGTTTCATTTTTCTAACCTAACCCCTTTTCACAAATAGTAGTCAAACTAGAATTTTACCTAAACCTCTTATTTGATTATTCAGAGGTTTTAATCCATAATTTCCATGTAACTCTCTTCCACAACGAAAATTTTCTAGCTTTGCAACTAAAGGTAAGAAATTATTAAAGAGAAAATAATGTCTGGATTTAGAAAATACCACAGCATATTCATAACCATACATGGAACATAACTAACGTAAGAGCTTTCTTATATCAATAGTATTCTAGGGCTATATAGTTGCAGAACATGTTCGATTTAACAGATTGACCTAGGTTAGGGTCAACCTTATTCTTCTTCTTCTTCTTCTTGATTGGTTATCTGGAGACGCAAGTGCATAATCTCCATGCAATTTCTTTATTTATTCCAATTAAATCCTAACTAAATCCATGCAAGGTCTGAAGCTGAAAGTACATTTCCTATTCTATTAATAAGAGTGGCATAATGGCTTGTATTTTGTGGGGGAAATAGTATAGGCACTTCACCATAACTGAAGTTCAATGATTCGCATATTTGTTTCACTGCAGACCTTAGGTTTTCTGTGATATGGCACTCTTCCAATAGGTGTCGAATGGACTGTATATCACTTGCAAAATCACACATATTTGTTTCACTTAAATTTAATTTCTTCAAGTGTTCTTTTGTCGCGGCATGCTGGGTTCTCAATCGAAATATAATGTTTACTGCTTTTCGTGTAATTGGTATATATTTTTTATTTGGAGTCTTTCCTTTAAAATATTCTACATAACGATTACTAGAATTTTCAAGGTTCCGATTTATTTCTGATTCCTTTAATAGCCAGGTAATCCTTCGATATTTTGAATAGGAATTCGTGCACTCTGAACTTATGCCCAATTAACTGCCTCTATGACGGAAATCTTCATTGTTTTCTGAGCTTTTTCTGGGGTTCTCCCTTTTGCCCATGAGACAATATCGTTGGCAAATATTTGGCCGTCTACATTCTTAAAAGGGAAATCTGCCAATACTAAATTAAAAAGAAGAGGACTTAGGACACCTCCCTGTGGCACACCTTTAGTGAATTGTATCTTATCCGAGAGGGTCAACCTTATAGTTCTCTAGTTTAAAGAATTCTAAGTAATTAATATCTGTAATCAAAATTTTACAGATAGCAGCCTTCACTCAGCATAACTGACAAATGTTTTGTTTGTTATGGCTGTTTCAGACCAAAACGCAAAAATTACGTTTATGGTTTATGTTTACGGTTTCAAGTAGCTAATCTTTCAGACTAATTTATTTTTCCTTCTGACCAAAGTGACCAAAAACTCTACAAAAAACCTCTGTAAGTCCCTAAACCAGGAATACCCTAACCGTATAAAAATTTAGGCAGGGGATCTTAAGTAGGGTGTCCTTCAGAGAATTTTCTGGGCTAAAGGAATCTTAAATTTTGGTGAGAATAGGGTGGTTTTAAAAAGCCCGACAATGGGGCTACAAAAATTTGACTTACTCTAATGTGCCAAAAAAAAAAAAAATACTATTTTGGCTCGGATCCCTAGAAACTAGGCCTGATTAAGGATCAAAAGTTTTTATCCACTTGTCTTGGAACTAAAACCATAAAATTTTTGGGCCATAAGGACTGCTTCACGGGAAAAAATTGAAAAAAGAAAATACTGGATCACGAAAAATAAGGATAAAACGGTAAAAAAATATCATCGTTTTATCCCAAATGGGACCTGACAAAGGGACAAAAAAGATTGTTCAACCTGCTTATTTTATTTGACTGAAGAGACTAAACACCAAGTTAAAAACTAAGGAACGTTTGTAAAAAATCAACAGAAACTGAGCGAAAAAATACGTCCTCATACAACTCTAAAAAGTGCAACTTCCTGACTGCTGTAGCAAAAGACAAACGTTGTCATTGATTGGAAGTAAACTATTCGAACTCTCCTATCAGAAACCCCTATATACTCAGCTTACTGTCCCTTAGCTTGAACAACGAGGAAAATGTACTGGTTTGAAAAAAAGAAAATTTGCTTGAACTACGACATTCTGTATCAAAGGCATCTTTTTTCCGTTCTTTCTCCTCAGCTATCAGGGCACTGGAACATCATAGAGAGGTGTTTAATGGCTCATTGGAAAGGAAACTGATCTATTTAAAAATATTTTGTAATTTACGAAAAGAATTTAAAAAATAGAATCAGGGTTGCGGCGATAGCTAGCAACCTAGAAAGAGACGATCACTCCCTATAGTAAAAAATAAAATAGCCCATAACTTCTAAAACTACAGTCAGATAAAAAAAAGAAAATACATTATTAGAACCACCTTGCTGATATATAGGAAACTAATTTGTCCTTGGTCTGAATAGCGAGGAAAATTTATTGGGTTAAAAAACCAGAAAATAGACTTGTACTACCATATTCTGCGTCGACGGCATCTTTTTCTGTTTTTTCCTCCTCAGCGAGCGGGGAACTGGAAAATCATAGAGAGTTGTTTAATGGCTCATTTTAAAGGAAATTGATGATTTAAAAAACTTTTTGTAATTAACAAAAATAATTTTTACAATACAATCATTTTTTTACGAAAAACTGTATTTTATATGGCTGTGTAGTAAAAATTTTGTTCATATATTATTGCAGACGAAAATCAAAATAGGATTTTTAACATTATAAAAAAATGTAGATAGTTATATAAAATGCAGTCGTTCTTTTAGGTATTTAAAACAAATTATTCAAAAACGATCATTAAAAAAACAAACCCTTTCAAATTTTGGACATAGGTTTCCAGGTTGCAGCGGTAGCGTGCAACCTAGTAAGAGACGATCACGTCCAATACCAAGAAATGTAATAGCCCATAACTCCTGAAAATAGTGTCAGATCAAAAGGAGAACCCGAGTTGCAGCGGTATTACAAGCAAACTAGTAGGAGATGGTTACGTCCAATACTAAGAAATACAATGGTCCATAACTCCCAAAAATGGTTTCAGATCGAAGCACTAAGCAAATTATTACAACCACCTTGTCCGAAACTTTTATATATTAGTCTCTTGGCTTGAACAAGAAAAAGAATATTTTAGCTAAAAAAACAATAAAAGTAGCTTGAACTATGATATTCTGCGGCAAAAGCATCTTTTTCTTGTTTTTCATCTCCTCGGCTAGGTGGGTACTGAACATTATAGAGATCTGTTTAATAGCTAATTTTAAAGGAAATTACTACATCTCTTGCCTTTTATAATAAAAACAAATAGTTTTTTTTAAGTAGAAAAATTTTTCACAAAAATACTGCATTTTCATGTACAAGCTTGATTAATGACGTCATAGTCGTAGGTTGTAACCATATATGGCGCAATAAGTGAATGCAGCATTTACACACGTTTATCTTTAGACAAGATAATATCTATATCTATATATCTATATATATAAAAATAAGTTGTCTGTCTGTGTGTCTGTCTGTCAGGTGACGTCATGTTTCTGTGTCGACTGACGTCATGAAGTTAGTTGTCGTAATTTTTGCTATGACGGTGACGTCATTAAAGATATTTAAGACTTATATGTTCACGTAGAAATCTATTAATGTTTAAGTTTAAAATGACTGATGAACTTACAATGGCAAAAGCCGAAGAAGATGCTCAAAGAGTCTATGCCAAAAAACTTGCTGCTGATAGAGAAAGTCAGAAAAGAAAGCATGCCGAGGAATCAAAAGAACAGCAAGGAAACAGGCTTGAGGCTAAAGAACGCAAAACCGCGCAGTTAGATGAAGATCCACCTGGACAGCGAGAGTCAAAACATATCAAAACTGAAAATGATAGCGATGATGATTGGGCTTGGGATTTTGACTTGGATAAGGTCATCAATGCCTACCAGATTTTAGTTAAAAAAACAAAGGTTCGGCGATATGTATTTCATAGTGAAGCCGACTCTACACCGTAGAGTCGATAGGACCCACGATAGGAAGACTCTACACCGTTCACCCCAATCAACATGAATGCTTCTTTCTATGCCTGCTTTTGGTGAATGTACCCGGTCCGACATCCTTTGAGTATTTGAGAACTGTAAACGGTACTATACATGACACTTACCGTAGTGCATGCCAAGCTCTGAATTTATTGGAGAATGAACAACACTGGGATAACTGCATCAATGACGCGTGCGAAACGTCAACCCCAAGTCAAATTCGTGCATTGTTTGGCATCATTTTAACAACTTGCTCTCCATCAGCTCCTACAGAGTTATGGGAAAAATATAAGTAAAAAATGTCCGAAGATAAACTCCATCGAAAACAGTTAGAGACGTCAGATATGACTTTTGATTCTACATCAGAAATTTATAACTACACTTTAGTTATTATAGAAGATTTGTGCATACGTATGGCAAACAAACCTCTTCAGGATTTGGGAATGCCTTCACCTAACCGTATCGCTGCTGTTTCGACATGTGTAGAATTGGATCGTGAACAAAGTTACAGTACGAGTGATCTATTGTCTTATGTACAAAATAACATTTCCAAGTTAACGTCGGAACAAAAAGACATTTATGATACGATAGACTCAATTTCAGGACGTATACAACTACCTGCTGATTTCTGTAATTTAGTGACGTCCAAAAATGAATTGATTGAAAAAGTATTTCCGAATATTCTAAAAAATTATAAAAATAATAAATGGCTAAGTGAAAGAGCGATTCTCGCACCCAAAAATATAGACGTCCACGAAATCAACAATATTGTTTTGACCAAGATTCGAGACCAGGCAGTCCTTTACAAGTCAGTCGACACAGTTTTGGAACCAAATGAAGCGGTTAATTATCCATCTGAATTTTTAAATTCCATAGATCTTTCAGGGTTTCCACCACACGTGCTACAACTAGAAATAGGCGTACCAATAATACTGTTAAGAAATATCAACCCACCAAAGCTTTGCAATGGCACGCGACTTGCCGTAAAAAAAAAACAATGGAAAACCTAATTGAGGCCACAATTTTGACAGGGCCTTTTGAGGGTGAGGCTGTTCTTATTCCTCGCATTCCCATGATTCCAACGGATCTGCCTTTTCAATTTAAAAGATTGCAATTCCCAATTCGATTAGCATTTGCAATCACCATTAACAAAGCTCAAGGTCAATCATTAGAAAAATGTGGTATAGATCTTAATACTGATTGTTTTTCCCATGGACAATTGTACGCTGCATGTTCGAGGGTCGGTAAACCTGACAATCTATTTATATGCAGCGACAATTGGACAGCGAAGAATGTTGTATATTCGCAAGTTTTACGCAGTTAATTTGTATTGTATCTATCTATCTATCTATCTATATAAAAACGAGTTGTGTGTATGCATGTTTGTTTGTTTGTAAAAAGAGCGTTTGCATATGACGTCATTATTAGTACATACGGCTTTGTATATGCACAGACAATGGGAAAGTCAAGAATGTTGTATATTCGCAATTTTTACGTAGTTTAACTCCTGCAGACAAAATGAATACTTGCCTGAAAAATTCTAATTTATGGCCACACGTAAAAATATTAAAATTAACTACAAATATGCGTCTTCGATTGCAAAACGATGACTCTGGTCAAACATTTTCAGATCAATTGCTGGCAATTGGAAGCGGAAAGCTCCCAGTAGTGGGAAAGCCAAGAATGTTGTATATTCGCAATTTTTACGTAGTTTGAAACACATATATAAATCTATCTATATTCACAGGTGGGACACAGGGACACAACTACAATGGCGCGTAACTAATATGGCGCGTAACGACTTACGCGCGCGGGGGGGCTTGGGGGGGCGCGAAGCGCCCCACCAACTAGGTGTTGGGGTGGCGCGAAGCGCCACCCCAACAGCTAGTATATCTATATAAAAATAAGTTGTCTGTGGGTTATGTCTGTTACACTTTGTCTGTTACGCCAGATTATATCTTCTATATATATAAAAATAAGTTGTATGTATTTTTGTGTTGAGGGTTTAAATGTAAAAACTGGTAATTGCATAAATATTTCGAAATATTTTGACAATAGATTATTGAATTTGAAAACCTTAAAAAAGATACTTAAATTTGAGGTTTATTATAAATTGTTGAGCTTTAGCAAGCTTGGCACGTGGAGATTTCTCCAACTGTCAGTGTTATAGAATGTTACCAAAAAGCAAAACCAGGCTTGCTGTTCAAAGAGAAAGGGCCAGATTAGGAATGTGCAATTTACGTCAAGGAAGGCGTGTCGAGGAACTACCAGAGCAACGCGAAACCAGACTTGCTGCTGAAAGAGAAAGTAAAAACAGAGGGCGTGTCGAGGAATCACAAGAGCAACGTGAAAACAGGCTTGCGGCTTCAAGAGATAATGCTAGATTAGGAATGTGCAATTTATGTCAACGAAGGCGTGTCGTTGAACTACCAGAGCAACTCGAAACCAGACTTGCTACTAAAAGAGAAAGTGAAAAAAGGAAGCGTGTCGAGGAATCACAAGAGCAACGTGAAAACAGGCTTGCGGCTGATAGAGAAAGTGAGAAAAGAAAGCGTGCCGAGGAATCATAAGAGCAACCTGAAAATTATCGCATGGCATTCAGGTACAGCCAAGCGTAACGGTACCACCATCGAAGTAGATAACCAGTGGGTTGTTCCATATTCCCCATTATTATCAAAAACACTTAATGCACACATAAACGTTGAATACTGTAACTCCGTAAAGGCAATCAAATATATGTAAATACGTCAACAAAGGCAGTGACATGGCAGTTTTTGGTTTGCAGTCCGAAATCAAAGATATCGACGAAATCGTACAATATCAAGCTGGAAGATATATAAGCAGTAATGAAGCAGTTTGGAGAATTCTTTCATTTCCGATACAATAACGTAGTCCAGCTGTTGTTCACTTAGCGGTACATTTACAGAATGGTCAACGTGTTTATTTTTCGGAATCCAACGTGCAACAAAGAGCCCTGAATCCACCGGATACAAAGTTGACTGCTTTCTTTTTGCTATGCAAAAATGATTCTTTTGCAAAAAAACTGCAGTATACTGAAGTGCCTTCGTATAACACGTGGAATACTAAAAATAAAGTATTTGAACGTCGAAAACAGGGTAAGTCAGTCGACGGCCAACCTACCATCTTCAAAGATACCACGATAGGAAGACTCTACACCGTTCACCCCAATCAACATGAATGCTTCTTTCTACGCCTGCTTTTGGTGAATGTACCCGGTCCGACGTCCTTTGAGTATTTGAGAACTGTAAACGGTACTATACATGACACTTACCGTAGTGCATGCCAAGCTCTGAATTTATTGGAGAATGACCAACACTGGGATAACTGCATCAATGACGCGTGCGAAACGACAACTCCAAGTCAAATTCGTGCATTGTTTGGCATCATACTAACAACTTGCTCTCCATCAGCTCCTACAGAGTTATGGGAAAAATATAAATCAAAAATGTCCGAAGATATACTCCATCGAAAACGGTTAGAGACGTCAAATATGACTTCTGATTTTACATCAGAAATTTATAACTACACTTTAGTTATTATAGAAGATTTTTGCGTATGTATGGCAAACAAACCTCTTCAGGATTTGGGAATGCCTTCACCTAATCGTACCGCTGCTGTTTCGACATGTGTAGAATTGGATCGTGAACAAAGTTACAGTACGAGTGATCTATTGTCGTATGTACAAAATAACATTTCCAAGTTAACGTCGGAACAAAAAAAACATTTATGATACGATAATGCATTGTGTCGATAACAACGTTGGAGAAATTTTATTTTTGGATGCGCCAGGAGGTACCTGTAAAACGTTTGTGATAAAACTGATTTTGGCATCAATTCGATCAAAAAATGATATAGCGTTGGCAATTGCGTCGTCCGGAACAGCCGCAACGTTGCTACCTGGTAGAAGAACTGCTCATTCCGCTTTGAAATTGCCTCTGAATTTGCATTCTACAGAAACTCCCACGTGCAATATTTTCAAATCATCTGGGATGGGTAAAGTATTGTAGCAATGCAAACTTACTATTTGGGACGAGTGCACAATGGCACACAAAAAATCGCTCGAGGCTCTGGATCAATGTTTGAAAGATTTGCGAGGGAATTCGAAACCCTTTGGCAGCACATTAATATTACTTGCGGGAGATTTCAGGCAAACATTACCTATAATACCTAGATCAACCCCTGCAGACGAAATGAATGCTTGCCTGAAAAATTCTAATTTATGGGCACACGTAAAAACATTAAAATTAACTACAAATATGCGTGTCCGATTGCAAAACGATGACTCTGGTCAAACATTTTCACATCAATTGCTGGCAATTGGAAACGGAAAGCTCCCAGTAGACTCAATTTCAGCACGTATACAGCTACCTGCTGAATTCTGTAATTTAGTGACGTCCAAAAATGAATTGATTGAAAAAGTATTTCCGAATATTCTAAACATTTATAAAAATAATAAATGGCTAAGTGAAAGAGCGATTCTTGCACCCAAAAATATAGACGTCCACGAAATCAACAATATTGTTTTGACCAAGATTCGAGACCAGGCAGTCCTTCACAAGTCAGTCGACACGATTTTGGAACCAAATGAGGCGGTTTATTATCCATCTGAATTGTTAAATTCCGTGGATCTTTCAGGGTTTCCACCACACGTGCTACAACTAAAAATAGGCGTACCAATAATACTGTTAAGAAATATCAACCCACCAAAGCTTTACAATGCCACGCGACTTGCCGTAAAAAAACAATGGAAAACGTAATAGAGGCCACAATTTTGACAGGGCCTGTTGAGGGTGAGGCTGTTCTTATTCCTCACATTCCCATGATTCCAACGGATCTGCCTTTTCAATTTAAAAGATTGCAATTCCCAATTCGATTAGCATTTTTAATAACCATCAACAAAGCTCAAGGTCAATCATTAGAAAAATGTGGTATAGATCTTAATACTGATTGTGATGCGAAGCACCCCCACCAACTAGGTGTTGGGGTGGCGCGAAGCGCCACCCCAACAGCTAGTAAGAAATAAATAATGGATTGATATTGTTCATTATAAACGGGGACTATGTATGATTCCAGTCGTATGATTTTGAAGAATTTTTAATTTGAATTTCTATGGGTCTCAAGTTCCCACCAAAAACAACATTTAATTGAATTATTTTGTTTAATTATTGGATGGAAAGAAGTGTTGTTTGAGTTTGTTGGCTGGTGGAATGTATTTTTGTTTGGAAGGGTTTTGCGACCTGGAGTACGGTAAATGTAGATTTTGTTTTTCCCTTTTTTTCGCTTCTTCTCTTTTTTGAATTTAATTCCAATGTTTCAGGGATTACTCCAAATAAGCGAAACCTTACAGAGGGTTAACTGTTTTGTTGTATTGCTTTTTTTGCTGTTATTTAGTATTTTCTTTATGTTTTTTTCTGTATTTTGTTTAATTAACCCACTATCAATAAGTTTAAAAAAAAAACTATCCCCTGGCTTGGATAACGAAGGAAACTCATTGGCTTGAAAAACAAGAAAATAGGTTCCAAGCACGATATTCTGCATCTACAGCATCTTTTTCTGGTTTTCCCTTCTCTGTGGCTAGCAGGGTACTGAAAAATCAAAGCAAGTGGTTTAACGGCTCATTCGAAAGAAAATCACTACGTCTAGTGCCTTTTGTAATTAAAAAAATTGTTTTCAAAATAGAATTAATTTTTTACGAAAAATTGTATTTTTGTGCGAAACTGTAGTACAAAAATACATTGAAGAACAAACATTGGACTTAGTTATTTGCCTGAGTCTTTGAGGTTCGTCTTTTGCTATTCCAAAGAAGAAAAAGCCATACGCTTTTTCCTGTTTGTAATCAGTACACATCTAGGTAAAGTCTTAACGGTAAGTTGGTGGTCACGGTTGTGTGACAAAAGTGGATATCTGGGTTGCAGCGGTAGATAGCAACCAAGTGAGAGACTATCACGCCCAATGGCAAGAAATATAATAACACATTTTTCCTAAAAATGGAGTCAGATCGAAACAAGAAGTACACTATTAGATCCACCTTGTCATAACCACTCTATAAAAAAAACCAACGTCCTTTGGCTTGAACAACAAGGGAAATATATTGGCTTGAAAATGAAGAAAAGTGGCTGCAACCAGGAAATTCTGCATCGAGGCCATCTTTGTTTTCCTTTTTTTTGCTCCGCAGCTGATCGCTGTGAATATTTTCGCTGGAACATCGTGGAGAGTTGTTTAATTTCTGATTTTAAAGGTAATTGATGTGTTTAAAAAACATTTCTAGTTTCCGAAACAATTTTTTTAATAGAATGTACTTCTTACGAAAAACTGTATTTTAATGTAAAAGATTGATGAATGACGGCATAATCCTAGGTTGCAACCATATATGACGTAAAAGTAACTGCGATACTATAATGTTAGCTATAATTGAATCAGTAGATAATCCCTAATGTTATTATCCAAACTACAAAAATATTTATGGTGTCTGAGCCATAATATTTATTTTTTAATTCAAACTAGAAAAATTATTTCAAAATTAGTTGAATTTTGATTGGCTCTAACAACTTGACGCGTGTTTTAATGGGTATAAGATTAAGCATTGAATAGATAGTGTAACAATCTTAAGTATGAGTTCCACTGCTGGTGAACAAAAAACTTTAAACCCCAGCCATAGCCGCAAATTTTTGGATGGCTCCGATTTTCAATCTTGCACAAAAAAGGATGCCAAAGCACAGATAGTCAAAGAATTGGAAAAGTTGCTCCTCACTGCACCATCACCCCTTAAAGAGCAAAAAGAGAAAGAATTTGAAGGGTTTCAAAAACTGTATTCAAAATTTCTGGAAGATGATGGAGCAAAACTTCAATGGGAAAAAATTCAAAAGTTACCTGAAGATTCGGTGAGAGACTATAAAAATTTGGAAGCTCCCAGAGACCATGAAATTACAGACATGTTGAGGAAGTTAGTCGTCGTAAAGTTAAATGGCGGTCTGGGCACGTCCATGGGCTGTCAAGGTCCAAAATCTGTCATTGCAGTCCAGAACAATTTAACATTTTTGGATTTGACTGTTCAACAAATTGAGTATTTAAACAAGAAATACAATGCCAATGTTCCACTAGTGCTTATCAATTCATTTAACACGGATGAAGACACAATTAAGGTGATTAGAAAATATACAAATTTGGATATACGGATTGAAACTTTCCACCAATCTTGCTATCCGAGGATTCACAGAGAATCTCAAGCACCTATTGCCAGGAATTGCTTAATTGAAGATGACCAAGAAGCTTGGTACCCACCTGGCCATGGTGATTTCTACGCGTCATTTGCCAACTCTGGATTACTTGACAATCTTCTTAATGAAGGATATGAATATTGTTTTATATCAAATATCGACAACCTTGGCGCTACAGTGGATATGAATATTCTTAATATGCTTATGAACCCTCAAAATGGATCTCCTGTCGAGTTTTTAATGGAAGTCACAGACAAAACAAGGGCAGACGTTAAGGGTGGCACATTCATTCAATATGAAGAGAAGCTCCGTTTGCTTGAGATTGCTCAAGTGCCAGACCAGCATATTGATGAGTTTAAATCAATTAAAACATTCAAAATCTTCAACACAAATAACCTGTGGATTTGTTTGGATGCCATTAAGCGAGCTATCGACGAAAACACTCTTGATATGGAAGTAATTGTTAACCCCAAAACACTTAAAAATGGTGTTGATGTTTTACAGCTTGAGACAGCTGTCGGTGCTGCTATGAAATCGTTTGACAGTGGAATTGGTTTAAATGTTCCTCGTTCCCGTTTCTTGCCCGTGAAGAAGACACAAGATCTTTTGTTTCTGAAGAGTAACTTGTATCACTTCAAAAATGGTAGTCTCACGATGAATCCTCTTAGAAGTTTCCCATCAACCCCACTCATTAAGCTGGAAGATAATCACTTTGCAAATGTGGCCGATTTCCTGCGTCGCTTCGAGACAATCCCCGATGTTCTTGAATTAGATCATTTAACGGTGTCTGATGATGTTACATTTGGCCGTAATGTTTCATTGAAGGGAACAGTAATTATTATTGCAAATCAGGGTGAAAGAATTAATATCCCCTCTTGTGCTCTGCTAGAGAACAAAATCGTGTCTGGTAATCTACGCATTTTGGACCATTAGTAGCAGTTTTCTTTAAAAAGCATATGAAGAACCAACTTTACTTTATTCCCAAAGTGAAGAGATTCCTCAACCAAAGTCAATTCGAATTCGGAGAAGGACATTCAACAGAAGATACGCTGATGTCACTGAGCTTTTTTGTGAACAAAGCACGTGACCTTGGACTTATTCCGACTGCTATCTTGCTGTACATTAAAAAGCCTCTGACAGTGAAGATCATCGAATTCTACTAAGTAAATTCAATTACATCGGGGCTAAAGGAAAGACACTGGAATGGCTCCAGTCCTAACTTAGCATCCGGTGCAATTACATAAGAGAAGATCTGTTGAACAATATCGTGGGTAACTTCGGAGTGCCGCAGGGATCGATCCTAAGTCCATGAGAATAACTTAAGTCGTGTCCTAAACCCAAATTTCAAGACTTAAAGGTGCTGAAAACTATGCTGCAGTGAAGACATTTCCATTGATGACAGTGACTCTGATGAGCTGGTGGCATTCGCACATGACACTACAATGGCTTCCTGTCATACTGGCATGTCAGCACTCTAGAGTAAACTACATGTCATCTTGGAGGAAACTTACACGTGGATGGATGTAAATCAGCTTGTAACTAGCGTATCGTGTTCGTTTTCGAGGACTGGTTTCATCCAGAGATAACGAAAAGTATGACTTCTCGAAAAACGATTAGGCGACCAGAAACGGGTTTTGCCATGTGTCTCGGTGTAGCTCTGGACAAAAGCCTTTCCTTTTTACACCACATAGAGGCTGTGGAACTGAAGCTCTCTCACAATCTTGGCATTATCAAGAAACTGAAGTACACATTTCCTCAAAAAAATCCTTCGTCTACTTTACAGCAGACTTCTGAAGCCTCATCTCCAGTATTGTTTGACAATTTAGCAGTGAACGTTCAAATCACGCGTCAGAAGACTTGATTCAATCCACAGGCGTCTACTGAAAATAATTAGAAGTAGAGATGACTGTCTCTCCCTTGGTTCACCCTACCGTCTGTCATGTACAGTTAAGTTTTAATGTTCTTCCCCGGGTCACTGACATCTCCTTTCCGCAATCGCTTTAGGTGGACATCTGAACAATATGATCAAAACACCGGTTCTGCTTTTGACATCTGGGTGAGACAAACACCAACGGTGAGCTCGGATGTTTTCCCGGATGTGACTTTCACTCAGAGTGGAACATGCTTCCACAAGAGCTAAAATACAAGAACTCCATTGAGATCTTTAAAAATGATTTAAAGCAACATTTAGGGAAAGATCGAATAATTAGATATTAGATTGAATTAAAATAAGTTTGGTATTTAAGATTATTTTATAGTTAAATAGGTGAGGTATTTGTCCTTCTAGGGAGGAAGGGAGGAACCTGATAGTTTGGGCAATAAGTATTTGTCGAGGAGGAGTGTAGTTATCTTGGAGGCGTGTAGGAGAGTGAAGTGAGAACTGTTCCATATGATGAATCTTTGCGTTTATGGGTCTCAACGTCAATTGTGCAACAAAGTAGTGTCCTTTATGTTATTTTATTTTCTTTTTAAAATAAACCTGATTGAACTTGAACTAAGACGAAGACTCTCTAGATGATCCTAACTTCACCGAATTTTAGATCAGGTTAGGTAACTACAACAACACAAAAACTAGCTAAAGGAAAGTATTAATGCTTAACAACACAATATATGCGCAATTATGAGAAAAAAAAGTTTTTATACTCTCTGAAAGACTAATCCTACTTAGACAGTATTAAAGGTTTTGTTTGTTCGCACGCGAACACACGGTTGATTAACAAGAGAGGGGGATAGGTTTTTGTAACGTTGAAATCTTATTTACAGAGTGGGTGAAAAAAAGGGGGGGGGGTCTCCAGAAGAAAAAAATTTGCTCATAAAGAACTGAGGAGCATGCAGTCATTACGTAACATAAAATAACAACTCACCCCTGGCTCCAACTGCTGCGATTTCGCACAAAATCCTGCGACATGCGACAAATGACACGAATCGTGCGACAAACGACGCAAAACCATGCGTTTTCTACAATGTCGGATGCGTTGAATAATTTCAACTCATACGACAAATCGCATGCGTTGTGTGCAATAACCTTTTTCTTAATTTGGCTTTACACTCTTATTGCTTCTGTAGAACCAGTGGGGTCCAGAAGTTTTTCTGGATGACCACTTATTTCATAGGTGATAATTTCAGGGACTGATGGCCCATCCTTCTTCTAACACTCTTTCTCATTTGGCTTAACACTCTCATTGCTTCAGTTTGAGAACCTGATTTGAATTCTTCTAGTTTGTCGCAGAGACGCAAAAGTCTGCGTTTCTTTGTGAACCTCCATTCGATTCTGTCGTACGTCTGTTCCGCCAGAAAAAATCGTGTCGGGATTGACGCAGCAGTGGGAACCAGGGGTTATGGTGTAATCAGATAAGTTTTTTGGGTTTGCAGAATAACTAGTTATTGTCAAAACCAAGAATGGTCAAAGTTAAAAGCAAGAGAAAAACTGGACCAGATTTGCAAATAAGCATACAAATTCATTGACTTAAGGTTTAGAAGCATCTGAATTTCTATAGAAAAGTTTTAGAAAGCAAAATAACAAAGCTTCAAGTATACACCGGATTATTCACGATAAATTACAATAAAGAAACATACATAGAGAACAATACCAAAATACATACAAATTCCCGGACTCATTGTAGGTAATAGTCTGGTATCCACAAGTATATAAAGCTGGTCCTGGGTACAAATTTAAGCATCAGCTGTACATTCCACTAACTAATCCTTGAGTTGGACTGTCAGGATGTACAGATCGAATAAACATCATATTTGCTAGCCAATTTGGCGACACCAAATTTGCCTGGAATATTATAAACTCGCTCCAGCAGGATGAAAAGACCGTTCACAGCGACTAATAAACACGCTAAATGGGCATATTCTCAGTCTTGAGCTTGTTAAAGAATCTTATTTAGGTAAAACAATTAAGATAATCATTCTCCCAAAAAAACCTTAAACTGCTTGTAACTTTTACACCAAACGGTTAGCTTGTTCTACTCCATGAAATGCATGAAGAATTGCCAAAAATACTCTGTCTCATTTTTAATTCTTGTTCATACGCGACAATGTTCATTTTGTGCACTTAATGCAAATTGGCGTGCCATTAGACTAATTTGAAAAGTCGTAGTGGGAAACTAACGCCTTTAAAATTCCGACACAGGGACCTTAGTTGTCAAGAAGCGTCGTTAATCTGATTACTTACGCCTTTAAAATTTGCCTTACTTGATTCTAATACATTAAAACTAAATATAAAACAATTGAAAATAAAATGAAAAAAATGAGTAGCATAAATTTCGTATTATTTAGAACGTGATTGGTAGCTTTTAGTTATACGAAACCGGAAAAAAATTCAGACGACCCCATAATAAATTTAACAGCGAAATTGGCTAGTTCAGATCTTTATCGTAATAATACAGTATTAAAGCAATCATAGTAGTTAGCTAAACCTTGGCTATACATTTATCAGGCTAGCGGACAGTTTTCGAGCAATGTTTTCAAAACCCTTTGAAAAAAATTATGACTTAATCTGTAATATCAGAGCAAATATAAAAACAGAATAATTTTTATAATATTTATTGACATAAACCTTCAAGCTAACACAAGATAGAGTAGAACCTTTCTACATAATCTCTAGTATCCAAGAGTAGCCGGAATATTTAGTGAAAGAGGGGACAGAAATGGTGGAACTTGGCTCTCTTCACCTGGATATCAAATGAGCTAACTTTCTTAAATTGCATTGTTTTCAAGCTTCATAGTTTAGGCAAAGAGGGGGGCGGCCAAGGCTGGATTACGCCTATTATCTATACTGGTTGTCCGTATAAATTGCCGCTTCATGAACCGCATGAAGAAAGGCTTGACAGGACGGATCATAAAAGGACAGGTATAGTCCATGATAAATAGGGAATATGTAAGTTTCATCGATATTATGGCTGTAGAGATAGCTGGTACCTAGTATATAGGAAACCACGAGATATAGTAACTAAAGGTTAACGTAATAAATCTTTAGAAAAGTTGCTTTTCTAGGCTATTGTGTCATATTTGACTTACTTAGCTGCTTGATTCACTTAGGTTCTCTTCTTATTCAAACTAAGAAAACGCCGTAGGCTTTTACCTGTTTGTATTTCTGAGTGTAGCGGTAGTCAAACGAAAGAATAAACCGGACGTTTGAATTTTCTGGGTAAGAGATCCGGATTGCAGCAGTAGCTAGCAACCTAGTAAGAGACGATTTCGTCCAATACTAAGAAATTTAATAGCCCATAGCTCCTGAAAATGATTTCAGATCATCTGAGTTGCAGCGGCAGCAATAAAAATAAATCAATTTAAGTTGATGAAAGGAAACGTTAGAGAAGGAATACAAAAACTGATAGCAAACACTGATAATCACGATTACTTAAAAAACAAAAGTATCACATAGAGAAGCATATTCCAATAAGCAAACTAGAAACCTATAGAAGGAACTTTAGCTTTTACACACCTAATAAAACTTGCTATCATACTGTTCTAAATTCATAGTCGTTTTTCTAACGGTAACTAAACTTGACTTTTAGATTAAAAATGATTAAAAGTGTTTTAAACAAATGGGCGGATACTTTGAACTTATCATTTTTGTTTGGTATTAAGTTCTGTGACTCGACGTGGTTTTGGTCAATGGTCCCTTTTCAAGTGTGAATTTATCAAAATACTTTACTGTAATAAGCTTTTGTTATACATATTATGAAATCGCTGGTCATGAAAATAGAAGAACACGAAACGTCAAAGTCCCTTAGAGATTCCTAAAAAAAACAATGTATCTGAACTGGCTGCGGTAACAGGTTCTTTAAAATCCTCACTAACCAAAACAGAATATGTGAAGTACTCTCTTTAAGCTTGGGAGGAGAGACAAGAACCCAATCAACATCAAGATTTAATAAAACAAATTCACGCCTCGATTACGAATAATTCGAATACTAGCAACATAAAACGCATCTTCACGCTGCAGGAATGCACTGCAGGGCCGACGCAAGGACCTTAGCAGTCAAGAAGCGTCGTTAATTCTTAAATAATAATAATAAATAAAACGCATCTTAATTAGATACAAGAGTCAGCTTCAATTAAAAATGATTACAAAATCTGAGGTTTATAGATACACATTTCTCCAGATGAGGAAAAAAATAAGTTAGTCTCCCCTACAACAGAAATTCGACAAAAAAAAAAACGTTTTATAAAATATAGGGGGTGGCAAGCAAATCCAGGGGGCATATGAACTCCATTTAATGCCACTGATCACAATCTGTACCTTAATTGGATACCAGAATCAGGGTTAATTAAATGATGGTAGGCAAAAACAAAATTTATTGTCGTATATTTTTTCCGTTAAGCAAACAAGACTAGCTCAACTGTAGCTTTACTGTAACGAAAGTTGGCCAACTTTTACTTAGCTATAAAATGGCTATAAAAACAGCTATAAAATGGAATTAAATCGATGAAAATTTGTATCAACTTGCGCTGCACACTGTATCCAAATCAAGACCTGTTTTCAGATTATGCAAAAAAGAATTAATGTGTAAATATTTAAGCTCATATCCGTTTTCTCTACTCTGCTCCAATCTTAACTTTTCAGAGGAAACCTATGCCATGTACTTTTAATTCTTAAATTTATATAATATTCAAACACATAACAATAACGATAATTGTTAAACAGTAGAAACTAGCGCTAATTATTTTTCTTCTTAAAGATATAACGGAAGTTCATCCCTCACAACAATTAGTAAACAAAATTTCTATATATGAATCCATAATATTGCAAGTTCCTTCTATCTTTTAAAAGCACAAGCAAAATATAAAACATAAAATAAAACTAGTAAAAAAAGAGATAAGCAAATCAAATGAAAATCACAGAGTTCTAATAATTTTTCGAGCCTAAATCACTGGTTCTAATTGCTTTGGCAAAATATTTTCACATTGGTTTTCACAAGTGCTAACGCCTTGCATTCGGCTGAGTATGATCTTATCGAATTACATGTTGAAACAACCTCACAGCTATCACTATTGCAATCACAAGCAGACTTGACACACAACCTGCAATAGTTAAGTTAATTTTAATTTTTGAATATATATCGCCATTATGATCTATAATTCAGTTTACGCATGAAATTACTAACAATATCTAGAAATAACGGACCGTTTGGGTAAAGTATAAATCGGAATTCTGTTTACAAACTAAACGCCTACCTTATGAAATCACGAGAGATTAGATGAAATAACAAACTTTAGATTGCCAAGAGACATTTCAGAAGTTATTGTACCCAGTTAGCAAGATCCAATGTCAGCAAATTTTTGTCAACATTTGATAGAATGAAAAAAAAACAAAACAAATGATATTGAATGAGATTGGTTGCATTTATTGCAGCAAAAAAGACATTCTTAATATTTTGAGTTTCACTGAACTCCTTTTTTTTGGTATTGTTGTCTGCAGTGTCAGCGATCGAGACCCTCTCTATGCCCGAGGGCTTGTTGTGTGGTCAAATTTTACAGATAAAATGTTTGGCGGGATTTACACAGATGTATTAAATTCTTCGTGGCACAAGAAAAATTGGGATCGCTTACTTTATAAAACACCATTTTGGTTTCGTAATTTGAAAATTCGAAACCATTTTGGTTTCGTAATATGAGAGAATAGGAAACATTTATTGATAAAAACATAAATACAACAAAGTTACAGCTCTAGCCCATAGAAATCAGAGCTCAATATGTAAGCTTATTGCTAAAAAATTACATAGTTATCTGAAATTCTTATTAAATAAAAGCCAGCATATTCCTAGCATGTCTATATCTGACGCTTAGATATGAAAAGAGTCCCCAACAGTAGAAACAGGAAAAATGGAATCATCAGACTATTCTTTTCTTTTTAATGGTAAACATAACAATTCAAAATAGGGATGAAACCTTTTTACGGACAGTGAAACAAATATAAAATTTTTTAACTGAATACTTCGGACACGTATACAGTGTCCATCATCAGCAGTAAGCTTTAAAGGTAGTTGCTCAACACGAACTAAGGACTCTTCTCAGCCTTTTTTTTTGAAGATGGCTATTTACAAAAATTACATTCAGTATACAAGTTGAACTTGAATGTGTACATCTAAATTTCCCAGGTAGAACACATAAAACAATATTTAATCTAAGACGTTTAATGGTCAATTCAAGTCAACAGCTTCACTATGTTTCCCAAATCTTTCAAACCTTTTTCAGTATTCAGTGAGCTTGATAAACTTTTCAGTGACCCATAATTTAGAATTCCTACTTTTAGGGTGCTCCCAGACACAGCTTAATGTGGACTTATCTTAAATTCCACTACCAAAGCCGTCACAAACCTTCACTTTATTTGGTAGTTCTATTGACAATTATCTAAAAAAAAAAAAAAAAAATAGAATTTTTATCAACATCTCGGTTTGTCTGGTCTATGCTTTCTTGTTTTTGGTTGTGTCAAGGAATACGTATATTTGGAAAGGAAGAGGGCGTGACCACCAGCTCCAAATAAACATGATTTTTGTAAATATTCAGATAAACTCCTATAATCCTCTAGCAATGAATTCCCTCCCTAAACAAAAAATGAATTCCCTCCCTAAACAAATTTCTACTTACAGTGCTGACGAAGCCCCCTAATCATTTTTGATCTTGGTTCTATTTGACCACCCAATTTGTATATCTAAATTTATTCTATAGACGTTACCAGTAAAAAAAAAAAGAACAAGAATTAGGCTATTGACCAAGGTCTTAGCGGCTACGCAGGTTAAGGCAGTTGTTTGGGACCAGTCGCCTCCTGAAATATCATGAATTTTTATTGCTCTTCCTGTCATTTAGTATATTTTCAATACACTCTAGTGGCTCTTTTTTTAAATGGACCACCCCCCCCCCTTCCAGATCCGAAAATTCCCACATACGTGCCTAGAAACCTGCATTTGTAGCGATGCCTTAAATGGCGTGCACCTTTCACATATTTCGTCAAATAATTCTTTCCTTGGAGGGAAAGAAAGCATTAGAATAATGTGGAACATGGGCCCCAACTAAGTTTTTCTGGGAAATGGACATGCTTTTAACAATTTGTTCAGGGGGCAGAGATGTCAAGAATTTTTTTTGCTAGAAAATGCTTTATTTTTTGTGCTGAATATTGCAAATTTTGCCTTTTGGGGCATAAGCCTCCTCTAGCCTCCAGAGGGAGTATGAACGGTGAGACTATAATGCAAGCACATAAGGAAGGGGGATAGGGTGCTAGCCCCTCCTGAACTTATAATTTGTAAATATTCGGATGACTTTCTATAGTTTTTATTTAATTCATCGGTTTGGTACTCTTATAGTGGTGACCCCTTCCCATAATAATTTTCCATAATAATGAAAAATTTCATAACACATTTATGAGTTTTAGCCTGACAAAGCCCTATAAGCGTTTTTAGTCTTTTTTGTATTAACTTGCGCCCTATTTTTGTCTTTAAATTTATTTCATAACAATTTGTCATCAGTAAAAAGTGACAGTTTACGGACAGTTTGTCATCAGTACAGTTTACGCGTTATTTGTTTTTGTTTTTATTTGCCTCTCTTCCCTTCCAGCTGTCAAAATGGACACCCGAGTACGTGCCTGTTACACCGTAACATAGATCCGTAGTGCAGTGGTGTCGGTTTACAGAAATTAAAGGGGGAGGGGGGCATGGCGAAAACCATATTTTTTAAATCAAAAGGTCAATTTTTTTCAATTTTCTTTTTACAAGATTACCAAAAAACGATTTTCCAATGAAAATACCAAGTAAGTCATTTCAATGAAAAAAAATATACCTTTTTCATTTTTTTCTGGGGGGGGGGAGGGGAAGCAGGCACAACCTTTTCAAAAAAAACCGGTATGTTTTTGTGACTATTAATAACTTTGCCTATGGAGAAAAAAACCCTCCCTGGATGTGTGTAGCCACATCTATCTGAAGATTCCTGCTAGCGATGCTTCTTTTTACTTCAAATAAATAATTTTTAATTTTGCGTCCAAAATTCCAAAATACCAATAGAATGAAAGGAGCGCGGATCCATTGGCAATAAATTTCAAACTGAACATGGGACTCAAATCGGATTGAAATTCAAACGCACCAACGTGGTTGAAGCTAAAACAAAGCAATCAATGAGTCAGTCACACTTGTCAGATAATCTAAGGAAACCAATTTCAATATTATGACAAAAGAAATGGTAGTCTTCACTTTGAAGAAATGAAACTCTTTACTTTGATAAACAGAAAACCCATTCACATTTATTTGTTAAGATTCAGAGTCTATTCAACTGTAAATTTACAAAAGAAAACATTTCAGCATAGTCTCCCCCATAAGGTTATATGGCCATGACGAAACAGAGAAGAAAAAAATAAAAGAAATACACCAAAAAACATTTTCAACACAATAACTTCACACCTTCAAGAACCTCAACACAAAAAGCTAAAAAAAAAAAAAAAAAAAAAAAAAAAAAAAAAAAAAAAAAAAACACATACACCCATACAAAAAAATCTCCCACCTCAAAAATCCCTAAAATCAGAAGCTGTATAGGGGAGCAGCACATAATTTCAGACGAAACCAAAAAAAGGAAATAAGTTTAAAATTTAAATAATATTCTAATACACAGGCAAACCCAATCCAGGGACATCAACTCCGAGGGAGATAAAAAAAAAGAAATCAATTATTAACAAGAAAATCTTTGCCATTCTTTTTGAAGATACAAAACGATTGGCAACCACTTTCAGACAAAGGGAGCACATTCTACGTAACGTTAAAAGCTATCAGAGCTTTGCAGTCAGACCACAATGATGCAGTACGAGGAATCTTTAAATTGTTGGAAGTGCTAAGATGATTGATCAAAAATAAAGAAACAAGAGCTAAGAGCTCATATGGCACTTGGACGAGGCCAGAAGAGCCAAGAGCTCATATGGTATGAGCTCTAACAAAATTCTAAGAATCAATAGATTGATTTAAAAAGAAAATCAGAGGCTTAATGCCGGTCGGGATTTAAAATAAGAGCTCTGAGTCACGATGTCCTTCTAAATATCAAAATTCATTTAGATCCGATCACCCACTCCTAAGTTAAAAATACCTCAATTTTTCTAATTTTTTCCTCTCCCTTCAGCCCCCAAGATGGTCAAATCAGGGAAAACGACTATATTAAGTCGATTTGTGCAGCTCCCTGACACGCCTACTAATTTTCGTCGTCCTAGAACGTCCGGAAGCACCAAACTCGCCAAAGCACTGGACCCCACCCCCTAACTCCCCCAAAGAGAGCAAATCCGGTACGGTTACATCAATCACGTATATAAGACATTTACTTATTCTACCCACCAAGCTTCATCCCGATTCCTCCACTCTAAGCGTTTTCAAGATTTCAGATTCCCCCCTCCAACTCCCCCCCCCAATGTCAGCAGATCTGGTCGAGATTTGAAATAAGAGCTCTGAGACATGAATTCCTTCTAAATATCAAATTTCATTAAGATCCGGTCACCCATTGTTAAGTTAAAAATACCTCCAAATTTCCGAATTAACACCCCACCCCCAGCTCCTCCAAAGAGAACGGATCCGTTCCAATTATGTCAATCATGTATCTAGAACTTGTGCTTATTCTTTCCAAGTTTACTCCCGATCTCTCCACTCTAAGCGTTTTCCAAGATTTCTGTTCCCCCCCTCCAACCCCCTATGTCCCAGATCCGATTCGAGTCAAAAATGGAGCATCTGAGACATAAGATCCTTCTATATATCAAATTTCCTTAAGATCTGATCACCTACTCGTAAGATAAAGATACCCCAATTTTTACGTTTTCCAAGAATTCTGGTTTCCCCCTCTAGCTCCCCACAATGTCTCAGGATCTGATCGGAATTTAAAAAAAGAGCTCTAAAGCACAAGATCCTTCTAAATATCAAATTTCATTAAGATCTGATCACCCGTTCGTAAGCTACAAATACCTTATTTTTCTAATTTTTCCGAATTATTAGCCCCCCCCCCCAACTCCCCCAAAGAGAGCGGATCCGATCCGGTTATGTCAGTCACGTATCTTGGACTTGTTTTTATTCTTCCCACCCAGTTTCATTCTGGTCTCTTCGCTTTAAGTATTTTCTAAGATATCCGGTTGAGATTTAAAATAAGAGCTTTGAGACATGATATTCTTCTAAATATAAAATTTCATTGAAATCCGATCACCCGTTCGTAAGTTAAAAATACCTCATTTTTTTTTAATTTTTCCAAATTAACCCCCCCCCCTCCCCAATAGCCCCAAAGAGAGCGGATCCGTTCCGGTTATGTCAATCACGTATCTAGGACTTGTGCTTATTTTCCCCACAAAGTTTCATCCCGATACCCCCACTCTAAGCGTTTTTCAAGATTTTAGGCCCCCCAACTGCCCCCCCCCCTAATGACACTGGATCCGGTCGGGATTTAAAATGACACATCTGAGTTAAGAAGTCCTTCTAAATATTAAGTTTCATGAAGATCCGATCACTCCTTCGTACGATAAAAATACGTCATTTTTTCTAATTTTTCAGAATTAACCCTCCCCCAACTCCCCCAAAGAGAGCGGATCCGTTCCAATTATTTCAACCACGTATCTAGGACTTGTGCTTGTTTTTACCACCAAGTTTCATCCCAATCCCTCCACTCTGCAACTGCCCCCCCCTAATAACACTGGATCCAGTCGGGATTTAAAATAACAGATCTGGTTACGAGGTCCTTCTAAATATTAAGTTTCATGAACATCCGATCACTCCTTCGTAAGTTAAAAATACGTCATTTTCTCTAATTTTTCAGAACTAACCCTCTCCCAAACTCCCCCAAAGAGAGCGGATCCGTTCCGATTATGTCAATCATGTATCTACGACTTGTGCTTATTTTTCCCACCAAGTTTCATCCCCATCCCTCCACTCTAAGCGTCTTCCAAGATTTTAGGCCCCCCCGCCAATGTCACCAGATCCGGTCGAGATTTAAAATAAGAGCTCCGAGACAAGATATCCTTCCAAACATTAAATTTCATTAAGATCTGATCACCCGTTTGTGAGTTAAAAATACCTCATTTTTTCTAATTTTTCCGATTTAACCGTCCCCCCACTCCCCTCTAGATGGTCGAATCGGGGAAACAACAATTTCTAATTTAATCTGGTCTGGTTCCTGATACGCGTGCCAAATCTCATCGTTCTAGGTTACTTGGAAGTGCCTAAAGTAGCAAAACCGGGACAGACAGACCGACAGAATTTACGATCGCCATATGTCACTTGGTAGATACCAAGTGCCATATAAACACCCGCTTTTAAAGACTCTTTTGTACAGGTTTTTTGTTGTGGGGGGCTGCCGCCCCCTAACCCCCCGCTCTTGGCTTCGGAAAGGCCCTCTTTAATTAACAAAGAATACAAAACAGGTTTTTGTTTGCTACCCTATCCCCACCCCCAGCTCTTAGCTTGTGTGCTCTGTGTCTGGGAAACAGTTTCAATAATTATGTTAAAATGTAAATGGAGTGGTCAACTTCATTGTTACTAATTACTAGTTTCAGCGCAATGGTTCTCCTGTCCTCTTGTGTTTAACATTTTTCGAAGTTATTCCATTATTCATTCATTTCAATTTTTTGTTAATTAAAAGAGGGCCTTTCCGAAGCCAAGAACGGGGGGTTAGGGGGGCGGCAGCCCCCCACAACCAAAAACCTGTACAAAAGAGTGTTTAAAAGCGGGGGTTTGGGGGGCGGCAGCCCCCCAACTGCCTCTCCTAATTCCTGTACGTTTTAAGGTTCGACTTTGGGACGCAGCCTCTTTAACTCTTTAAGAAAACGAAGTTTTTTTCATATTGTTTCTGTACGTTTTTCTACAATCCATGGTGGATGTAATTTAATAATTCCTGTACTCCTCGTACAGGAATTAGGACTGCCTCTCCTAATTCCTGTACGTTTCAAGGTTCGACTTTGAGACGCAGCCTCTTTAACTCTTTAAGAAAACGAAGTTTTTTTCATATTGTTTCTGTACGTTTTTCTACAATCCATGGTGGATGTAATTTAATAATTCCTGTACTCCTCGTACAGGAATTAGGACTGCCTCTCCTAATTCCTGTACGTTTCAAGGTTCGACTTTGAGACGCAGCCTCTTTAACTCTTTAAGAAAACGAAGTTTTTTTCATATTTTGTGAAAAAAAACCGCCCGATAAGGGATTTGAACCCTTGACCTTAGGATTAAAAGTCGCATGCTCTACCGACTGAGCTAACCGGGCATGTTTGAAGTCGAAATACCTGCATGTGTATAAATATAGCTTTTAAATAACTTTTAAGAATTTCAAAAATTAACATGAGCTCTTATGGGGAAATGGGTTTTTCTAAGCTAGAAAATCAGGGGGTTAAGATTTTCCGACGAAACTTTCCAGGAAAATTACTCGGAGAATTCCGCGTCGAATGAGTCTTCGTACACCCAGATCCGATGTCGGCTGTGACCTGTAGGCGTGGCGAAAAAGAAACAAAAGGAGAACATGAACATTAAGTGGCTATGCGTGGTTTCTGGAAAACAGAGAAGGAGTTATCGGATCGAGCTGAAATTTCCCGGAAAAGCTCCTGGGCCCTAGGGGACCTTAACTTGTGAATTTCAGCCCAATCGGACAACGTTAAAGGGGGGGTGGGGTTGGGTGGTCGAAACTTTCTGCCAGATTTTCCCCATGAAGGAAAAGTCGGAGGGGGATGAAATTTGGCAGGTTTCTTAGTTGGAGCTCGGGCTACGAAATGCATCCCTCCCCATCCCTCTGCGACCACTGGAACCGAAGATCGCTTAACATTGTCGTGGTTCGCCTCTTTAAAGAGGCACGAGTGTGCCTCCTTGATATCACTAAACAGGACATAGATAAGTGCCATAAAAACATATCATTAAACAGGGCAGCAAGAAGGCGGTCATGCAATTGTAGAAAATTAATAAAAGCACACGTTAGAAGACAGCATATCAAATGAAGCAAGAGTTTGAATGGAGAACGGTCAGTTTCTTGAATAATTACATAAAAAAACTAGTTTTTTTAACTGAAAGTAAGGAGCGACATTAAAACTTAAAACGAACAGAAATTACTCCATATACGAAATGGGTTGTCCCCTCCACAATCCCTCGCTCTTTACGCTAAAGCTTTTAATTGTTTTAAAAAGCAGAATTGTGGCAAAGAGTCAAACTTTAGCGTAAAGAGCGAGGGATTGCGGAGGGGACAACCCATTTCATATATGGAGTAATTTCTGTTCGTTTTAAGTTTTAATGTCGCTCCTTACTTTCAGTTAAAAAAACTAGTTTTTTTTTGTAATTTCTGAACGTTTTTGAATTAATGGATGTTTGATTTTGGCTCTCCACACATAAATTATTAAAATGAAATTTGCATATTAATTCCTTTTTTGGCTAAATGGCTTCCTCTTAGTTTTGATCAGACGATTTTGAAAAATAAGGGATGGGGAAGGAGGCCTAGTTGCCATACAATTTTTCGGTTACATAAAAAGGCAACTATAAATTTTAGTTTTTAACGAATTTTTTTATTAGTAAAAAATATACGTAACTTAAGATTTAACTTACGTAACAAACTTTTATATTCTTTAATTTTTATCATGTATATGAGGGGGTTTGTACCCTCTTAATACCTCGCTCTTTACACTAAATCGTAAGTTTTGTCCCAATTCTTTAAGAATGACCCCTGAATCAGAAAGGCCGTAGAATAAATAGTTGAAATTACTAAAAATACTATAGCATAAAGAGCGAGGTATTTACCTCCTCCTAAATACCTCGCTCTTTATGCTAAAGTATTTTTAGAACCCCTCATATGCGTAATAATCTCTGTTCGTTTTAAGTTTCAATGCTACTCTTTACTTTCAATTGAAAAAACTTTTCCATCTTTATTTTTTCATTGTTTTTTTATAGTAATTTTAGAAAATCCTGCGCCCTTTTCATTGAATTTCTGTTCCCCCATGACATATTTCTCCAAGGAAAGATCCTAGGAAAGCTTAACACCCAAACAACAGGCTAATACTAAGCTTAAGACTGAACTAGGCAGTGGGAAAAGATCCTAAGAACCTAAAGAAAATGAGATTGTATGCTTTTACAACATCTAAAGCAAGATAATTTTCATCAAACCACAGGATAACTCTTTTAAATAGGCCAGTCATCTTTGAGCCAATATCAGATCCAGTTTTACCAGCTGTGCCAAGAGTACTGTCATCAGCGAAAGCAATAAGTACATCCAGAAAAGACGAGCTCTTATCCCAATTAGATGAAGAGGCTGGTCGACAAAGACGAGAGCAAATGAAGATTTAGAAATTTTTTGTTACCGCATTAACAAGGTCGTTAACATAATTTAAAAACAGTATTCACCCAAACATGCCATTTTGATACGCCAGATTCTATTACAGAAAGGTTACAAAAAGCGGACTAACCGACTTGACCAGATAAATATGAAATAAACCAAGAATAAGCACTATCCCCTTTTCAAGCACTATTACATATTACATATATAACATATTAACATATTATTAACATGTTAATATATATATATATATATATATATATATATATATATATATATATATATATATATATATATATATATATATATATGTATATATATATTAACATATTAACATATATATAACATATTTTTGAAGCACTGTCCCCTTTTCAAAAATAATGTTCATAATCTTCAGTAATTTTGTCTCTAACTTCGCAGCCCCCATATTTCAAAACTCATTTACTAAACTATCAGCATCTTATTGGTTTTTGATTCTTTAGTACTGTCTCTAACTCTTCTCCAGAAATAAATCTTCCTTTACATCCTAAGTGTCGCAATTTTTTCGTTCTTTTCTGTATCATTTCTGGTAACTTAGTCACTTTTTAACACATTCTAAAGATGTTATACACATTTCTCTGAATTCTTTTCCTTATCACTAGTTGAGGCGTGGTTCCTAACTTTAACTGGGACAAGCCCAGATTGAATACTACCTCTCAATTTCTTAACATACCAATACGATATTTTACTATTATGCAGTCTGTCTCTATCTTCCATATCTTCAGCAATTTTATCCATTACATTTACTTCACATCCCTCTTACTTATTTACATCCCTCTTATTCTCAAATAATCTACTGCTTACATACTACCTTTACAAGCCCATCCTCTTTCCTAGCAAACTTGAAGCGTTTTCACTAATATTCCAAACTGCGTTACTAACTATCCTCCCTAGAACACCTTCTGCTACTTCGCAAACTACTTTTCCAAGATTATTCATCCGTCTTCTGCATTGTTAAGTCCTAGACTCTCCAATCTCATATTCAACTCTTCCTCTCAAGTTCTCATACTGGAGCCTACCGAAGTCATAACTTCCCGGGAGGCAGTTATCCTTTCTTAATTTTAGCTTAAAATTAACTCTAGACACTGCTAGATGGTGCCAGTCTTCGATTTTACAATAGTATAATCAACAAGGCTGGTTTCTTACCATCATGAGTACCATGTTAAGTTATGGGCCATTTTAAAGTCTTAAAAGAGGTCCTTGACACAAAAACATCAGAAATCAAACATATAAACATCAACGATATTCATCATTTGAAAAAAAAACGTAACATCTTTAAACTGACAATGAAAGATTTTGATTTGAAAAAAAAAATATGTTCCAGATCGTTGCTACTCAACAAATGATCAGTGACAACCCCTTTTTGTGCTTTTTTTATTACAGGATATGAACATGTTATATAGTTTGTCATAATTATTGTATATAAACGAACTTACTTGTGATAACGGGATGGCTTCAATTTCTTATGGCACTGAGCATATGCATAGCTTCCTATCTCATTACATCTTGAAAGAACATTGAAATAATGGCCCCAACTTTGGCAGTGGGGAAGGCGAGGATTCAGCTGTCCTTGAACACGCTCCTGCACATCTTTTGCAATCTGATTAATTCTACGAACTGGAGGTTTCTTTAAACCTTTGGAACGACTAGACTTTTTCTTTTTAAACTTTGCCAAATCAGCACTCAAATCTCCTTCAACAATAAACGACGATTTACGATTTATCACTTTCGAATTACGCTTGGATCTATACCATTCATCACCACGGGATTTATTGAAATATTCGCTAAATGCTTTCAAACTAGTAACGTAGTCTTTGGTGGTAAACACCTGTGCAGTTAAGTTACGGAAAGTTCTTTCAGCTGAGTCTAGTTCATCTGATGAACCGAGCTTTACTTGTCGTTTGTTTCGCTTAGACTTCTTTCTGGATCGAAGTGAAGCCAATGAAGGCACAACTTTGATGCTTGGCAACTAAAAGAGGGGAGTATCATCTAGAACACTGGTAAGTAGAGATTTTGGATCAAAACAATTTCACTAGGCTTTAATATTATTATTTTTTGGGGGGAAGAGGTAGAGTTGTGTTGTTTTAAAACATCTTTTTTATTGTTTAAGAAAGTTTTGCTACTGTGACTTTTGTCCTGCAAATTCAGATTTTTTTTTTTTCAATTTCTTTCAATTGCAAGCTCAAAGATTTTAGTTAATAGTTTAAATAGTTTCTTTTTTGTCTGCAAAGATCCAAAAATTATATATATATATATATATATATATATATATATATATATATATATATATATATATATATATATATATATATATATATATATATATATATATATATATATATATATATACATATATATATATATATATATATATACTAGCTGTTGGGGTGGCGCTTCGCGCCAACCCAACACCTAGTTGGTGGGGGCACTTCGCGCCCCCCAAGCCCCCCCGCGCGCGTAAGTCGTTACGCGCCATATTAGTTACGTGCCATTGTAGTTGTGTCCCTATGTCCCACCTGTGAATATATATATATATATATATATATATATATATATATATATATATATATATATATATATATATATATATATATATATATATATATATATATATATATATATACATATATATATATATAAATATATATATATATATATATATATATATATATATATATATATATATATATACATATATATATATATATATAAATATATATATATATATATATATATATATATATATATATATATATATATATATATATATATATATATATATATATATATATACATATATATATATATATATAAATATATATATATATATATGTATATATATATATATATATATATATATATATATATATATATATATATATATATTATATATATATATATATATATATATATGTTTTTAACTACGTAAAACTTGCGAATATACAACATTCTTTGCTGTCCCATTGTCTGTGCATATAAATAGATTGTCAGGTTTACCAACTCTTGAACATGCAACATATAATGGTCCATGGGAAAACGATCCGTATTCAGATCTATATCTCATGATTCTAATGATTGCCCTTGAGCTTTGTTGATGGTGATTGCTAATCGACCATTCCCTGTGTCGCCCTCGTCATTTATATATCCTCCTGTGCCCCCCGGCGTCCCCGTTGTAGTTGTGTCCCTGTGTCCCAGTCGTCATTTATATTCCCTGTGTCCCGGTCGTCATTTCTGTCCCGGTGTCCCGGTCGTCATTTGCGTCCCGGGGTCCCGGTCTATATATACATTCGTTTTTGAATTGGTCTTTTTTTTAGTTTTTTACCTTTTTTTTTAGTTCTTTTAGTTATACCTCATGATTCTAATGATTGCCCTTGAGCTTTGTTGATGGTGATTGCTAATCGAACATTCCCTGTGTCCCCGTCGTCATTTATACATCCCCCCTGTGCCCCCCGGCGTCCCCGTTGTAGTCGTGTCCCTGTGTCCCGGTTCTTTTTTTTTTTTTTTTTTTAGCTTTGGTTTTCTCCTTTATTTTTCATTTTTTTTCCTTTTTTTTCTTTTTTAGTTTTTTTAGTTTTTTAGCTATTTTATTTTTTTTTATTAGTTTTTAGTTTTTTTTCTTTTTAGTTTTTTTGTAGTTTTTACTTTTTTTTAGTTTTTTTAGTTTTTTTTTACTTATGTCCTGGTCGTCATTTATACTCCCTGTGTCCCGGTCGTCATTTGTGTCCCGGTGCTTTGTTGATGGTGATTGCTAATCGAACATTCCTTGTGTCCCGGTCGCTTTCTCTTTGAGTGTCCCGGTCGTCATTTATATTCCCTATGCGCCGGTGTCCCGGTCGTCATTTGTGTCCCGATGTCCCGGTCTGTAATTTCGTCAGTCGAAAACATGACGTCAGTCAACACACAAACATGACGTCACCCGACAAACCCACACACACAAAGACAACTTATTTATATATATATATATATCTATATATATAAAAATAAGTTGTCTGTCTGTGGATGGATGGATGGATGGATGGATGGATGTGTCAGGTGACGTCACCTGAAAAAACTGGATTAGGTGACGTCAAAACTGAAAAAACTAAAAAAAGGCAAAAACTACAAAAAAAACTAAAAACTAATAAAAAAAATAAAAAAGCTAAAAAACTAAAAAAACTATAAAGGTAAAAACCAATAAAAAACTAAAAAAAAAACTGAAAAAACTAAAAAAAGGCAAAAACTACAAAAAAAAACTAAAAACTAATAAAAAAAGTAAAAAAGCTAAAAAACTAAAAAAACTAAAAAAACTAAAAAAAGGTAAAAAACTAAAAAAAATAAAAAATAAAAAAAAACTAAAAAAAAGGAAAAAACTGAAAAATAAGCTAAAATAAAGGTAAAAACCAATAAAAAACTAAAAAAAAAGGAAAAAACTAATAAATGACGACACTCAAAGAGAAAGCGACCAGGACAAAAGGAATGTTCGATTAGCAATCAACAAAGCACCGGGACACAGGGAGTATAAATGACGACCAGGACATAAGTAAAAAAAAAAACTATCTATATATATAAAAATAATTTGTCTGTGGATCTGTGGATCGTGGATCAGGTGACGTCACCTGAAAAAACTGGATCAGGTGACGTCAAAACTGAAAAAACTAAAAAAAGGCAAAAACTACAAAAAAAACTAAAAACTAATAAAAAAAATAAAAAAGCTAAAAAACTAAAAAAACTAAAAAAAAGGCAAAAACTACAAAAAAAACTAAAAACAAATAAAAAAGCTAAAAAACTAAAAAAACTAAAAAAAAGGCAAAAACTACAAAAAAACTAAAAACTAAGAAAAAAAATAAAAAAGCTAAAAAACTAAAAAAACTAAAAAAAGGTAAAAAACTAAAAAATAAATAACGACCGGGACACAGGGACACAACTACAACGGGGACACCGGGGGAAACAGGGGGATAACCTGACAATCTATTTATATGCAAAGACAATGGGACAGCAAAGAATGTTGTATATTCGCAAGTTTTACGTAGTTCAAACCATATATATATATATATCTATATTCACAGGTGGGACATAGGGACACAACTACAATGGCGCGTAACTATTATGGCGCGTAACGACTTACGCGCGCGGGGGGGCTTGGGGGGGGCGCGAAGCGCCCCCACCAACTAGGTGTTGGGGTGGCGCGAAGCGCCACCCCAACAGCTAGTATATATATATATATATATATATATATATATATATATATATATATATATATATATATATATATATATATATATATAAATATATATATATATATATATATATATATATATATGTATATATATATATATATATATATATATATATACATATATATATATATATATATATATATATATATATATATATATATATATAAATGTATATATATATTATGAAAAGAGAAATCACCAATGCAACAGCACAAACACAAAAAAAAAGAGACAGAAGGAGAAAAGGAAGACTGTTTTCCTAAATTAGTGATTAATATAGACCAGCACTTGAATGAGGCCTTAACCCTACTCATCCATACAATCACATAGGTCAAACAGCAAAGCCATACACAATCAACCATAAAGAATAATCCATGGAAATGCAGGCATGTCGTCAATAAGTATAAGTCGTCATTTACCAAACAATAAAAACAATAAAGACAAGTAATTCAGAGGCAACAACCCAACACAAGGGCTCTTCAGGAGAATACACTTGCCTATAGGGTTTCGGCACTTTAAATTCTCTACCCAGTCAAGTGTTGTGCCTACCACAGAATATCCATGGCATCCCCGTGTTAGGTATCACCCCCAAAATACATGCCTATAAAATACCAGCAAAAGTAGAACAACCAAGTAACACCAAAACAAGCTTATCCTGTTAATATATTCCTCTTTTTAGCAACAATATGTAAACTAAATATGATAAATTTTACCAAATCACAAATATTAACACTTTGCAAAAAACATGAATGAACTAAACCATTATAGAATTCATCTTTACCATGTGGCTATTTTAAAAAAAAAAATCCGCTCTATTAGAAACACAATTCAAAATAAAGGGCGCTGCATCATCATTTCGCGAACCTCCGAAATTAGCCGAAAATTTCTTTAAGTATTTCCAGATAATTCTTTTGGTATTTATTTAAAAGTTCGTTATAATGAAAACTAAATTTTTTAAATGGCCAAGTTAATTTATTTGCAGAAAAACCTCTTAATATCAATTTTTGGCTTAAGATTTTACATCTATTTTTAAAATCAATATAATTACTAAAAATCCTTGCATAACAAAGTAACTGTGAGAAAAACGCCGAATATGTGATATTTGAGTGTATATTACTTTCAGGGAATGGGAAACTAATCACTTCAAAATCAAAATCATCCGTTTTATTATACATTTTAAAACTTAATTTATTATTATCAGAAATATTAATATTTAAATCTAAGAAATGATCTTCATGACCAGCGCCATGACTAGGTTCAAGAGTAAGCTCTGATGGATATATATTTTTTAGAAATATCAGTGAAATCCTTACAATTTAAGACCAAAATATCATCTAAATATCTTTTATTATTTGACAAAGCATGTTTTAAATTATTTGGATTATTCTTGTTCATCATATATACAAAATACATAAAAACAAGAAAGAGTCAACACTTAGTTAAAAAGTCAAAAATAAAAAGATAACAATAAAATTAATAACTAATTTTCCTGGCTATTATATAACTCAACAAAACTCTTCCGATGTCTTTCATGTTTAGTGGGGATGGGAGTGAGTTTGGGTAATTAGTCGAGGAACAGACAGGGTCTTGGTACTGAAACGAAGGTACAGGAGGCTCCTTCTCTTGGCCAACGTGGTGAGCTTGAACTTACCAAGTAGATTCCCCCTTGTATCCCTGGCCATGGAGCCTTTCGAGGGGGAATAAGTGTATTGTAATTCCATTTTGAATTGTCTTTGTATTGTATTGTATTGAATAATAATAATAAACTTCTTCTTCTTCTTCTAACTTCTTTAAGCAATTTAATTTATTCTTACCATAAGGAGAAGTAACCGCCGTATTTCTTTTTTTATTTGTTTACGGAGGGTTAAGGCATCATCTTTCTTTCCAAGGCGAAAACCTTTTGTTTCAAATGCATTAGTCCTTTTATTTTTTCATTAATGTAGGTTTTATCTGAGGTAACCTCTGGGAAACATTTTTGGTAATTTGTCATTAATTTTGTTTGAAACAAACTAACCTTTGAATTAAGATTTACACACGACACAACATCATCTCAACTCTCAGACGTAATCCGAGATCCAAAATCAAAAAGACCTTGACCTGTTATTAGCCAGTACGAAAATTCAGAGACTGAGTATTTTGTTTCGGCTAATAGCTAAGGGCATTAAGGTCAAACTTTCAGGAGATTTTGGGTGTATATTAACAAAATCAAAACACAATATCTTCTTGCAGGTTGTCAAAATGCCATATCAAAAATATATCAGGAATGGCTGAGTGTATTAAACTGAGCCTTTCAGGGTTTCTACAGCTACAACTGCTAACTATTTGATTGCAACTGCTTGGAACTATGATTGCAATTATGTGCAGTTTTGACTGTAATAACAACTTGCATCTGCTGAAACTTACAAATGTCACTGCAACTACTTGTGACTTACTGCAAATATTAGGCACAGTGGACTAACAGTGACTATTTGCAACTACAACTACTTTTCATAGCTACTCCAACTACTTGAAACTGCAACTGCTGCTAAATGTGACTGTGACTCCTTACAACTGATGCTGCTACTACTACTACCACTACTATTACTGCTACTACCACTACTATTGAATTAAATTAAAGGACTTTTACCAAATCAAAATAAACTATAGGTATCCAGAATGCCAAAAGGGTGTCTGTGCAATATCCCTAGAAAACACTCAGGGTATTATGTTGCAGCTTCAGGGTATGTTTTTGGGGGGTGCTAAGCTAAAACAAAAGAAACTATCTGCATCCAGTTTTGTCCAAAGAGCATATCTGCAATATCTCAGGAACAACTAAGGGTAGTATTAAGTTAAAACTGCCAGGGCATGTTGAGTGGGAAATTGAACTAAATCAAAATACACTATGTGCATCTATGACTATCAAAAGAATGTATCTACTACACTATCTCTAGAAAGGCTATTGGAATTCAGTGGAAACTTTCAGCACATATGGAGGGGAATAGTTGATAAATATTTTTCTATACTCATGGTTGTAACATGATGGGAGTTAGAATTTTGTCCCCACATAGAACTCCTAAGACAATGCAGATTTTCAACCCATATATTTGAATATTTTTCCCTGTACCCACCAATCCAAAGCATTATAGCATAACTAATGCTAAAATTGTCAAAAACTTTTGTCCAACAGATAAATAGTAAGCCAAAATCTGGGTTCTTACAGCAAAAAAAAAAAAAAAGGCATTAAAAATTTTCCTTTCTAAACCAATGAAAAAGACTATGTCAATAAAAAAAAGAACAGAAATTATTTTTTTAAGTTTTTCCCACAAAAGAATTTATTCAAAGAAAAGTAAAGAGCTACGCTAAGTCAAAGATGGCCAGAAATGGAATCAAGTAGTTTCTCAAGCATAAAACTACTACACATCGTCATCAATAAATATAAAAAACCCAAAACAAACGGAAATTACAATAAATAACCAAGTCAAAATTAAAAAAAGTAATACTACAAAAAAGAAGAGTAGGGCTAATGCCCCCTCTGCCTACTAGAGATTAGGAGATAATTTGCACTTTACCTTAAAAGCTTTTGGCTTACAAGCTATTGGATGAATAAATAACTTTAATAAATCCAAAATTATCAAGACTTTTGGAAATGAATATTGGCATATACAAAACTGTCATTCCACATTCATTTGTTTTTTTTTTGTCAGTGATCTTGGATATGACGGTGATTTTTTTTTTATTGATTTTATCAGATATCAAAGAGCTTAAAAGAAAAGATTATTTCAATGAAGTGTTGTTTTTCAAAGGTTGTTTTCGGATATCAAAGCAAAGATTGTTTTCAATGAAGTGCAAATTATGAACTGGTCTTTAAAAAGTCAGATCTTTATGATCTGGTCAATGTATTCAAATATCTAATTGTTTTGGGTTTCATTTATTCACTGATGGTGATTTATAGCAGTTTTAGGCTCAAAAAATTTCGAATTTATTTCTGCTTATCTTTGGTTTAATATAGCTCTTTATTTTTTTGAAAAACTTATTTTGTGGAAATTTCTTGTTAAAATTAATTTTTAGAATGAAAGCACATGATGTAGACACTAAAAACTTAGAATGTACAAATATTACTATGAATGAGCAAATGCTATCTAGAATGAACATAATTTAAAATTAATAGTAAAAATCAATCTCTTCTAAGAACTTGCTTCAAAAACCTAATAAGTCATTTGCCCTTAACTAAAAACTGAAGAGATTGTTTCGAAATCATCATTTCTTAATAAAATGGATTTAAACAGAAAACATGACGGAAACAAATGTCCTTATAAAAATGCAAAAAGTTGGTTGACACAAATGCTTAATATGCAAAGCGCTGTTATGGGGAAAATATCTATCCTACAGCACAGAATGAACGACAGCAGCTCAAACACGATCCATGTTGCTACTTCAAAAGGAAACTATTACTCAATATTCCCGTTCAAATAAGCCATATCCCAATATTCAACAACCACTGTATTAAAACCCCTGTTCTAGAGTTGCTAAGGATGTTGAATTTGATGATGTAGCTTATCGTAAAGATTGCATCACCCTTTCACGGAGCTTTTCCTTCCTTTCTAAAATAAAACCAATTTTTTTAGGCTAACAGTTTTAACATTTGAAATAAAACTCTTTTACATATCTGGGATCAGAATTCAGATTAAATTATATTATGTTCAGTATGTACTGTTGTCAGGTGTTTTTCCAAATTACGGTTAGTATTACAGATGTTGCTCTTTATGAGCCAACGCTTTGACAAATATAGCCCGATTTGTGCTACAGAGCTCTTGCATGAATGTACAACTATTAATACATATGTCCATACCAGTCACAAGGAAACTAGAAACGTGGTATTGTATCAGGAAGTAATGATGCTAGTGAATACAAAACAAGACAGCCTAAGGAAATTTTTTATTTTTTAGTTTATTTTGTACTTTTTTCGAAGTATTTGGGACCAATTTTTTTAATTTCTGTAAATACTAAGTCTTAAGATATATCTCACCTATAAGGTCTCATATATTAATAATTAGGTGTAGAGACTAGTTTTCCAACTTTTCAAAAATCAGTGGCTTTGAATATTGGGGGTGATGTCCCCTAACAATGTTCAAGGTAAAGCTATGCATGTAAGCTTAATCTCCCACTTGAAACTCAAAATCTTTAACAATGAGAGCAGAACAACCAATTCCTGAATATCCGTTCTTGACGCAAAAACGAAACATACTTTTTTCTTGAATTAAGATAAATTACGGGGAGATAAAGCTAATTTCATTCAGATTGATTAAAAAGACTTCCCATAAAATTTGGAAGACTTGGACCTGAAAATGCATTTTTTAGGCTCTCCCCCCTCCCAAGGTTGATACTAAAATAAGTTGCGTCAAATCATCTTTTCTTCTGCTAATTTCAGCACTTTCGCAGTTTAAATCATCTAGGTTGTATATCCCAACGTGATAATTTAGTGTTTGTACTACCCTTCAGTATTAACGAAATTTGAGCACACAGTTAGCCCGACTGGTTCTAAAAAAAAAAAAAAAAAAAAAAAAAAAAAAAAAAAAAAAAAAAAAAAAAAAAAAAAAAAAAAAAACTCTTACGCATGATAAATAGTGGAAGAAGATACAGAAGACATATTACCCGACAAGAGGCAAGACTACCAGTCCTCCAGCTAGCAATCCACTCCTTGGCACTTGAGGCCATTTGACCACTTGGAAGAAAAGTGTCGTCACGAGGATTATGGTTTATATTCCCGCATAAACCACATCCTGATTTATATGGAGTTGAGGCCACGGTTATGTTAAGTAAATTGACTCCATCCCAAAAGACACGAATACCTATGAAAAAATCAGAGTCCATATTAACATTTAATTTATTGAAATTAAAGACACGGGATTATACTTATTGACAGAGGTTTTTTTTCGTAAATTGAGTACTAGTTTTTACACATGGCACTACACACTGAGTAAGAAAACTGAGTTTGGAAGATTTTTGAACACACATTAAGATGATAGTACCTAGAGCCTGGTGGCTAAACCGCCGGCCTGTTGCTCAGCTACGAGGCAGGCTTGTATATATTAATTCTCATTGTCGCTTGCCTTCTAACAGCAGCGTCTTCAATTCTTCCTTAAAGCTGTGACCTATTTAGAACGTTTGTGACAAGTTTTAAGAAAAAAAAAAAAAAACAACTATACAGCCGACTTCCTGGCCAGGTCGCAATAATCGGCACGCAACAGGCTTGTGCATATTAATTCTCGTAGTAAGTAGCAATCTCCAAATTAACCACATATTTCTTTTTTCTTCACTTTCATTTTGAACTCATTTTTGTTGCTTCTCGTAGTCGTATGTCTTGTAACCGCATATTTGTTTGTTCTTTACTTTTGCTTCTGACTTGTTTCAATTCTCGTTAAATGTTACGATCACTCCTGGGGGGGGGGATGCTGTAATTTTATCACTTAAAATATCGATAGATTGATCGATCGATCGATAGAAAGAAAGAAAGAAAGAAAGAAAGAAAGAAAGAAAGAGAGAGAGAGAGAGAGCAAACAATTGTTTCGATATGCAAATTAACTAATAGAGATACAACCAAAATGAGAAAAAGCAATAAAAAAGATATTTGATATACCGAAATTCGTCCGAAGAATCATGCCAAAAGATTCCTTTACAAGAGAGAAAACACCAAGTTGCACATGAGGTAGACTGTGTGGCACTCCATTGACTCGCACACTGTGGTACCGTCCAAATACTACCGTTGTGTCTTGTAACTGAAATGGGATTTATTAGATTAAAAAGTTAACATTTGCGGTATTCTAAAAGCGGTTAAGATGCTGTTCCCAAAGCCAATATACTTCTATATTCCGAATAAGGTTCTTCTAAGTGATCTCCGTTCCTTTTGTCCCTATCACAGTACCAACCAAAGAGTAAGGAGGAAAACTTAAGCTCCTCTCTGAAATAAAAAAAAAGATACAAACAAACGCTATCTAGCGTTAACCACAATTATATCAAAGTTTCATACAATACCTTATTTTGAAAAAATAGCTGGTTTTATTTATTTTTTTATTTTACATTCGGCCGAAGTTAAAAAAACACACTCTGGCTAAAGCGGCGAAAAATCAGTATTTAACATCTTTCCTTAACTAACCTAAATTGTTTAACACGGCCAATGCTATTTAACTGTTAAGTTTCAATATCTGACAGGGGCGCCAATAAAAGAGCTTTAAAGGTATATACAAATAAAAATTTCCTTCAACATAAAAAAAAAAAGAAACAAAAAAAAACAAAAAACAATCGGAATAATCGCGAATATATGCTGTCTGAATATTTCCACGTAATATAATAATGACAGTGATTGCATTACACTGATTGCATTAAATTCTTTGCATTTGTTACTAAAATAGTGACAAAATGTAAGTCACTTGATTTCTTATTAGTCTCAAAGTTGCTGAACGCTAGATTTTATTGAAGAATCAAATTATTACTCTTTTTTATTGTACTGTTTTAAACCGTTTAAGCCACTACTATTTCTGCCTCCCCCCCTTCTTCAGGTTAAGACATTCTTCTTGAACTGCTGAATAGTTTAGCCTTTGCAAGCGTGATAAAATTCCCACTCAAAAATTCTTTTTGTAAAACAGATGTCCTTACCAAATTCTTGAGTCATAAAAAATTAAATAAAACTAAATAAATAAAACAAAATACCTCAATAGTATAGATTGGCCGTTTGTTGTTTTTTCCACGAAACGATACAGACACCGAAAAATGAGTTCTGTTCAATTTCCCGGTCGAATCACAAACACCAGCCAGTAAATATTTACACGGTCCAGATTTAAATTGAGATACATGCTCATCAAACCCTTTAATATATCCTTGACCAAATATACTGCAGGTTGATTGATCTACAATAAAAACAGATAATTAAACTCAGATATTCTGTGAAGTCTCTGTGTATAAAATATTTCTTTTTTTCCCGAGTTCAAATAATGTTTGAGATTTGACTTGTTTATGTATTTTATTCAGTTATTTCTTTAAGCCATAGTAAGTCCTTGCTTTGTTTCATCCGTTGAAGTTTTTCTTTACAAATTTATTTGTCAATTTTATTTACTCCTTGATTTTGAGGAAAATATGTAAATAAACAAAATGTATCTTTGTTTTACCTAGATGTTCCCCAACGAATCCTTAAGTAAACAAATCATATCTAAAATATACATAGGTTTCTCCATGGTCAATCAAACAAAGTTTTTCGATGTGAGGTTAGGCTAACCATTTCCGTAATAGGAGACCCTCTCTCCTTCCTCCTTTATCCAATACGAATGATGGAAATTGACATGCACATTAGCCTTTAGGAATTTGAAATTCTTAAATCTTCCAAATGTTTGTTATTCCTGCACATTTACTCGTTTCTAGACGATAATAAAAAATGGGTGCTCCCTGGGTAATGTTTGACATTAGGAAACAAGCTATAATTAGAAAATTTTGTGATTCTTTTTTGAGTTGTCAATGAGTTTCTTTGTGAAAATTTTTAAGTTTCATTTTAATTACTTACAGACCGGACCGAAAGTATGCATTATATACATATTTTAATAGTTTGTAAAAACAATTTGTTTATTGTCCAAACAAGATTAATCTATGCTCTATTCTCAGGAAAAATATGAAACGTTTTGAAGTTGGTTCTTTTTTTTTTTTTTACAAAATATGGCACGTAAAACTTTTGATAAATTATTTGATTCATTTTTGGGGCTGCTAAGGGTCTCCCTTAGAGTTGAGTCATCAAAAAAGTTAGAGTATATTTCCCAGAAATTGTTTCTTTTTCCTTTGAGCCACTAGTTCCTCAGCTAGGGATTAAAACCAATTCATCAAACCTAGTTTCAGCTTGGCATTCCTCAGAAAAGGGTGCAGATTGAAAACGGTTGAGGTTTCATCCTACATTTCTCAGAGTTGAGATTAAGAAGTAAAATTAAAAAAATTGACATTAAAAAGATCTCTGCCGAAAATATAGTTTAAGTGGCATATCTTACTCCTCAAAATCCTTCAAAGAAGTTTAAGAATACCATTTTAACTTCATTCCTAAACCTACATCATTCTGCATATGGGTGCTCAGGTTAGTTTTGAACTAACCTGAGCAGGAAAGCAAAAACGAAGAATTCAGCTTTTCGCAGGAAGAGTTTTTTTGAAGCATGCCACGTTAAGACTGTGAGCCGGATTTGGCTATTGAGACATTGGCAGTATTTTCTTATTTGTTTTTTATTTATCTCATTTAACATATCGCTGAATTTTACAGTCATTCAACCATTTAAAGAGTCGTACCTTCAACTTTAGTCAAATGTCTGGTCAAAAGATAGCATCTATGATTTTGACAGTATGGTCACCAGCATCTCCCAGTAAGAATCAGATTTTTATTATAAAACTAAGCTCCCCAAGGTCTGTCTGCAAGGTAGGGTTCAGTAGGGTTTCAAATTGCTTTGAGGGCAATATGCTAAAGATTACGATGTCACTGATTGATTTAGATTTTGACATGCTGCTTATGAAAAAAGACTGATATCTTATCGCTCTACCCTCAAGGTACTCCATTATTCTTTGCGTAATTAGCAGTTTCGGAAACATAATTTTTGCTTCTATGATATGATTAAATAAAAAAAAACTAGTTTTTTTTAACTGAAAGTAAGGAGCGACATTAAAACTTAAAACGAACAGAAATTACTCCGTATATGAAATGGGTTGTCCCCTCCGCAGTCCCTCGCTCTTTACGCTAAAGTTTGACTCTTTGCCACAATTCTACTTTTTAAAACAATTAAAAACTTTAGCGTAAAGAGCGTGGGACTGCGGAGGGGACAACCCATTTCATATACGGAGTAATTTCTGTTCGTTTTAAGTTTTAATGTCGCTCCTTACTTTCAGTTAAAAAAACTAGTTTTTTTTTTATTTAATTTCTGAACGTTTTTGAATTAATGCATGTTTGATTTTGGCTCTCCGCACATAAATTATTGAAATGAAATTAGTATATTAATTTTTTTTTTGGCTAAATGGCTTTCTCTTAGTTTTGATCAAACGATTTTGAGAAATAAGGGGTGGGGAAGGAGGCCTAGCTGTCCTCCAATTTTTCGGTTACTTAAAAAGGCTACTAGAACTTTTAATATTCAACGAACGTTTTTATTAGTAAAAAATATACGTAACTTAAGAATTAACTTACGTAACAAACTTTTATATTCTTATATTTTTATTATGTGTACGAGGGGGTTTGTACCCTCGTTAATACCTCGCTCTTTACACTAAATCGTAAGTTTTGTCCCAATTCTTTAAGAATGACCCCTGAATCAAAAAGGCCGTAGAATAAATAGTTGAAATCACTAAAAATATCTTAGCATAAAGAGCGAGGTATTTATCTCCTCCTAAATACCTCGCTCTTTATGCTAAAGTATTTTTAGAACCCCTCATATGCGTAATAATCTCTGTTCGTTTTAAATTTCAATGCTATTCCTTACTTTCATTTGAAAAAACGTTTTCATGTTTATTTTTTCATTGTTTTTTTATAGTAATGCTAGAAAATCCTGCGCCCTTTTCATTGAATTTTTCTTCCCCCATGACATATTCCTCAAAGGAAAGATCCTCCCACAAAACCCTCTACCATCAACCCCACCCCCCAAACCAAAAAATCCCCATGAAAACGTCTGTACACTTCCCAATAACCATTACTATATGTAAACATTGGTCAAAGTTTGTAACTTGCAGCCCCTCCCTCAGGGATTGTGGGGGAGTAAGTCATTCCCAAAGACATAGTAATTATGGTTTTTGACTATGCTGAACAAAATGGCTATCTTAAAATTTTAATATGTTGACTTTTGGAAAAAAATGAGCATGGGAGGGGGCCTATTTGCCCTCCAATTTTTTTGGTCACTTAAAAAGGACACTAGAACTTTTCATTTCCGTTAGAATGAGCCCTCTCGCGACATTCTAGGACCACTTGGTCGATAAGATGACCCCTGGAAAAAAAAACAAAAAAACAAATAAACACGCACCCGTGATTTGTCTTCTGGCAAGAAATACAAAATTCCACATTTTTTAGATAGGAGCTTGAAATTTTTGCTATAGAGTTCTCTGATATACCGAATGCGATAGTGTGATTTTCGTTAAGATTCTATGACTTTTAGGGGATGTTTCCCCCTTTTTTCCAAAATAGGACAAATTTTCTCAAGCTCGTAACTTTTGATGATAAAGACTAAATTAATTGAAACTTATATATTTAGAATCAGCGTAAAAATTCGATTCTTTTGATGTATCTTTTAGCATCAAAATTCCGTTTTTTAGAATTTCGTTTACTATTCAGCCGGGTCGCCCCTTACTACAGTTCCTTACCATGAACTGTTTGAAAAGAAAATAATTCGGTATTTCGGGGCTTCTGACATTATTACTCCTTTGCGGAAGTTAGGCTCAAAATTCAAAAAGGATTATATTTTTTCTCAGGGCCCCTTCCACCTCTTAGTTCGTTTATTTTCCCGTTAGTTTTCACCTGTTTTCGCTTTATAGTTGTGTTATCTCTTAGCAGTTCTTTCGTTAGTTGAGTTATGGTTGTGGTATATATGTTTTATCGCTCGTATAGCTGTGTTATTTTCAAATTATACTCCATAATAGAGAGGCTCCGAACACCCAGCATTGTATGTTAAGCTCTTAATTTGACGTTTTTTTCTAACGTGACCACATTCGTCCTGCGCCCTTTTCATTGAATTTTTTCCCCCATGGCATATTTCTCCAAGGAAAGATCCTCCCACATAGCCCCCTCCCTCAACCCTACCCCCAAAACCAAAAAAAATCCCCCTGAAAACGTCTGTACACTTCCCAATAACCATTATTATATGTAAACACTGGTTGAAGTTTGTAACTTGCAACCCCTCCCCCAGGGACTGTGGGGGAGTAAGTCATCCCCAAAAACATAGTTATTATGATTTTCGACTATGCTAAACAAAATGGCTATCTCAAAATTTTGATCCGTTGACTTTGGGAAACAAATGAGCGTGGGAGGGGGCCTAGATGCCCTCCAATTTTTTTGGTCACTTAAAAAGGGCACTAGAACTTTTCATTTCCGTTAGAATGAGCCCTCTTGCGACATTCTAGGACCACTTGGTCGATACGATGACCCCTGGGAAAAAAAAAAACAAAAAAAAAACAAACAAATAAACACGCACCCGTGATTTGTCTTCTGGCAAAAAATGCAAAATTCCACATTTTTGTAGATAGGAGCTTGAAACTTCTACAGTAGGGTTCTCTGATACGCTGAATCTGATAGTGTCATTTTCGTTAAGATCCTACGACTTTTAGGGGGTGTTTCCCCCTATTTTTCTAAATAAGGCAAATTTTCTCAGGCTCGTAACTTTTGATGGCTAAGACTAAACTTGATGAAACTTATATATTTAAAATCAGCATTAAAATGCGATTCTTTTGATGTAGCTATTGATATCAAAATTCAATTTTTTAGAGTTTTGGTTCCTATTGAGCCGGATCGCTCCTTACTACAGTTCGTTACCACGAACTGTTTGATGGGAAAAGGTGAGCCAATTCAAACGTGGTTTCTTTTTCTGGGAAAATACCTTGACTGACGGAGAGAATAAATCAAGGATATTATATTTTTCTATGAAAGGTAACAACGATTAATTTTGCTGCCGACATCGAACCTGACCTGAATAGGGGTTGTATTTTTGCCAGAACCTTCGTGTAGCCCTGCTTTAAGCCAACAGACTTTTTCCTGTTCAAACAGTTTGTGATAACGAACTGTAGTAAGGAGCGACCCGGCTCAATACTAACCAAAACTCTAAAAAATGGAATTTTGATACCAATGGCTACATCAAAAGAATTGCATTTTAATGCTGATTTTAAATATATAAAATTCATCAAGTTTAGTCTTACCTATCAAAAGTTACGAGCCTGAGAAAATTTGCCTTATTTTAGAAAATAGGGGAAAACACCCCCTAAAAGTAATAGAATCTTAACGAAAATCACATCATCAGATTCAGCGTATCAGAGAACCCTATTGTAGAAGTTTCAAGCTCCTATTTACAAAAATGTGGAATTTTGTATTTTTTACCAGAAGGCAGATCACGGATCCGTGTTTATTTGTTTGGTTTTTTTTTCCCAGTGGTGATCGTATCGACCCAGTAGTCCTAGAATGATGCGAGAGGGCTCATTCTAACGGAAATGAAAAGTTCTAGTGCCTTTTTTAAGTGACCAAAAAATTGGAGGGCACCTAGTCCCCCTCCCACGCTAATTATTTTCCCAAAATCAACGGATCAAAATTCTGAGATAGCCATTTTATTCAGCGTAGTCGAAAAACCTTATAACTATGTCTTTGTGGACCACTCACTCCCCCACAGTCCCCGTGGGAGGGGCTACAAGTTGCAAACTTTGACCAGTGCTTACATATAGTAATGGTTATTGGGAAGTGTACAGACGTTTTCAGGGGGATTTTTTGGTTGGGGGAGGGGTTGAGAAGAGGGGGATATGTTGGGGGAACTTTCTATCGAGGAATTTGTCATGGGGGAAGAAAATTTCCATGAAGGGAGCGCAGGATTTACTAGCATTACTTAAAAAAAATGAAAAAATAAATATGAAAAAGTTTTTTTTCAGCTGGAAGTAAGCAGCAGCATTAAAACTTAAAACGAACAGAAATTGTTACGCATATGAGGGGCTCACCTCCTCCTAATACTTTGCTCTTTACGCTAAAGCATTTTTAGTAATTTCAACTATTTATTCTACGGCTTTTGTGATTCAGGGGTCATTCTTAATGAATTGGGACAAAATTTATGCTTTAGTGTAAAGAGCAAGGTACTGACGAGGGGGTGAACCTCCTCATATATGTAATAAACATGAGAATACAAAAGTTCCTTACGTAGGCTAATTTATAAGTTACGTATATCTTTAACAAATAAAAATATTCGTGAAAAATAAAAAATTCTAGTTGCCTTTTAAGTAACCAAAAAATCGGAGGGCAACTAGGCTTCCTCCCCCACTCTTTTTTCTCAAAATCATTCGATCAAAACTATGAGAAAGCTATTTAGCCCCCCCCCCCAAATAAAATATGTAAATTTCGTTTTAATTATTCCTCTTCGGAGAACCAAAATCAAAACTTGCATTGATTCAAAAACGTTCAGAAATTAAATATAAAAAAAAACAAGTTTTTTTTAACTGAAAGTAAGGAGCGACATTAAAACTTAAACGAAAAGAAATTACTTCGTATATGAAAGGGGCTGCTTAATCATCAACGTCCCGCTCTTTACGCTAAATTTTTTTACTGTTTTAAAAAGCAGAGTTGAGAAAAAGAGTCAGACTTTAGCGTAAAGAGCGGGGAGTTGATGAGGAAGCAGCCTCTTTCATATACGAAGTAATTTCTGTTCGTTTTAAGTTTTAATGTCGCTCCTTACATTCAGTTAAAAAAACTTGTTTTTTTAATTTAATCCTCGTATTAAAAAGACCCTAAAAGTTTTCCTTTTTGAAAGCGAAATAACTGATTATTTGAATGATCTAGTAATAAAAATTTCAAAGAGCCACAAAGAAAGCAAGCAAGCGGCATTTAAACTATACATCAAGGAGAATATATGTTTCTATAGAAGGTAACAACAGTAAATTTCACTGTGGATGTCGTACCTGACTTTATACAGGTTGTAACTTTGCCAGAGAATTTGCAAAGTGCAGATTAAATTCCAACAAACTTTTCAACAAACGACAAAGAGAGATAAAACTTCACAAAAAAAAACCTCAAACGAGATTGCGGCCAGTAGAGAGAAAAGAGATGAAAGACTAAAATAACGCGGATAGATTAGCAGAGAGTTTTATCTCTCTTTGTTGTTTGTTGTCATGTCTGACCAGTTCGGCCTAAGAACTGTAAAACAAACTTTTCCCTGTTCCCTAAACTAAAAACGCCCTAAGTATTCTCAATTTGGAAGGTGAAGTAACTAATTCCTTTACAGGTTCAACAGCAAAAATGTACTAGCATTAAAAGCAAAGAGCGATGCTAAAACTGGCACTCTGTAGGGTTTATGTGTGTGTAAGGGGGCGGGGGTGAAATAGCGAAACATATTTTCAAGTGGTGACTTCAAAAATAAGTTTTCAAATGGAATATGAATTTTTTGTAGGAAAAATATTACTGCCGATGAATTACCTCCCTCCTTTTCCGCCTTTGAACTTTTATTTATAGTGTAATCTTTAATTTCATCGAGAAATATTTCTGAAGTGAGAGGCGAGCTATCAAACACTTTGCGTTCATATTGCACGCTCAGTCCAAACATCTTCCTCTAAAAAAGGCAGGTTAGGGGGTAAAAATCCCTGTTCCCACAAAAAAATGATTGATCTTAGGAGCCTTTCCAGAAAAGTGAGAAAAATTGGTCCAATAAATACACATTTGAAGGATCTAAGCACCCACTACCTCCACAAAAGATCCATATTAGCCATGTAAAAGGTCAGATATGAAGCACAACCACCAAAATGAAAACAAATTAATCTACAACTAAACTTTTAAATGTATTATATACAAATAAACATACCTAAAATCATGTATAATTTTGCATGATGTCATAGGTACAGAAAAAACTTCTTTCCTAACTTTTCCCTGGTCGTTATATTTTTGCTTTAATTCACTAATATATAATTTAGTAATCAGGAATGTGCCAATGCCAATGTCCTCTGAAATGTCTAAATTACGTATTGGCATAATCACCGTTTTATTCTTTAAGTTCAAGTCATAGGGTGGTAAATCAGCAATTCCAGTTGAGATAACACGTTCCTTCTTCCATTTTAATTTCTGAAATATGTCAATTCCGCAATAGCGTAATTATGATGTTATTCTTCAGTTTTAATTCCCATTTTGGCTTGGGATTCAAATTGATTTTTGCTGTTTCCTGTTTCTTGCCTTTTTCTTTATCTGTTTAGAGTCATTTGTCATCTTGTGTAATTTTGCACGTGTCATAGATACTAAAAATTGATTCCTCCTTTATGTTTATCCCTTGTAGACTCGAAAATGCTAAACTAACACGTTCCTTAATTCCACGTAACCTTGCTTTATCTTCCAACCGCAAATTTCATTATGCAACATTTTCGTTTGCAAATTAAATGTGTTCTTTACTGTTTCTTGTTCCATGTATTTTTCTTTAGCTCTTCATAACAGTTTGTCATCTTGTGTAATTTTGCATGCATGATAAGTACAAAAAGAACGATACGACCACTGCTGAGGGCAAAATGACGTAACTATTGCTTTTGAAATGTACGCAAATATAACGTTGCTCCAATGTTGTTTTTTCCCCAAAATTAAGGCTCTAAGCAACTTTTTCAAACTCCTGACCTTTCTAGACCATTTTTTCCAAACTAGAAAATCACACGGTGCTAATGTTACCCCCAAAATATGAAGCCATTTTACGAAAAAATGTCTAAACAAATACATACATATATGCACAGTTGCTAGTTTAAAAAGAGGATACACATGGGGAGGGGAGCGATCTCGACGACATACACATTACTTGTAAAGGTATATTAATTAAGAGAAGACTAACCATCTATACAAACTGGACAGCATGGATCCTCTTTAAAATCCAATCGATAGCCAATAGGGCACTTAGTGACTTCACACTTCTTCATTGAGCACAGAATTTCTCCGTTAAGGCACTTACAAGTACTGCAGCCATCATGCACCCAGCTTGTACCATTCTATAAACAGAGAATAAAAGTGCTTTTTAGAAACCAACCTTATTCTTGCTTTTCTTAGTAATACAGAAATAAGAAAAAGAGACTGATTAAGAGCCAGAAGCATAGAGGGCATTTGCTGATTCCAAACAATAACGTTACGTGTTTTTTACATAACCGGACTTTGCTAACTATAGCCAACAGAGATGTTGTAGGAAGGGGCAGCAGTAATGAACTTAGTCTTTATTTTTTAGACAAGAACCGCTTGTATAAGAAAAAAAAAGAAGAAGAAAGACTGATTCACCCGATTCACAAATAAGATTTTAAATGGGACTTGAGTTATCTAACCTAACACTGATGTGTCTAATTTTTTTTTCCCATGAGTGATCCGTATCAAACCAGTTGTCATAGAATATCAGGAGAGGGCTCATTTGAAAGGAAATGAAAAATGTCTAGTCCTTTTTATGAAACGAAATATAAGTAACTAAGTGCCGTTTTCTTCGTTTTTTTTTTGCCCAAAATACCAATTTTTACCCAAAGGGTGCCAAAGAACATGACAGAGAACCTGAATTTTGAGATAGCCATAGATGGATTTCTTATAGTCAAAAACCCTTCACTGAAAGTTTACACCCCATCTTAAAATGGAGGAAAATGGCATTTAAGTCCGGGTAGCATAACGGTTGTGTCTGTAGCAGATTTAGATGAACTCTATGAGAGCCATTATCCAAAAATAGCCGAAAATCGAAAAGGATCTAGAGCAGGTGATATTACAGAAGTCAGACATGAATATTTTAAAGAAGGCACTAGATTAAAGGAAGAAGGATTCGGACACTTTCTCTTTAAATAGATACTATCTGAAAAATGCACCGAGTAGCTATAAAAAAAACAGACAGTTTATACATAAACATAAATATCCACTGATAAACTTTTTTCTATAAAATCACTTAAAAGAATTCTCTCTGAGATAAAAAAAAAAAACAATACAAACAAACGCTATCTACCGTTTATAAGAGCGTTCTTAAAAGACGATTCAGATTTAGAATACATTTTCAGATTAAGTTTTTTTCGTCCTAATGACTATTCGTCAGGTAAGCACGTCAACCGGAATTGCTTATCATAGTTCATTCTTTATTTGGCTACATCCAAAAAGAAGCCAATAGCTTCTTTTTGTTTGCAATGTAATTCATATTTTTTCTCACCTCCTCATGCTCGCTCCTTCGGCCCTCACAGCTAGCTATAAAGTAGACATATATCTTGATTTTGTTTTGTTTTTTTAATTTGTCAGATTTTTATAGCCTATGTCCATTCTCACGGTTGCAAAATTATTCCGCATAAATTTTAATTCTTGAGCTTGATTGCCTGAGTAGTATAGTCTAATCTTGATGCACAGGGAAAATTTCAGACACAAAAATACACATGCATTTGGTTGTATAGATAAAGACTAGATTTTATATGACCTTTGTAAATATAAGTTGTTATACATAACTGGGAGGTAGAAAAATTTGCAAGTTTTTTTTCTCTACTTGCAACGTGTTTACAAAAAAAAAAAAAAAGAACAAAAACTATATAACGTTCTTTGAATTAATATGGCTGATGACATCAAAGTGCAATTTAATATCATGAACTTAGAGCGGCGCAGTCTCATCCTCCCAATAAAAAAAGTCCACCTTTAAGAATCTCCCTTTTCCCTGGGATGACAGACTGGCATTTGGTTGTACAGATAAAGACTAGACTTTATATGACCTTTGTAAATATAAGTTGTTATACATAACTGAGGGGTAGAAAAATTTGCAATTTTTTTTTCTATACTTGAGACGTGTTTACAAAAAAAAAACAAAAAAAAAACAAAAAGAACAACAACTATATAACGTTCTTTGAATTAGTATGGCTGATGACATCAAAATGCAATTTAATATCATGAACTTAGAGCGGCGCAGTCTCATCCTCCCAATAAAAAAAAGTCCACCTTTAAGAATCTCCCTTTTCCCTGGGATGGCAGACTGGCCCGACAAGTTAATTTATCCTCAGCTTTTGAAACAAGCACATATATATTCAGGACGCATGTAACACAAATATAAGAGCAACAAAAAAGAAAAAAAAACAAAAAATCCGTTTCTGGGCAACTTGCAGAATGAAAATAGTGAAAGTTTTACTTAATAGAAAGCTCAAGAGTTTTCGAAAGTTCTGGGGCTCTAAATGCCAGTACACAAAATATATAACAGAAATGCGGACATTATTTTTGGTAAATAATTATCACCATGAGAGTTGTAGAGGACCCATTCGGTGTGCGATGGGGAAGGGGAGAATCGTGTACAGTGCAGCACCTTAACAAAAATGTCATGTCCCATTAGATTGTTTTGTAATTGTGTTTCACAATGGCGTGTCCTTCTCAGACCCTAGCTGGCCAGAAAGAAAAGTTGTTATTTTTAATCTCAAGAACGTTCTCGGACACAGACTGTTAGTGGATTTATGTATCTTTTCTGCCTTAACTTGAAAGAAAACACAAATGGCTATGGCACAATAGCGCCAAAGACAGGGGCGTAATTTTGTATGGGGCAGGAGGGGGATTACCCCTCCACCCCCTCAGTTTGCTTCCCCCAGCCCCAAGTCTGCCCTCCCCCCCCCGCTGAAACTTAATTTCTTCCAAAATCTTGTCAAAACTAAGAAAAATCTGCATAATTCAAGCATTAAAAGAAACAAATCAGTTTTTTTAGTACAAATTTACCTTTATAGTGCTATAAGTACTTTACGGTACCAAATGACTTATTTTTTTTAGCTTTACTGTCATTTTTCACCTGTTTTTGGAAAATTGGCTCCAACTTTGCCCTCCCCTCTCAGGATTTTGACGAAATCACGCCACCGCCCATAGACAGTTAGTTCCAGATTGAGGAGCAGTGGAAAACATGGCTATTTTTCAAAACTATTTCCCAGGTATTTCCTCCTCAAGGCAGTCAAGGCGTGCCTATTTATTAGTTTCGTCGCCTGAACAAATGATGGCGCAAGAAGGAAAAAACTCCTTCAAAGGAGGTGATGGGGCATATTTACATCCTTCAGCCCTATTTAAATGCAAATCTAAATTGAGCCTTGCTTTGGGAGGTAGTAATTAATGTCGAGCGGTGCTAGAAACTTAAAATACAATATGCAGCATATAATATCACATGACAGAATCAAAAAGTTGCCGTCTTTAAAACACAAAAGGGAGCTAAACTTGCAAAAACACCTCAAAATAAAAAAGATCTGATGAACAACGCTATATACAAAATTAATACTTAACCTCATAAACCTTTTCTTCGGACATACACTTCTTGCTCCGATGCGCAAACTGCTCAAGCGGACGGTCATTTGCAGGTCTTTCCTCTTTTAAAATAACCTGAAAAAAACTCAGAACTAAGGGACCAAACATATTTAAGACTTCAAGATGGACATTATCATTCAAACTCCTTTTGAACACTAAAACAATAACTGCCATGTTGAAGCTTCCGTTCGGTACATCAAAGGGCATCCAATATAAAATTCCTAATCACCATTTTAAACCAAATACATCCTGAATCTCTTCAAATAACATAGACGTTTTAGAGTTCCTTAGCCATTTTAGTTCAGAGTTACCCATTTATCTTCACAGTACATAAATGTCTCGGCCCACAATTGATGATCAGATTCTGTTCATAACTTAACTTTTTCCATATGTCCCTATTTATTCATTAGTATTATATTTTTCTTTTACATTAAATATTTTACAATGAATAATAACACCCTCACAACCTGTTAACAAAACATACCAGTAGTACACTAGGTGTCTTAGCTGCCATAAATTTGCGGATATTCAAGTGACCCTGCGCTTCCAACGACATTGGTAATTTTTGACCAAAATTTCTTTCTGTAACTGATGGAAACGAGTCAAAGAGAAAGAGACAAAGCATAAAATGGATTGTTACCAGGCACAATACAAATTAGCCCTAAACCTGACCAGTACCACTTCCAGGTTAGATCCCATGAGTTCCACTCGTCGATAATAAAAAATAATAATAATAATAATAATAAAAAGAAAAAAAAAGAATCGAATTCCTAAACTTTACAGTGACCAATTAGTAGAAAGTTTATTCGTAAAAAGAAGTTTTGAAGCTTTCAAATTTATCCTTTTCTCAGGTGAAGTGAGTTAAAATGAAAATTGTCCCCCCAAAAGCTTGACAATAATTATCTGGTGGAGAGTTTTTTCTCAGTTTGATTCTTCTAAAAAATGTGAGTAATGCCATACACTTCATTTTGTGCATGCAAAGACCCTGGGCGCTTTAATTGATGGTAATAAAAACTTCACACATATCGAGAAAATGCAGAGTCTAATTAAGTATCATAAGTTGTTTTTCTAGCGACGATTTAAGTATTGTGAAAATGCATTCTTCCCGTAGGATGTGCTTCTTTTATCTTGGTCGTTCTACATGTGTTTAAAGTATACCCTTTTGCAGTTGTGAAAAGGGTATGAAGGCTTATAAAGAAGAAATTATACTCATTACCTCCTTTTTACAGTTTGTTCTGCTACAGACACTAGTTGTTCCAACACAGGTACATTTTGTGCATTCGTCTATCTTAAAAGCAGTTCCAGAGCTAATGTTACGACTACCAACTATGCAACGATGCGGAACATCAGCTACTTTACGACTACCTGGAGAAGAAAGCAAATTCGTCTATAAGTATTCTTAATGTCAATACTAGCGTTCATACAGGTAAAAGGTAAAGGTAAAGGATACGGCATTAAATTTTACAGTCCCTACCGGCGGTGCTGATCTCCGTTTCTTGGCCCTTCAGCCAGGAAGTGCAATGGGGGGTTGGGGGCCAACCATCCTGTGCTTTCGCACACCCTTCCTGTTTACCTTCCCCAGATTTCTCCAGGTACCCATTTAAAGCTGGGTCGACTCTGGCTAAGCTTACAGAGTCACGCCACTGACTCTCGTCCCAAACTGAACAACTGGGTACACTGGGATTCGAACCGGCGTCCTTTCAGACAAAGGATCCCAAATCCAGCGCACCAACCGACTCGGCTAGGACGTTCATACAGGTGCTAAGATTAAAATTCAAATTTTACATTAGCTATTTATATACTTCGAAAGTCCTGTGGTGGCGCAGTGGATTTGACCTTAGCTTGGTAATACGGGACCCAGAGATCGAATCACGCTTCAGGAATGCACTGCAGGGCCGACGCAGGGACAATAGTAGTCAAGAAGCGTCGTTAATTCTTAAACAAATAATAATATACTTCGAAAAATATAGGAGGTGAGTGGGGAAGGGGCACAAGAGAGAAAGAGAATGAGCCTAAGGTTGTTCCATGGTTAGGCTGTAATGCATCAAGTGACAAACCTTGATAAAATATGTCATATATTTAAATCAGAGAATTCACCATATATTTACTAAGGCAAAACTTCACCTTATATCCTTGTGTAAATACTGAAGCCTTGAAATTCACGCAACAAAAACAAGTTTTTATTCTGAATTATATAGCATACTCAAAGTCCATGAATCTGTTAGCACAAGAAATAAATCTCAACTGGCTCAATCCTTACACTGGATGTATCAAAAGTCCTGGTTTAGAAAATAATTTCTGCAAGTGATCATGGCAGGGATACAAGACACCCTAAATTCACATAATTTCGCTCAGTCTTGGAATAGTAGCCAAAAAACGGACTTTAATCATACAGTTCTAAACTTGATAAATAAGTCACGTTTTAATAAAAGTTTCAAAATCTGAAAAGGTTCAAATGATATTTTTAAGATATTTCATTTTTTTACGGTTTTACTCTAATTTCTTGTATGTTTTTAAAAAGTTGATTTTTTCCTAAGTCTGTTTCATAAGGTATGAAGTACCCTTTGAGAGTGTAATTTTAAATTTGACAAACAATCCGCGTTTTGCTGACTGAATACAAAACAAAAAATGTTGTATTCAGATATGATCAGATTGGTATTTTAAAGAGTTTAATTTAATTTTTATAGTTTTTGCTGTTCCTAAGTACCTTTTAATAATAACAAAATATAGTCTTTCCTAAATACTGTTTATAATACCAAAATATAATCTTTCCTAAAAACTTTTTGTAATACCAAATATAGTCTTTCATAAATAATATTTATAATACCAAAATATAGTCTTTCATAAATACTTTCCGTAATACCAAAATATAGTCTTTCCCTAAATACTTTTTATAATACCAAAATTTAGTCTTTCCTAAATATTTTTTATAAAACCAAAATACAGTCTTTCCTAAATACTTTTTATAATACCAAAACATAGACATTCCTTAATACTTTTTATAATACCAAAATATAGTCTTTCCTAAATACTTTTTATAATACCAAAATATGGTCTTTCCGAAATACTTTTTATAATACCGAAATAAAGTCTTTCCTAAATACTTTTTATAATACCATAATATAGTCTTTCATAAACACTTTTTATAATACCAGAATTTAGTCTTTCCTAAATACTTTTTATAATATCAAAACATAATCTTTCATAAATAATTTTTATAATACCAAAATACACTCTTTCCTAAATACTTTAAAAATACTTACCCGTTTTTATAGGTGTGTTACGAACGTACTAGAAATTTAATCTGCTTCACAAAAAAAAATAAAAAAAATATGAAATATTGGTAAATTTTGCCAAAAAAAACTTTTGTACAATATTTGTCTTAATATTGTACCAACTTTAGACAATAAAATTAATAGTAAAAGTAAAATACAAATACAAATTTTGCTTTTTCATTGAAATCCTTAAAGGCTTGCTGAAAGCGTTTTGGGTATCTATAAAGTAGGATACTTCAAGTAGTGCAAGTTACTTTCCAATATATATTTACAGTTTCTACTATGGGTCCCTATATGGGGGGCACGGGAGTGGGGCCCCAGTCCGCCCCCTTTCTGAATGACGCTGCTTTATATTTTTATATTTTTGTTTTTACGTTTCTATTTCACAAAATTGCAAGTGCCAACTAGACCAGGTAAGCCCCCTAAAACTCAGCTTATGGGCGCCCATGGTTTCTACACAATGATTTTGTGGTAATTTTCATTTTCCTGGGAGACTAGTTGTCAATAGTGGCTCAGTTGCAGATACTTTGGTATTGTGCATGTACTGTGCACATAGATTCACGTACTATGTCACCCTTTAAGGAAAGCGCTGAAGCAAAAAAAGCTGATCAAACTCGTCATATGCAGATGGCTCGTCAGGGATACCTAATAATGAGAGAAGGGGCTACAATGCCAGAAAGGTTGATACGGCGAGGCAACATTCAGCGGAAGAAGGATGTCGGATTGCCAAACGTCGTTTATATCAGCCAACCATCTAGAACTGAACGAAAAGCAAATCGTCTCAAATGGCATAGGAATAGATCGTAAGGAAAGATTTAAGGCAGATTGAAACTTCCTGGGGAGATGTAAAGAGGGAGGCTTTGAATAGATTGGGATGGAGGAGGAGCATGAGTAGCTGTGTTAGCTCCAGGTTACTTGGCACTGCATTAATTTGATAGTAGTAGCAGTAGATACCTTACCACCCAAAGGAACCAGGACATACGATCTCTTGCATGACCAAGATTAATCAGAGTGAATAAAGCATAGAAGTAATTGTAATGAATAGAATTACCATATTCTGAATTTGGTCTCATTTTCCAAGCATTTTCCAAGCTATTTCCTCAATAATTCTAATGTATTTCCTAAGTCATAGGTTTTGACACATTTAAAACAATTGTCCCCAAATCATGCGTATAGTAGGCATACTTTTAGCGTATTATAGCCAAGTTTGTTCAGTGAAATGAGAAAAAAACACAGTGGCTTTTCTAAGGCTTCTTATAATTTTGTTTTAATGCTTTTTGAGTCTAAGGCAGTTTTTTGCTTCTTGAAAAAAAAAAAAACTTATAACTCCTTATTCTCACACCGGAGTAATATAAAAAAAAAATATACAAAAATATGCCAAGAGGTGGTATACTGTTAAGTAGAAGAATTTCTTTCTTACTTTCACTCCCTTCTTTACAATTTTCTGATAAAATTTGCTTGGTTATTTCTTTCGGTTTTATCTTTAAATAAAACTGTTTGAAAGCCCCTTTTTTTTTCTTTCGTTCTTAATGGAGAAATATGATTAACACTTACCTAAGCAAGAAGGACAACATTCACCGGGTTTTCTCCGTTCTATTTTTGATGGTCGACACGCAAGAACTGGACAAACCTTTCGAATACAGGTTAATTGTCCATCTTTACATCGGCATATCACACAAGGGTCTTCTGGATGGATAGAATCTTCCCCTTCCCCGACAGTAATGCCACCTATATTGCAACCAGAGCAAGTAGGACAGCACTTACCCGGGGATGGTAACATAGGTGAACTACAAGATATTACGCAGGTGTTGTTGGATGTGGTAATAATCCCGCTTTTACAAATGAACTGTTTACATGGAGAAGCAGGATCAATCCATTCATAGTCATTTGGTACGTAAGTGCCATTGAAGAAACACCCTAAAACATTAAGATCCCATTTTAAAGACATATATAAGACAAAAAGTACAGACTGTACCAGATAAAAAAGAGCTTTTGCCTACAAGATAAAAAATAACTTTTGACTACAAAAGACAGTTCGGAGCAAATACGTTTTTCTCTATGACTTTCCTAATTCAGATTGCTCCAAGGAAATAATAGATAAAAGACGTTTGGATGTTTTCAGATCAGGCCTTTCGACCAAAACTTCAACCACAAAAACTAGAAAATTAGCAGGGACTAGATTTGATTTTCTTGGGAGAGGACCAAGAAGCAGTATTCAACAGGGTGGAGCGAGAAGACCGAAAACAGCTCAATTTGACCTCATTGAACTCCATTTTGGTAAATATTCTACGAGGTTTGGAACAATTTGAGGTTAAGCAAAGCCCCCCCCCCTAGCGTACTTTCTAGGTAGGATCTAAAATAGATCCCAATTTTGAAATCGGATCCAGTAATCTGGCTTATTACAAAAGGGGGCCAATCCTAAATTTTTAAATAGCATGTTGCCGATAAATGAGCAAAAAATTTCAGTACATCTGAGTACTGAGTTCTTTAAACTGGTAAAAAAAGAAAAAGAAAAATTAAATTATTGACCAAAAACCTACCCGTCCCTTGACGGCAATAAACTTTCCTTAAGAATTTCACGTTGGAAATAAGAACGAGCTGTTTATGGGGTTTGACACATAAATACTGAGGAAAAAAGCGAAGTTTTCAGACGTTTGAAGTAGTCAGAATACCGTTTTATATTAGTGGAACCATCCAGTCACTTCAAAGTTTTAGGAAGGATTGCTGTTTCTCTATTTTATTTACGCTTGCATATTTCTCAAGGTTCACCATTTACCACGTCTTACCCATTTTTTCCGTTTTTGGTCGCAACAGTAGATGAAAGTAGGCACTTTGAATGGTCTGCGCTAAACACTGTAACTTTCTAATTTTCTTATTCTTTGTCAAAAAATACACTGCCCCTGAAGAGTTAGACAATACTTGATTCCACACAATTCAAGGTCATTTTAGGAATAACCTAAGATGAGCTAAAAAAAATTCAAAATAAAAAGGTCTTTAGAAATTAGATCTTCTAGTTCTTAGAACTAGTCTTTAGAAATTAGAATTAGATTTAGAAAACGAAAGACATCACCCTGTCAACCCACCCTTTGTCTTTGCATCCAAAGTAATAGTAGATTCTATCGCATGACAATCGAATATGGGATTGATTTTGGCATTTCGCATTTTCACTTTGAACAGTCCACTGCAGAATGTCGGATGTACCTGAGCGTATCTCGCTTTTATAGTTTCTAAAACTCGTGGGTTTTTGAGCAAATACAGGAATTCTCAAACATTTCCAACCAGGGGGATGATGTGGCAAGTTTTTTTTTTCGACACAGAGTGTTCTCATCAGTGGGAGATCAGAGGGCATTTTTTGAGATTTTCAAGTTCTGCAGCAAGCCTTCAATTTCATCAGAAATAGTAATGCACGATAAATCATTTGACTCAATGCAACAACTTCAAAAGCTTCCCAGTATAGAAGAGATGTAAACTCAAGAACTAAGATATGAGCAGCAACTACTTGATATCAATTCATTTTAATTTTAATTGAATTAAAATTAATTAGCTGTGGGCATCAAGCCATGGCTAATTGTAGAAAAATCCAAGACAGATAGTCCGAGTGAGTGAGAGACAAATCTGGCGTAAGCCCTTTTTAGGATTGTATAAAAATGATGTCAGTTCATCTGACTAGATAATTACCAAGACTAAATTGATTACCGCAAGATAGTTAATATCGATGATTTTGTTCCCATGAAGTTTTACAGTTTTGAGTTGTAAAGCTTTTTTAACTCTAAAATTTGTAGAATTTTTTAATTCTACAAAAAAAATTGTCAAGATATATTTTGTTTTTATTGCAGCATGATTGATATTATAAACTTTGTGGAAGTTCGAGGGGTGGTAACATTACGTTCATGCATGCTAATTTCCAAGCGCTATAACTTTGGCTTCATTGTGTTGCGAGAGCAACACTTTGGTTTTGTCGTGTTTTTTTTTTTTTTTTTTTGTTCCTAGCACCCCGATTTCAGCTTATTCCTAGAAAGTGGTAAGGGTCTAACCTCTGCGGTTTTTACGGAAAGTGTGGACCTTAGGCCGGATTGATGAATATGACTTTACATTTTGGAAAGCTTCGTAGAACTCTTGCCTGGGGCCAAAAAGGATGGTTTTTGCTTGTCCTTGAGCCAGAGCCTATAGTGTGTGAAGTAAAGAGGAGTTGTATAGCCTATGTCAGAGAGGACTATCTGAAGTTATGCAGCCAAGCTTTCGTTTCATCAAACCATGTTTCTGCTTTCGAGTGGAAAGCTCCGTTCTAGCAGGCAAGCAGGCAAGCACCAGTTTCAAATTGAAGATGGACTAAAATCTATAAGTGTTAGCTATATGCGACAGTTACCCTGCCCCACAGCCAATATATCTTCTTTGAGTGATAAAGACAAATTTAGAGAAGCAAAAAAGCGGCATTTTCCCACGGGTCCGAAAGTGCTGCCATCTATTGTTTCTACCCATTTCTGTTCGTGATTTCAGCTGAGTTTATCATTCGGTTTTTCGCACTTGGGATTGCGCTAGAGAAATGGTATCAGATGTGCCTCTTAAACTTTAAAAGTTCTCTCATTGCTAAAGAAATTAGAGTTTATCCTTTGCTCCTTTCTAAGTGATGACGTTAGAAAGTTGGCCTACGGCAAAAAAGTCAACTTTTGAACTAAGACAGATAGATTTTTTTTTCGACGGCAGTCGATAGCTTTTGATGAGCTGATCAAAGTATATGTCATCCATTTTTTTTGTACAAAAATTCCTTCATGAGATATACCAGTTTGAAAGTTTAAAGGGGTTGACAACTTCAGTAATAAGGTACACACTGAAACCAAAAATAGGCCGATACCAATTGTGAGACATATAGGGGAGTTGTAAGCAACAGTCGGCTGTTAGCTCATAATCATCCTCGGCAATGAGGGGTTCGCAACTCTTACTAGTTGGTGTACATATTTTTTGTTTCCGTTGTATTTGATGGTAAGACCAATTTGGTTCCAGTGGTAAGACATGTAGGGGACTTGTAAGTAATAATCGGCTGTAAGGCTACAATCATCTTTAGCAATGAGGAGTTTGCCACTTTTGCGAGTTGGTGTACCTAGTATGTATTTTAGCATCCTTACAGATTAACAACTTCAGCATTTAGTCACAGCGAGGAAACAAAACCAAAGTGTTGCTCTCGCAACACTTTACTCGGCGAAGCCGAGCAAAGGTTGCCGCAACACCTCACGTTGCCCATGCAACGTAGATCTAGTTTTTCATTCATAGTGAGCTGTCTTTGTTTTTAGATTAACATTTTATGTAAGCAAAATGTTTGCCTGTTGTAAGTCTTAAATTGACTCTTCACTTTCCTTGGCAATACTTTTTCTAAATTTAGATTCAGTTTATTTTTGATTGACATGAGCTTGTATACTTTTTTTAGAAGTAAAGTTGGCTAGTACTTCATCAATAGTGGTAGCGATATTAATTTATAAATACATGGTTTTAGGTGTCTTTGTAGTAGCTATGACATTGAATAGATGACATGGAATGGAAATAACCCGCATGCCCGAGTGAATCAAAAGATAATATGTGAATCTAATCTTTCAAACTATGTACAGTATCTTGGGAGTGGCCAAAGGGCTTGAACTGAAATTTACACTTAGTATTTTGGGGTCTAGAAGATTCATAGTTTTGCCAAAGAAAGGGGGAGCAAGTAAATCAAAAGACACAATATGGTCCTGTTCCAAAAAAGGCATGGTAGAAAAGTTGACCTTGGCCGAAGTGATGGGGTGGTTGAAGTAGCCATAGTATATATGTAGTACTGGTAGTCGCGATAGCAGCAGTCGTGGTAAATTCGACTTTGCAAAAATCAAACGCAATTTTTAAAATATGTAACCTACTTTGTGTTTCTATCTTGGATTCCTTTGTTCCAATTTTAGCCTCTAATTTGTAATCAGTCGGTACAAACTGCTCTGAAAATCGGAAGACGTTTTGGGAACACGAAGGCTGCATACTTTGTTTTACTTTACAAGGCTCATATTGATTCTGCAGCTTTATATGTGTAATATATAACTTTGCGATAATAAATTGGTAAAAATCAATCCCCACTTGTGAAATATGTACTTACGTCCTCTTTTAGGCTTTTGAATTTCTACATAGAAACTTTTTGTATTTATGATTAATGATTTTAAAAACACTTCAATAAAAACTGTCATGGCAATCGAAAGCAATTCGTCAAATATGACGAATACAGTGTTTTGTTTTAAAACAAATCAAATTGCAGTTCCAGGACCGTGTTTGCCACTGGTGGCTTAACAAACAGCATCATTTAATCACAAACTTTCAGAAGCTTAATGTTGAGTGCTCATTCAAATGCACCTTTGGTAAGCATCAACATCAGTTGTGAATTATGTTGGCTACCAACATTTATGCTTCTATAGGCTACTGCAATATCGTCCATGTATTCAATCGCTCAGACACCGGTGGAAACTAGCTTCAGTGTCATTTTGAAAAATGCAGGCCTTCCTTATTTTTGTAATTTGTTAATCCAAATAATTAAATACTAACATTGGCGGAAATTAAGCATCGGCATTGTTTCTGTTTTTTTCTGCTTCCGTTTTTGTCTAGCCTGTTTGTGCTTTTCAAAAAAAAGAACAGAAAGGAGAAACAGGTTCTCTGTTTTTCATGGACCTGCTGTTTCTGTTCTGTTCTGTTTTTTTCGTTTCTGTTTTTATTTCTGTGTCTGTTTTTGTCTAACCTGTTTCTGCTTTTCTAAAAAAAAAAAGTGCCATAAAAACAGAACAGAAAGGAGAAATTGGTCACCCATTTTTGACGGGCCTTTTTCTGTTCTTTTTTTCTGTTTCTTTTTTTCTGAAAAACAAAAACGGTGCCAGTGCTTAGTGGAAACCAAGCACTACTTGTGAAATAACATGTTTTATTTTGGGCTTTGATGTTGCAATATTAGCCTGAAATTTGCAATCAACAGGTGCAAAATCCTTGAATCCAAAAATTGGGTTTGCTGGTAAAAAGCAAACAGCCATTTGTCAGGGCAATTAGTATTGTTTGTTGTTGCTGGTTACAGCTGAAGAAAGTCAGTGGCTTTTTTTTCTGTTTGCAACGTGTTTCTTAGTTTTTCTTACCGCCCTTCACTCGCTCTTTTTTGAACCCACAAGCTAATTATCCTGACATCACATTTGGTTGAGAGGCATTGTGTGTAAACCAATGAGGCATTGGTTTTAAAGTGATATCTGCATAATATTTTGCCCGAAAAGCACGAGGGACCTTCTAATTGTTGTGATTAAAACATCTATCTTGAAACTTTTACTCAACGATCGCTATGATGAAACTTTTACTCTATGATCGCTTTTAACCTTTAAAAAAGATACTACGACTTTTAATTTGAGATAGAATGAGCCCTCAACAGCTTTCTCTTTATCCTGAATCATGGTAAAAAGTATCTAAACATTTAATACACATCGTTGTTTTCTAGGTTTACACTAACGCAGTGACTCTCATTATTTGTAAAAAGCAATCGAATCCAATCTGTATGATGAATCGTAGAAAAATAAATATGGGGGGCACATCGTCTTCTCCAAGTCTAAGCTAGCACATAGACTCTGATTATACATACGTCTTTGAACAAAGTAAGATGTCCTTGCTTATAAATATATGAAGCACCAGTTGGGTGCAAGTACACTTTTTTTCAAAAGAGTATCCAAATAGAAATACGAAAGTAACATACACTGCATAGTTCAATGGAGAATATCAAGCTTCTTACCTTTGCAGACATTGCAACATTTGTTTCTATCTTCATTTAAGACTAAATAACAGTTTTGCAGGCTAGCACATTCTTGTTTGTTACATTGGATATGTTTATCCTGAAAAAAAAAAATGGTTATTTGTCAAATCGTACACTAAGGAGAACTATCAAGACCGGATATTCAAGATAAAAACAAAAACAAAATAAAACACAAAATATATGTTCAGAGTAATTATAATATTGAAAAAAGTAGATTCCAGAAAATGCCTCCGCCTTTTTTCCATTCGCATGATGGAATAACTTTGATACTTCCTTATGAGTTTGAATACAAATATAGATTTTGTCATCTGACTCCTGAACTAAGTATTAAAAGTATTAAATGGTCTAAGTATTAAATGGTCAAAAAACTGAGGTATTTTTGGGCATCTTACCAGTGTTACTTTGAAAATTTTGTATGCAAAAATAAAGTAAGACTCAATCAAGTGCTTTGACAATAATAATAATAGTAACATGAAAAATTGGATCACAAGGAAACATAAAAATTAACAGGCAAGCAGAGAAAGTAAAAAAAACAAGTACAGCAGAATAATTAACCAAAACATAAAGTTTTAACGATTACTATAAAGACGAAAAAGATCCTTAAAAAAAAAAAAAAGAAACTTAATAAAACAGCTCTCTGGTATTTTATAATCTATAGATGTTTGAATAATAAAAAGCTTGAGACATTTCAGGTTTAAATAAAAAAAAAAACTCAAAAATAAAGTCTTTTATTTCTCTAAAATATTTCTCGCCTAAATTTACAACATAGCAAATGATTGATATAAAAGTGAGAAAATCAGCGCAATGTCAAGCACGCAAACCAGACAACACTGGTTGAAAATTGAATTGGAAAAGAAATTCAATCTAGCATGAAAATCTCAAAATTTTTAATTCGTCATTCTTTTGCTGTCGTTACAACTCACAAAATAAGGTATTTCATCATTTTTGCCAAAAAAAAAGTGTCACCAAAAATTTATTATTAAAGAAATCCGAATATTTTGGCTTCACGTCCGGGAGCCTTTCTCAACGCAAAGAAAAACAAAAACAACTTTAAAGAAGAAAAAATATATTTTTTTTAAAATATAACCATCTAAAAAAAACGAAAAACTAAACATACGAGAGAAAGAAAGAGAAAAAAACAACTAAAAAACAAAACAAATAAATACAACCCACATTCTAAACACTTCCAGAACTACTGTTACTCACTGAGCAAGACATAAACGAATATCTATAGTGAACAAAAGGTATTTCTCGTCTTTGCATTCAGATTGTTTTTACTAATAAATGTCTTGTTGTTTTTTTTTTTCGTTTTTTGTTTCGTTGCTTCATTTAAACTAAACCGTTTTTCTCCCTTAGTTTTTTGTATATAAAAAGCAGTGCGGTCTTGGGGCCAGGGTATAAGATATTTTAATCAAGATTAATATACCCACATTTATCACTGAAGCGAGATTGCGCAAAATCATAAGTAAAACTCCTTAGTTTTACTAAATAGCCTGAAAAGGGGTAAAAAAAGGACCATACGCCCAACTTTAGGGTTAGATCAGATTAGCGCAATACCCAAAATCGTTGGAATTTTCTCAGGAGTGAAAAACTGAAGCTTTAAACATAATGGGATGGAGAAGTCCTAGCCACCTAGTATGTTAGCTTCAGTTACAGCTGCAATAACTTTGTAGAGGTAGTGATTGTAGTTATTACCTTGCACATACACCGAAGACAAGGATTGTTGACAGCCAAAGGGACACTAACTTCTTGACCTTCATTGTTGCAGGATACAACTGTGCTTATCAATCCTTTACCTAGAAAAAAAAAACAGAAACATTTAGAAATCCAAGCTGCCGAAAAAAAAAATCACATCCATCGACCTTTGTAAAGATTTGGTACATATTAAATAGTTTACTAAGAACGAATTAGAATATACAGGTAAACAGAATAAATCATGGCTTAACTTAAAAACACAGTAGCAAACATAATTAGGCATTTGATGACAATACCATGTGAAGTGTTGTGGTAACTGCCATCTACTGACCCATAGGCTACAGATACAGAGTGACGCATGAGAAAATGTCTCCCGCGTTAGAACTTGTTCGTTCCTAGTTTGGCAAACTTATCATTTAGCGTTAAGTTAAATGCCCCAGAATAAGTTTAGCCTACACAAAGCAGCGATGTAGCAGATAAACAGAAGACTACTACATGATGATTTTTTCTCTCTACACAGTTTTGTAATGATTATGCATTAGACAGCCCTGTACAATGTCTACATGCTGTGGAGCATATGTAAAATGATTAACTCGCATATGACAATATCTAACTGAGGTTTGGTGGACGAAGAAGATAAAAAAGCCCCTTCTCTCTCAGAGATCCGGTCAACAACGGACACCCAAAATAATAACTGTAACTGTCGACCGAGATCGGCAGAATTAACCAGCCTACATAGCATTTAGGCTGATGACTAGTACATTAATTTCAAAAAGCATTTTCCGCAAAAAAAAAGGAAAAAAAGCAAAACAACTAAAGAGCGATATTACAATCTAAAACGAAAAAAAAAAACATATTAGGAGTCAAATTTAAAACGAACAAAAGCTATGTAAAACAAAAGCATAGATTAACACAAATACGAAAAAGACAGCTGTCCCTTCAAACCCCTTTAATGCCGTAGTCAGGTTAGGCTGTTTAACCGTCGCTGGTATTATTGTCAGCAAGCAGCCCAATCTGATCCAGAACCAACGGCTGGTGAATGCCAGCTGGCTAGTTTTTACTAGCCGCAATCAGAAGCTGAACATAGTTAAGTTGTTAGCGTTGCCTACTCTCCACTGGCAGTCACGTGATCTCCTCGCTGGCACCAGTAAGCCAATTAAAACGTGTCAGCTGGTGAATTAAGACGTGTATAGTAGGTTTTATGCAGTGTTGTTTTGTTTCAGTATACAGCATTTTCCATTTTTTTTTTATCATTAACAGTGAATATGGTTGACAAGAACACATGGGTGGCCTAATAACATATCTCGATTTTTTCCTAAATTATCCTTGCCTGTTGGACGCTCCGTCTACAGGCTAGCTACACAAACAGAAATACCAAAAAGTTGGCGACTGGAACCTTGACTCAATTTGTTGAATATGTCCATAATAATAATACGATCGTATTATATATATATATATATATATATATATATATATATATATATATATATATATATATATATATATATATATAAAAAGTAGGAGGATCACGAAATGAAACAATCGTAGTCTATATGAAACTATTAATCAATCAAGCGCATAAAATTTTAAAACATCTACTGAGAAAAATAGAAAAAAAAATCAAAAAAAAGGGAGAAGAAAAAGTGAGAGGAAAGAGAGTTCATTCAATATATATATATATATATATATATATATATATATATATATATATATATATATATATATATATATATATATATATATACATATATATATATATATATATATATATATATATATATATACATATATATATATATATATATATATATATATATATATATATATATATATATATATATATATATATATATCTATATATATAAAAATAAGTTGTCTGTGGATGGATGGATGGATGTGTCAGGTGACGTCACCTGAAAAAACTGGATCAGGTGACGTCAAAACTGAAAAAACTAAAAAAAGGCAAAAACTACAAAAAAAACTAAAAACTAATAAAAAAAATAAAAAAGCTAAAAAACTAAAAAAACTATAAAGGTAAAAACCAATAAAAAACTAAAAAAAAAACTGAAAAAACTAAAAAAAGGCAAAAACTACAAAAAAAACTAAAAACTAATAAAAAAAGTAAAAAAGCTAAAAAACTAAAAAAACTAAAAAAAGGTAAAAAACTAAAAAAAATAAAAAACAAAAAAAACTAAAAAAAAGGAAAAAACTGAAAAATAAGCTAAAATAAAGGTAAAAACCAATAAAAAACTAAAAAAAAAAAGGAAAAAACTAATAAATGACGACACTCAAAGAGAAAAAAAAGGCAAAAACTACAAAAAAAACTAAAAACTAATAAAAAAAATAAAAAAGCTAAAAAACTAAAAAAAACTAAAAAAAGGCAAAAACTACAAAAAAAACTAAAAACTAATAAAAAAGCTAAAAAACTAAAAAAACTAAAAAAAAGGCAAAAACTACAAAAAAACTAAAAACTAATAAAAAAAATAAAAAAGCTAAAAAACTAAAAAAAACTAAAAAAACTAAAAAAAGGTAAAAAACTAAAAAAACTAAAAACTAAAAAAAACTAAAAAAGGTAAAAACTAAAAGAACTAAAAAAGAAAAAAATAAATGACGACACTCAAAGAGAAAGCGACCAGGACAAAAGGAATGTTCGATTAGCAATCAACAAAGCACCGGGACACAGGGAGTATAAATGACGACCCGGGGGAAACAGGGGGATATAAATGACGACCGGGACAAAAAAACTAAAAAGAAAAAAAAACTAAAAACTAATAAAAAAACTAAAAAATCTAAAAATCTAAATAAGCTAAAAAAGAAAAAAAAAGGAAAAAAATAAAGGAGAAAAACAAAACTAAAAAACGAATGTATATACAGACCGGGACACCGGGATACAAATGACGACCGGGACCCGGGACACAGGGAATATAAATGACGACCGGGACACAGGGACACAACTCCGGTACACCGGGATACAAATGACGACCGGGACACAGGGAATATAAATGACGACCGGGACACAGGGACACAACTACAACGGGGACACCGGGGGAAACAGGGGGATATAAATGACGACCGGGACAAAAAAACTAAAAAGAAAAAAAAACTAAAAACTAATAAAAAAACTAAAAAATCTAAAAATCTAAATAAGCTAAAAAAGAAAAAAAAAGGAAAAAAATAAAGGAGAAAAACAAAACTAAAAAACGAATGTATATACAGACCGGGACACCGGGATACAAATGACGACCGGGACCCGGGACACAGGGAATATAAATGACGACCGGGACACAGGGACACAACTACAACGGGGACACCGGGGGAAACAGGGGGATGTAAATGACGACCGGGACACCGGGACAGGGAATGGTCGATTAGCAATCACCATCAACAAAGCTCAAGGGCAATCATTAGAATCATGAGGTATAGATCTGAATACAGATTGTTTTCCCATGGACCATTATATGTTTCATGTTCAAGAGTCTGTAAACCTGACAATCTATTTATATGCAAAGACAATGGGACAGCAAAGAATGTTGTATATTCGCAAGTTTTACGTAGTTAAAACCATATATATATATCTATCTATATTCACAGGTGGGACATAGGGACACAACTACAATGGCGCGTAACTATTATGGCGCGTAACGACTTACGCGCGCGGGGGGGCTTGGGGGGGTTGCAAAGCGCCCCCACCAACTAGGTGTTGGGGTGGCGCGAAGCGCCACCCCAACAGCTAGTATATATATATATATATATATAAATAAGTTGTCTGTGTGTGGATCTGTGGATCTGTGGATCAGGTGACGTCACACTAAATTATTTCACACTAATACAAAAGAAGAAAAAAGCTAAAAAAGGTAAAAACTACAAAAAAAAACTAAAAAGAAAAAAAAACTAAAAAAGCTAAAAAACTAAAAAAAAATAAAAAAAGGTAAAAATCTAATAACTAAAAAAAAACTGAAAAAAATAAAAAAAGGCAAAAACTACAAAAAAAAATAAAAACTAATAAAAAACTAAAAAAGCTAAAAAACTAAAAAAACTAAAAAAAAACTAAAAAAAGGTAAAAAACTAAAAAAAACTAAAAACTAAAAAAGAAAAAAACCAAAAAAAAGGAAAAAACTGAAAAATAAAAGAGAAAAAGAAAACTAAAAAAATATGAATAAATATATATAAAAATAAGTTGTTTGTGGGTTATGTCTGTCTGTCTGTCTGTCGAGTGACGTCGTGTTTGTCCGCATATGACGTCTGAATTATTTCACACTAATACAAAAGAAGAAAAAAAACTAAAAAAGGTAAAAACTACAAAAAAAACTAAAAAGAAAAAAAACTAAAAAAGCTAAAAAACTAAAAAAACTAAAAAAAGGTTAAAAAACTAAAAACTAAAAAAAACTGAAAAAACTAAAAAAAGGCAAAAACTAAAAAAAAAACTAAAAACTAATAAAAAAACTAAAAAAGCTAAAAAACTAAAAAAACTAAAAAAACTAAAAAAAGGTAAAAAACAAAAAAAAAACTAAAAACTAAAAAAGAAAAAACTAAAAAAAGGAAAAAACTGAAAAATAAGAGAAAAAGAAAACTAAAAAAATATTAATAAATATAAAAAATATAAATATAAATATAATATAAATTAGCAATCAACAAAGCACCGAGACACAAATGACGACCGGGACACAGGGAGTATAAATGACGACCAGGACATAAGTAAAAAAAAAACTAAAGAAACTAAAAAAATGGTAAAAACTACAAAAAAACTAAAAACTAATAAAAAAACTAAAAAATCTAAAAATCTAAATAAACTAAAAAAGAAAAAAAAGAAAAAAGGAAAAAAATAAAGGAGAAAAACAAAACTAAAAAACGAATGTATATACAGACCGGGACACCGGGATACAAATGACGACCGGGACACAGGGAATATAAATGACGACCGGGACACAGGGACACAACTACAATGGGGACGCCGGGGGGCACAGGGGGATATAAATGACGACCGGGACACCGGGACACAAGGAATATAAATGACGCCCGGGACACTCAAAGAGAAATCACAGACTGGAACACCGGGACACAAATGACGACCGGGACACAGGGAATATAAATGACGACCGGGACACAGGGACATAACTACAAAGGGGACGCCGGGGTGCACAGGGGGATATATAAATGACGATGGCGACTCAGGGAATGGTCGATTAGCAATCACCATCAACAAAGCTCAAGGGCAATCATTAGAATCATGAGGTATAGATCTGAATACGGATTGTTTTCCCATGGACCATTATATGTTGCATGTTCAAGAGTCGGTAAACCTGACAATCTATTTATATGCACAGACAATGGGACAGCAAAGAATGTTGTATATTCGCAAGTTTTACGTAGTTAAAAACATATATATATATATATATATATATATATATATATATATATATATATATATATATATATATATATATATATAAATATATATCTATCTATATTCACAGGTGGGACATAGGGACACAACTACAATGGCGCGTAACTAATATGGCGCGTAACGACTTACGCGCGCGGGGGGGCTTGGGGGGCGCGAAGCGCCCCCACCAACTAGGTGTTGGGGTGGCGCGAAGCGCCACCCCAACAGCTAGTATATTTATAAAAATAAGTTGTCTGTGGATGTGTGGGTCTGTCTGTCGGGTGACGTCATGTTCGTGTGTTGACTGACGTCATGAAGTTAGTTGTCGTCATTTTTGTTATGACGGTAACGTCATTAAAGATATTTAAGACATGCGTTCACGTAGATATCTATTAATGTTTAACTGTAAAATGACTGATGAACTTACAATGGCAACAGCCGAGGAAGATGCTCAAAGAGTCTATGTCAAAAAACTTGCTGCTGATAGAGAAAGTAAAAAAAGAAAGCGTGCCGAGGAATCAAAAGAACAGCAAGGAAACAGGCTTGAGGCTGATAGAGAAAGAAAGAACAGAAAACGTGCCGAGGAACTACCAGAGCAACGCGAAACCAGACTTGCTGCTAAAAGAGAAAGTGAAAAAAGAAGGAGTGCCGAGGAACTACCAGAGCAACATGAAACCAGACTTGCTGCTAAAAGAGAAAGTGAAAAAAGAAGGCATGCCGAGGAACTACCAGAACAACATGAAACCAGACTTGCTGCTAAAAGAGAAAGTGAAAAAAGAAGGCGTGCCGAGGAATCACAAGAACAGCAAGAAATCTGGCTTGCTGCTGATAGAGAAAGTAAGAAAAGAAAGCGTGCCTAGGAATCAGAGCAACCTGAAAGTTATTGCCTGGCATTCAGGTACAGCCCAGTCGATGATTATAGCTTGAGTAGATTTGTTCAAATCGGGACTATGTCTAAAATTTGTCCCTATTGCAAGGCCTTGAAATTCAATGGTGAAACAATGGGAATGTGTTACGCCTCAGGAAAAGTTAAACTTCCTCTATTGGCTGCACCACCAGAGCCAATGAAGACTTTCCTTACTGGAACTACGTCAGAATCTAAGCGTTTTTTTGTCACAAATTAATGATTCGGCAGGATGAAGAAAATTATATTTTAAAATGCCGTCAATTGTTTCACCAATTAGTCGTTGATATGTATGCTAAAATTGAATCAGAAAGTTTGCTATATATCCGCCTGAATCAGATCAAGCTCCGCTCTGAACAATACATTCATTTGCGAGATGCAGTTATAAATGACGGTAATACCACAAACGTTGGAAGATTAACAATTTTACCTTCGTCATATGCTGGCAGTCCCCGTCATATGCATGAATATGCTCAAAATGCTATTGCGTATGTTCGTCTCTATGGTCGTCCAGATTTATTTATTACATTTACATGTAATCAATCTTGGGACGAGATACTGCAGCTTTTACTTCAAGGACAATCGGCGGTTCATAGACATGACATTACGGCCCGTGTCTTCCGGCAAAAGTTGAAGTCACTGATAAACTACATAGTAAATTTTGAAGTGTTTGGTTCAGTGCAATGCTGGATGTACTCAGTGGAATGGCAAAAACGAGGTTTGCCACACGCACGTATACTAATCTGGCTACATAAAAAATTACTTCGAACGAAATTGATGATGTTATTTCCGCTGAAATATCCGATGAAAATGTCGACAAGGGGTTACATGATATTATTGTAAAAAATATGATACAAGGACCTTGCGGTGCACTGAACGAAAATTCACCATGCATGGCCAAAGGAAGGTGCACAAAGCAATATCCTCGACTTTTAGTATCCAACACAATTAATGGCAATGATGGTTACCCACAATATAGAAGAAGATCTCCTGAAGATGGCGGTAAAACAGCAATAATAAAGAAGTGTAACGGTACCACCATCGAACTAGATAACCAGTGGGTTGTTCCATATTCCCCATTATTATCAAAAACATTTTATGCACACATAAACGTTGAATACTGTAACTCCGTAAAGGCAATCAAATACATATGTAAATACGTCAACAAAGGCAGTGACATGGCAGTTTTTGGCTTGCAGCCTGAAATCAAAGATATCGACGAAATCGTACAATATCAGGCTGGAAGATACATAAGCAGTAATGAAGCTGTTTGGCGAATTCTTTCATTTCCGATACATGAACATAGTCCAGCCGTTGTTCATTTAGCGGCACAGAATGGTCAACGTGTTTATTTCTCGGAAACCAACGTGCAACAAAGAGCCCTGAATCCACCGCATACAAAGTTAACCGGTTTCTTTTCGCTTTGCAAAAATGATTCTTTTGCAAAAAAACTGCTGTATACTGAAGTGCCTTCGTATTACACGTGGAATGCTAAAAATAAAGTATTTGAACGTCGAAAACAGGGTAAGTCAGTCGACGGCCAACCTACCATCTTCAAAGATACCACGATAGGAAGACTCTACACCATTCACTCCAATCAACATGAATGCTTCTTTCTACGCCTGCTTTTGGTGAATGTACCCGGTCCGACATCCTTTGAGTATTTGAGAGCTGTAAACGGTACTATACATGACACTTACCGTAGTGCATGCCAAGCTCTGAATTTATTGGAGAATGACCAACACTGGGATAACTGCATCAATGACGCGTGCGAAACGTCAACTCCAAGTCAAATTCGTGCATTGTTTGGCATCATTTTAACAACTTGCTCTCCATCAGCTCCTACAGAGTTATGGGAAAAATATAAGTCAAAAATGTCCGAAGATATACTCCATCGAAAACAGTTAGAGACGTCAGATTAGACTTTTGATTTTACATCCGAAATTTATAACTACACTTTAGTTATTATAGAAGATTTGTGCGTACGTATGGCAAACAAACCTCTTCAGGATTTGGGAATGCCTTCACCTAACCGTATCGCTGCTGTTTCGAAATGTGTAGAATTGGATCATGAACAAAGTTACAGTACGAGTGATCTATTGTCGTATGTACAAAATAACATTTCCAAGTTAACGTCGGAACAAAAAGACATTTATGATACGATAATGCATTGTGTCGATAACAACGTTGGAGAAATTTTCTTTTTGGATACGCCAGGAGGTACTGGTAAAACGTTTGTGATAAAACTGATTCTGGCATCAATTCGATCAAAAAATGATATAGCGTTGGCAATTGCGTCGTCCGGAATAGCCGCAACATTGCTGCCTGGTGGAAGAACTGCTCATTCCGCTTTGCCTCTGAATTTACATTCTACAGAAACTCCCACGTGCAATATTTCCAAATCATCTGGGATGGGTAAAGTATTGCAGCAATGCAAACTTTTTATTTGGGATGAGTGCACAATGGCACACAAAAAATCGCTCGAGGCTCTGGATCAATGCTTGAAAGTCGAAACCCTTTGGCAGCACATTAATATTGCTTGCGGGAGATTTCAGGCAAACATTACCTATAATACCTAGATCAACTCCTGCAGACGAAATGAATGCTTGCCTGAAAAATTCTAATTTATGGGCACACGTAAAAACATTAAAATTAACTACAAATATGCGTGTCCGATTGCAAAACGATGACTCTGGTCAAACATTTTCAGATCAATTGCTGGCAATTGGAAACGGAAAGCTCCCAGTAGACTCAATTTCAGGACGTACACAACTACCCGCTGATTTCTGTAATTTAGTGACGTCCAAAAATGAATTGATTGAAAAAGTATTTCCGAATATTCTAAACAATTATAAAAATAATAAATGGCTAAGTGAAAGAGCGATTCTTGCACCCAAAAATATAGACGTCCACGAAATCAACAATATTGTTTTGACCAAGATTCGAGACCAGGCAGTCCTTTACAAGTCAGTCGACACAGTTCATTTGGAACCAAATGAAGCGGTTAATTATCCATCTGAATTTTTAAATTCCGTGGATCTTTCAGGGTTTCCACCAAACGTGCTACAACTAAAAATAGGCGTACCAATAATACTTTTAAGAAATATCAACCCACCAAAAATTTGCAATGGCACGCGACTTGCCGTAAAAAAAACAATGGAAAACCTAATAGAGGCCACAATCTTTGAGAGGGCCTTTTGAGGGTGAGGCTGTTCTTATTCCTCGCATTCCCATGATTCCAACGGATCTGCCTTTTCAATTTAAAAGATTGCAATTCCCATTTCGATTAGCATTTGCAATCACCATTAACAAAGCTCAAGGTCAATCATTAGAAAAATGTGGTATAGATCTTAATACTGATTGTTTTTCCCATGGACAATTGTACGTTGCATGTTCGAGGGTCGGTAAACCTGACAATCTATTTATATGCAGCGACAATTGGACAGCGAAGAATGTTGTATATTCGCAAGTTTTACGCAGTTAATTTGTATTGTATCTATCTATCTATCTATCTATATAAAAACGAGTTGTGTGTATGCATGTTTGTTTGTTTGTAAAAAGAGCGTTTGCATACGACGTCATTATTAGTACCTAAGGCTTTGTATATGCACAGACAATGGGAAAGCCAAGAATGTTGTATATTCGCAAGTTTTACGTAGTTTGAAACACATATATAAATCAATCTATATTCACAGGTGGGACACAGGGACACAACTACAATGGAGCGTAACGACTTACGCGCGCGGGGGGGCTTGGGGGGCGCGAAGCGCCCCACCAACTAGGTGTTGGGGTGGCGCGAAGCGCCATCCCAACAGCTAGTATATATATATATCTATACATATATATAAATAAGTTGTCTGTCTGTGGATCAGGTGACGTCATGTTTCTGTGTCGGCTGACGTCATGAAATTAGTTGTCAGGTGACGTCATGTTTCTGTGTCGGCTGACGTCATGAAATTAGTTGTCGTCATTTTTGCTTTGACGGTGACGTCATTCAAGTTATATAAGACATATGTTCACGTAGAAATCTATTAATGTTTAAGTTTACAATGACTGATGAAGATGCTCAAAGAGTCTATGCCAAAAAACTTGCTGCTGATAGTTCCTCGGCACGCTTTCTTTTCTGACTTTCTGGGGGCATAGTATATATATATAAATAAGTTGTCTGTGTGTGTGTGTCGAGTGACGTCATGTTTGTATGTCGACTGACGTCATTATAAGGATTGAGCTGTTTGCGTCATGAAGTTGTTTGTCGACTGACGTCATGTTTGTCAACTGATGAAATTACATACCGGACACCGGGAGACAAATGACGACCGGGACATAGGGAATATAAATGACGACCGGGAACCTCAAAGAGAAATTACAGACTGGGAGACTCGGACACAAATCACGACCGGGACACAGGGAATATAAATGACGACCGGGACATAGGGACACAACTACAAGGGGGACGGCGGGGGCACAGGCGGGATATATAAATGACGACCGGGACACAGGGACTGTTCGAATAGAAATTACAGACCGGGACACAGGGAATATAAATGACGACCGAGACACTCAAAGAGAAATTATAAACTGGGATACCGGGACACAAATGACGACCGGGACACAGGGAATATAAATGAAGACCGGGACACAGGGACACATCATTAGAATAATGAGGTATAGATCTGAATACGGATTGTTTTTCCCATGGACAATTATATGTTGCATGTTCAAGAGTCAGTAAACCTGACAATCTATTTATATGCACAGACAATGGGACAGCGAAGAATGTTGTATATTTGCATGTTATAGATAAATAAAAAAAAAACAACATTCGGCTAAGGATAGATCCTTGATAAACTCCACTTTCAACCTTAGAGAAAGCGATCTCGCCAATACAATCTTCCTACTTAACAGATACGAATGGAACCAAGAGTGAGCCATTCCTCGTACTCCAATGAGGCCAAGTTTTCCTAGAAGAATGTCATTTGTTATGGATTCAAACGCCTTTGTTACATCCAAAAAAGAGCGGTTGGGATTAAACTGAAGTCTGAAACTGATTGAACGAAACTAAAGAGTGAAGCAAACGCATGCTCAGTCGAGTGACTGGACGAAATCAAAACTAAAATTCATGAAGGAACTGTTTTGCATCAAGGTAGCTTTTGAGTTTAGAAAGCATGGCCTTTTCAAAAATCTTGCTGAATACTGAGAGGAGAGAGGTTGGTCTGTAATTTGAAGGGTCACTCCTTGAGCTACCTTTAAATAGAATTATTACACTTAAAAACTTAAGTGATGCTGGGAAAATACCAAGATCAGAAGAAGCTTGAGCAAGCTTATGTAGGAGTTAGACATTTGCTGGTAAAATGAACTTGATAACCTTAGTAGGAATATCGTCTGGGCCTGACGAGAAAGTACCTTATAGGGCAGACACAATCCTAAAAATATTGGGCTCACTTGGTGGATCAATTTCCATTGATTTTAGACAAGCCGGTCCTAAATAGGACTTGTAACCCGGATCAGAAGGCGCTGGAAAAACAGCAGCTGCCGTGGTGTTACCAACAACAGAGGATGCTAGCTGACTTTAACACCATATCTGCCGGATATCAGTTAGCCTTTCAGGCTTTCTGAAAGTCTTTTCCTAAAAGACTTTCAGGTAAAGCTGATCTGGGAGGGCAAGGTTCAAAAACTGAATTATTAAGTTTCCAAGTCTTTCTAACATCTTTCCCACAACCAGAGAACTGCCCAAAATAAAAATCAGACTTAGCACGGCGGATAATTGATTTAAATACGTTCCTCTAATTCTTATACTCATCCAGGTGACGGACTAGAGAAGGAGCTTTCCATTTTTTCCAAAGATATTTCTTTCTTCTCCAGCTCTTGAGCAAACCGGGAGTCATCCAAGGACTTAAAGGCTCCAATTTTTTAACTGATCACGCTAAGATAACGGGTTATAGGTTTGGAGTATTGAAGACTTCACTGAATTGTAAAACAAATCGAAGCGCGAATAAAATCAGGCATAGTCAGACTCGTCCCACACATGTTTAGTCAAACATAGTTTTAAGCGTTACAGGTTCTTTTCGGGAAAAGTGAAACTTGTTTGCAATGCAGTTCTACTAAACACAGGCTCAGGAAGGGCTAACTTCGAAAGAATAGGAAAGCAGTTCTAGGAAGTATAAGTACCCAAAAGATGCTTGACTAAGGTTAAAAAAAAATAAGAGTGCACAAGAAAAACTAAGATAAACTAGCAATTTCGGAAGGTTGAAATAGAATTCTCAGTCTAAAAGTACTCAAATTTAAGTAAATTTCGTACTAAACTATACATTCTGCAGTATAATTTTTCACAAATGCACAGCGTAAATAAATGTCACATTCTTAAAAACTATTTTTTACATATCTTTTACAGATAGATTGTAAATTCTAATAGCCATTTTTGAAAGAACTTTTGCTACCGATAATCTAGAATTTACTGCACTTTCATATCAGAATGAAAAAAAAAGAAAATAAATTCTTTAATTGACTCACCAAGTTGCAACCTTGCAGAACAGTCAATAATAGCTGTGAAAAGGAGATAAAAAGCCCATTTCAATCTCATAGCTCAAAATTTTTGGTAAAAACATTTAGTGCCCTTCTATCAGCTTGAATATCATGTTGCATCTGTAAAGAAAACAGTACATCAAAATAACTTACAATCATAAATGCTTTTGAATCTGAGTTAATCTCAAAACTTGCTTGCACAAGCTCACCAAATTCAAACCAAAAAGAGAGTGCAGATTGATGTTTCATAAAAAGTGCATTTTTTGTGTAGTGCAACTTTGTATCCTGATTATTGTATACTTTAGATTGCATCTTCAAAAATATCCTACTGGGCTTTCAGACCATCGTATAGAGGAGATTATTCCCAATGGCGTGGGACCAACTATTTCAGGGGACTGCAATAAAACATGGATCCATAAAAAGTTTTAATTGAGCCTTAAAAACTTCTAGCACCCACGTGGTTAGCATCTATGTGCAACTGCAGCTCCACCCAGCAAGGAGAAGAAGTGAGGGAATCAGAATGCGTTTCCAGAAGGAGGAGTAGGGTGATTCACATGATCCTTCTTAGGCCTATACCTACCTTATCTTGCAAGTCAAGATATCTTCGAGATGCGACCCCCCAACCCCCCAATAGCGCTGTATTTTGAACGATTAAGCAATTTTTAACAAAATAATTTTTTCGGGGGGAGGGGAAACTGAGCTCAAGATATCTGGACTTTAGCCCTTTCTAGACAACCCTTGTCATATTTGTTATTGTTGGAAATTTACCAAAGAATCTGGGCATAGGATAACTAACCATGCTGCAGCCTCCATTTTCAAAACTTTTCAAAGACACCCATTCAGCAAACAAGCAAAAACAAATTACCAGAGCCTTAGCCTTTACAGACCTCCTTAAACTATATATTTTTCCCTCAAAACACCCCTACCAAATTTCACCATTAAATAACTTTCCAACACATAAAAACGATTACATTCATTGACATTTCTGACAGTGAAAAATGAAGTCCATCACACGGTAGCAGACTAAAAATGGAACTGCAGTTCAAAATTTTACCCCAGTTACTATGAGACAAGTTAGCCTATAGCAGCCTGGAGACCAAGAAGTGATGTGAAAGAACTACAGAATTATCTTTACCCTATGGACAATAGAGTGCAAAATTTAACAGACCATTAACAAATAGACTTTTCAAATTGGTTTAAAAAAACTAACAATTACACTAACAATAATCATAGGCATTGCAGTAGCGCTGCCTAAGTAAAGGACGATGTGGGCCTTTTTTTTATCAAGACACTTCTTACACGCACATCTACAGAAGCAATCGTTGTAGAAACTTCGGATAGAGCTCATTCGATTGGAAACAAAGATCCAGCGTCCTTTTTAAGAGTCAAAAGTGATTGGATGGCAACAAACCCCCTCTCCCACACCCATTAATTCCCAAGCACATCCAAGCAAAGTTTTGATACAGCCATTTTGTTCAACATGGTTAAAAATCCAGTAATTATGTCTCTGGGAATGTCAACCCCCCACAGCCCTCTGGGCAGGGGCTATAAGATATACAATTCGGTCATTGTTTACACATAGTGCTTGCTATTGGGAGGTTATGTTTGACCTTTAGTGTTCAAAAAGACCAAGGGCATTCAGGTGAAACTTTCACAGAATGTTGAGGGAGTATTGAACTAAATCAAAACGCGTTATGTGCATACAGGTTGTCAAAAGAGCGTAACTTAGGGATGAGTGAGGGTATTCAGCTGGAACTTTCACGGAATGATGCGGGGGATGATCGATTGACCAAAAAGGCAATATTTGCACGCTACTACTACTACTATTACTGCCACTTCTACTACTACTACTACACTGACTGTTTACGTAGTGACTACTACTAAGGCTGAGGATATAGAAGAGAAAATTCGGGAAAATGTGAGGGAAAAGTTGAACTAAAACAAAATATACTATGTGTATACAGATTGCCAAAAGGGCGTATAAGCAATATCTCAGGAACCACTTACCATATCAAACTGGCGGATGTTCAACTGACCAAAAGGTAATGTGTGCATACTACTATTGCTACTAATGCTACTTCTGGTACTACTACTGCTAATACACCACTACTACTAGTACTGCTGCTCCTACAACTACAATTACTATGATACTAGCAATAGTAAGGCTAAGGGTATGAAGGTGAAAATTTAAGAAAATGTTGAGGAGAAAGTTTAACAAAGTCAAAACACACAATGTGCATGAAGGTTACCAAAAAAGGGCGCATGTCATGAATGGCTTTAGGGAATTAGGTTGGAACTTTCAGAGAATTCCTAGAGGGGGATCTATTGACCAAAAGGCGATATGTGCACGCAAACACTAATGCTAGTACCACTAATACTACTGCTACTTCAAGTACTGCTTCTTTTACAACTAATAGTAAGGCTAAGAGTATTAATGTGAAAATTTCAGATAATATTGAGGGGGATGTTAAACTGAATCAAAACACTATGTGTGCATGTAGGTTGTCAAAAGGGTGTATCAGCCATAGCTTACGAACAGCTTGGATTATGCAGTTGAAACTTACGAAGCTTGTTTTAGGGGGTGTTAAACTAACAAACAGATAATATTTGCATGATACTGCTACTAATACCATTATTATTACTGCTACTTCTAATTTTGCTACTAAAGCCAACAGTATTAAAGTGAACATTTTAGGGAGTGTTGAGACAGCATTGAACTGAATCAAAATATACTATGTGTATACCGTTTGTCAAAAGGAAACATTGACAACATCACAAGAACAGTTTTTAAAAATAAATTGTATCTTTCAGCGTGTATTGAGGGGGGGGGGGTCGAAAACACAATAGGTACTACTTTGATACTGATACTAATGCTATTAACTACTACGGTTATTGCTAGTACAGAAGCTAAGGGTATTAAGGTGAACCTTTCAGGGAATGTCAAGGGTGACGTTAAACTAAATCAAAACACACTATGAGCATGAAGATAGTCAAAAAGGTGTACAAGCAATATTTCAGGAATGGCTCAGATTATTAAACTGAAACTTCAAGGGTATGTTGACAAAGATCTGACTTAATCAAAAGGCACTATGTGCATATTACTACAACTAATATGATTGCTGCAACTACTGAGGCTAATGGTACTAAAATGAAACTTTCAAGGAATGTCTAGGAGTTTTAATTAAATCAAAACAAACCAAATACATGCAGGTTTTCAAAAGGGAATAGAAGCAATATCTTTGGAACTACTTAAAAGTTTTAAGCTAAAACTTTCATGGCATATTGAGGGAGATGTTGAACTAACCAAAATGCACTATGTGCATGTTACTGCTATTGCTACCACTATGACTGCTATGACTACTACTACTACTGAGACTAGGGGTATTGAGGTGAAACTTTCAGGGAATATTTAAGGGGATCTTTGGAACTACTTAGTTTCAAGCTGAAACTTTCATGCCACATTGAGGGAGATGTTGAACTAACCAAAATGCAAATGTGCATGCTACCACTATTGTTACCATTATGACTGCTAAGACCACTACTTCTACTGAGACTAAGGGTATTACGGTGAAACTTTCAGGGAATATTTAAGGGGATTTTGAACTAAATCAAAACACACTGTGTGCATTCAAGTTGCCAACATGAAGAATGAACAATTTTGTTGGAACAGCTTAATGTATTAAGGCGAAACTTTCAGGGCGTGTTAAGAGGGATGTTAAATTAAACAAAAGGCATTATTGCATTCTGCTACTGTTACTACTGCTGCTATTGCTATGACTACTACTACTGAGGCTAAAGGCAGGAAGATGAAACTTTCAGGTAATGTTTAGGGGGATATTCAATAAAATCAAAATGCTCTGTGCATGCAGGTTGTCAAAAGAGCGTATCAGCAATATCCCTGGAATGGTCTAGGGTAATAGGTTGAAACTTTCAGGGCATGTTGAACTAATAAAAATGCAATATGAGCACACAACAACTAGGAGTAGTGCTAATAATATTAAGGCTAATTGTACTAATGTGGAAATTTCAGGGACTGTTGAGGGGGATGTTGGCCTAGGCCAAAATATATTATGTGCATGCAGATTATCAACAGGACGTATCAGCAATATTTCATAAACGGCTTAAGGTATTAAAATGAAATTATCAGGGCATGAGAGTGAGATACTAAACCAGCCTAAAAAGGCAAATTTGAATACTGTTACTGCTTAATACTAATACTACTACTATATCACTATTAGTACTACTAATATTACTTCTACTACTATCCACACTATTATTATCTACTATTAAGAGCATTAGTAAAACTGTCAGAGAACAGCAAGGGCAGTCTTATGAACTGAATCAAAACACACTATGCAAATGTGGGTTATAAAAGAGTTTATAACTGGGTTTAATATAAGTAATATAAATAAGGGTTTATACAGAGTTTTAGCTGGTAATTGCTTCTTTTACTGGCGTTTAGTCATTTAAGCGTTAATATGAATTGCATGGTAAAGCTATGATTATGCTAATGTTGTCAGGGAAAAGTTAATATTAATTCCTGTAGCTTAAAGCTTACCACCTTTATTTCAAACACAACATTAATCCAATACAAAAAAAAAGAAAAAAACATTTCAACATATAACAATAATCTAAGCATGAGCTGTATTTCCTAGTGATGAACCATTAAATAAATAAAATGCCACTGTGTCAGTAGGGACGTATGCTGGAATCTATTTGTTGAGGGATGGTTTGTCAAAACCCCAAAATTAGAAGAGATAATGAAATTGATTAAAACTATGTCAAAGCATACAATGTCAATGCAGGTAATCAGAAGGGCATAACAGCTATACCTCATGAACAGCATAGAGTATTTAGTTGAAACTTCTAAAATATGTTCAGGTGGATGTTGAATTAACCATAGTTACTATATGCACACTATGGTGCTAGGGGTGACTTGTAAGGGGGGGGCTTACTCACCCCCCTGGTTTTGCAGAGCCATATAAGTAGTTTATTTATATTATTTATAAATATTTCCTTCTCCTGGAAACCCTTTTGCATTTTCAAAGTTCTCAGTAAAGAAATCAATGATTTTGACACAACTCAACTTCAATTGTAGATATCAAATACCAAATTCACTTGTAAATAGAATAGAGTTGTTTAATTTAAACTAGGTTTAAAGGCACCAGACTGGTAGCAGCTCATGCCTTGAAAACTTGCTTATGCTTGCATATGATTTGCTTTTGTCTGGTAATTCAGATATGGCCCCTATTTTTTATGTAGTCACTTACTATTTTGCCTTATCCTGTTCCCAAGTTCTCAATTCAGTCAGAGACAGTCTGCATTGTATTTTCCTTCTCCTGAAAAGACTTTTTAATTTTCAGAATTCTCAGTAGAGAAATTGTTGATTTTAACCTTGCTTCATTCCAGTTGTAGATACCAAAAACTGAATTTCCATGTACATAGAATAGAGTTATGTTATTTTATTGTTAATTCTTCTTTTTAATAATTTTGGATTTAAACAGAGTCATTTAAATTAAACCAGGTTTAAAAGGACTGGTCTGCTAGCTTAACAAATGAAATTACAAATATGTTTATGCTTACACATGATCCATTTCTGTCTGATGGTTCAGCAGTTCAAAAACTTCAACTGGAGCCTGACAAGATAATATAAACAAACCAAAAGCAAGAGACAAGGTTACACGCATGGATTGTTGGTCAAACTTTAACTATCAGCAGAAAAGAAGGCAATACATTTCTAAACACAATGGAAAAGTAATTAGACTTCAAAGAACAGGAGCCCCACGAGAAACTTTCAAAGCAAATGCATACAGGGCATTGGAAAAAAAACTTGATTACAATACAAGGTTGAAAGGGATACACCACTTGAAAAGGACAAGCAAGACTTGGCTGGGTACTTGGAATTTTTGCCCTAGAATGGGAGTGTTGTAGGTCATTCCAGTTGGAAGGTAAGTTTTTGCCCAGGATAAAAGTAATGAGCAACCTTAAAACCTCTACCAAACAGAAATTATTCCAAGTTTGTGCATCTGATACTTTATGGTAATTTTGATGTCATGCCATCAATCAACACAGATTATGAGAATCAGGCAAATATTCGGCATGACATTTATGATCAAAGACACAACAAGATATTTTCTACATGCTTTACCAAGCTGGAATACACTGTATCATTAGTTGTTGGTTCTAATGACAATATTGAGACTGTCTGGGAAAATCTGTATGTTGAACGCAAGAGATGTCTTGGTGGAAATACAATCTACATCATCTTCTGTGCTTGAGCTATGTAAAGTGCTAACAGTTGATTTCACTGAAGAACTTTTTAATATTTCAACAATTAGTATAGTTGTTGTCAAAAGTTACAGTTATGATTTTCAAAGCATAGTTCACAAGGGTCCAAAAATAAGGAAGTCAATCTCTATTGAAAACCAAAGGAAGTACCTTATTTCATATGGTCTTTATCAACCAAAACTGAGTGTTTTCCTAGTTGATTTTTCAATATAAGAAATGAAACATTGGCATTTTCATTCAGAACAGTAGTATGAGGATCACCAGCTCTTTGAATACAATATCAAGAAAGATCTTACCCTCTGTTTCATGTGTTTATTTTTCTCTGGTAGTCCCAGGAGTGACCAATTTGGAAAAACTTAGGTGGAAGTCAGTTTGCAGTAATGGCACAAAATGAAGAGTAAAGAAAAGGTGAAGAAAGGAAAACTAGCAAGTTATTTCTTTTCCTAGTCACAAAAAGCAACTTTGTTCTATTTTGCTAAACTTCCCTATATCAAGTCATGAGGGTCACAAGGGGGTTAAAGCTAAACATTTCAGATAAAACACATAAATTTCCTAGAAGGTTCATAGAAACAAAATAAAAAATGGTTTTAAAGCAACTGTACTTACATAAAACTGAAGAAAAACATTTTAACTTTTTGGGGAAAAAATTCTCAGCATCAAAATATTAGTCATTGACTGCTGTTTTTAAACACTCCATTTTTGTGTTTTCATAGACATAGGAAAATGCCATAAATCCAGGTAGGTAGCACTAGTAAATTTGCTCATTTACATTAATGTTATATGTAAACTATCTACAGACACGGTAGAAGATATATTGACTTTATATATATTCTGTTTCTGAAAGATACACCTTCTGTATCTTTGGAACAGCACAAGTACCTTAGCATCTATTAAACTTTTGGGTTGAAGGATTTTTTAATTTCTGTCTGAGGATACTACCTATAATCCTATATTTCTGATCAGTCCTAATGTCTGAGTCTACTTATAGCCATTCATCTAAATTCCAGTCAGATATAAGCACAGAATTTATAGTAGTTTCAAGTCACCCTCTACAATATGACAAAGTGGTAGGGGTTACTTCAAGTAATTACCCACTTACCTGATAAAGTGAAAGACATGATTCTTATCCCATTATTTTAATTATGGGGCATAATTCTATGTCCTAGGATTTAAAAATAAATAAAAAAACATATTTTGTCCTGTAGAAGTACTAGTCTGGGCTTTAGTCTACATGCCACTTAAGGCAATATGCAAAATTCAGTGTTCAAAACAATTTTTTTTTTCTTGCCTACCAATTTTGTAAAAACTAGGCCTATTAAGTAATCATATAGCCCATAATAGCCCAGAACAAGACCTTTAAGCTATTCTGGGACCCTCTACAAGGCAGAGTTAGGCAACTAGGCAAGGTTCATTTTTTTTTTTTTAACTTTTGGTGTCAGCCCAAGGCTTCAAGTCAACCTGTCCTCTGATGCTGTAATGGATTTAACCAGTTAATAGAAAAGAGTTTTAAACTAATTTTAACTAGCCCATACGAAAATAGCGACGAAGACCACACTGCCTTTCCATAACAAACAAATACAACGTAGAAACAATAGGGAAAGTTTTTTCAAGACAATGGAAATTATTTATGTAGATATTTCGGCCCTATGTCCAAGGGCCGTCTTCAGCACAATACAATACTATATATATATATAAAAGAACTTACATCAAATTGTGAGAATTAAAACTGAATATAAAAACACTTATTAAAACAATTTTTTTTTTTTAAATATAGCCCTAGCATCCTTACTTCAGCGAAGTTCAACCAGGACTGGCGAAAAGAATGAAATGAAGAAATATAAACTCATTCAAACTAAAGAGAATAAAATGATTAGATGCAATTTCTTAAAGCTAATCTTGCTTGTTTAGCAGCCTGTCTCAAAGGCCTTTTCGTAGTTGGTTCAGTACTATTATAAATTGGTTTAGTAAAATATTTTGTTAGATCATTTTTAATTAAATTTGAGTATAAAGAATTTAGTGAGTATTCCCCTAAGTCCCTGTTCAAAGAAATATTTTTATTTATTTTGAGATTAATTTCAATTGATTCTCGAACCACCTGTTTTATTCCCAAATCATTACTAATAAGTGAAGAGTTTTCAAAAAGTATCATGTGGGACGGATTATTAAATATATGCCAACCTAGAGCAGAATCAAAGGAATTGTTGGAACCATTTGAAATTAAGGCCTTGTCTATGTCATTTTTATGCTGTTGTAACCTTTTGTCTAGATTCTGATGGGTCCTGCCGACATAGTATTTTCCGCAATCACAGGGTATTTGATAGACCCCTCTTTGGCGAGTAACTGGGGTCTTATCTTTACCCGAATTTAAGAAATTGATGATTTTAAAATTATTAGTAAAAACTACGTACAGATTATTTTTTTGTGCAAATATTTTTTAATTTTGTTGTAATCTTTGGGATATACGGAAGATAGACAATATTTGAGGGCTTATCAATAGCCTCACATTGTGAAGTATCTTCTTCGATTTTACAAGAATGTCTTTTTATTCTACGGCTAATTATTTTATTTACAAAAATAATGGGGTATCCATTACCAAAAAGAATATCTCTGATAAAATTTATTTCTGCATTTATATATGAATGGGAGCAAATATTTAGGGCACGATCAATGAGGGAAATTACAACTGCTCTTTTAACTTGTGGGGGGTGATTTGAATTAAAGTGAAGATATCTATTGTTTTGTGTTGGCTTTCGATATATAGTAAAATCCAGTTCATCAGCATTACGAATAATTAATACATCTAAAAACGGTAGTTTATTTTCAATTTCAACTTCAAGGGTGAACTGCAAATTTCGGTCATAAGTGTTAAGATGATCTAAGAAGCCCCGAAGTTCAGCTTCCCCATAATTCCAAAGTGAAATTACGTCATCCATATAACGACCCCAATAGACATGTTTTAGAAAATAAGAATTCAATGCCCAATTCTCAAGATTCTCGACGTAAATATTTGCTAGTAGCCCGGATAAAGGTGCCCCCATGGGTAATCCATTTTTTTGCTGATAAAAAGAATCGCGAAATTGAAAATACATAGAAAACTTATTACAAATTTTAACAAGAGTCATTAAAATTTCACAATCAATTCCTGTCGCTGAAGTCTCGATCAAGTGGTAATTTTCTTCTATTTTGTTTTTTAATAATTCCTCTGAAATAGTTACATCTATATTTGTATACATGGAAACAATGTCGAAACTACTAACTATTGTGTTTTCTGAAATACTTGTGTTGCTAAGTTTTTTAATCAAATCTGCCGAGTTATGAATATAGGAATTTTGAGAATACAATAAAGGTTTGAAAGCTGCACAAAGCCATTTTCCAATATTGGCAGCGGGAGCTTTAGTACAAGCTACAATAGGTCTTAAGGGAATACCCTGTTTATGTATTTTTGGTAAACCGTAGAGTTTAGGACAGAAACTACCACGGGGAAAAAATTTATTGTATAGTTGTGGGGTGATTTTACCATTTTGTTTTAGCTGCTTTAATTCATTTATAATATTATTAGTGAATTCCTAATAATATTATAAATGAATTAAAGCAGCTAAAACAAAATGGTAAAATCACCCCACAACTATACAATAAATTTTTTCCCCGTGGTAGTTTCTGTCCTAAACTCTACGGTTTACCAAAAATACATAAACAGGGTATTCCCTTAAGACCTATTGTAGCTTGTACTAAAGCTCCTGCTGCCAATATTGGAAAATGGCTTTGTGCAGCTTTCAAACCTTTATTGTATTCTCAAAATTCCTATATTCATAACTCGGCAGATTTGATTAAAAAACTTAGCAACACAAGTATTTCAGAAAACACAATAGTTAGTAGTTTCGACATTGTTTCCATGTATACAAATATAGATGTAACTATTTCAGAGGAATTATTAAAAAACAAAATAGAAGAAAATTACCACTTGATCGAGACTTCAGCAACAGGAATTGATTGTGAAGTTTTAATGACTCTTGTTAAAATTTGTAATAAGTTTCCTATGTATTTTCAATTTCGCAATTCTTTTTATCAGCAAAAAAATGGATTACCCATGGGGGCACCTTTATCCGGGCTACTAGCAAATATTTACGTCGAGAATCTTGAGAATTGGGCATTGAATTCTTATTTTCTAAAACATGTCTATTGGGGTCGTTATATGGATGACGTAATTTCACTTTGGAATTATGGGGAAGCTGAACTTTGGGGCTTCTTAGATCATCTTAACACTTATGACCGAAATTTGCAGTTCACCCTTGAAGTTGAAATTGAAAATAAACTACCGTTTTTAGATGTATTAATTATTTGTAATGCTGATGAACTGGATTTTACTATGTATCAAAAGCCAACACAAAACAATAGATATCTTCACTTTAATTCAAATCACCCCCCACAAGTTAAAAGAGCAGTTGTAATTTCCCTCATTGATCATGCCCTAAATATTTGCTCCCATTCATATATAAATTCAGAAATAAATTTTATCAGAGATATTCTTTTTGGTAATGGATACCCCATTCCTTTTGTAAATAAAATAATTAGCCATAGAATAAAAAGACATTCTTGTAAAATCGAAGAAGATACTTCACAATGTGAGGCTATTGATAAGCCCTCAAATATTGTCTATCTTCCGTATATCCCAAAGATTACAACAAAATTAAAAAATATTTGCACAAAAAATAATCTGTACGTAGTTTTTACTAATAATTTTAAAATCATCAATTTCTTAAATTCGGGTAAAGATAAGACCCCAGTTACTCGCCAAAGAGGGGTCTATCAAATACCCTGTGATTGCGGAAAATACTATGTCAGCAGGACCCATCAGAATCTGGACAAAAGGTTACAACAGCATAAAAATGACATAGACAAGGCCTTAATTTCAAATGGTTCCAACAATTCCTTTGATTCTGCTCTAGGTTGGCATATATTTAATAATCCATCCCACATGATACTTTTTGAAAACTCTTCACTTATTAGTAATGATTTGGGAATAAAACAGGTGGTTCGAGAATCAATTGAAATTAATCTCAAAATAAATAAAAATATTTCTTTGAACAGGGACTTAGGGGAATACTCACTAAATTCTTTATACTCAAATTTAATTAAAAATGATCTAACAAAATATTTTACTAAACCAATTTATAATAGTACTGAACCAACCACAAAAAGGCCTTTGAGACAGGCTGCTAAACAAGCAAGATTAGCTTTAAGAAATTGCATCTAATCATTTTATTCTCTTTAGTTTGAATGAGTTTATATTTCTTCATTTCATTCTTTTCACCAGTCCTGGTTGAACTTCGCTGAAGTAAGGATGCTAGGGCTATATTTTAAAAAAAAAATTGTTTTAATAAGTGTTTTTATATTCAGTTTTAATTCTCACAATTTGATGTAAGTTCTTTTATATATATATAGCATTGTATTGTGCTGAAGACGGCCCTTGGACATAGGGCCAAAATATCTACATAAATAATTTCCATTGTCTTGAAAAAACTTTCCCTATTGTTTCTACGTTGTATTTGTTTGACTAGCCCATACACCCTACATCATAGTCTAAAATACATGGAGAAGATATCCATTGAGGGTTCAGAATGAAATTTCTCTGGGAAGTAATTACTATATTTTGAAAGAGCATAGCTAAAAATAAAGGCGTCACAAACATTCACTTCCTTCCTAGGTAGCTAAATTATATAAACAAAGAAAAAATTTACCCCAAAAGCTGCCTTATTCATTAAAAGGTTGTCACCCTTTGAAAAGTGAAAGGGTAGATATAGACATTTTAAAGTTCTTTTTGAAACATTGCCTGAGCTCTGGTTAATTTCCTGTCAGCTCATCTAGAATTACGCAATCAACTCACTTAGAATGGTTACGAAGGAAAATTCTTTGCATGCGCCAGATTTAGTTTACAGTAAATAATCAATTTCATTACTCATACTCCCACTTAAAAAATGCAAATGTCGTTATTTTTCTATATGAATAAGACGAGTAAATTTATTGCCATCTAATAGTTTTAGCAGTGAGCGTAAGTTTCAAATTCATTAAATGCGGTGCCCTATTCTTGAAAGTCTCATTTACCTAACTCAAGTGCTTTCCAAGATAACAACACGCAGTTCTTATTTAGTAGTTACCCTCTCCAAAAGGAAATAGTATAGAATTTTTAAAACTACTTTAATAATAAGTTTTAACATACATCTTATATACTTTTTAATAGCATATCACTTTTCTGCTACATTTCTCCCTAATTTGTAAACATATAACCTACCACAACTTATATTTATTCAATAAATTTTCCATATACTGAGTCTTTCTTCATTTTATTTACGAACAACAAGAGTCTGGAAGGAAAAATTCATTGAGTATGTAGTTTATTCATGACAGCTTTGTGTACTGAGTGGTACTCTCATGAATTTATTTACTGCTTAGCCTTTTTTCCTGCCATGGCTAGTAGGCTACTACAAGATCATAGAGAGAAGTTTAATGACTCATTTGAAGCTCATAATCATGTCTACAAGCTTTTAGGAAATTAGAATGTCATCATAATATGCATGGTAATTCATCATATTATGCATAATAAGAACTAGAAATGGCTCTTGTGGTGCTATTTCTGAAGTTGAAAGGCTGGTAAGCACTAAAAGAGTAGCATGACATTCACCATGTTCAAACACCTTTAAACAGAGGCTTAGTAACCACCTTTTGCATATTTCTCCCTCAGGCCTCCTTAGTAAATAAAACTAAAAGATGAAGTTTTGAAAAAAGCTGCCTAACAAAAAAAATAATTCAGGAATATCAATCAGTGTTTATTTTTGTCGTAACACTAAAACTTAATCATGAAACAAATTCTTGGAAGTTTTGAAAAAAGAGCTAGAAAGCCATGATGTTTTTTTTGTTCAGAGCTATCAGAGCACATGAATCTTAGGGGTGTCAAAATAGGAAACCAAGGAAATTAGTTACTATTAGAATTTTACTTCCTCCATGCAAGCTTGATTTGTATATTAAATTTAAGTTTCATATGTTTTAAGATTTATTTAAAACATTTATATTAGCACCTATTGTGTGTTTGTTTGCTATGACTGTTTATTTGATTTTTGTTTGTTTTTCGTTTCATTTATGCTTCAATAGCAAGATATTTTTGTTCATTTTAAGCTCAATTTGCACATTCAACTTAAGTTTTAAGATTCATATATTCCTTTATATTATTACCTGTTGTATGTTTTTTTGTTATAATTGTATATTTAATTTCTGTTAGTTTTGGGTTTCATTTATTCTATAAAAGTAATTTTGGGTTGTTTTGAGTTTGAGATGTTGTAGGTTTCTATTTCTTCTGATGTTAAGTTTAACATGATCTTTACTTTTTTTTTAAGAAAACTTCCTCTTCTGAAAGTTTTTTTCAAATTAGTTTCTGTTCATTCCTGATGGCCAAAGTTTCAAATTTTTCAAAATTCCCTATTCCAGAATAAATAAACAGTTTTGGCAAGAAGTAATAAAATTAAACTGAATTTGATACATAATGATATTGATTGCTGAAACCTCACCAGCTGAAGATTTAGTTTCATCCAGGGCCAGGTTTAAAGCTTTGACGCTTCTAGGCCCAAGCATTTTTGCTGATGCGTTTCTGCAAGATTTTCAGGCGAATCCTTAAAATTTTTGGAATAGCAAAAGCCGCAGGGCTTAGTGGACCTATTGGTAAATCCTGGTTGGGTTTCACTGCAATTTTCAGTCTATTTTCAATGTTGTAATAAGTACAAAAGAAAATATTTGTAATATAATTCGTTTTAATAAAGTATAATAAAATTTGTTTTGGTGAGACAGTAGGTATTATGCTTTTACCATTAGGGAAACATGCAGTAGCCATACTCTTGTTTTTTGTTAAGAATATAGGCCTCTTGAACAGTTTTTGAAAGAGCTAATAAAATATGGTGAATTCCTATGATTTTGGAAAAGAATACCGTTAATAAGCTTTTTTGGTTGAGGGAGGGGCATGGAGGAAGGGCCAGGGTCAGCTCACATGATTTTGGAATAAAATATCGTTAATAGTTTCGTTTTTCTTGGGGGGGGGGGGGGGGTAGTCATGGAGCGAGGGACAGAGGGCGCTTTCCATGATTTATTATTGATAAGTTCTGGGGGAGGGAGGGGCATCGGAACAAGGAAGACCAATGGGTTACCTCCCATAAGTTTTGGGATAAAATATTGCCAATAATTTGTATTTTAAAAAGTGTTTATAATGTAGTTTATAAACACAATAAGGGCTTATAAGTTAGTTTTTGAGATGGGGACCAGACCATGCAGAGAAGGCTAGGGGTGAGCTCCCTTAAGTGCTGGTATAAAATATCGTTCATACGTTTCCTGAGTGGGCTTGAGGGTTTGGTTTATCTGATCTTTGAACTATTTTCGAACCCTCGCATAAGAGCGTTCTATGTCCTCCCCCGACATAATGTATAGCAATTGTTGTATGGCTCTGGGTGAGGGCTGTGTTGACCCTGGAGCTTTTGTTATTCGAACTTTTGACTTACTTTAACAAAATGGCGATCTCGAAAATTTGATAAGATGGATTTGGGGTAAAAAGGTAAGAGGGTTAGCCGTCCTCCGTTCCGTTTTAACTCTTAAAAAGATAACATGAATTTTCCATTTCCAATAGAATGAGCCCCATGACGAAGGTATACGATCAATCCTTCCATAAGAACCTTATATGCCCACGGTGCATAACTTATAACATTTACCCCCGTGCTGTGGGGGGGGGGGGGGTTTGTAAACCCTGGAGCTTTTAATATATGATCTTTGGTCTATTTGGGACAAAATAAAAATCTAAAAATTCGATTGGAAGAATTTTGAGAAAAGAAGGTTGGGGGGGGGGGGGAATAGTTGCCATCAGATTACTTTGGACTCTCAAAAAGGGAACTAAAAATTTGAATTTCTAGGCATTTGAATCCCCCCTGAAGTTCAGCTCTTCCATAAAAACCTTATATGCCTCTGGGCATAACTTACAAGCCTTACCCCTGGCTCTGCGGAGGGTATGTTGACCCCAAAGTATTGTTATCAGATTGTTAGACTTTGGAGAAAAGAGGGTATGTGTGAGGGGGAGGGGAGGGTAGATGTCATCCTTTCACTTTTAACTCTTAAAAAGGGAACTACAAATTGCAGTTTTTAATCAAATGAGCCACCTCTGGATTCTATACGACCACCGCTTACATAAAAGCCTTATATGCCCCCGGTGCATAGTTTACAACACTTATCTACTTGCTGAAAGGGGTTGTGTCAAGACCGGAGTTTTTGTTATTTTATTTTTAAACTATTTTGAACACAATGGCTATCTCAAAATTTTGATTGGATTCGTTTCGGAAAAACGGTCTTGGGGAGGGAGGCTAGTTGCCCTCAGATCACTTTTGACTTTTAAAAAGGGTACTAAAAATTCCAATTTACAATCAATTGAGGTCCCTCTGAAGTTTAAACTGCCATGCCTTCCATAAAAATCTTATATATCCCGCTGGCATAACTTAAAACACTTACCCCTTGGGTCTTGGGCGGGCTGTGTTATCCCTGGAGTTTTGTTATGTGATTTTCGGTCAGTTTAGAACAAAACGGCTACATTAAAATCCGATCGGACGCACTTGGGGAAAATAGGGTTGGTGTGGGGAAGGGATAGTTGCCATCGGATCGCTTTTGTGTCTCTTGAGAACGGAGCTAGAGCTTTGAATATCTAATCATTTGGGTCTCCTCTGAAGTTTATACGACCATCTCTCCCATAAAACCTTATATGCCACCAGGGCACAAGAACATTCCCTTAGTTCCTCCGCACTCTGGGGGATATGTTGACCCTGAAGTTTTTGTTATTTTATCATTTGACTTTTTAAAAGAAAATAGCTATCTCAAATCCATCGGATGCACTTAAGGAAAAGAGGGTGTAGGGGGGGTGGAAGATGTTCTACGATCACTTTTCACTCTTAAAAAGATAACTAGAACTTTCAGTTTCCAATTAAATGAGCTGACTCTGAACTTTATACAACAACACCTTATATAAAAATCTTATGTACCCCGGGGCATAACTTAAAACACTTACCACTGGGATCCGGGGCGTTTTGTCGACCCTGAGTTTTTGTTATCTGATGTGTGAACTATTTTCATAAAATGGCTATCTAAAATTTTTTAAAGATGGATTTGGGGAAAAAAGGGGGTGGGACGGAGGGCTAGTTGACCTCCAACCTCTTTTGACTATGGAAAAGGGAACTAGAACTTTGAATTTCCAATCAAATGAATCCCTTCTGAAGTTCAAAATTTTGATCGGATGCATTTGGGGGAAAGATGGGGAGGGGGATATGTACCCACCGATCACTTTTGATGACTCTTAAAAAGGTAAATACTACCACTACTACTACTAATAACTCAATGCATCACCAAGCCGCCTGAGGCCAACACAGCTACGCACGCTCCTCCTCCAACCTAATCTATTTAAAGCCTCCCTCTTTACACCCTCCCAGGAAGTTCCCATTTCCTTTAAATCCTTATTTATGACATCCTCCCAACCCATACAAGGACGACCTGCTTTCCGTTTAGCCCCAGACGGTTGGCCAAAAAAGACAATCTTCGGTAATCTGTCATCCTTCATCCGTAGAACGTGGCCTAGCCATCTCAACCTTTCTTTCATTATAGCCCCAGAAAGCGGGATTGAACCACACCTTTCGTACAACCTACTGTTTGAAATACGGTCAGTCAGCCGGGTACCCAGAACAATCCGTAGGCAATTTCTCTGGAAAACATCTAGTAAATTTTCATCTGCTTTTCGGAGTGTCCATGCTTCAGAGCCATATTTGACCACTGTCATCACTGTAGCTTCCAATATTCTAATCTTGGTTTGTAGGCTTATCTTTCTATTCTTCCAAACTTTTTTTTAACTGTGAAAAAACACCCTGAGCTTTAGCTATTCTACTTTTAACATCTTCACTGCTCCCACCATCTTTACTAATAATACTACCAAGGTAACTGAAGCTCCCAACCTGATCAATCTTTTCGTTACCTAAGGTCACCTGTTCATCTTCACTTATTCCTAGCCTTAGTGACTTAGTCTTCTTAACATTAATTTTCAAGCCTATTTTAGCACCCTGAACTCGTAAAACCTCTAAAAATTCATTCATTTTGCTCACACTTTCATCTAATATGCTTAAATCATCAGCATAATCTAAGTCCAGGAGCGTTCTTCCTCCCCATTTGATTCCATGGTCTCCAATTGCCTTTCCTATGCTCCTTAAGACGAAGTCCATCAAAATGATCCATATAAAGGGGGATAGAACACAACCCTGCTTAACTCCTGATTTAATACAAAACCAGTTGCTAACCTCATTTCCTACCTTAACCGCAGCAGTATTATTCTCGTACATAGCGCAAATCACTTTAATGTATTTTTCTGGTATACCATATAACGATAAGACCTTTGTTAACGCTGTTCTATCAACAGAATCGAAGGCTTGCTCATAATCGATAAAACTAAGGACCAAAGGTGTTTGACAACGAAGGGACTTCTCAATTATTAACCTAAGAGTGAAAACATGGTCGACACATCCTCTACCTTTTCTAAAACCGCATTGTTCTTCCCTTAAAACTTTGTCTACAGCACGTCTCAGTCTAAAAAGTATCATATTACTCAGTAATTTGCTACCTACAGAGACCAGACTAATGCCTCGATAATTACGACATTCACTCTTGTCACCTTTCTTATACAGTGGTTTAATTAAGGTTTTCCTAAAATCATTGGGTACCTCCCCTTTTTCAAAAATCATGTTCATAATCTTCAGTAGCTTATTCCTAACCTCAGAGCCACCATATTTAAGGAACTCATTAATCATACTATCAGCACCTGGGGCCTTATTATTTTTTAATCCTTCTAGTACTGTCGCTAATTCTTCCTCACTAAACAAACCCTCCTTCACATCCAAGGTATCACAAACTTTTTCATTTTCATCTATATCTTTTCCTGCAACTGTATCCCGGTTCAGCACATTCTCAAAATGCTCCACCCATCTTGCTTTAACTTTTTCCTTATCACTAATTGTGGCCCCATTTCTATCTTTAACTGGGACTAGTCCGGATCGGCTACTCCCTTTCAATTTATTAACATGCCAGTATAATATTTTACTATTATGCCGTCTAGCCGCATCTTCCAGATCCTCAGCAATTTTATCCATCGCCTCCATTTCACATCTCCTTAGTTCATATTTTAATGCTTTCTCCGCTTTCTTTACATTCCTTTTGTTTTCATACGACCTATCGCTCAGATAATTCTTATTTAAACCCCTTCTACTCTCTATTAAACCTAAAGCTTTTTCACTAATATTCCTAGTTGCTGTCTTAGCACTCTTCCCTAGGACACCATCAGCAACTTCACAAATTGTTTTTCTGAAATTATTCCATCCATCTTCCACATTGTCAAATTTTAAACCCTCAAGTCCAGTACTCAACTGTTCCTGGATTTTTTTTCTCAAATTTTCATCCTGAAGTCTACCAACATCATAACTTTCCGGGAGGGAGTTACTCTTCCGAAATTTCAGCTTTAAATTAACCTTAGACACTACTAGATGGTGATCTTTACTTTTAACATCAATAACGGCACTCCTATACACCCTAGTATCTTGTATTGATCCTGCTAGTCTTCTGTTTACAATAACATAATCAATAAGGTTTGCTTTCTTACCATCACGTGAATACCATGTCAACTTATGGGCCATTTTGTGACCAAACACCGTAATGGTTATAACTAGGTTGTTATACCTACAAAATTGCAAAAGCCTATAGCCATTACTGTTTTCTTTTCCTACACCAAAATTACCTAGGCTAGGATACCATCTATCCCTATTTCTACCAACCTGGGCATTAAAATCTCCTAGCAAAAACACCATATTTCTACCTGGTACCCTGTCTATTTGCTCCTGTAACTGTAAGTAAAATTCATCTGAGTCACTAGTATTTCCATCAATTGGTTCAATGGGGGCATATACTACTATAACTGATACCCTAAACTTTTTAGTCATAAAATGAGCAATTAGTATTCTATTATTAATACCTTCCCAGCCTAAACAAGACTTAGCAGCTTCCTTATTCATCATGAGCCCTACTCCCTGTCTATGTACCCCATCCTTTCTTCCTGAGTAAACAAATTCTATGTCACCTAATTTCATGCTTCCTACCCCTGGGATATGAGTTTCTGAAACTCCTAATAAATCCAGTTCGAGCCGTCTGAATTCGTCAGTCAAAATATCGATGCGATAGACATTTTTTAACGTCGTAACATTCCAAGTTCCAATTTTCATGTTCTTTAAATCTTTGAAATTATTTTGGCCTCAAGAAAAGCAGTGATCCCGGATACCAGTGCAGGATGGGGACCAACATATCTTCTCAAGTCTACACCGAAGCGCTTAAGCCGGCTTAGAACCGGACAGCAAGAAGTCCCTGGGACCTCCAGTAAGTTGGAGGCTTTGTGCAATCCTGGGCCCATCTTGGTCACAACATGGTTTTCAGCACTTGGCGATGCTCTTCTATCAACAAGAGTCGAAATCCTGCACAGACAGTCCCAAGCCTATTACCTCCGACTCATTATATATTCATGCCTACAAATATTATGCTACTACGGGGAGGCAGCCCATAGTAGATAAATTAGCTAGGAAGAGGTTTTTCAGCCCGAAAACGCCCATCAGAACAAACCAAGCCCGGAAAATTATCCAATAATCAGAATCCCGTACGAGTGCTGTGTTGTTTACTAGGCTATAATTTCCTCGAGGGGCGCCACTCCTCAAGTGGGAAAAATTGACCGCAAGTTTCCCAGTCGTGCAGGTACCCCGAAAGGGTCGAGGCAGCCCTTTACAGAGGCCGTTGTCCATAAATCTGGATCTTACGCCCTGCCGCAGTTGTCCTCCTATAGAGGATCCTCCCACGATGGTGTTCTGCTTCACCATGCAATTTAACCCATTACTGGGAGAAGGTTTGTAACTCATCTGACGCGTGAACACGGCAGTTGGCCCTGCTGAGTGTACATTTGAGGGGCCTTCTTCCTCCTCCACCTGAAATTATGACCCCCAGGGGAGGGTTTCCCAGTTTCTATTATGGGCCCCAATGGGACAAGGTCCTACTTGGTCTAAGCCTCCTATGGAGCTACTCTACCTATCTATAGGGCTTTCCCCTATCTGTTGTCCTCCACAAAAATCTAGCATGATTATCTAATAATTTTACTAACTAATGCAACTAATAAATAGTTGCAGTAAATTGCAACTTTACTTTAATTTAGACTATGCAACGTCTTCGAGAATTTCCATTGCACTGTTCTTAATATTTCATCTGCACTTTTCGAGCAATGACATGTCATCTACAAATTTCGATTGATCGGCTAATTCATTAGCAAGATGGTTAGTCATTACTAAAAATAGTAAAGGACCTAAAATCTTACCCTGCGGAACTCCGCAAGAAATATGTGTGTTTTTTTGAATCCATATAAAAACGTACAAAAAAACTAAGATATTAGCAAAGTTTTTCTATGACGTAAAAAACGACAAAACTGTAAATGAGAGAAAACAGAGCGCAATAAACCGAGATTAACTCCCATTTCAACAACGTCATAAGCATACTATGACAAAGCACTAGAAATCCCTCTGACTCCCCCAAAGAGATCAGAATAATGTATCTAGAACTTGTGTGTATTATTCTCATCAAGTTTCATCTTGATCACTCCACTCTAAGTATTTTTCCTGGTTTCCAAGATTTCCGTTTCTCCCATCCACCTCCCATTGTCCCAAATTCGATTCAAATTGAAAATGGAGCATCTGAGACATGACATCTTTCTATATATCAAGTTTCATTAGGATCCAATAACCCATTCATGAGATAAACATACCTCACTTTTCATGATTTCCCCTCCCTCCACCCCCTCCTAGATGGTCGAACCGGGGAAACAACTATTATAAAGTCAGTTTGTGCAAGTCCCTGACACGCCTGCCAATTTTCATCATCCTAGCACATCCAGTAGCACCAAAGTTGCTAAAGCACCAGAAATCCCCCCAACTCCCCCAAAGAGAGCAGATCCAGTCCAGTTATGTCAATCACGTATCTAGGACTCGTGCTTATTCTTCTCATCAAATTTCATCCTGGTCTCTCCACTCTAAGCATTTTTCAAGACTTCCAGTTTCCCCCTCCAACTCCCCCTAATGTCACTGGATCTGGTGGGCATTTAAACAAGAGCTGTGAGACATGAGGTCCTTCTAAATACCAAATTTTATTAAGATCTGAAACCCATTTGTGAGTTAAAAATTTCTGATTTTTTCTATTTTTTTCCGAATTAACCATCCTTCCACCCCCCCCCCACAAGGTCAAATTGGGGAAGCAACTGTTTCTAGTTTAACCTGGTCTAGTCTCTGATATGCCTGCCAACTTTCAGTGATTGCTATATTGATCACATATCTAGTTTTGGATTTTCTTCATGTAAAATTTGGGATGGTCCAAGATTTGAACCTATTACCTCTTGCACCCTAAGTGAGAATCATACCCCTAGTCTAGCAAGCCACACTTAATAAGAACAATAATTTGTTTTAACAGCAAATAAAATCCTTCTAAACTATCTCGTTCACTTGCTCCCCTCCAGATGGTCAAATTGGGGAATAGACTATTTTTAATTTAATCTGTTCTGGTCCCTGATGTGCCTGCCAACTTTCAGAAACTTCAATTTCCAATCAAATAAGCCACCTCTGATTTTTATACGACATCCCCTTACAAGTCTTATCTGCCCCGGGGCATAACATAAAACGCTTCCCCTGGGCTCTGGGGGGGTTGTTGTATCCTGAGTTATTGCTATTTGATCTTTGAGATATTTTGAACTAAACGGCTATCTTAAAATTTTGATCAACTGTGTTTGGGGAAAAAGGGGCCTTGAGGAGGTGGGCTATTTCCCCTCCGATCACTTTTGACTCTCAAAAAGAGCAATAGAACTTCTGATTTAAAATCGAATGAGTCTCCTCCGAAATTTATGCTACTACCCCTTCCATAAAAACCTTTTATGCCTCAGGGGCATAATTTACGACATCGCCCCCAGGATCTCATGGGCTATGCTATCTCTGGAGCCGTTGTTACATGATCTTTGGTCTATTTTGAAAAAAATAGCTATGTAAAAAAATCGATCAAATGCATTTGGGGAAAAATGGATGGTGGGTGGGGGGGATCTAGTTGCTATCAGATCACTTTGGACTTTTAAAAAGGAAAATAGAACTTTCAATTTCAAATCATTTTTGTCCTCTCTGAGGTATTTACGACCACTTCTTCCATGAAAACTTTACATGCCCCCAAAGCATAAATTACAATCCTTCCATGGACTCGGGGGGAGGGGGTATATTGGCCCCTTTGTTTTGTTATCTCATCGTTGGAATATTTCAAGCAAACTGGCAATCTAAAAATTTTTACCTTCAATTTTGAAACTTTTATTCTAAGCAAATGAGCCTTCTATGAAGTTTATACGAGTATCCCTTCTATAAGAACCAAGTACCAGGACATAACTTACAACGCCTGCACCTGGACCCTAGGGGTTTTGTCTACACCGGGGTTTTTGTTATATGATCTTTGAACTGTTCTTAACAAAATGGCTGTCTCAAGAGCATGGGGAAAATTACACACCCTTGACGAATACCAGACATGATCTTGAAAAATCTGGTTATACCGTTTTTGGTCTTCACGTAACATTTAAATTCTTCATGAAGCGCTGTAATCATATCTACTATTTTCTTCGGAATTCCGTAGTATTTCAGAACTCTCAACAAGAAATCTCGGTCAACGAAGTTAAATACCTTTTCAAAGTCAATCAATAGGAGGTGGAGCTTTTTGTCCCATTCTTTTGATTCTTCAACGAGCATTCTCAGTACAGGTATTATATCAGAACATGATCTCCCAGTTCTGAAATCATGCTGCTCTTCTCGTAGAACTGCGTCTGTAGCTTTTCACAGACGCTGAAAAGTGACGGAGGCTGATAGTTTGGATGAGACTGGGAAAAATTGATGCCTCTCTAGTTATGTTAGTTCATCAAGCCCCCCTTTTTGAAGAGTTTGACAATAATGCCTCTGCTCCAATTTCTTGTGACCTTCCCTAAGGTCCATATTTTGGTGCTGAAGAAGAGCCAAACGGATATAAAGTGACTAATTGAGTACTTCAGGATTTCTGCTGGAATGCCATCAATACCCAGGACTCTTTCACTTTTTAACTTTTTTGCTGCATGCATGATCTCATCAACAATCGTAGGAACTGTATCCTCCGGAGGATCTTAACGTGATGGTAAGACAGCAACACAAGGTATCAGCAAAAGTTGAAATCCTGCACACACAATCTCAAACTTATCACATCCTGCTCATTATATGTCCATGCCTGCAAATATTATGCTACTACGGTGAGGTGACCCATAGTAGATAAATTAGCTAGGAAGAGATTTTTTAGCCTGGAAATGCCGACCAAAATAGACCAAGCCAAGAAGAATTGCCCATGAATCAGAATCCTGTGTTGATGGTGTGTCGTTTATTTCAATGCAGTAACTCTTTTATGAAGTTAAATAGAAAAAATAAGTTTTTCAATTAAAAGTAAGGACCTACACTAAAACTTTAAGTAAACGAAATTTTTGAATATATGAAGGGGCTTCTCCGTCTTAAACCCCTCTCTCTTTACGCTAAAGTTTGACTTTTTCCCTAATTCCTTGAGAAAGACTTCATAAACAGTAGGGCCGTTTGATTAGAATTAAAAAAACTTTGTCAAAGCAATAGAGACGCTAGTTTACTGATCAAGGGATTTAGGAGGGTGCAGCCGTACTCATATATGGACTAGTTTTGGTCTTTTTCAATGTTGATCTGTATATTAAGTAGAAAAAACGTATTTTTAAAAATACGTTTAAACAGAAAATCAATTTCTCTTTAATAATCAAATCATGCCAGAAAATACGGCACCTTCAAGTTGGTTCCAGGCACCATCCCCTTTCCCAACTCTGCACCCACTGACACTCTTTCATAACAGGTGACTGCAAATTGAAAATAAAAATTGTTATTCTTATTAAACAGCCATTGTGTTCCAGGAGTCGTTCTTAAGGAATTGGGACAAACAGCAAATCTTAGCACAAAGAGCAAGGTCTTGAGGAGGGGGAAACCTCTTTCATATGCATAATAGTTTCTGTCCGTTTAAGTTTTGATTTTGCTCCTTACTGTCAGTTGAAGAAACTTTTTTATAATTTAATTCATGATGTCTTTTGAAATCACGGAGAAATCCGTCTCCCCCTCCATGAAAAATTCCTTCACCCTCGGAAAAAATCAACTGTTGAAAGTTGTTTTCGCATGAAAACGCACTCTCTCCTTTCCAGGGGAAATCTTTCAAGACAATTCCATTCTAGCTAAAAATTCCACCCAGAAAGTTTCTTGCAGATGATCTGGGTGACAAATTTTTCTTAGCACACTTTCATTTGAAAAAGACTTTAATTTCTAATTGTTTTGAAATCATGCCGGTAATCTCCTTCTCGGTGCAAAAGTTTCACAGCAAAAAAGTAGGAAAAGGTTTCCCAGAAAAGCTGTTTAGGGGTTGGGTACAAAAGTAACTTAAAAAACGCATCAAAAATGTGAAATTGAAAATCTACTCCCTTACGATTTCTAGAAATATTTCAGGTCTACGCTGTTTATATGAAAGTAAAGAATCACACTAAACCCCAAAATGAGCAGGATTTAATCCATAGAGAAGGAGGACTATCCATTCCTCATTTACACTTCCAATTCAAGGTCGCAGAAAGTTCGGAGTTTGCTCATTAGATTAGAAATTGAGAATTCTAGTCCTTTGCGTGGGGGTAGAATTTTTCCGGAGGAGTCCGTGGATGTCTTTTTTCTTGGGGGTATTTTCCACGAGGGTATTTTCTACAGGGGTGGGTATTTTCTAAGGGGGTTAACGCCAGCCACCGAAAAAGGACAAGTAAAGATAAAAAAAAAGAACGCTAATTTTCTTTAATAAAAAATAGGCGTCAAACAAGTGATGTTTAATTCCGATAAAAACCAGTAAAGAATATAAACGTCTAACAATAAGAAAAAAGGGATTGCAACTAATATTGTGAAGAAGAGAAGGTGAAATTTAGAAGATTCGTCTCTAAAACTAAAAGTAATTGGAATCTAATCTGTGTTAGGCTGGGCTCTTATCACCTGGATTTGATTGGAGTAGCCTAAATACAATTGTTTGTTTTTTTGTCCAGGAGGGATGCGGGTAATTTTTTTTTTTGGTTTTACTTTTAAAAAATGTTGTTTCTAGTTTTCTTACATCTTCTTGCATTATTCTTGTTGTTCCATTCTTCTGGTTTCGCATTGCTTTTGGTTTTATTCTATTGTTGTATTGATATAAATGAATAAATAAATCTTAAGACGAGTATAGTTTAAATTGAATATGCAAATCAATCTTTAAACGAACACAATATTTTACTATTATAGCCTAAATGAAACCAAAAACGATCAGAAACTAAATAAACAATCATAGCAATAAACATACATGTATTAATATAAATGAATAAATAAACCTTAAAACGAATTAAGCTTTGATTAAACATGCGAATCAAGATTGAAACGAACAAAAATCAATTCAAAAAAGAGTATGAGTAGTACCTTCTTCCCTTAAAAGTTTAAAACCTACTGCATCATTGGCGCTTTATTACAAACATTTTCTTACACACTTATTACAAATTTGAAAATAAAATGAAACTACAGTAAAATCTAATTTTGAACTGACGGGCTTTTTAGCAGTTGATACCATTTTGTTGTTGTTGTTGTTTGGGGTTTGACGCGTTCGACCAATAGGTCATATGCGTTCGTATCACTCAGTTATTCTGTGCCTTCTATAATCACTAGCTTGCTTGGTGGTCACTTCAGTCAGTATTCACTGAGCCAGAACAGTATCGCTTGACTTGCTAATGGAGGGGGGTTATTTGCCTGCAGCAACTGCCTGCGTTGAAAAACGGGAATCACAATACTGCAACTATGCATTGTCAAACAGCAATTAAAATACATGTACAACACAATAATAAAAAGTAATACAATTTTTACACATTATAACCAATATCAACACAACCAAATGTCGATAAAATATATCTAAAATGATAAATAGGGAAATTCTAAAATCCTATTGAACAGGTTAAAAAAAAAAAAAAAAAAAAAAAAAAAAAAAAAAAAAAAAAAAAATAAATAAAAAAAAAATAGGGAATGAACCAAACCAGTAGTCTTAACAAATCTACCTAATAGGTTGTGCTTAGTTTTTTAGCCCAAGGAGGAGACGTGTGATGTCCCAGAACAGAACGCATTGTGAATGCACTAAATGCCTTCTTACAGCAATTTCTTAGTACTTCTCTCTCTTTTTCGTATTTTCTACAGTTAAAGATGATGTGACGTATATCTTCATACACTCCACAAGTGTCACAGTTGGGAGTGATACCATTTTATGTCAAGTATTTAGTTTAACCTTATTTCTTCCCAAGACCGTTCACGACAAATTTAGTTCCCCTACAAACAAGAATTTAGCTACTGTCTCCTTTCCTAACTTTAAAAATATAAAGCCTACTGCGTCATTGGTGCTTCACTGAAAGCGAATTATATTACAAATACTCTCTTTTCCAGCTATTACAGCATTAAAATGAAAATACATATTACGTTATACAAATTTTACTTAATCAATTTTATCTATTATAAAAAGAATTATACTTTTTCCAATTGGAATTAAACCTTTAGCCTCCTTAAAGTATATTAAACGCTAAATGCACATTAAGTGCATTCAATACCTTGTGTCAATTAAATGTTTCTCGTACTATAAAAGTATTACTTTCAGATGCCTACTGGTACAGAAATTTTAGCCCGCTACGCCACTAACGCGTGTGGGCGGTTCTGACAGACAACAAGCTGAACGTAATCGATGAAATCAGGTTCCAATCCGGGTTACCATAACTGAAATAGATTAACAAGTCCAGCCCTTGACAAACTAGTGAGACCCTCAACTTCATTGCTGCGCTGAATACTGTCAAAGAAAGTATACGAGGAAATGATGTCGATGGATAGCATACTATAAGTTTTGTTTTCCTCGTTTCGCTAAGAAGCGGACAGAATTAAATGATTTTATAGACTGTTTAGCTTTTGGTACAGATATTCCGGCTTCGAAGAGATGACGAGTGGTACATAAATGAACACAGTCCTACATTACTAATAGCTAATCAAGCAAACATTGGTGTAAAGGTTTAATATATTGGCCATTTCGGTTCCAAACTGCCATATTACAATACGGACAAATTTTCAAATGGGGATAAATCTGTTTATAGAGAAGGTGAAAAAAAAGAAAGAAAAACAAGTACAGAAGTCCAGATATTTCGATCACATATACAGCAACCGTCATCAGTAGCATTACTAAAATAAAAAAAAATTGAAACTAGTATTTTTATACGTAAAAAATGAATAGCTTTTTGGATCGAAGAGTTATGAAATGACCAGAATTTATTTGTGTATCAAAATGATAGTTTCAATTATATTATTTTAGTAATGCTACTGATGACGGTCGCTTGTACATTTGATCGAAATATCTGGTCTCTTGTACCTGTTTTTCACTGTCTAAATATAGATTTATTCCCATTTGAAAATTTATTTGTTCCTCATACAACAGTAGTGTGTTTTAAGAAAAGAATACCTAGTTTAAGGTGTTACGTCGAAGATACATTACCGATTACTTGACTAAATCAGAGAGTGCCGAAGTAGATGTTAAGTGGGTATCTACTGGGTGTATTTTCCATCTCTAAAAGGAACTATGCGTTCCCCTTCAACAAAATTTAGAGGTATAATTTTTCAATTTGTTGTATGTTATAGATTTTTAATTTTCGCCTATTTCGAAGTAAACCCATTCGTAATGCCTGGACGGAAATTTCCCATGACTATTAAACTTACAACAACTCTTTCACAATCGTGAAAGAGACAAATATTGATTAATATAATGCTTTTTTTCTGCATTAACAGTAAATTTGTGCATTAGCAGTAAATTTCTGTCAATAATACGAAAACGTTAAGCACTCTGCCAAATCCATTTCTATGTTATTTTGAGTAACTCCTGTGAAAATAAACTATTTCCGCTTTGGAAATCATCCTGAATCGATCATGTCACATTTTGATAGAAGGATTTAGCAGAGGCAGGTGTCACCTTAATTAAAACGATATCCAACATTGTAAATGAAAAGTTTAATCAGAAGTTAATCGGAGAAGCTTTGATGTTCTAGAAATTAAGTTGAATAAACAACTTTTCCTGCAAAAACTATCAACTTTAGATACTTTTAGACTTTAAAACATACCAATTGACTTTTGGGCTAGACAAACAATATATTTCTAAAAAAATTCAATAAATAATATGCATTGGAAAAATAAATATTTGGATGCTTCCGACAAGAGTGAAAAGAAATGGCAAAACGCGAGAGTATGCAAATCAAATACGTTAAGATGGCTAGTAAAGTGTGTTGAATTACTTTAACTTAGCCGTTGAAAAATGTGGAAAATTCGTCATGGGTTGATTAGAGAAAGAAACTCGGAGAAACTTCTTTTATTTGTGCAAAGATGTTAAGTTCGTGGTAACAAACAGAATCGAAAAAGCAATCTTTATCTATAGAAAACACAACTCTACGAAACAATGAATATATATGAAGTGTATATAACAATAAGTACATTAAAAGAATCTTCCTTTCGTGGTGGTTCTAAATGTGTAAAATTCATAACTCTAAATTATTCTTTGAAAGCTATTGGTCCTATCAAAATTTACATAGTTTCAGAATGTGGTGTAAAAACTAGTAAACTGTGGAATGATCTGGATTAGAATCTCACAGTCAAATTCAGAATACATAAGAAATCTTTACTAGAAGTTTGAACTTATTATATGCTAAAATTCGAAATCCTATATTTTCCAAAGACATTTTGCTGCAAATGCTTGTTTGTCTGTGTGATTGTTTTCTCCGAATGATGATTGTATTCAGCAGCCCTGTCAAAAAGAATGATCGGATTACAAAGTTGGTGTTCGTTTCTGCCTTTTTGTGCTATATGATTAAAGTTTTGGCTCGACTAGTGCCAAAACTCAAGACGAAATCCCGACTTAATCGATTAAGATATCGAAGGGCTATATTCATAGCCTCACAATTTCAAATTATTCTACGTGGAAGGACCAGTTTTGACTATTTAATGCTGCAAAACAAAAATTTGTGATGACTACGGTCAAAATGTCATATAGTGAAAATATTGAGAGAGCCAATTGTTTTAGTACTACAGTATTTACAAAATGCATATTTTACCTCCTAGTTTCAGAGGTTATACTGCTGTGGGGTCGCAAATATGTCCCTAAGCATGTATATAGTCCATAAATAGTGGTCAACTAATAAACAGAATTTATGTGACGAGCATTTATATAAGATATACAGAATCGTTGAGTTGCAGATCATGAATGTAGGTGGGAGGAGATATTTGGATCATTTTGTTGAGGGTACGGACACCGGTGCCTCAAAAAAAATTTTTAGACCCGAAGTCTACAACTTTACGTAACAAGTCCTTCAGATAAACAAGGAGGGGCTATTTTCCCCAACATCTATTATTCTGAAAGAACATATTTGGAATTAGTGTATGATATTTATGCTAAGTTTTAACAGCTTCCTCTTGTTTCGGAATTATTTTTAGTCAAACAGTGACAATGCGCATCAAACCGTTCATGGTAACTAACTGTAAATAAGGAACGACTTGGCCCAATAGTAACCGAAAATGTAAAACCGGAATTTTGACAACAATAGCTCCTTCAAAGAATTGGATTTTTATGCTGATTCCGAATATATAAAATTTGTTGAGTTTATTGCTACGCATCCCGTAACTGTACCGCAGCACCATAACAGTAGAACCGTAGCATAGAGGTTTCAAGCTCCCAACACCAAAAATGTCAAATATTGCAGTTTTTGCCACAAGAAAGATCACAGGTGCCTGTTCACTTTTTTTTCGTTTTTCCCAGGGGTGATAGTACCAAACCAATGGTCCTACAAGATAGGGAGATGCCTCATCCAAACGGAAATTGATGGTTCTAATGCTTGTTTTTAAGTGACCAAAAAGATTGGAAGGCAGCTGGACTCCCCACGCCCCTTTTTTCATCAAAGTCATCCGATCCAAATTTAAAGAATTTTTAATCCACTATTTTTTAAGCATATTTCACATGTGACATAACTATGCCATTGGAGATGATATAGCCCCCACCACAGCCCAGGGGGAAAGAAGTGTACGTAATAAAATTTGCCCATTATTTACATACAAGGATTAACTATTGAGAAGTATAGACATTCTTAGGAAGGATTTCCTGCATGGGGGGATTTGCACGAGGAGACTTTCCAGTGGAGAGTGAAGTATCTGGGGGTGAACTTTTCAGGGGAAGTTTTACACGAGGGTATTTGCCAGAATTCCTTTACCAAATTATCTTATTAGTTTTACTTTCTGCTGCTGCGACTCGATTTTAAATGTAATCATCCGGGGGAATTTTCTAGGGAAGATTTTCATTTGGGTTGGAATTGTCTTGGGGATTTTCCGTGGGGGACATTTGGGAAGGGGTAGGAAATATTTTGCACAAAGGAGAGAATTTCCGGTTTAATCTAAAAAATTTATCAGAAATTAAAAAAAAACAAGTTTTTTTTTCAAATGAAAGAGGGCCAGAGAGGATTTTACGGGCGAAATGGTCTGAAGCGAAATTTTCTAGGGAGATGTTCTGTAAGGGGGGGGGGCATACACAGGTGATACCTTCCATGGATTAAATTTTTATGCGTACAGGAGTTTTTCACGGAAGAGGAAGGAAAACTTGTGGGCATCACTTGAAAAACTATCAGAAATAAAAAAGCGCGTTTTTAAAATTAAAAGTAAGGATAGGAATTAATAAATTAAAACTGCTACTACTACTACTACTAACAACTCACCGCAGCACCACGCGTCCTGAGTTCAACACAGCTATGCACACTCCTCCTTCATCTAAATCTACTCAAAGCCTCCCTCTTTAAACCCTCTCGGAAGTTCCTATTCCCTTTAATTCTTTCTTTACGACGTTCTCCCACCCCAGACAAGGACGGCCAGCTTTCCGTTTAGCCCTAGACGGTTGGCCGAAAAGGACAATCTTCGGAAATCTGTCATTCTTCATCCACAGATTGTGCCCTAGATATCTCAACCTTTCTTTCATTATAGCCTTAGAAAGCAGGATTTAACCACATTTTTCTTGCAGCCTACAGTTTGAAATGCAGTCAGTCAGACGGGTACTCAGGAGAATCCGTAGGCAATTTCTCTGGAAAACTTCTATTAAATCTTCATATGCTTTTCGCACCACCCATGCTTCAGAGCCATATTTGACCACTGTCATCGCTGTAACTTCCAATATTTTAATCTTGGTTAGCTGACATATTTTCCTATTCTTCAAAACTTTTTTCTTAACTTTGAAAAAACACCCTGAACCTTGGCTATTTTATTTTTTAACATCTTCGCTGCTGCCACCGTCTTTATTACTAATACTACCAAGGTAAGTGAAGCTGCCCACCTATCGATCTTTTCGTTAGCCAACGTTACCTTTTCATCTTCACTTATTCCTAGCCTTAGTGACTTTGTCTTCTTAACATTAATTTTCAAACCTATTCTAGCACCCTGAACTCACAAAACCTCTAAAAGTTCGTTCTCTTTGCTCTCAGTCTCATCTAGGATGCTTAAATCATCAATATAATCTAAGTTCAGGAGAGTTTTTCCTCCTCATTTGATTTCGTAGTCCCCCATCGCCTTTCCTGTGCCATTGCCTTTCACGTCCATCAAAATGATTTATATAAAGGGGGATAGAACACAACCCTGATTAATTCCTGATTTAGTTCTAAACCAGCTGCTAACCTCAAATCCTACCTTAACTGCAGCAGTTTTATTCTCGTACATAGCACCCGAAGCTTTATTATTTTTTAATCCTTTTGGGGCTGTTGCTAATTCTTCCCCACGAAACAAATCTTCCTTCCCATACAAGGTACCACAAACTTATTCATTTTCCTCTATATCTTTCAAACAGTTCGTGGTAACGAACTGTAAGGAGCGACCCGGCTCAATAGGATTAAAAAAAACCAAAACTCTAAAAAATGGAATTTTTGTACCAATAATTACTTCAAAAGGATCGCATTTTAATGCTGATTTTAAATATATAAGTTTCATAAAGATCAGTTATACCTATCAAAAGTTACCAGCCTGAGAAAATTTGCCTCATTTTATAAAATAGGGGAAAACACCCCCTAAAAGTCATATAATCTTAACGAAAATCACACAAGCAGATTCAGCGTATCAGAGAACATTGTTGTAGAAGTTTCAAGCTCCTATCTACGAAAATGTAGAATTTCGCATTTTTTGCCTGAAGACAGATCACGGATGTGTGTTCATTTGTTTTTTGTTTCCTTGTTTTTTTCCCCCAGGGGTGATCGTATCGACTGAGTGGTCCTAGAATGTCGCAAAAGGGCTCATTCTAACGGAAATTAAAAGTTCTAGTGCCCTTTTTAAATGACCAAAAATATTGGAGGGCACCGAGGCCCCCTCCCACACTCATTTTTTCTTAAAAGTCACCGGATCAAAATTCTGAGATGTCCATTTTATTCACCTTACTCTAAAAAACTAATAACTATGTCTTTAGGGACGACTTACTCCCCTGCAGTCCCCGTGGGAGAGGCTGAAAGTTACAAACTCTGACCTGTGTTTACATATAGTAATGATTACTGGGAAGTGTACAGACGTTTTCAGGGGATATTTTGGTTTAGGGGGAGATTTGGGGGGGGGGTCACGTGGGAGGATATTTCTATGGAGAAAATTCTCATGGGGAAGAGAATTTCAATGAAGGGGGCGCAGGATTTTCTAGCATTATTTGAAAAAACAAGGAAAAAAAATATGAAAAGTTTTTTCTACTGAAAGTAAGGAACAGCATTAAAACTTAAAACGAAAAAAAATTATTACACATATGAGGGGTTTACCTCATCGTTTTTACCTCACTCTTTACGCTAAAGTATTTTTAGTAATTTCAACTATTTATTCTACGGCCTTTGTGATTCAGAGGTCATTCCTAAGGAATTGGGACAAGATTCCACTTTAGTGTAAAGAGCGAGGTATCAACGACGGTTGAACCCCCTCATAAGCGCAATAAAAACATACAAATATAGAAGTTCGTTACGTAAGTTAATTCGTAATTTGCGTAAACTTTTTACCAATGAAAACGTTTGTAAAAAATTAAAGGTTCTAGTTGCTTTTTTAAGTAATCCAAAAATTGGAGGGCAACTAGGCCTCCTCCTTCACTCCTTTTTCTCAAAGTATTCCGATTAATTGCAATTAATTAGTATACAACTTTCTTACTGTTTTAAAAATAGAGTTAAGAGAAAGAGTCAAACTTTGGCGTAAAAAGCGAGGCGTTGAGGAGGAAAAGCCCCTTTCATATTTGGAGTAATTTCTGTTCGCTTAAAGTTTGAATGCTGCTCCTTACTTTCATTTAAAAAACACAATCTCAATCACAAGGCCTGGATTTGGCCTTAAATTTGACGATCGTATCCTCTCGAAGGCTGATTTTTCTGACGACCTGACGCTCATGGCGGAATCCATGAACCAACTGGTGGAAGCATTTCACATCTGAAAAGAAGAAATTGTGAAATTAGGGCTATAGGTCAAGTTGGACAAAACCAAGATTATGGTCATTGATCCGTCCTCTAGCATCGTCAACCCTCCTGTGGCTCTGGACCAGAAAATATTGTCGACCTGGTCCAGCAGTTCACGTAATTGGACTCTGTCATTGCTGCCAACGGCTCCCTTCTCCCTGATCTAAAAGCAAGACTATCCTTGGAATCTGCTGCGATGGGGATGTTAAATCGTCGCCTATGGCGGAGACCAAATAGTAGTCGCAACACGAAGCTGCAAATCTTCAACGCCCTGGTTGTGTCTGTAATTCTTTATGGAACAGAAACCTGGCTGGCCACAATCACAGCTCTTAAGACCGCAGTCGTGTTCTAGACGAAAAGCCTTAGGAGATAGAAGGCGTGAGATGGTTCGACTTTGACACCAACGAGAAGTTACTACAGACAACGCAGCAGACACTGTTTTCCATCAAAACTATGTAGCGCACTCTGCGATGGTGCCGTCATCTCCTTAGAATGCCATCATACCTACAGGCGGAAATCATGCTGGACGTTCACCCCGCAGAAGCGGGCTGGAAACGACCCCACGGAAGACCGAAAAACCGATGGTTCCGGTAGTCTTTTAGAATAATTCAATCTGGCAAACATTGATGTCCTCGAAACACCAGCTTTTATTGCTGATCGCACCACCTGAAGGAAGCTGACATCACTCTCTAAGCTGAGCCAGGCCCGGCAGGAAACATAAGTCAAGTTAAAGTCAAGTCTATATCTTTTCTTGCTACTGAATCTCGGCTTAGTACATTCTAAAAATGTTCAGCCCATCTCTCTTTCTCTTTCCTCATCACTAATTGTGGCCCCTTCCTATCTTCAACTGGGACAAGTCCGGATTGACTACTCCCTTTCAGTATATTAACATGCAAGCGCGATATTTTGCTATTATGCCGTCAAGCTTCATCTTCCAGATCCCCGGCAATTTTACCCATGGCCTCCACTTCATACCTCTTTAGTTCATATTCTAATGCTTTCTCCACTTTTTTTGCATTCCTTTTGTTTTTATATGATCTATCACTCAAATAATTCTTGTACAAAGCCCTTCTTCTCTGTATTGAACATAAAGCTTTTTCTGTAATATTCCTAGCTGCAGTTTTAACTTTCTTCCCTAAGATACCATCACCAACTTTACAAATTGTTTTTCTAAAATTATTCCAACCCTCTTCCACATTGTCAAATTTTAAACTCTCAAGTGTAGTATTCAACTGTTCCTGGAAAGTTTATCTCAGGCTCTTATCTTGGAGCTCACCAACATCATAACTTCGTGAAAGGTAGTTATCCTCCAAATATTTCAGCTTTAAATTAATCCTAGAAACTACTAGATGGTGGTGTTTACTTTTAAAATCAATAACAACACTCCTGTTTACCCTTATATCGCGTATTGGTCCTGCCAGTCTTAGGTTTAATATAGCACAATCAGTAATGTTTGCTGTCTTACCTTCAGGTGAATATCATGTCAACTTATGGTCCATTATATGACCAAAGGCCATATTGGTTATAAATAGATTGTTATTCCTATAAAATAACAAAAGTCTGTAGCCATTTTTGTTTTCTACGCCAAATTTATCTAGGCTAGGATATTATACACTGGGTGTTAAAATATCCTAGCAAAAACACCATATTTCTACCAAGGAACCCTGTGCATTAAAAGGAATAGAAGTTATTCTGTAATTGAAGGGGGTTACTCCCTCCACATTACCTTGATTTTGACACTAAAGTCTGACTTGTTATCCCAATTATTGAAGAACTGCTCTTGAAACAAAAGGGCTGTTTAACTAGAATAAGAAGTTTTTTTAAAGCACTAAAAAACCTTAGTGTGAAGTTCTGAGTTCATAGTTCTTCATTAACAATACATTTCATAAAAGAACTGCAATAACGAATCTTCCCCATAAAGCTCCATGGCCGGGAAAGAACAGGGGAGAAAAAATACCAACACAAATAAATATGAACAAAATCTAAAAGAAATCCAGTCGCCCACATTAATAATCCCCAAAATGACAAGCTAGGCAGGAGGTAGCGCATGATTTCACCAAATCAATTGAATATCCAACTCAATCCAGAGACATCAAGAGAAATCGTAAAATGCTTATTTCCTAGCTAGAAATCCTCCAATATAATTTTTAACATACCAAACGATTTGCAGCCTCGTGCAAACTCTGGAAGCGTGTTCCAGATCCTGTCACTAGCTGTCAAGTCAGGCCTCACTGATGAAGTGTAAAGAATATGTAAATTGTTAGGAGTGCGGTGATGATAAGTCGACTGATCAGAAGCAAAAAATATATTATTACATAGGGCATCAGGAAGATGGCCGTGCAACTGTAAAAAATGGAAGAAGAACAAGAAAGAAAATAGAGGGATTTCAAATCAAGGAAGGGTTTAAGTGAAGATCGTTTTCCAGAATAAGAGTTCTTTCTTCATCATAAATTTTTCAAAATGGATTCAGAGACGAAGGAAAAGTTGCCATTCAAATAACAGAACAATATGGAACATAAGACTGAACTAGGCTGAAGAACCAGATTCTATGAATCAACCTTGGAAATAAATGTTAGGGCTTTCTAAGGATTCTGAGATTCCTGGAGACTTTCATTTTAATCAGGTCAATATGATGCCTGAGGTAAAGATTTGCTTCAAGCAAGATGCCTAGGAATCGAACGTAACAATCCTTAGGTGTACATAAAAAACCTCTTTATACGTTTACTTTTACTTTTCAGGGCACGCCTTTGAGACTGGAGAAAATGGGAAAACATGACTTCCCGACATCTAAGGCAAGATAATTTAAATCAAACGACTGGATAACTCTTCAAAAAGGGCTATCATCTTTGAATTAAGATCAGACTCAGTTCTACCAGCTGTACCAAGAGTACTATCATCAACAAAAGCAATAAATGCATCAGGCAAGGGTAAACTCCTGTCACAGTTAGTGACGGATCCTGGTTGACAAAGACGACAGCAAATGGTAGGTTTTAAATTTTTAACCCCATTAATAAGTTCATTGATATAGATTAAAAAGAGTATCGGCCCAATAAAAGATCCTTGTGGAACGCCAAACTCAATCCCAGAGGGGTTAGAAAAGTGTGAATTAGATGAGATGACTCGATCAGATAAATATGATTGGAACCAAGAATAAGCATTTGCTCTTATGCCAATATTGGATAGCTTCTAAAGAAGAATTTTGTGTGTTGATGAGTCGAATGCTTTTTGCACATCAAAAAAAAGAACAGCAGGCGTTAGCCCAGAGTCAAGAGCTGAATGTATATAATTCAAGAGAGTTGCACATGTATGCTTAGTTAAGTCTTTTGCCCTGAAACCAAACTGAAAATCGTGAAAAAAGTGTTTAGAATTAAGATAATCAAGAAGTCGAGAAAGTATAGCTTTCCATAAATTTTACCAATCACTGATGAAAGGGATATGGGACAATAATTTGCAGGATGATTCCTTGATCCACCATTAAAAAGAATAATAATACAAGCATGCTTTAAACCACTTGAGAAGACACCATTTTCAAAAGAAATATTTACAAGTCTTGTGAGGGCAGAAACGATGATAGGAAGAAGGAACTTAACAACCTTAGTCCGAATACGGTCTGGGCTAGAAGATTAAGAACCTTTCAAACTATTGACAACTCTTGCTATTTTAGCTTCAAATACAGGTTGGAATACCATTGATTTAGGACAAGGTGGTCCAAAGTAAGACCTAAAATCGGGTAGAGAAGAAGAATTACTTACATAAGAGGCTGTAGTTTTGCCAATTATAGCAAAATAGGAAAGAAATGCATCTTAAACTTTTAACCCACCCTCTACAATTTCACTGTCAATGTCAACACTTGAAGGGATAGAAGGAGGTAGAGAAGATGGCCTGACAACGGAATTGCTTACTTGCCATGTCCTCCAGATGTCTTTATCGCACGCAGAGAATTATTTACAATAGAGATTTACCCTTTCGGCAAAGCGAATTGTACACCCTTCTATAAGCTTTGAAAGGTATAAGCCGAGAATAACGCAAAAATGGCTTAGAGGACCTGTAAGCCTTCCAAAGATTATTTTTCTTCCTCCAACCTTTAAAGAGTCCAGGAATCTTCCAAGGGTTCAAAGGAACTGTTCTTTTCGATGTCGGATTCGACTGGGACGTATCACATGTATCCAAGGTGATTTCTTTCAGTGGATCATAAAACAAATTAAACAAAGAATCTGTATTAGATTCATTTTCAGAAATACTCCACGAACGACCCCCAACCGTGACCTCAGAAGATGCAACTTGATCACAAAATTTTAAACAGGAAAAACCAGCTTCTTGGCTCCTCCTAGGCAACGAATCGGAAAAATCATACGTGGAAAAAACAGGAAAGTGGTCTGAGATATCACTCGTCAATACAAAATTTTGCACCAAGGTCAACGATGAAAAAATACTATCAAGCAAAGAAGCAGCAGTAGTTTCAGTTATGCGAGCTGGAATGCATGCAGAAGGTGATGTTCTACAAGTGAGTATTGTTGAAAGAAAATCCAAGAACGAGGATGACCTTTGGCCACACAAATTCAGGTTTATGTCACCCATAATGACAAATTCACATGAATGAAGTTGGATTATTTCCAAAACCTCATCAAGAATCTGAAGGAAAGAGGGAACAGACCCACTAGGAGACCGGTATATATTGCCACCAATCAAAGTTTAGCTTGGGTTTTAATCTCAATAAATATTGATTCAGAAATTCCTTCTTTATTTCTTGACAGGTCATGTCTAACAGAGTACAGAAAATATTCCTAAACATAAACTGCAATTTTTTTAAATGTATCGCTATTTTGTTAATATTTTGTTGAACCGTTTTGGAAAAGAGATAATTGATGAATGATTTACTGAATTCGTTACTTACTCCTTTGTCATTTTTTGTTAATATTTTGTTTAACTTTAACAGGAAAAGATAACTGATGTGCGATCTTACTCGTTACCGACTCCTTTACCGATATTTTGAAAATATTTTGTTTAACTGTAACAGGCAAGGGATAATAAATGAATAATAATACTCGTTACTCGCTTCTTTGTCGATATTGTTTTTAATTGTATCGTCATTTTGTTAATATTTTATTTAGCTTTAATAGGAAAGAGATAATTCTTTATTGTTATTTTGTTTAGCTGTATCGTTGTTTTGTTGATATTTTGTTGAACTGTAACAGGAAAGGGATAACTGATGAATGATGGTGCTAATTACTAACATTCTGTCGTTATTTTGTTTAACTGTATAATTTTTATTTTAGTATTTTGTTTTACAATAACAGGAAAGAGATAACTGATGAATGATGTTACCCGTTACTGACATTTTTGTCGTTATTTTGTTTGCCTGTATAGTCGTTTTGATAATATTTTATTCACCTGTAACAAGTAAAATATAACCTGTGACTGATGTTACTCGTTACTGATTTCTTTGTTGTTCTTTATTTTATATTTTGTTTAACTGTAATAGGAAAGAGTTAGCTGATGAATGATGTTATTTGTTACTGAATTTTTTGTCGTAATTCTTTTTAACTCTATCATTATGAAAAAAATACTCTTTCCTACTTGTATAACATTGATATCAGTGCCCTAAGAATAAAAGGTGTTTTAATAATTTTTATAAGTTTGTTTATTAATAGAAAAATATATGTTTAATAAAAGTTTTGTCATAAATCTCTTAGATTTCTTCTTCCATGTGTAGTTAGTAATTGATAACAAGTAATGACGGTAGATCATTGGGTCTTGATCATTTGAAAAATACTATGCATGTGTGTGATGCTGGAATAAAACTCTGTTCATTTCTTTCAGACTTTGGTTAAAACCCTCTTCACCTATTTTTAGACTCTAGTACAATCCCTTCCTCCTATGAAGCTACTACTAGTTTCTATGTGTCTTAGAGTTCCTGTTCTTACATCTCTGACCATTAAAAAAGTCTGTTTAAATTTTTTAACATATTTGCTCCTCTATATTGAGAATCTAAGCCTTAATAAGCAGAAATAAGGCTTACTACATATATAAAACAAAAGCAATCTTATAAAATAGATCAGTAAGGACATTTGCCATAAATTGATAATTTGGGACTTTTCCAGAACGATAGTGAAACTTTTGCATGCTCTATCTCTTTTATACAAATCGTGTCTGTTATTTCTTGAAGAATGACGATAATTCCAGTATGCGGACTCATGTTTTCTCCATCCTTTACTTTTCTCTTCGTGAAGTCTTTCTAGTATAGTGTCGGGGTCTTTTTCTAAGAGTTTCGTTCTGTTTTGAACTTTTTGGATATGGGTTTGGAAGGGCCTTTCTTCCATTAGTTTTCTTACTTGTCCAATAGAAATCTCGGTTTCTCTCCATTCTTGGTGTTTGTAATGAATTTAGTTTATCCTTCACTTTCTCCTAATCTTTTGGAGACTTTCTGCATTCACTCTACTTCTCTTAAGTTCAAAATTCACTGAGAGAGTCTCCTCAGAATCATTCACTTTATTAAATAGACCATGACAGATGGTACGATCACAATGAAAAGATATTTCAATTTCAGTCTTAACCTCGCCTGTGTCTGCAGTCTTTCCCAAGCCAGGATAAAGAGGAAGGATTGGGCTGTAGGCTTACGATCCACTCTTATAAAACACCTAAGAAACAGAAACATCCATTCAGAATTGCCTCGAGTCTGATTCTATTTTAATGACCACTGCATGCTCCCGGACATGATTTTTGACAGTGAAATATTTCTTCAAATTTTGGATTCTGGGACTTTGGTACAATGTCCCATTTGCCAAAGACAGAACAACTTTTGAAAGAAATGAGCCTGTACAATCTCGACATCCTCGTTTTGTCCTAGGTATGATGGCCTGATTCAAACTTCAAAAAGGTTTTGCAATTTTTCACTTGTTTACGAAGACAGAGAGTTCTGCATCAAGACACCCGAAGGCTAAACCTGATACTTTCGAATTTCATCTGGCTTCAAATAGGGCTGTGTACTGTCACCGTTACTTTATGTGATAATCATCGGCTTCATTCTCCACAACTCGGCGACCAACTGTATCAAACTTTCTGCCGAAGTGACAGTTCCTGACCTAGACTTTGCAGATTATACTGCAATGCTACAATCGCGTGAGGAACGCCTGCAAGAGCTTCTAAACAGAGTCAGCGAAAAAGCCAGCAAACTTGGCATAAGAATAAACTTAAGTAAAACAAAAACAATGGTGACTACTGATTCCCTACTTCTTATCAGACGTGGAAGGAAATTTATAAAGAAGTTTAACAGATCGTGAAATTCAGGTGCTTTTGAAGCATAATAGAGAATACAGAATAAATATTCAAAGAAATTATTAACAGAACACGTCAGGCAAACACCGCCTTCAAGAAGCTCAAACGCATATAGAAGTAAATAAATTACTCGACCTGGCTTAAGTTATGTCTGTTAAACCGAATCTTCACCCTGGTCCTCCTTTACGCAGCTGAAACCTAGAGTTTGAACCAACAACAGGAGAAGAGGATCCTTGCATTCGAGAAACGTTATCTTAGAAGAATTTTAAATATTCATTGGTCATATAGAATCACAAATTAAAATGTCCACAAATTGCAACAAAATTGGATTTGGAGATAATTGTGCCATGCTGTCCGAATGTAGCACTCAGATCCCAAAAGCAACTTCACATTGGCACCCAAGCGGAACTCGAAGACGGGAAAGACCGAGGAACGCTTTGCGACGAACGTACCAGTCTGATCCACGCACTATTTATGCTTTTCTTCAACCCGATTGGAAACTCATATACACAGCTGCCCAATTCAGAAAACATTGGCGAAGTCTTGTGGATGCCCTGGGTGTATCTGGTGGCACAGGCGGAGCTTAGGTCTAAGGTTCTAGGTTACCTTGAGATTAGCAGTGCGATGCCCTGGAACACAGGGGTCACTTAGTAACTTTACAACTTCAAACGACATAAAGCCCTTGATGGGTGATTTTTTTTATGACAGTCATAAGAAAATCTCGGCGAAAAGTTCACAAAAGTAGCTTCTAATAGGACTTCGCATTTTGAATTTCAGTTTTTTGCAACAAATTCGTAGAAAATACTAAGAAAACACTTTTCAATGATTCAAATATGAGCCACGCAATCAGGGATGCCTAGTCCTAGTTAAAAAAGGCTTTCCCTATGAAAAGTTCCATACGGTTCCACGCGCCAGTCACATAGTGCCAAGGAGGTGTAAACTGTCTTGGAGTATCACGAGGGAATAGTTGGCAAAAACAACCTGCTGGAGCTAAAAGCGTTTTTTTCTAAAAGTGGGTGAAAATGCTTAGGGGACAATATAATTAACTTTTAGACAGCCCAGATCAATAGTTGAAAGCATGATTTATGTATAAAAAAATCTGAAAACGCCTGGGTGATGATGATAGGTGCCACAGAGTAGCATGGGTCGGGCACGGAGTGCCACAGGGTCATGAACTGTCACGGGAGTATCAGAGTTATTTGGGACTGTCTTGGACTGTAATGATCCATTGGGTAAGAAGGGCCCTGGGGCAAGGAATCATAGGGGTCACAGAATGCCACGTGCCATGAGCAGTCTTGGTTCATAGATGGTACTTCATTTTATGTTATCCCATCCAATGGTTTTATCATTTGTTTCAACGGGTTATTCCCACAGAAAAATTGAATCAGGTCTTACGGTCGTAGTACAACAAAAATGACGAATTAAATAAAACAAATTAATCAAACAAAATGACGAATTATGTAGTCATGTTACGTTATGAATTTAGAAAATAATCGTTGACAGATTTCACATGTAATCATAGTACATTTATAAGAAAACCGTCTCCTTGTCTAAATCGCGTCAAACAATTAATAAAAATGGCCTTTAAATTTCCTTACCCCTCTAGTTGCCACAGGAAAATATTACCTGTTAACCTAATTTCCATCTTTTAAATAAATTTGTAGAAAATAATAATTAAAACACCTTTCTATGATTCAATTACGTGTCTAACAATCAGGAAGACCTAGTTCTGGTTAGAAAAAAGGACTGTTTCCATATAACTTTGAATTTCCATGTGACAAGGTCTCTTGAATTTCCAGGAGAAAGGAATAGGGGGTGATAGTCATTAGTGTATAAAGCCTATCAAATAGAATATGTATCCAAGATCGCAATAATAACAATGACTTTTTGGCTCAGTTGAATAACGTGTCGTTTCACTGGAAATCTCTGGTCTCACGTTCACTTCTTACACCAGACAAAAAAAAAGTTAAATGGAGCCATCAGCGTGAAAGTAAGACTAATAAAACGGATTATTTATAGAAATTCCGGTGAATCCTCCCGTGTAAAACTTCCCCTGGAAAATTCACCCATAAAAACTTCCATCCACCCATGGAAAGCACACCGTGAAAAAAAAATCAGTATACTTACTAATAACAAATGCTATATGTAAATAGTGGGCAAATTTCATAGATTGCAACCCCTGCTCCGGGGGCTCAGGATGGTCATGTTATCCCCAAAGACCTAGTTATTGGACCTTTTGACAATACTAAACAAAATAGTTATTTCAATGTTTTATCAGATATTTTTGAGAGAAAAATGTGTGGGAAAGGGATAGTTGCCATTCATTTTTTTTTGTTTACTTAAAAGAGGCACTTTAACTTTTAATTCTCCTTTCAAATGAGCCCTCTTCATATTTTCTAGAGCTTTCGGTTTGATACAATCACTCCTGGGAATAAAAAAAATAATAATAATGAACACACATCTGAGATCTTTATTCCTGCAAAAAATCCACATTTTTAAAGATTATAGCTTGGAATCTGATGGTGAGATTCTTAATAAGATTACTTACCTTTTGGGGTATATTTCCCCCCTTTTTTGAAAATCAGGCAAATTTTCTCTGGGTTGTAGCTTTTTATGGATAGTATTAAGCTTAATGAACTTCAAATATTTGGAATCAGCATAAAAAGCTAATTCTTTCGATGTTTCTATTGTTATCTAAATTCTATTTTTTAGAGTTTTAGTTACTATTCGGACCAGCCGATCCTTACTTACATTTTGATGCTGCGAACTGTTTGATTAAATAAAATGAAATAAAAAACATTTTTTCACCTGAAAATAGCGAGCAACATTAAAACTCAAAACTTACTGATATCATCCCTCATATGACAGGGGTGCCTCTTCCTGAACCCCTCGCGCGTTGCGTGTAAGTCTTTTAGTGTTTTTGAAAAGCTTCTAATTCAGTTCAACAGCTTTTGTGCTTCAGCAGTCGTTCTTAGAGAATTCCGTCAAAAAGCTAAAATTTAGCGTAAAGAGTGAGGAGCTGAGGAGGAGGCAGCCCCCTTCATATGCAGAACTATTTCTATACGTTTGAGTTTTAGTGTATGATGTTAAATAATATGACCTTTTTTTTATCCTTCCGATGATGTCCTTCTGATTCTTTACTGTCTTATGAACTCCTTTATCCAGTTTTGTCTATTTGCGTATATATTCGAAACCTATTTGCGTTTTTACATACAAAACGATTCTCTTATGTCAATTTATTTTCAGTTTGGATACTTACCCACGAGCGGAGGTGACAGTTTATCGGAGTCTGAACATTATTTGTAATTTGCATATTTTTTGCATACGAAATGACTGTCTTACAGCAGTTGATCTTAATAATTGGGAATTATCCCGCAAGAGGGTTGAACAATCTTATTGAAACTCTCAAACCATTTTCAAGCAATAACAAAATCCAAATGCTTAAAGTATATGCTGATCAAATAAGCATTCGCCTTTTCTTATTAACTGTTTTTATTTGTTGACATTTAGCAAACGAGAAATTTGTGCCAGCTAATTCATTGACCACGCCTTCAGTGATTGGGAAAAATATTACTCTTTTTTAGTCTTTCCCCGTTTTAGATTGGTCACGTACACATTGCTGTCCAGAATTTAAAATGGTAATTTAACGCCATTGGCGAACACTTCATTGTCATTGTTAAAGATATACACTTCTCTAATGTTTGGACGGAGGACTTCAGACATTATCTGCAGCTTCATTTACGTTTAACAATGCATCTGCTGGCCGCAGGTTCTTAAAATTGTGCACGTTTAGTTAAGATGAAAATGGAATTTATTTTTATTGAAAATTATATTTTGAACCGTTTGTAAGCCAAATTTAAGATATCTATATAAAAACCACTAAAATAAGTGACAGGTTAGAAATGTCGCTAATTCAGGTCATCAGCGCCAACGCATTAGCGTTGAGAGAAAAATGCCTTCCGCGTGTTGTCATTATTTCCCTTCTCCCCCAGTTGCTTTGACTAGAATTCATGGTGGTATAAACTTAAAAGGGGCTTCTTCAATTGGAGATTGAAGGTTATAACGCCCTGTTTAGGGACCAAAAGTAATGAGGGGATGACCAACCCCCCTTCCGTGCTTTTGCTCCTGGGTGTTCTCGTATCCCCTCTTGAAACCAGATTAAAATTGCTATATATACATTCTTCTCTCTGAATTATGAAAATTGTCAAATACAAATACAATTTGCAAATAGGTTTATAATGAACTACGGGGTGCGTACTTAATCTTGGCTGTCACATTGGCATGAAATTTTCAGGGATCATTTGCTTAGCAAAGAAGAGTACATATTTTTGCAGGGATGGGTAGTGTGCTAGTGGGGCCAACGATTAACCCAAATAATTTTATACCTGATCAGCTTATAACTTCAAACCTAAGGTCCTTAGGCCTTAACGTACAATAATAGAATCTTGGGATTGGGACACCCGAAGAGAGGCCAAGAATAGGGCAAAAACTTTTTTCACTGATCAGCTGGAAAATAATATCCTTAAGTCATAAGGACCCCAACGCAGAAGGAAAAATAGAAAAATATATATTGAAATGAATGAGGCCCGAAAAAGGCCAAAAACCGCTGATTTTTTTCCCAAATGACATGGAACTTTTATTCTTAATTTAAGCAAACCAAATGAATAAGAGAAAAAAAAGTTCCATTCGAAAACAGGTCCGAAAATTCTTTCTGAACAGCTTGAGTCATGCTACTGTAAGGCGCTGGACCAGGACAACCCTTAGACACAAAAAAACACGGCCGTGACCCCTGAAATGGGGGTGCCCCTTCATAGAATAGAATTCTCTTTTCCCATGAAAAATTACTCTATGGAAAGATCCTCCCACGTAATTCTATTTGCCAGACCCCCCTGCCATTAAAAAATTCCCCTTGCAAATGTCTCTATACTTCCCAATAATCAACACTGTATGTAAACAATGGGCATAGTTCATAACTTTCAGCACATTTCCTGAGGACTGTGGGGGATTAAGTTGTCTTCAAAGATATAGTCATTAGATTTTTTGATTATGCTGAACAAAATGGATATCTCAAAATTTTGATCGGTGACTTTGGAAAAAAATGAGCATGGGAGGGGGCCTAGTCACCCTCCAATTTTCTGGTCCCTTAAAAAGGGCACTAGAACCTTTAATTTCCGTTCGAATGAGCCCTCTCACAACATTCTAGGACCACTGGGGTGATACAATCACCCTGAGGAGAAAAACAAATATACACATATCTGCGATCTTTCTTCTGGCAAAAAACTTCAAAATTCCACATTTTCAAACAGTTCATGGTAACGAACTGTAAATAAGGATCGACCCAGCTCAATAGTAACCGAAACTCTAAAAAATGGAATTTTGACACCAATAGTTACATTAAAAGTATTGCATCTTAATGCTGATTTTAAATGATTTATCCACAAGTTTTGGCACGCTATTTAACAATGTACTAAAATTTTGATATTATAATTCTCTAAATGTTTATTCAATTTGCTTTAATTACCAATGTTGAGGGCAGTTTTCCTCGGGGAGAATAATCCGTTGGGAGGGAAGTTCCCTGGGGGATTTTCCAGGGGAAATTTTAGAGGGTTGAATTCGCCAGAATTCAAATATTAAATTCGTTTTATTTGTCTCACCTTCTCCTTGGCAATTCAATTTTACATGTGGAGGTGTTCTGGGGAATCTGTCCAGAGGAAATTTTCTGCGGTGTTGGGATTGTCTTTGGAGATCTTCCACGAGAGAAATTCTCCATGGGGAAATTTTCTGTAAGGGAAAATTTCTACTGGCGGTGGGCTTTTTAGTGAATTTGTGCCCCTGGAAACTTTTAAAATTATTTAGAGAGGGGCCACCAAGCATACCTACCTAACTGGGCAACGGACAACAGTCAAGGCCTAATCCATGCCCATTATATCGCTCTGTCATCTATATATATACAAATGAACCCTTAAAAGGGGGAAAGGCCAGAAGCTACTGCAAACATATAATCCTTGTCAAAACACTCGGGTATTGGAATTGAGATGATTTGAAACGTTGAATTATTTTTTCTTTTGGAAAGTGCGTCTTTATAATTTATTTTTTAGTTGATTTCACCGCTCCCCGGGCTTGTCACCCGGTGTACTTTCCCTTTCTGCCCCCTAGATCTGGCCCTGCCACCAGGAGCTTGACCAATGCAGATCCAGGGTCTACAATCCTAAATTTTGCAATTGGCCATTTTAACGGATGTATTTTAATAGAAATGGAAGGCATGTTTAGCCTTGCTACGGCTAGAATCAAGGAATTTCAATCTTTACGATCTGAGCTACAAATTGGATTATTCATGTTTCCAACTTTCTCATCCCCCTTAAACCAACCAACTTTTTAGCTGAGAGGTAGGTTTGCTACATATTGCTTGAATCAAAATTACCTAAGGATCTTTAATTTTTACTAAAAAGATGAAGTAGCTCTATGCTTTGGACTGAATTAGTCCCAAGGATTTAAGTTCTGACTCAGGTGAAAACGAGATTACATTAAAAATGAAGTCAACAGATGAAAAATTAACTTAGGCTTAGATCTTTTCACTGTATTTTTTAGGCAAACTAATATGTACAGACAGCCAGCTAGTTCCCCCTCCCCTTCACCAAAGTGGCAGCCCTTACCCCAAAATGTGTACCTGCGTTTATTTCAAACTGTTTGGTTTATACGGATACATTTTTGGATGTATCAAAGTTAGCTCACTGGAAATCACAAATTTTATACTCGAAGGCTTTTAAGTACGGCACAACGCCACCTTCAACTTTGATTTAAAAGTCTACTATCTTGTTACACGGTGTGAGCAATAAGGAGCACCCTTTTTATATCACCCCTTTAAAGAATAAGGTGGATCGTCACTATCCAAACAACCAAGGTACTTCGGAATAAACTATTGGCATTGGAAAATGTCCTTACTGCGTTTTGATTCTGTAATCCTGACTATGAAAAGAAATACTAAATTTTGATTGACCTAATTAATGCTCTAGGACTTGAATTTTTTTTTGCAAAATGGAACCTGTTGGAAGAGGTATCTGCCTGGCGACGCGCGGTCTCGTAGGAGACGTTCTAGCTATGCTCGGTCATTCATTCAGTAGCCACTAAGTCTCCGGTTATATGTAAAGTTGAACTGAGAACGATAGCCTGGTAGGAATGATTATAGTTGAACTTGTAGTTTAAGGTAAGACCTTTTATTTTCACTCATCAAAAGAATGCAAACCTTCTTACTGTTGTATTCAATGTTAGGAAAGTTTGTGACATGAGTTAATAGACGATTTATGGTTTTGTGCTTAATAGGTTATAACTTTGAAAAACTGCCAAAAATGAATTAACTATGTGGAAATATTCAACAAATTCTGGGAATATCTTATACATTTTGATACTGGGGAGGTAATACGGGGGAAAACCTATGTACAGGACATACTTGGGCAGACTTTAAAATTTGTACACACGCGGGAAACTCATAATCCTATCATGCCAGAAACCAAAGAGTGTATGCGAAGTTTCATGATTTAAAGGAGAAAATAAGACTTTTAATTATTTCTTTTTGTCGGGAAGAAATATTTTCAAGGGAAAAAAATTGAAGAAAATCTGAAAATTCATAATATAGTACCTACGGTATATAATAAATAAATCTTCAACATCCTGTTTTTGGGCTAAATGTACTTTAACATCTTTGTCGATTGTAAAATAGGTGATAATACCATTTTGGATTTTAGACACCTCTGCTCAGAGGAAAGCACGTGACAAGCGATTTGAAAAGCTTTTGTCATACAATTTCATGTTTTTGCAGAAGATTGAATATAGTCTTTTCCTGGCAATCGGTTTATGCTCAAGGATTTTCCCATTCAGGGGCTCTCTCCAGCACCTTCTATCAAGTATATTTACTTTCTTAGGTATAGATAAAGCATTTATGTTGGGCTGTTATGACCATAGTAACTCATTTTCGGGAATTAAAATAACGCATTATGGGTAATTTAGTATTGGGTATGAATATGTACCCAATCAATTATGTAGATGACATAAATCTTGACCACAAGAATTGTGATTCTTAGGCTCTCAATATCGATCACTATAAAAAGGTAGTCTAGATAACAGTTGTATCAATTTCAGTTTTTTCCGTTTTCTGATTAAAGCTACGAAGCTAAAACTTGCAAACACTGGAACTTAACTTGTCAAACAGTTATGTGAACCGTTAATTTTGAACAAAAACATTGATTGGAAATGGTTGAAAAGTTGAAAAAAAATCTACTCCGACTTTTAACAATGTTTTGCCGACAGAGGGGTGGGGGTTCTAGTCTGAGTCCCAGAAATCGACCCCTGTAGTCAAAGAGTTAGTGAAAAATTTCAGAAAATGCATTATTTACTGTATGATCAGTTAATGAAATCACAGTGTTTGGATTTCTATTTTGAAGGGACGTTGTTTGGTCTTTTGTGTGTGTGTGTGTGTGTGTGTGTGTGTGTGTGTGTGTGTGTGTGTGTTTGTGTGTGTGTTGGGAAATGTAAGGAAAAGAACTTGGACACTTGTTTCCCAATAAAGATATTATTTATATTGCAAATTATAATTTGTTCAATAAGGAAAATCAGCCACAAATTTATTTTCTTTTGCAAAGATAAGATAGTAATTTTCATATTTTGAAAAAAAAATTGCCGCCTAAAAATTGGACCAGGGGAGATTTCTTTAACGGTCTGTATTTTAAGCCTAGGTTTTACTGATATAGGAAAAACTATAGGCATGCAATTTTTTGTGAAAGTAAATTTTTTGGTACTTATAATATTATATGAGATACACAAGAGAAGTGAAATTTTGTTAACGCTAAAGCAATAAAACAAAAAGTGATGAAAATATAAAACTTTATTAACACAATTGTGAAAACTACAACAAAGAATTATGGAAGGGGGGCCGCCCAGAGCGCATTTTATTAAATACGTAACCCAAACTAACCTAACCTAACCATAATACCAATTAAATGTTTAATTAAAATATAGCTACAATGCATTTTCCCAGCAAACCGAAGCTAATTGTCTCGTATTGACACAGTGAAAACGGGATAATGTCTCATGTTTGGTTACTTTCTACGTTATGCGCATGTACGTATACACACGGCGTTCTTCAGAGTAACTGGTAAAATTACGAAAACATATCATTCCTTTAGAAAACTGTAATGTTCACAGTCATCTTCTGCGAAATTGGCTGGGTTTTTCCGGTGTGTGCCCTTTCCTTGAAACCTCGACGTTCCCTAATTCATCATGATATTTTAAACTGATTTTTTAAACAATTAAAAAATTATCTTTTGAATTTGTCTACCCCACTCTCCTCCTGCCTGTCCCCTCCTCCATGAAATATCTTCGTCTGTACATGTCTGATTGCCCACAGAAGTACTAGTGTCTTGGATTTGTGCTCTATTGGTTTTTCTTCTCTCCCCGGACGTGGGTCAAACAACGGTTGTTTCATCATTCTTTTAATCAAAAGACTTTGACAAATTTTTGGCTCAATATAACTAGAGGTGACCGAGTGAATGAGATTTTACTTTTAATAATTTTTTTATTTGACTCCATAGAAACAGAATTTTTTTCAGCAAAATGGCTCCATATTTTTTCGGGAAAATTGGTATCTTAGGATATTCTCGCATTAAAAAACGATCTAGTTAGGTCAGAAGTCTGAGAAAATTTGTTAAGAGCCTTAATGCTGGAAAAAGATTCATGTGAGTCACGTCAATTTTCTACATATCATTTCAGTACTTCAATGACGTTGTCGAACTTATGTGGAGAAATTTAAGATTTTCATGCCTGAAAAAGTTACATTAAATTGTTTAAACAGCAAAAACAGTAATTGCAAAAATACTTGTATATATTTTGACAAGGGATTACAACAAATTCAAAAACCATAAGAAAAAAGAAAACCAAAAGTTTGAGGTTTAGTAGAAATCGCTGCTAGAAATCGGATTTGCTTGAATAATCAAATATGTTTGATAATTAAAATGATGATTCTTTGGAACCAACCACCTGAGCTATCAAACGTGATAAGACAAGGAGAACACCCCCAATAAATTAAATTCACCAAGGGTGAGAATCAGCAACCTCGACTATCAAATAAAGACAAGACAAGACCCAAATATATATGCATATACATATCCTTGAATGTTTGTTGAATTCAAAGGGGAAACGGCTGTGCACATACCCTGGAAGGAAAAAAATTCAATCTTTAGATTTATTTGAAATATGTCAAAATAACAAATAACTTGAAATATTTCTTTAACATATAAAAAATCATAAATATAATTTTGATAAAGTAAATATCTGCACAGAGCATCTGTATCCATGCCGTTGAATGTTGAGAAACAAGGAGCAGGCTATTTACTTTGTTTTTAAGGTTTCAACATCAAATGTCTTGTAACTTGATTTATTCATTTGTATATACTTGAAAAATTAGGATTTCTGTCTAAAAATTCCGACACTAATTTTAAGCCATCAATAGTTAACTTTTTTCTTCTTTTTTTAATCAGCCGTGACTAAGCTCAAAAGTCATTAAGCCCTGTCTCTGTTCATAAATATGTTATCTAACACCTAAAGCCAAAAATACAAGATATATCTTCGCCAGTTGGCTGCTACCAAACTATTGAAAGTAAAGACTCATTTTACCTTTAACTTTTTCTTGTTATTTGATCAACTGATGTAATTAATTTGGTTGAGAAGGGGTGAATTTATTTAGGCAAGCACAAACTAGTGACATATTTTCCGTCTTGGAACTCTCGCTCCTAAATTTTGAAAATTGAAGTACTACTTCAAGCGTAACTCTCGTCTCATCAAGAACAGTGTCCGATTCTAAGGGACCCTCCACGCTAGTGAATAAGGTTAAATTTATAAGACTATGGGCCCTGTGCACGAAACTCTGTGGTAAAATTTGTACACACTTCTCTCAGTGTGCTAAAAATTAGTAGAAGCAAGTCCTATTTTCTGTGCTAAAAATTATACGTGGGCTATTCGAAGCCAGTGGGCAGCCGACTTTCGTATCATGTATGTATTTAAGAACGGAAAGAAGAAAAGTCTAGTATTTTATTTTGCCAAAAATAAGTCAATGAACTGGAAAATCAATAGAATTTTGGGAGTTTTTATTATTATTGATATTATGAGAAAGAGAGACTACGGACTCTACTAAGGTAACAAATTGGCAGTTTTGTAACCTACAACAATTTTAAACTCGCTGTGATAATTGAAAACATTTGGTGTACAAATTTTTTCAGTTATTAAAGGCATGAAGAATGAGGATTATATACGTACAGTTTTTTTTTTTTTTTTTTTTTTTTTTTTTTTTTTTTTTTTTTTTTTTTTTTTTTTTTTTTTTTTTTACGTAAGGCCTGAACGCTGTCCTTAATAGCTGTAATGCACTACCATCTACAAACACATTCAGAGTCACTTATGAATCTTACCGAGTCTTTAAGCTAGAATCTGTCTAGGAAGGATTTAGCGGCTACACCATTCCCTTCCTACACAGTAGACATTTAAACATGGAAGTATGAATGAAAAGTAGATGCAAGGTTGGTAGCGTTGTGGATTAGGGGGAGAACCTGTGGTGAATGGGAAGCCATTTCGTCTACACCCAAGACAAAGTATTTGAAGCAGGTGCTTGAAGAGAGGCAATCTCTGCTTGGTATACATCTAAACTGATTTGGGTGGAGTGGGTTAAAGACAATAAAATTCATAATCATGGTTATGACTTCATGGCTCATAATAAGTTTTTTCTTACTTTTGGACCTTTAATCTAATTATCTTTAGTGCAAGCAAACCAGATAAGTGCTTTTTGAATTTTAAGTTTTTTCGGATTATTTTAAGCCTCTTATTTTACGTTTTCATCATATCCAAGTGGGAGCATATTTATGCGTAGTTTAGGTGTGTACAAAGACAATGGTTTTGGGAGGTAAAGGAGCAAAAAATTTGGAAACATGTCCAAAAAACTGAACAATATCTGTAAAGTAGCCTTTAATCTCGATCCCTGGATTTTTTGGGGGAGGGAGGATACACGATCTCGAAGACCCTACTCCTTGCATATGTCCCTTGTTTGATTAGTTGGTTCTTATTGTTAATAGTTGAAATGATGAATTCCTGTCACTACTTTCAGTGACTAGGACAGAAATAAGGTGATTATGCATAATAAAAGCAACAGCCAGTGTTATACTCATTAGGACGTAAAGCAAATCCGTAGCCATAAAAAGCTCACACAGTCAGTGTAAGCCTAGTAGCTTTCCAACATAGTGTTTAAGATGCTATTTGTTAGCCGCCCAGATGTCCACGCTAATAACTTATTCGTTATTTCACGCAATTGCATTAACTAAGTTCCTACAACTAATTTTTTGGCACCTGTTTCATTTATCTGTTATTTATTTATTGTTTCATTCTATTAAAGCATTTTTAGTTGAAAATTGGGATTGATATAAATAGCATCTCGGGTAAGTGGCAAGTCCCATACACTTTGTTTCAGAATACTATTTCAAACTAGCATAAATAACACACACTTATATATATATATATATATATATATATATATATATATATATATATATATATATATATATATATATATATATATATATATATATATATGTTTTTAACTACGTAAAACTTGCGAATATACAACATTCTTTGCTGTCCCATTGTCTGTGCATATAAATAGATTGTCAGGTTTACCGACTCTTGAACATGCAACATATAATGGTCCATGGGAAAACAATCCGTATTCAGATCTATACCTCATGATTCTAATGATTGCCCTTGAGCTTTGTTGATGGTGATTGCTAATCGACCATTCCCTGAGTCGCCATCGTCATTTATATATCCCCCTGTGCACCCCGGCGTCCCCTTTGTAGTTATGTCCCTGTGTCCCGGTCGTCATTTATATTCCCTGTGTCCCGGTCGTCATTTGTGTCCCGGTGTTCCAGTCTGTGATTTCTCTTTGAGTGTCCCGGGCGTCATTTATATTCCTTGTGTCCCGGTGTCCCGGTCGTCATTTATATCCCCCTGTGCCCCCCGGCGTCCCCATTGTAGTTGTGTCCCCTGTGTCCCGGTCGTCATTTATATTCCCTGTGTCCCGGTCGTCATTTGTATCCCGGTGTCCCGGTCTGTATATACATTCGTTTTTTAGTTTTGTTTTTCTCCTTTATTTTTTTCCTTTTTTCTTTTTTTTCTTTTTTAGTTTATTTAGATTTTTAGATTTTTTAGTTTTTTTATTAGTTTTTAGTTTTTTTGTAGTTTTTACCATTTTTTTTACTTTTTTATATTTATTAATATTTTTTTTGGTTTTCTTTTTCTCTTATTTTTCAGTTTTTTCCTTTTTTTTAGTTTTTTCTTTTTTAGTTTTTAGTTTTTTTTTGTTTTTTACCTTTTTTTAGTTTTTTTAGTTTTTTTAGTTTTTTAGCTTTTTTAGTTTTTTTATTAGTTTTTAGTTTTTTTTTTAGTTTTTGGCTTTTTTTAGTTTTTTCAGTTTTTATTAGTTTTTAGTTTTTTACCTTTTTTTAGTTTCTTTTAGTTTTTTAGCTTTTTTAGTTTTTTTTCTTTTTAGTTTTTTTTTGTAGTTTTTACCTTTTTTAGTTTTTTTTCTTCTTTTGTATTAGTGTGAAATAATTCAGACGTCATATGCGGACAAACACGACGTCACTCGACAGACAGACAGACAGACATAACCCACAAACAACTTATTTTTAGCCTATATATATTTATTCATATTTTTTTAGTTTTCTTTTTCTCTTTTATTTTTCAGTTTTTTCCTTTTTTTTAGTTTTTTTCTTTTTTAGTTTTAGTTTTTTTTAGTTTTTTACCTTTTTTTAGTTTTTTTTAGTTTTTTTTAGTTTTTTAGCTTTTTTAGTTTCTTTTATTAGTTTTTATTTTTTTTGTAGTTTTTGCCTTTTTTTATTTTTTTCAGTTTTTTTTTAGTTATTAGATTTTTACCTTTTTTTAGTTTTTTTTAGTTTTTTAGCTTTTTTAGTTTTTTTTTCTTTTTAGTTTTTTTGTAGTTTTTGCCTTTTTTAGTTTTTTTCTTCTTTTGTATTAGTGTGAAATAATTCAGACGTCATATGCGGACAAACATGACGTCACCTGATCCATGTCGTCATTTATATCCCCCTGTGCCCCCCGGCGTCCCCATTGTAGTTGTGTCCCTGTGTCCCGGTCGTCATTTATATTCCCTGTGTCCCGGTCGTCATTTGTATCCCGGTGTCCCGGTCTGTATATACATTCGTTTTTTAGTTTTGTTTTTCTCCTTTATTTTTTTCCTTTTTTCTTTTTTTTCTTTTTTAGTTTATTTAGATTTTTAGATTTTTTAGTTTTTTTATTAGTTTTTAGTTTTTTTGTAGTTTTTACCATTTTTTTACTTTTTTATATTTATTAATATTTTTTTAGTTTTCTTTTTCTCTTATTTTTCAGTTTTTTCCTTTTTTTAGTTTTTTCTTTTTTAGTTTTTAGTTTTTTTTGTTTTTTACCTTTTTTTAGTTTTTTTAGTTTTTTTAGTTTTTTAGCTTTTTTAGTTTTTTTTATTAGTTTTTGTTTTTTTTTTTAGTTTTTGGCTTTTTTTAGTTTTTTCAGTTTTTTTTAGTTTTTAGTTTTTTACCTTTTTTTAGTTTCTTTTAGTTTTTTAGCTTTTTTAGTTTTTTTTCTTTTTAGTTTTTTTTGTAGTTTTTACCTTTTTTAGTTTTTTTTCTTCTTTTGTATTAGTGTGAAATAATTAAGACGTCATATGCGGACAAACACGACGTCACTCGACAGACAGACAGACAGACATAACCCACAAACAACTTATTTTTATATATATTTATTCATATTTTTTTAGTTTTCTTTTTCTCTTTTATTTTTCAGTTTTTTCCTTTTTTTTAGTTTTTTTCTTTTTTAGTTTTTAGTTTTTTTTAGTTTTTTACCTTTTTTTAGTTTTTTTTAGTTTTTTTAGTTTTTTAGCTTTTTTAGTTTTTTTATTAGTTTTTATTTTTTTTGTAGTTTTTGCCTTTTTTTATTTTTTTCAGTTTTTTTTTAGTTATTAGATTTTTACCTTTTTTTAGTTTTTTTAGTTTTTTAGCTTTTTTAGTTTTTTTTTCTTTTTAGTTTTTTTTTGTAGTTTTTACCTTTTTTAGTTTTTTTCTTCTTTTGTATTAGTGTGAAATAATTCAGACGTCATATGCGGACAAACATGACGTCACCTGATCCATCCACAGATCCACACACAGACAACTTATTTTTATATATATAGATATATATATATATATATATATATATATATATATATATATATATATATATATATATATATATATATATATATATATATTTATATATATATATATATATATATATATATATATATATATATATATATATATATATATATATATATATATATATATATATATATATATATTTATATATATACACATATATATATATACATATATATATATATATATATATATATATATATATATATATATATATATATATATATATATATATATATATATATATATATATATACATATATATATATATATATATATATATATATATTTATATTTATATATATATATATATATATTTATATATATATATATATATATATATATATATATATATATATATATATATATATATGTATATATATGTACATATATATATATATATATATATATATATATATATATATATATATATATATATATATATATATATATATATATATAGTTTAAAAAACAAGTTTTTTAAACCGAAATTAAGGAACGACATTAAAACTTAACGAACAGAAATTATTCCACCTGTGAAAGGGGCTGTCCGCTCCTCAACGTCCCGCTCTTTACACTACAGTTTGACTCTTTGTCACAGTTTACTTTTTAAAACAATAAAAAACTTTAGCGTAAAGAGCGAAACATTGAGGAGAGGACATCCCCTTTCATAGACGTAATAATTTCTGTCCGTTTTAAGTTTTAATGTCGCTCCTTAGGCTACTTTCAGTAGATAATTTTTTTACATAATTTTTGAACCTTTTTTGAATTAATGTATGTTTTGTTTTTGGCTCACTGCACTTGAATAATTAAAAGGAAATTTATATATTAGTTTTTTTGGCTAAATAGCTTTCTCATAGTTTTAATCGGACGATTCTGATAAAATAAAGGGGTGGGGGAGGAGGCCTAGTGGCCCTTCAATATTTGGTTACTCAAAAATGCAACTAGAACGATTTATTTTTTTTACGAATGTGTTTATTAGTAATAAGTATCTGAATTTTGTCCCATTTCTCTAAGAATGACCCCTGAATCACAAAGGCCGCAGAATAATTGCTAAAAATACTTTAGCATAAAGAGCGAGATATTGAGGAGGAGACGAACGCCCTTATATACGTAATGATTTCTGTTCGTTTTAAGTTTTAGTGCTGCTCCTTGCTTCAAGTTGAAGAAACTTTTTTTTTATTTATTTTCTCATTTTTTAAATAATACTAGAAAATCCGGCGCCCCCTTCATGGAAATTCTCTTCCCTCATTATAAATTCCTCCATGGAAAGACCCTCCCACGTAACCCCCGACCCACCCCCACCCCAATCCGAAAAACTCGCCCTGTAAACGTCTGTACACTTCATAATAACCATTACTATATGTAAATAATGGTCAAAGTTTTTAACTTGCAGCCCCTCCTCTGGGGACTGTGGAGGTTTAAGTCGTCCCCAAAGACAAAATTAATAGGTTTTCGACTAAGCTGAACAGAATGGCTATCTTAAAATTTTGATCCGATGACTTTGGGGAAAAAACGTGCGTGGGAGAGGGCCTAGGGTCCCTCCAATTATTTTGGTAACTTAAAACAGCACTAGAACTTTTAATTTCCGTTAGAATGAGCCCTCTTGCGGTATTCTAGGACCACTTGGTTGATACGATCACCGTTGAGAAAAAAAAAACAAATAAACACGCATCTGTGATCTGTCTCCTGGCAAAAAATACGAAACTCCACATTTTTGTAGATAGGAGCTTGAAATTTTTGCTATAGGGTTTTCTGATACGCTGAATGTCATGGTGTGATTTTCTTTAAGATTCTAAGACTTTTAGAGGGTGTTTCCCCTATTTTTTAAAATAAGGCAAATGTTCTCAAGCTCGTAACTTTTGATAGATACGACTAAACTTGATGAAACATATATATTTAAAATCAGCATTAAAATGCGATTCTTTTGATGTAACTATTAGTATCAAAATTCTTTAGAGTTTCGGTTACTATTGAGCCGAGTCGCTCTTTACTACAGTTAGTTACCACGAACTGTTAGATTATACTTGCTGTTTTTTGTTTGTTTTTCATGTTTTTTTTATTTTTACTTTTTGTTCTTCTATTTTTCTAGCAGCACACCGTCGCAAACAACGCTTTTGGTGTGCTACCGACTGATTATGTCTCTGTTTTTTTTTCTTTGATAGTAAATTGCTGTTGCTACTACTACTACTACTAATGGAAATCGTTTTCTGGAACTCCGAAGGAGATGAATTATACACTTTTTCAGGAGGTTGAAAAACTGTCCCAAAAGCCTATTACGTAGAACTTTTGAGAAAATTGAGAGTAAAATTAGCTAAAAAGCGTTCTGGAAAGCTCCACCGTGGAATCCTCATCCATTATCACAACATCCCGACGCATTCTTCTTGCTTCAAAAGAGAAGATTGAGAGAATCTAGGTGGGAATTCCTGTGACACCCATGTTACAACTCGAATCTATCCCTATCTGAACTTCTCTGTATTCCCAAAACTCAAAGAATAGTTGGAAGACGTCTGTTTGAATAGTACTGATGAACATAGAGACTCGTAAACACTAGGTACACCAACTTGCAAAAGTTGCAAACCCCTTATTGTAACTAGCAAAAGTTGCAAACCCCTCATCGCTGAAGATGATTGTAGCATAACAGCCGATTACTACTTACAAGTCCCCTACATTTTTTACCGCTGGAACCAAATTGGTCTTACCATTAAATACACTGGAAACAAATAATAGGTACACCAACTAGCAAAAGTTGCGAACCCTTCATTGCAGAAGATGTTATGAGCTAACAGCCGACTGTTGCTTAAAACTCCCCTGTTGCTTAAAACTGTTCTTTTTTAAATAATAATAAATATAAATATTCCTGCGCCTCCTTCTAGAAATTTTCTTCCCTCATTACAAATTACTCCATGGAAAAATCCTCGCGCGTAAACCCTTCCAAAATTCCAAATTTTTGTAGATAGGAGCTTGAAAATTCTACTGCAGGGTTCTCTGATACGCTAGATCTGACGTGTGTTTTTTGTTAAGATTCTATGATTTTAGGGGGTGTTTCCCCCTATTTTCCAAAATGAAGCAGAGTTCATAAGGCTCTTAACTTTTGATAAGTAAGACTAAACTTAATGAAACCAATATATTTTTGATCAGCATAAAAATACAATTCTTTTGATGTAATTAAATATAAAAAACAAGTTTTTTTAACTGAAAGTAAGGAACGACATTAAAACTTAACGAACGGAAATTACTCCGTATATGAAAGGGGCTTTTCCTCCTCAACGCCGCGCTCCTTACGTTAAAGTTTGACTCTTTCTCTTAACTCTACCTTTTTTTTTTTTAAGTAAAAAACTTTAGCATAAATAACGCGGCGTTGAGGAGGAAAAGCCCCTTTCATATACGGAGTAATTTCTGTTCGTTAAGTTTTAATGTTGCTCCTTACTTTCAGTTAAGAATTTTTTTTTATTTAATTTCTGAACGTTTTTGAATTAATGCATGTTTTGATTTTGGCTCTATGCACATAAATAATTAAAACGATATTTGCATTTTTTTTTTTTTTTTTGGCTAAATGGCTTTCTCATAGTTTTAATCGGAAGATTTTGAGAAAAAAGGAGCTGGGGAGGAATCCTGGGGGAGCAAGCCATTTAGGAAGAGATGGAACCCCCATATGCGTGTTAATTTCTGTTCGTTTTAAGTTTTAATGCTGCTCCTTACTTTTAGTTGAAAAAACTTTTCATATTTGTTTTTTCATTGTTTTTTTTTTAAATAATGCTAGAAAATCCTGCACCCCCTTCATAGAAATTATCTTCCCCCATGAAAAATTCCTCCATGAAAATATTCTCCCACCCAACCCCTCCCCCTTCAGCTTCTCCCCTCCCTCAAACCAAAAAAAATCCCTCTGAAAACGTCTGTACACTTCCCAATAACCATTACTATATGTAAACACTGGTCAAAGCTTGAAAATTGTAGCCCCTCCCACGGGGACTATGGAGGAGTAAGACGTCCCCAAAGACCTAGTTATTAGGTTTTTCGACTATGGTGAATAAAATTGCAATCTCAGAATTTTGATCTGGTAGCTTTGGTGAAGAAATGAGCATGGGAGGGGGTCTAGGTTCCCTCCAATTTTTGGTCACTTAAAAAGGGCACTAGAATTTTTAGTTCCCGTTGGATTGAGCCCTCTTGCAACATTCTAGGACCACTGGGTCAATACGATCACCCCTGGAAAAAACCATACAAATAAACATGGACCCGTGATCAGTCTTTGGCAAAAAAATGCGAATATCCACATTTTTGAAGATAGGAGCTTAAAACTTCCACAATGGGGTTCTCTGATACACCAAATGCGATGGTGTGATTCTCGTTAAGATCCTATGGCTTTTAGTGGGTGTTTTCCCCTATTTTCTAAAATAAGGCAAATTTTCTCAGGCCCGCAACTTTTGATGGATAAGACTAAACTTGATGAAACTTATATATTTAAAACCAGCGTTAAAGTGTGATTCTTTTGATGTAACTATTGGTATCAAAATTCCATTTTTTGGAATTTCGGTTACTATTGAGCCGGGTCGCTCCTTACTACAGTTCGTTACCACGAACTGTTTGACTATTGGTACCAAAAATTCCGTTTTTTAAAGTTTCGGTTACTATTGAGCCGGGTCGCTCCTAACTACAGTTCGTAACCTCGAACTGTTTGATATATATGCAGCCGAATTCGAGGCCGGGCCTCGTCATTCTAGTATTAATTGATTCTCGTTGTCACTTTTCTTCTATCAGTGAACAATGTAAGCCTCTTCTTGATGTCAAGCCGTCATCATAGGTTTAATACAACCACACTGGGAAAACTACGACTTCTTCCTTAAAGTTGTAACATTCTTAGATTGTTTTTGTGGGCGGAAAAATATAACAGCTTTAAGAAAAAAGACTATGCAGCCGACTTCGAGGCTGAGCCCCGGCACTCGGCATGTGGCAGGCTTGTATATATTGATTCTCGTTGTAAGTAGCAAACTCCGAATGAGTCACCATCGTTTGCTACTCGTTCCTTGGGATAAAACAGGGCGCCTCAGGGAATACATAGAATATTGAAGGGCCCCAATGAATTGGAATTAATAGTTGTGTCGTTTATGACATGTTTTTAGGCTTGTGCTGGATTTTGCACTATATTTTGTTGGTGTCGAAGATTTTGATGATTTTGTTCTTCTTCACTTCCATTTTTGACTCGTTCTGGTTTTCGCTGTTGTTTGTCTTCTAACAGCACAATTCTTTGTTCATCACTTTATTTTTGACACGTTCCAATACTCACTTTCTCGGTATCGCTTGTAATTCTTGCTACCACTTATCTTCTAACCGCATCTTTCTTTGTTCTCACTGTGGAATAGCTTTTAGCTGCATATTTCTTTGTTCTTTACTCTCATTTTTAATTCATTCTACTCCATTAAGTAAAAAAAACAAGCTTTTCTTATAACTGAAATTAGAGAGCAGCATTAATTTAAAAACGAGCAGAAATTATTCCGTCAATTAATCTTTCTCTCTTCAATACTTTGTTCTTCACGCTGTGGTTTTTAGCACTTTTAAAAAAGCTTCCCATTCTAATTAAACGACCCTTGCGTTTCAAGAGTCTATCTTGAAAACTGGGGCAAACGGTTAAACTTAAGTGTAAAGAGCTAGGCGTTGAGGGGGGAGAGCCCCTTGATAAAAAGAATAATTTCAGTTCGATTAAAGTTTTAATGTTTTTCCTTACTTTCAGTTGAAAAAAAACTTGTTTTTATGTAATATCTGATCGTTTTTCTAATAATTCCCGCAAATCAGGCTCACCCTCCATATAAAACTCCCTCCCTTCACAAGAAACCCCTCCGTGGAAAGTTTCTCACGCACCCCTCCTGTGAAATTTTCTCTGGACCATTCTATCCTTGCTGAAACTCCCCCTCCCTCCGTAAAACTTCTTGCAGACAATTCAGCCTGAAATTTTTTTTTAGCATACTTTAATTTCTAATGGTTTTTCGATCACTCTGGAAATCCTCCCTTGCCTAGAAATTTTTTTTTTACGGAAATTATATCCCATTGAAAATTTTCCCCTAAAATTTCTCTGGATTATCTCCCCATGCAAAACTGAGTGGGCCAAGAAAAAGTAAGATAAATTAAAAGAATTTCGTAATAGGAATTCTGTCAAATACCCCAGTGTAAAATTTCCTCTGAAAAGTTCACCGCCCCAAAAGTTTCCCTTCCTACGGAAAAATTCTCCCCTTGGAGACCTATCCCAAGTACAAAATCCCCTTCCCCCCAAAAATGTCAGTATACTTCCCAGTAACAAATAATATACGCAAACATGGCAAAAATTGATTTACTTACAGTGTTTCCCCACGGACTTTGGGGGTCATGTTACCCCTAAAGACAGATTTATCGGATCTTTAAAATATGTAGAACAAAATGACTATCTCAAACTTTTGATTAGACAACTTTGGAGAAAAAAGGGGCGTAGGAGGGGGGTTAGTTGCTTTCCAATCTTTTTGGTTATTTAAAAAGCGCATTAGAACTTTTGATTTCCGTTTGAATGCAACCTCTTCCGATCTTCTAGAACCATTAGTTCGACACGATCCCCCTGGAAAAAAAGTAAAAAAAAACAACAAACAAGCACGCATCCATGATACGTGTGTGTGTGTGTGTGTGTGTGTGTATTTGTGTGTTTGGTTGTATGTGTGTTTGTGTGTGTGTGTTTAGTTGTGTGTGTGTGTTTGGTTGTGTGTGTGCGTGTGTCTGGTTGTGTTTGTGTGTTTGGTTGTGTGTGTTTGTTTGGTTGGGTTTGTGTGTTTGGTTGTATGTGTGTGTATTTGGTTGTGTGTGTGTGTTTAGTTGTGTGTGTGTGTGTGCGTGTTTGGTTGTGTGTGTGTGTGTGTGTATGTATGTGTGTGTGTGTGTGTTTGTTGTGTTTGTGTGTGTGTGAGTGTGTGTGTGTGTGTGTGTGTGTGTGTGTGTGTGTGTGTGTGTGTGTGTATTTAATTGTGTGTGTGTGTGTTTGGTTGTGTGTGTGTGTGTTCGGTTGTTTGTGTGTGTGTGTGTGTATGTGTGTGTGTTTGGTTGTGGTGTGTGTGTGTTGGTTTGTGTTTTTGTGTTTGGTTGTTTGTGTGTGTATTTGGTTGTGTGTGTTTGTGTGTGTGTGTGTTTGGCTGTGCGTGGCTGTGTTTAGTTTTGTGTGTTTGTGCGTGTGTGTGTGTGTGTATGTGTGTCTCTGTGTGTTTGGCTGTGTGTGTGTGTGTGTATTTGGTTGTGTGTGTGTGTCTTTGGTTGTGTGTGTGTGTTTGGTTGTGTGTGAGTGTGTGTTTGTTTCTGTATGTGTGTGTTTGGTTGTATGCGTGTGTGTTTTGGTTGTGTTTGTGTGTGATTAGTTGTGTGTAGGTGTGAGTGCGTGTGTTTGGTTGTGTGTGTGTGTTTGGTTCTGTGTGTGTGAGTATTTGGTTGTTTGTGTGTGTTTGGTTGCTTGTGTGTGTGTTTGGTTGTGTGTCTGTGTGTTTGGTTTTGTGTGTGTGTTTGGCTGTGTGTGCGCGTGTTTGCTTGTCTGTGTGTGTTTTGTGTGTGTGTTTGGTTGTGTGTGTGTGTGTTTGGCTGTGTGTGTGTTTGTGTGTGTGTGTTTGGTTGTGTGTGTGTGTGTGTGTGTTTGGTTGTTTGCATATGTGTTTGGTTGTGTGTTTTTGTGTGTGTGTGTGTTTGTTCGTGATTTTCCCTCTATGTGTTTTCGTCTCCCCCCATGCCTTAGTGTCTGACTGTATGTCTGCCTGTGGGTCTGACTTTGTGGGGTTGTGTCTGTATATTTGTGCTAGTGTGTTTTCTCCTCTGTGTGTTTTGTCCCCCCCGTAGCCATGCCTTTGTGTTTGAATTGAGATTGTTGAGATTGTGAATCACATTGGAGGTGGGTTGAGAAAAAATATGATTTTATGAGGAAAATATCTGAAAAATGTCTTAGGAATTATAAGTGGATTCCCAAAGGTGTCAGTCATAGTGTGCCATGGTGGCGGGGATTGAGATGTTGTGTCACGGTGGGCTGGTTCCCGAAAACATTAACCTTTGGGTTTAGATCATATCTTCAACGAGAAAACGAGGACTTCACGGAGGACTGTGTTTAGTTTTGTGTGTGTGTGTGTGTGTGTGTGTGTATGTGTGTCTGTGTGTGTTTGGCTGTGTGTTTGGCTGTGTGTGTGTTTGTGTTTGGTTGTGTGTGTGTGTGTCTTTGGTTGTGTGCGTGTTTGGTTGTGTTTGAGTGTGTGTTTGGTTCTGTGTGTGTGTGTTTGGTTGTATGTGTGTGTGTTTGGTTGTGTTTGTGTGTGATTAGTTGTGTGTAGGTGTGAGTGCGTGTGTTTGGTTGTGTGTGTGTGTTTGGTTCTGTGTGTGTGAGTATTTGGTTGTTTGTGTGTGTTTGGTTGCTTATGTGTATGTTTGGTTGTGTGTCTGTGTGTTTTGTTTTGTGTGTGTGTTTGGCTGTGTGTGCGTGTGTTTGCTTGTGTGTGTGTGTGTGTTTTGTGTGTGTGTATGTGTTTGGTTGTGTGTGTGTTTGGCTGTGTGTGTGTGTTTGTGTGTGTGTGTGTTTGGTTGTGTGTGTGTGTTTGTTTGGTTGTGTGCATGTGTGTTTGGTTATGTGTGTTTGTGTGTGTGTGTGTTTGTTCGTGATTTTCCCTCTGTGTGTTTTCGTCTCCCCCCATGCCTTAGTGTCTGACTGTATTTCTGCCTGTGGGTCTGACTTTGTGGGGTTGTGTCTGTATATTTGTGCTAGTGTGTTTTCTCCTCTGTGTGTTTTGTCCTCCCCCCCCCTTAGCCATGCCTTTGTGTTTGAATTGAGATTGTGAATCACATTGGAGGTGGGTTGAGAAAAAACATGATTTTATGAGGAAAATATTTGAAAAATGTCTTAGGAATTATAAGTGGATTCCCAAAGGTGTCAGTCATAGTGTGCCATGGTGGCGGGAATTGAGATGGTGTATCACGGAGGGCTGGTTCCCGAAAACATTAACCTTTGGGTTTAGATCATATTTTCAACGAGAAAATATCTGGAAAACAACATCTATTTAATTAGAATATCTATTTTTCTTTACAATTTGTTTAATTCATTTATATTGATTGGCATGGTATTTGTTGTTGCTGTTGTTTAATTATGTTGCGAGAGCAACACTTTGGTTTCGTCGTGTTTTTTTTTTTTGGAAAGTGTTGACCAAAGGCTGAATTGATTAATATGACTTTGCATTTTGGAAAGCTTCGTAGAACTCTTGCCTGAACCAAAAAGGATGGTTTTTGCTGGTGTTTCTACCCATTTCTGTTCGTGATATCAGCTGGATTTATCATTTTGTTTTTCGCACTTTTGATTACGGTGAGAAATGGTATCAGATGTCCCTATTAAACTTAAAAAGTTCTCTCATTGCTAAAGAAATTAGAGTATATACTTTGATCCTTTCTAAGTAATGGCGTTAGAAACTTGGCCTACCTAAAAAAAAGTCAGCTTTTGAACTGAGACCGATAGATTTTTTTCGAGGACAGTCAATAGCTCATGACGAGCTGATCAAAATATATGTCATCCATTTTTTGCTATAAAAATTCCTTCATGAGATATACCAGTTTGAAAGTTTAAAGGGGTTGACAACTTCAGTAGTAAGGTACACACTGAAACCAAAAATAGGCCGTGTGAGACATATAGGGGAGTTTTAAGCAACAGTCGGCTGTTAGCTCATAATCATCTTCGGAAATGAGGGGTTCGCAACTTTTGCTAGTTGGTGTTCCTATCATTTGTTTCCGGTGTATTTGATAACAAGACCAATTTGGTTCCAATGGTAAGACATGTAGGGGACTTGTAAGTAATAATCCGCTGTTAGGCTACAATTATCTTCAGCGATGACGGATTTGCAACTTTTGCGAGATGGTGTACCTAGTATTTATTTTAAGATCCCTACAGATTAACAACTTCAGCGAGGCGATGGAAACAAAACCAAAGTGTTCGTCTCGCAACACTTTACGCGGCCAAGCCGAACAAAGGTTGCCACAACACCTTGCGTTGCCCATGCAACGTAGATTTAGTTATTTTTCTTCTTTTTCTTTTTTTTCTTCTTGTTCTTCTGTTTGATTTAGTGTCATTATTTAATATTATGTTTAGTCTTCCACTATCACAGGCCAAAGAGCCTTTGTGGAGGTCTGATATCCTGTAATTTTTTTCTGTTTTCTGTTAATAAATAGTTCGATTGATTGATTGATTGATTTGGACAAAAGCTTATGTTTTCTTGTACAAAGTAGAAGAAAATATCGCTTTGCTGTGGCGTGACCTCTTTTGTCAAATTTGACGCACTGTAAGCAAGGAGTGACCTTGGGTAGTAGTAGGCCTAACCAAAACTCTTAAAAAAGTAAGAGGAATTTTATTTTTTTTATTCTAAATGTAGAAAATTCAACAAGGATTTTCAAAAAAGGGGGAAACACCCACAAAAGGTGATTAGTGTTGACAAAAAATGACACCATGAAATGCAATCAATTCTTTAAGAACGACTGCTCAATCTGAACCTCACAAAAACACTATATAAAACACTATAAAACTTTGGCATACAGAGAGATGGTAAGCAAAAATGGCATGGGAGGGTGGCTGGTTATTCCCCTCCTCCGGATAACTTTCGACAGATCACTAGAATTTTCAATTTCCTATCGAATGAGTCGCTTCTTATTATTTTTTTTTTTTTACAACCATACCTTTAATATGAACTGGTCTAGCAAAAAATATCATGCATGGGAGTGGCATAGCTCTTTACTTATGCAAAAGACTCTCTGCTTTACTCCGATAGATTCAATTAGACCAAATTGCTGATGGCTAAAAGCTATTTATCCAAGAGACGAAAAGGAAAAAAAGGACAAGTAGCCTACGTGAGGTTAAGGAGAGTGCAAAGTGGATACTATTGATGATTTTGATGTAGATAAGGTACACACTGGTGATTTGTATGACTTTGGAAGGTGGGGGGAGAGAGGTTGATTAGCTTGAGTTTTCATTTTTTTTTTCATACTATTTAGACTTTACAGACTTGTAGGTTACTTTTTTTGGTTGATAGACTCATATAAATGTAAGGAAGAACTTCGGAAAATTAAATAGCGTCTAAGCCAGGAGGTGGTCACCTCTCCCACTTCATTTTCATTCTTGTGATAAAATTGCAAATCTATTACATCAGTCGACTGGTCAAATATTTAGTTTGCAAACGATAGTTCTTAGATCTTCCGGAGATCTTGAAATAATTTCATTTGATGGCAACCGGCCGAGAATAAAAAGGTCGTTTTTCTTTTTTTGCTCGGCAACTCCTAAAACAAATTGCTCAGTTGACAGCAATGTGCTCTTGCCCTTCCTAAACAATTCAATAAATCACATTTAAAATCTGTTTTGGACCTAACTTGATAGTACTTTTATATCATCGGTAGATTCTTAAGATCAAAATTTGATAAGAAAACGAACAGGTTCAAAAATAAAGACGTGACAAAAATAAATGACCAGCATCGTCACCATTTGTTTACATTTTTGGGATTTAATCATGTATTAACACCTTAATTGCAAAAATAAAATATGAAAAAGATACACTAAATTCCAAAATGATTTTTATTACTTTTCTGTCACTGAAAAGAGTGTCCAGGTGATTCCCCCTGAGAAACCTCCTCCCAGAAAATTCCTGCCACGAACATATTCTCCTGTGAACCCCCATTGATAAATTATCCCATTGATAATTCCCCGAATAAATTGCCCCTCACAGACAACTACCCTCCGGAAAATGCTTCCCACAAGATTGATCAGGGAAAGGGAAAGTCAGGTAAATAAGATGAATGAAGAAAAAAGGGACTGGAATATTCCACCTTTTGTAGTATTTATTTTGCAATTTTACTTCCTTTTTTCGTGTTTTTGAAGGTTTGAGGTTTTTATGTAGTATTTATTTTGTAATTTGATTTCCTTTTTTCGTGTTTTTGAAGGTTTGAGGTTGAGTTGGGAAAACCTTCTGACGTACGCGTATTGGACGCGTCCTCGATCAGAAGGGGTGAACCGGTACCACCTACTATACATGTCGGTGCTAGACCAAGTCCACGGGAAGTAATTTCCATATTTCTTAGTTCTAGCCCGTATCTTTGCGCACCTCCATCATAAGGCACCCTTCCGCAGTTGCCACTGCTTACATTGCAAAGTTAATTTCTTTAGTGCTTATATTCCTCTCCTATGTAACTCAATCCCCCAAAACACAATGAAAAGAATTAAACAAAATAAAACTACAAAATAAATACTATAGGATACTCTACACTTCTAACAATATTTTGGAATATACGTAGAAAATTCCAAAATACCTTCTTTTCTCAATTCTCTCTATTTTTCATACTCTCCCTTGTGAGGGGGGATTTTCCCTGGGGTAAATGTCTGCGGTAGGCGAGTTTTCCAGAGAGAATTGTCCGCAGGAGAGTTGTCTGGGGAAATTTTCCGTGAAAGGGGATATTTTCCAGGGATTTCTTTTGGTGGGAGGGTGGGGGAAATCAGCTTAGAACTATGAAAAGTGTATATACTAATTCTGTTTTGTATACCCAGGCTTAAGGCCCATAAAAAATCTACTAGCGTGTCACCCATTGCGTGTCGGAATGAACGTTCTAAATTTTCTATTATAAGCGGACTTTTACCAGATCTTATTATTTCTATAACAGTTAGGAACACTGTTGTTGTCGCAACTTTTTTCTATCGAACAGTTCGTGGTAACGAACTGTAGTAAGGAGCGACCCGGCTCAATAGTAAACGAAACTCTAAAAAACGGAATTTTGATGCTAAAAAATACATCAAAAGAATTGAATTTTCATGCTGATTTTAAATATATAAGTTTCATTAAATTTAGTTTTTTTTTATCAAAAGTTACGAGCCTGAGAAAATTTGACTTATTTTGGGAAATAGGGGGACATACCCCCTAAAAGTCATAGAATCTTAACGAAAATGCCACCATCGCATTGAGCGTATCAGAGAACCACACTGTGCAAGTTTTAAGCTTCTATCTTCAAAAATGTTGATATTCGTATTTTTTGCCAGAAGACAGATCACGGGTGAGTTTTTATTTTTTTATTATTTTTTTTCCCAGGGGTCATCGTATTGACCAAGTGGTCCTAGAATGTCGCGAGAGGGCTCATTCTAACGGAAATGAAAAGTTCTAGTGCTATTTTTAAGTCACCAAAAAAATTGGAGGGCACCTAGGCCCCCTCCCATGCTCATTTTTCCCAAAGTCAACGGATCAAAATTTTGAGATATCCATTTTGTTCCGCATAGTCGAAAACCATAATAACTATGTCTTTGGGGATGACTTACTCACCCACAGTCCCTGGGGGAGGGGCTGCAAGTTACGAACTTTGACCAGTTTTTACTTACAGTAATGGTTACTGGGAAGTGTACAGGCGTTTTCAGGGGGATTTTTTTTTCGGTTTGGGGTGGGGCTGAGGGGAGGGGGCTATGTGGGAGGATCTTTCCTTGGAGGAATATGTCATGGGGGAAGAGAAATTCAATTCAAAGGGCGCAGGATTTTCTAGCATTACTATGAAAAAAAAAACAATGAAAAATAAACATGAAAAAGTTTTTTCAATTGAAAGTAAGGAGTAGTATTAAAACTTAAAACGAACTGAGATAATTACGCATATGAGGGGTTTTAAAAATACTTTAGCATAAAGAGCGAGGTATTTAGGAGGATATAAATACCTTGCTCTTTATGCTAAAGTGTTTTTAGTAATTTCAACTATTTATTCTACGGCCTTTCTGATTCAGGGATCATTCTAAAAGAATTGGGACAAAACTTAAGATTTAGTGTAAAGAGCAAGGTATTAACGAGGGGACAAACCCCTCCCCCCATATAAATAATAAAAATATAAGAACATAAAAGTTTGTTACGTAAGTTAATTCTTAAGATACGTATATTTTTTACTAACAAAAACATTCGATAAAAATTAAAAGTTCTAGTTGCCCCTTTAAGTAACCGAAAAATTGGAGGGCAACTAGGCCTCCTTCCCCGCCCCTTATTTCTCAAACTCGTTTGATCAAAACTAAGAGAAAGCCATTTAGCCAAAAAAAGAATTAATATGCAAATTTCATTTTAATAATTTATGTGCGGAGAGCCAAAATCAAACATGCATTAATTCAAAATCGTTTGGAAATTAAATAAAAAACTAGTTTTTTTTAACTGAAAGTAAGGAGCGACATTAAAACTTAAAACGAACGGAAATTACTCCGATATGAAATGGGTTGTCCCCACCGCAGTCCCTCGCTCTTTACGCGAAAGTTTGACTCTTTGCCACAATTCTACTTTTTAAAACAATTAAAAACTTCAGCGTAAAGAGCGAGAGATTGCGGAGGGGACAACCCATTTCATATACGGAGTAACTTCTGTTCGTTTTAAGTTTTAATGTCGCTCCTTACTTTCAGGTAAAAAAACTAGTTTTTTTTATTTAATAACAATTGGGAACACAGTTGTTTTCGCAACTTTGCCGAGGTAGGTGGCTAAAGGAATTGATATGGACGTGTATAAAAAAAAACATGATTAAAACAAAATAAAAGTAAAGAGTGACGTTAAAACTTGAAATAAACAAAAATAATTCCGTGTGTTATGGGTAGGGGGGAGTAAATTTTTATTTAAGCTGTCAACCCCGCGCCCTTAGCGCTGAAATTGCATAGTGCTATGCCGAAAGTATTTTTCAGTGCACTTGCTCTTGAGCGGTTGTTCCTAAAGCTTTGAAAACAAAAAGTCAAAGTTCAGCATAAAGAGGAGGGACTGAGGAAGTAACAGTTCCCTCGTTTGGTGGACAAATTTTCGTTCGCTTTAAGTTTTAGCATCGCTGTTTACTTTAACTTGAAAAACCTGTTTTTTCAATTAATTTCTGTTCAATTGAAGTCAAAATTTAACTTTTGCAGAACAATTCTTCGAGAAAAGAAACATGTTTTTTTCATGGAAAAAAAATTTCTCGGGCTTATAACTTATGGTAGGTATCCATAAATTTAATGAATCTACATATTTAGAATCACCATTCAACACTAAATTCTATTGGAGTGTATACTGTTATCAAAACTTTTATCTTGCAGATCTGGTTACTTCTAGCATGAGTATCTCTTTACTTACAGTTTCTTACCGGGAACTATTTGATAAAGTAACACCTGTACAAGTAAAATCTTCTGTTTCTGTGTTGGCTTATTTTTAAATTGAAGTGCCCTATAATTCATTTTCAAAATCAAATATGGATATTTGAAATATGTGACTCCGCTAAGGTCAATCGAATCGTTAACGAAACTGAACACATAAAAATTTCACTTTCATACAAATTGTCCACGAAATATAAAATAAGCTACTTAAACAATTTGGCTCCAAAAAGGGTTGCTCGGATTATAGTTTCACTGAAAACATTGTGGGAATATATTGCCATAGCAAATGATTAGAAACCGAAAAACCATGGACATTTCTTCATCAAATATTTGCTGTGGTAGAAACAAAACAGCATTAATAATTAAAGTCAAAGTAGTTTCTCTGTTGCTTCTTTTAATGGACTTCGCCAATTATCTTTCTAAATGGTTGACTTATTGATATTATAGAGCCAAAATACCGTCAGACATAGATTTCAAGGTATCACAAGTTTTGACTCCGTAGAAAACTATATTTTTCAAGGTCATATTGCTTCAAAATGGTACATTCTGTTGATAAATAAGTTGCGCAGTTACAGTCAGACTTAGTAAAAAGTGTAGTGTCTACTATGTTCTTTGTTTGTCACTTCATGAGGGAATGAGATAAAATAAAATATTTGTACCTCAAAAACAGGACCTGATTAAGGGCTAGAAAAGGGACGACGAACTTATTCTCTTTCCCTGGCCACTTCGTATGGAAAGAATGGTCATAGAAACTCGGAAGGAGGCTAATTTTGTGGATGTAAGCCCTAGATATCTTTCTAAGGGCTTTCAGGAATTTGAGAAATAGCCATTTTGTTCAAGGTCAGATTACTATGCTTCCAGGGTAGTCAAGCCCCCTTCAGACACAGGAACAATAAGCCCTGAGAGCAGATAGCACATATGTGCCGTTTGTTAAAGAGTATGAATCTAATATATTATCTTACACTCATAATGTATCTGCAGTAATACGGAGCTGTAAACCCTTAGTCGCCCTCAAGTGGAAGGAAGTAACCTCTCACTAAAAGTTAGAATACCTGAAACGACTGAAGCGCTTTTCAGGGCTTCAGACACCCCCCCCCCACATGCCCATAGAAAGATCAATGAACTACTCCACCCTCCCTCTAAATTTTCACTGATTACCTGTATAGCGCTTTAAAGTAAATTTATTGAGTCTAAAACAAATCAACCCAGTCGAATCATGCTCAAAAATCAATTCTCATGATTGTTGGCTATTTTGCATGGGTACATATAAGTTACGGGATAAATATGCCACCGTGATACATTGTCACCCTTGAAACTGAGAAGCTATTGTTTTGATAATTCTTAGTCGATTGGCTGTATCACAATTCTCAGTGGATGTTGGCTTGCCCCTCTTTCAAAATTGTTCTTTTGTGTCACAAACTGGCAAAAATAGCCACGTTGATGTGGTACTATCTCTTTTTTTCTTCAAAGTACACAACATATGTGAACATCCGTTCTGGTGAGCTCTGTTCTGATATTCTTTGACCATTGGATTGACATCAACCCCCTGGAAAAGCAGAAAATGAGAGGCAAGTGACGAGGCAAGAAGAGCCAAGAGCTCATATGGTACGAGCTCTAACAAAATTCTAAGAATCAATAGATTGATTTAAAAGGAAAATCAGAGGCTTAATGCCGGTCAGGATTTAAAATAAGAGCTCTGAGTCATGATGTCCTTCTAAATATCAAAATTCATTAAGATCCGATCACCCCATAAGTTATAAATACCTCATTTTTTCTAATTTTTCCTCTCCCTTTAGCCCCCCAGATGGTCGAATTTGGGAAAACGACTTTATCAAGTCAATTTGTGCAGCTCCCTGACACGCCTACCAATTTTCATCGTCCTAGCACGTCCAGAAGCACCAAACTCTCCAAATCACTGAACCCCTCCCCCCAACTCCCCTAAAGAGAGCAAATCCAGTACAGTTACCTCAATCACTTATCAAGGACATTTGCTTATTCTATCCACCAAGCTTCATCCCGATTCCTCCACTCCAAGCGTTTTCCAAGATTTCCCCCTCCAACTCCCCCCAATGTCAACAGATCTGGTCGGGATTTGAAAAAAAGAGCTCTGAGACATGAATTCCTTCTAAATAAAAAATTTCATTAAAATCAGGTCACCCGTTCAAAATACCTCAATTTTTAAAAATACCTCAAAAGTTAAAAATACCTCAATTTTTCTATTTTTTCCAAATTAACACCCCCCCAGCTCCTCCAAAGAGAAAAGATCCGTTCAAGTTATGTCAATCACGTATCTAGAACTTGTGCTTATTCTTCCCATCAAGTTTCATCCCGATCTCTCCACTCTAAGCGTTTTCCAAGATTTCTGTTTCCCTCCTCCAACCCCCTATGTCCTCTGATTCAATTCGAGTGGAAAATGGAGCATCTGAGACATAAGATCCTTTTATATATATATATATATATATATATATATATATATATATATATATGTATATATATATATATATATATATATATATATATATATATATATATATATATATATATATATATATATATATATATATATATAAAGTTTCATTAAGATCCGATCACCTATTCGTAAAATAAAAATACCCCATTTTTCACGTTTTCCAAGAATTCCGGGTTCCTCCTCTAACTCCCCGCAATGTCACAGGATCTTTTCGGAATTTAAAATTAGATATTTAAAGCACGAGATCCTTCTAAATATCAAATCTCATTAAGATCTGGTCACCCGTTCGTAAGTTACAAATGCCTCATTTTTCCGAATTACCCCCCCCCCCCCCAACTCCACCATAGAGAGCAGATCCGGTCCGGTTATGTCAGTCATGTATCTTAGACAGGTTTTTATTCTTCCCGTCCAGTTTCATACTGATCTCTCCGCTTTAAGTATTTTCTAAGATTTCCGGTCCCCCAACTGCCCCCCCAATGATGCTGGATCCGGTTGAGATTTAAAATGAGAGATCTGAGTTACGAGGTCCTTCTAAATATGAAGTTTCATGAAGATCCGATCACTCCTTCGTAAGTTAAAAATACGTCAGTTTTTTCTAATTTTTCAGAATTAATCCCCTCTTCCAATAGAGCGGATCCGTTCCAATTATGCCAATCACGTATCTAAGACTTCTGCTTATTTTTCCCACCAAGTTTCATCCCGATCCCTCCAATCTAAGCGTTTTCCATGATTTTAGGCCCTCCCCAAACTCCTCCCAATGTCACCAGATCTGGTCGGGATTTAAAATAATAGCTTTGAGACGCGATATCCTTCTAAATATCAAATTTCGTTGAGATCCGATCACCTGTTCGTAAGTTAAAAACAGCTCATTTTTTCAAGTTTTTCAGAATTACCCCCCCCCCCCCAACTACCCCAAAGAGAGTGGATCCGTTCCGGTTATGTCAGTCATGTATCTAGGACTTGTGCTTATTTTTCCCACCAAGTTTCATCCCGATCTCTCCACTTTAAGTGTTTTCCAAGATTTTTTGTTTCCCCCTTACAACTCCCCCCAGTGTCATCAGATCCGGTCGGGATTTAAAATAACAGCTCTGAGACACGATATCCTTCCAAACATCAAATTTCATTGAGATCTGATCAACCTGTTCGTAAGTTAAAAATACTTCATTTTTTCTATTTTTTCCGAATTAACGGGCTTGGTTAATACCAAGTGCCATAAAAATGCTGTTAAGTTTGGATAGGCAAATGCATAATTATCTAGCAATAGAGCTGGTTTATCTATGCTTCCCGCAAATCAAGCTCCTCCCTTTCCCTCTCCTAATGGTTTCAGCCCTCTTAAATATAGTCTGGCGTAGCTTCCTTCCACTCCTTTCGGATGGGAGCTTGAAATTACGGCTTTTGAACGCTTATCAAATAAAAAAAAACAAGTTTTTTTTAACTGAAAATAAGGAGCGACATAAAAACTTAAGACGAACAGAAATTACTTTGTATATGAAAGGGGCTGGTCCCTCCTCAACGCCCCGCTCTTTACGCTAAAGTTTGACAATTTCTCTCAACTCTACTTTTTAAAACAGTAAAAAACTTTAGCTTAAAGAGCGGGGCGTTGATGAGGGACCAGCCCCTTTCAGATACCAAGTAATTTCTGTTCTTTTTGAGTTTTAATGTCGCTCCTTACTTTCAGTTAAAAAAAACTTGTTTTTTTTTTATTTAATTTCTGAACGTTTTTGAATTAATGCATGTTTTGATTTTGGCTCTCCGCAGATGAATAATTAAAGGAAATTTGCATATTTATTTTTTTGGCTAAATGGCTTTCTCATAGTTTTGATAGAATGATTTTGGGAACAAAGGAGCGGTGGAGGAGGCCTAGTCCCCCCCCCAGTTTTTTGGTTACTTAAAAAGGCAACTAGAACATTTAATTTTTTATAAACGTTTGTATTAGTAAAAGATATACGTAACTTACGAATTAGCATACGTTACGAACTTTTGTATTCGTATGTTTTTATTACGTATATGAGGGAGTTTACCCCCTCAGCAGTACCTCGCTCTTTACAACAAAGCTTAAGTTTTGTCCCAATTCCTTAAGGATGACCCCTGAATCACAAAGGCCGTAGAATAAATAGTTGAAATTACTAAAAATACTTTAGCTTAAAGAGTGAGGTATTGAGGAGGGGACGAATCCCCTCATATGCGTAGTAATTTTTGTTCGTTTTAATGCTGCTCTTTACTTTCAGATGAAAAAACTTTTTCATATTTATTTTTTTACTGTTTTTTTTAAATAATGCTAGAAAATCCTGCGCTCCCTTCATGGAAATTTTCTTCCCCCATGACAAATTACTCCATGGAAAGTTCCCCCAACATATCCCCCTCTTCTCAACACCCCCCCCAAACCAAAAATATCCCTCTGAAAACGTCTGTACACTTCCCAATAACCATTACTATATTTAAGCACAGGTCAAAGTTTGTAACTTGTAGCCCCTCCCATGGGGACTGTGGGGGAGTAAGTCGTCCTCAAAGATATAGTTGTAAGGTTTTTCGACTATGCTGAATAAAATGGCTATCTCAGAATGTTGATCCGATGACTTTGGGAAAATGATTAGCGTGGGAGGGGGCCTAGGTGCCCTCCAACTTTTTTGGTCACTTAAAAAGAGCACTAGAATTTTTTATTTCCGTTAGAGTGAGCCCTCTTGCAACATTCTAGGAACATTGGGTCGATAGGATCACCCCTGGAAAAAAAAAAAAAAAACAAACAAATAAACACGCATCCGTGATCTGCCTTCTGGCAAAAAATACAAAATTCCACATTTTTGTAGATAGGAGCTTGAAACTGTCCTGTGGTGGCGTAGTGGATTTGATCTTAGCTTGGTAATACGGGACCCAGAGATCGAATCACGCTGCAGGAATGCACTGCAGGGCCGACGCAGGGACCATAGTAGTCAAGAAGCGTCGTTAATTCTTAAATAAAAATAAAACAAAGGAGCTTGAAACTTCTACAGTACGGTTCTCTGATACGTTGAATCTGATGGTGTGATTTTCGTTAAGATTGTATGACTTTTAGGGGGTGTTTCCCCCTATTTTCTAAAATTTGGCAAATTTTCTCAGGCTCCGTAACTTTTTATGGGTAAGACTAATCTTGATGAAACTTACATAATTAAAATCAGCATAAAAATTCAATTCTTTTGATGTAACTATTGATATCAAAACTCCACCTTTTAGAGTTTTGGCTACTATTGAGCCGGGTCGCTCCTTACTACAGTTCGTTACCACGAACTGTTTGATTTATCATGACACCACATTTTCGTTTTTTTTGTCTTTTTTTAGGTAATATTTTTTGGATTGTTATAACCTAATTCAACTATCATTGTTCTCAAATTATTCTGCATAAATTTTCACTTCCTTACTTTAAATGGTATTGCTCATAATAAATAAGTTTTTCTTTTTTTTACTTAAGATATCCTACAACTATTTATGGCTAAAATATGGGCAAACGAAACTATGATAGTTTTTCTGCTCTGTATAAAGGCTTCGATCGAATCAGACAAAAATGACATTCAACATTTGAGTGCAATTACTGAAAAATTGACCGTCTGCCAAAAGGAATTACTTCCTTTTTATCAAATTTCTACTATCTAAGGCTGTCTTCTATTACAAAAAATAGCATGACTCATTCCTTTGAACTCAGCGTATTCCACATATGTATGTTCATTTAAGTGATGTGTATCACATCTTGTAACTACCCCATTACTTGTGCTTTCCAGCTCCCATTTTTGGAGGCGCTTGACTGATGGATTATCATCTGCTGATGCCGTACACACCTTGTGTCAGCGAATTCTTTTCTCGGCTTCTATTTTAATTGCTCTAGCTTCGTGGTTTAATGTTTTTTAATACTTACAACTAGGATTTATTAGATCGTCGGAAAATCGAAAGTGGTTTTGACTTTATTTGGAAGCTTAAAAACTAACGCATGCGAATACCACTTAAGATTAGAGCAAAAAGCAGCGGAAGTGACTAATGGAATCTAGTTCATAAAAACAACTAAAACAGGGTTATTGCTTCTATTCAAGTTTTATTCTTATTGATGAATATATATATATATATATATATATACATATATATACATATATATATATATATATATATATATATATATATATATATATATATATATATATATATATATATATATATATATATATATATATATATATCATGAAAAGAGAAATCACCAATGCTACAGCACAAACACACAAAAAAAAAAAAAAAAAAAAAAAAAAAAAAGAGAGACAGAAGGAGAAAAGGAAGACTGTTTTCCTAAATTAGTGACTAATATAGACCAGCACTTGAATGAGGCCTTAACCCTACTCATCCATACAATCACATAGGTCAAACAGTATAGCCACACACAATCAACCATAAAGAATAATCCATGGACAGGCAGTCATGTCGTCAATAAGTATAAGTCGTCATTTACCGAACAATAGAAAAAATAATAATATAGACAAATAATTCAGAGGCAACGCCCAACATAAGGGCTCATCAGGAAAATACACTGGCCTATATAGGGTTTCGCCACTCTAAATTCTCTACCCAGCACAGTGTTGTGGCTACCACAGAATATCCATGGCATCCCCGCGTCGGGTATCACCCCCAAAATACATGCTTAAGAAAAAAAAAAAACCAGCAAATGTAAAACAACCAAGTAAAACCAAAACAAGCTTATCTTGTTAATATATCCCTCCCTTTAGCAACAATAGGTAAACTAAATATTATAAATTTTACCAAATCACAAATATTAACACATTGCAAAAAACCTGAATGAACTAAACAATTATAGAATTCATCTTTACCATGTGGCTAATTTTTTAAAAGAATCCGCTCAATTAGAAACACAATTCAAAATAAATGGCGCTGTGACAACATTTCTCGAACCTCCGAAATTAGTTAAAAATTTCTTTAAGTATTTCTAGATAATTCTTTTGATATTTATTTAAAAGTTCGTTATAATGAAAACTAAATTTTTTAAATTGCCAAGTTAATTTATTTGCAGAAAACCCTCTTGATATCAATTTTTGGCTTAAGATTTTACATCTATTTTTAAAATCAATATAATATATATATATATATATATATATATATATATATATATATATATATATATATATATATATACTAGCTGGTTGGTGGGGGCGCTTCGCGCCCCCCCCCCAAGCCCCCCCGCGCGCGTAAGTCGTTACGCGCCATATTAGTTACGCGCCATTGTAGTTGTGTCCCTATGTCCCACCTGTGAATATAGATAGATATATATATATATATGTTTTTAACTGCGTAAAACTTGCGAATATACAACATTCTTTGCTGTCCCATTGTCTGTGCATATAAATAGATTGTCAGGTTTACCGACTCTTGAACATGCAACATATAATGGTCCATGGGAAAACAATCCGTATTCAGATCTATACCTCATGATTCTAATGATTGCCCTTGAGCTTTGTTGATGGTGATTGCTAATCGACCATTCCCTGAGTCGCCATCGTCATTTATATATCCCCCTGTGCACCCCGGCGTCCCCTTTGTAGTTATGTCCCTCTGTCCCGGTCGTCATTTATATTCCCTGTGTCCCGGTCGTCATTTGTGTCCCGGTGTTCCAGTCTGTGATTTCTCTTTGAGTGTCCCGGGCGTCATTTATTTTCCTTGTGTCCCGGTGTCCCGGTCGTCATTTATATCCCCCTGTGCCCCCCGGCGTCCCCATTGTAGTTGTGTCCCTGTGTCCCGGTCGTCATTTATATTCCCTGTGTCCCGGTCGTCATTTGTATCCCGGTGTCCCGGTCTGTATATACATTCGTTTTTTAGTTTTGTTTTTCTCCTTTATTTTTTTCCTTTTTTCTTTTTTTTCTTTTTTAGTTTATTTAGATTTTTAGATTTTTTAGTTTTTTTATTAGTTTTTAGTTTTTTTGTAGTTTTTACCATTTTTTTAGTTTTTTTAGTTTTTTTTTTTACTTATGTCCTGGTCGTCATTTATACTCCCTGTGTCCCGGTCGTCATTTGTGTCTCGGTGCTTTGTTGATTGCTAATTTATATTATATTTATATTTATATTTTTTATATTTATTAATATTTTTTTAGTTTTCTTTTTCTCTTATTTTTCAGTTTTTTCCTTTTTTTTAGTTTTTTCTTTTTTAGTTTTTAGTTTTTTTAGTTTTTTTATTTTTTTAGCTTTTTTAGTTTTTTTATTAGTTTTTAGTTTTTTTTTTAGTTTTTGCCTTTTTTTAGTTTTTTCAGTTTTTTTTAGTTTTTAGTTTTTACCTTTTTTTAGTTTTTTTTTAGTTTTTTAGCTTTTTTAGTTTTTTTTTCTTTTTAGTTTTTTTTGTAGTTTTTACCTTTTTTAGTTTTTTTTCTTCTTTTGTATTAGTGTGAAATAATTCAGACGTCATATGCGGACAAACACGACGTCACTCGACAGACAGACAGACAGACATAACCCACAAACAACTTATTTTTATATATATTTATTCATATTTTTTTAGTTTTCTTTTTCTCTTTTATTTTTCAGTTTTTTCCTTTTTTTTAGTTTTTTTCTTTTTTAGTTTTTAGTTTTTTTTAGTTTTTTACCTTTTTTTAGTTTTTTTTTAGTTTTTTTAGTTTTTTAGCTTTTTTAGTTTTTTTATTAGTTTTAATTTTTTTTGAAGTTTTTGCCTTTTTTTTATTTTTTTCAGTTTTTTTTAGTTATTAGATTTTTACCTTTTTTTAGTTTTTTTTAGTTTTTTAGCTTTTTTAGTTTTTTTTCTTTTTAGTTTTTTTTGTAGTTTTTACCTTTTTTAGTTTTTTTCTTCTTTTGTATTAGTGTGAAATAATTCAGACGTCATATGCGAACAAACATGACGTCACCTGATCCACAGATCCACACACAGACAACTTATTTTTATATATATAGATATATATATATATATATATATATATATATATATATATATATATATATATATATATATATATATATATGTATATATATATATATATATATATATCTATATATATAAAAATAAGTTGTCTGTTTGTCTGTGGATGGATCAGGTGACGTCACCTGAAAAAACTGGATCAGGTGACGTCAAAACTGAAAAAACTAAAAAAAGGCAAAAACTACAAAAAAAACTAAAAACTAATAAAAAAAATAAAAAAGCTAAAAAACTAAAAAAAACTAAAAAAAGGCAAAAACTACAAAAAAAACTAAAAACTAATAAAAAAGCTAAAAAACTAAAAACACTAAAAAAAGGCAAAAACTACAAAAAAAACTAAAAACTAATAAAAAAAATAAAAAAGCTAAAAAACTAAAAAAACTAAAAAAACTAAAAAAAGGTAAAAAACTAAAAAAACTAAAAACTAAAAAAAAGGAAAAAACTGAAAAATAAGCTAAAATAAAGGTAAAAACCAATAAAAAACTAAAAAAAAACTGAAAAAACTAAAAAAAGGCAAAAACTACAAAAAAAACTAAAAACTAATAAAAAAAGTAAAAAAGCTAAAAAACTAAAAAAACTAAAAAAACTAAAAAAAGGTAAAAAACTAAAAAAAATAAAAAATAAAAAAAAACTAAAAAAAAGGAAAAAACTGAAAAATAAGCTAAAATAAAGGTAAAAACCAATAAAAAACTAAAAAGAAAAAAAGGAAAAAACTAAAAAAAATTTTCATCTAAAAAACTAAAAAAAACTAAAAAAGGTAAAAACTAAAAGAACTAAAAAAGAAAAAAATAAATGACGACACCCAAAGAGAAAGCGACCAGGACAAAAGGAATGTTCGATTAGCAATCAACAAAGCACCGGGCACAGGGAGTATAAATGACGACCAGGACATAAGTAAAAAAAAAAACTAACAAAACTAAAAAGAAGGTAAAAACTACAAAAAAACTAAAAAGAAAAAAACTAAAAAAAGGCAAAAAAAAAAAACTACAAAAAAAAAACTAAAAAAAGGCAAAAACTACAAAAAAAACTAAAAACTAATAAAAAAAATAAAAAAGCTAAAAAACTAAAAAAACTAAAAAAACTAAAAAAAGGTAAAAAACTAAAAAAACTAAAAACTAAAAAAAACTAAAAAAAAGGAAAAAACTGAAAAATAAGCTAAAATAAAGGTAAAAACCAATAAAAAACTAAAAAAAAAACTGAAAAAACTAAAAAAAGGCAAAAACTACAAAAAAAACTAAAAACTAATAAAAAAAGTAAAAAAGCTAAAAAACTAAAAAAAATTAAAAAACTAAAAAAAGGTAAAAAACTAAAAAAAATAAAAAATAAAAAAAAACTAAAAAAAAGGAAAAAACTGAAAAATAAGCTAAAATAAAGGTAAAAACCAATAAAAAACTAAAAAGAAAAAAAGGAAAAAACTAAAAAAAATTTTCATCTAAAAAACTAAAAAAAACTAAAAAAGGTAAAAACTAAAAGAACTAAAAAAGAAAAAAATAAATGACGACACTCAAAGAGAAAGCGACCAGGACAAAAGGAATGTTCGATTAGCAATCAACAAAGCAGGGAGTATAAATGACGACCAGGACATAAGTAAAAAAAAAAACTAACAAAACTAAAAAGAAGGTAAAAACTACAAAAAAACTAAAAAGAAAAAAAAACTAAAAACTAATAAAAAAACTAAAAAATCTAAAAATCTAAATAAACTAAAAAAGAAAAAAAAAGGAAAAAAATAAAGGAGAAAAACAAAACTAAAAAACGAATGTATATACAGACCGGGACACCGGGATACAAATGACGACCGGGACACAGGGAATATAAATGACGACCGGGACACAGGGACACAACTACAACGGGGACACCGGGGGAAACAGGGGGATATAAATGACGACCGGGACACCGGGACAGGGAATGGTCGATTAGCAATCACCATCAACAAAGCTCAAGGGCAATCATTAGAATCATGAGGTATAGATCTGAATACAGATTGTTTTCCCATGGACCATTATATGTTGCATGTTCAAGAGTCGGTAAACCTGACAATCTATTTATATGCAAAGACAATGGGACAGCAAAGAATGTTGTATATTCGCAAGTTTTACGTAGTTAAAACCATATATATATATATATATATATATATATATATATATATATATATATATATATATATATATATATATATATATATATATATATATATATATCTATATTCACAGGTGGGACATAGGGACACAACTACAATGGCGCGTAACTATTATGGCGCGTAACGACTTACGCGTGCGGGGGGGCTTGGGGGGGCGCGAAGCGCCCCCACCAACTAGGTGTTGGGGTGGCGCGAAGCGCCACCCCAACAGCTAGTATATATATATATATATTCCGACCGTCGCAACAAAGGCTTTTAAAGAAATGTCAAAAATATACTAAAGTAAGGAACAATATCAAGCCAAAAACGACCAGAATTGAAATGAAATTCAATATAATGCAATTTAAATATAAAACAAACAAAAATCGTAGGAATGAAAAAATTAAATTTAAAAACGAACAGAAGTTTGAGTTAATCCTCAAGTCAGATTTTAAAATGAGAGGTATATGTAAATTACTACTTAATAGTACTTAATTGCTTAATTACTTATTTATTACTTAATCCGGCTCAATATAAATAATTAGCCTAAAATTAACAGAAATTAAAGTGACCAGCTGTGGCAAACTTAAACCAACAGAAACTGATTTAAATTACTTGAGCAGTGTGATGTGTTACAGAGAAGAACAATATGATTCCCTCTATCCTCCTATGGCTGATCTCCTATGGGGAAGGGGACGATTGCCCCAACCAGATCTCGGTTTGGCCCGATACCCCAGTTTTCCTTCCCCCAGCTGAAATTTAGTTTCTTCAAATTTTTTTTGAAAATTATAATAAGCCTGCATAATTCTACCACCCACAAGAACGGGTCAGATTTTTTTAGTATGTCTACCTTAATCGTACTATATGGTTCATTTTTCCCTTTTTTACTGTCATTTTTACTTGATTTGGCTAAACTTTCTAAAAATTTGCCACCCCCCTCAGAATTTGACAAAATTACGCCACTGCCTTTATTATCGAACAATTGCACACACTCTACTAGCAATTGCGACTGCGGTCCGGCTTTTGTCGCAACTCTTCGACTTTTATTGTGCTAAATTGGTGTTTTAGTACTCTGTGTCATGACTGTGGAATATCGGCTAGGGGCTCATTTGGTCAAAATTTTAAATTATTGTGCCTTTTTAAGTAAAAACCGAGATTTTCCAACAATAATATGCCGATTTTTGTCATTTTGTGTCGTGAAACAATAAACGAGCGACGGTTTTAGGATAGCCAATCGGCTTAGGGCTATTTAAAAATCTATTTATATAGCTTGCCAGTTTCAGAGTTCATACTGTTACACGATGCCACATTCGTACCTCAGAAAATAAACAGTTAAAATAGGTTATTATTTGTAAATTTCGTTTGAAAGGATTGATTCGTTTAAGGCCTTATCAATTGGGCTGTGTATTTTCCTGTGGGAGAACTTAAACCTCAAGAAGAAAACTTAAGGCCAAATTTTAAAATTTCTATGAGAAATCCTTCAAGTCTAGAGTGGGGTTAGCGGACAATAGCCCCCTATTGTTCAGGATAATGCTTGAAATAACATTACAAACGAGCGGAAATTAAATAAAAACTTCATATTTCGCCAAACGAAAGTAAAGACTGACGTTAAAACTTAAAAAGAGCAGAAAGTACCCAGTATACTAGTGGGGGTTGCTCCACCCTCAGCTTTCCACCCTTCTTGCTAGGGTTCAGTGTTCCCATCTCGAGGCTTCGAAAATAAAAATGACAGCTTGGTGATATCCATGTTACCCATCGGCTTTATGTTTTGAATTTTAATAGACTTTCAGGAAAGCACGTGGTGAACTTCAGTGCAAAAAGTAAGGGTTTGGGGGAGGTGGGAGCCTTGTATATAAAATAATTTTGTTCTTTTTAAGTTTTAACATTACTTTTCTACTTGTATATGAACAATCTCTTTGTTTTCTGTTTCTTTGGCCAAAGAGGCTATTATAGGTAGCTTAATAGCGCTGCCTAAGTAAACAGTGAAATGGCTTCAACATATTTTTTTTCTTTCCCAGCCCACTTCACATGGAGGCTGTCGTTGGAACTTTGGAGGGGGGCTCAAACGATGTTCAAGTTGGAAGTTTCTGTCCGGCTTAAGGGTTAAAAAGTGACAACTAGCCCCCCATATCTTATCCTCTTTTTAACTTTTAGTTTCTCTCGACAATCAAAAACATAAAAAAAAAAAATTGAGAAACCCATTTTAAATAGCCGAAAAGTCCATTAACTATGCCTACACAGATGACACGAAATCCACGGTCTCTGTGGCAAGGGTCGTAATTTGGTTTTACTATCAGGAACGGGGGGGGGGTGTTTGATCCTGAGTGCCTAAAAAGGTTGAGAACATTAACCTTAAAACTTTCGTGGAATGATTAGGGAGAGGTTGAACCGAATAAAAAGCCACAATGTGTATACAGGTTTTCAAAAAACTGGATCTGCAATAACTAAGGAATGGTTTTGGGAATTCAGTTGAATTTCTTGGGGGCATGTTATAGAGGATTAAAACTAAATCAAAATACAATATTTTCATATAGGTTATTCAAAAACTGAATATTAAGTTGAAACTTTCAAGGGATGTTGAAATAGGCCAGAAGGCACTATATCCAATCAGACTGTCAAAGGGCGTATCTGCAATGTCTCGGGAACTAAGGGTATTAAGTTGAAACTTTCTGGGCATGTAGGCGTGGATGTAAAATTGAATGAAAAGAAATAATACCATATTCATCCAGTTTGCCCAAAAGCTATATAGTAAATTCAAACTTTCAGGTCATGTTGAGGGAAATGTTAAATTAAGTAAAAAACCACTATAGGCATTCACTTTGTCAAAAACGCACATCTGTAATATCTCAGGAAAGTCAAAGGGTATTAATTTAAAATTTTCATGGAATGCTGAGGGGTTTGTGGAATAACTTTAAAAAACCCTATATACATCAATCAAGCTGTGAAAAGGGCGTGCATGCATTACAGATATCCAGGGAACGGCTATAAAAATCAAGTTGAAATTCCCAGGGAATATTTGAGGGGGGGGTATTTTGAACTAATCCAATGATACTATATGCATATAGGTTGTCAAAGGACGTATTGGCAATATCAAACAAACGGCTAAGGGTATTAAACTGAAAATTCCCGGAAATTTTGTGGGGGGGGTGGCTTGTAAAACTAAATAATATTTTTTTTTTTATTTGTCCAGGTTATCAAAACAATATGTCTGGAATATCTCATAGATAATTTTGAAGGTCACACTGCCTTTCCGTGACGATAAATAAAAGTTCAAATAGGGATAAGATTCTTTGAATAGACTCTGATAAATTTCAAATTAAATTAAGTGATTAATCTCAAGAACGTCTAAGGCCCTGCGCACACGGTGCAACTGTTTCGAGGCAACGGTTGGAAACTAGTCTTATCTGCAACTGGCCTACGACTAACTTACAGCCAAAATGAAACGTGTATGTACCCACGGACGCGAGTGGTTGTGGATCAGCTGTGTTTATCTAATTGAGTGCATTTGTTGTTAACTATGTTGAGTTCCGTCGAGGAAGACATTAATTGATTACTATGAGTACTGCAGGTTTAGTAGGGTTTATAGTTGTGCAGCTCTTCATGCTTCTCCACTTCTCCTACAAGTTTCACGTTTAATTCCTGGTCTGACATGTTGAGAGCCAAAATAATTGGACAATATCAACGCGGTATCTCCCGAAAATGCGTGGGACAACACTCTACAACTCACTGTGACCACGGCTGGAGGCTCCTATGGAACCGGCTTTAGACGGATTGGAAACCAGTCTCATCTGGATTGCCACGTAGGCCAGTCCCAACTCTACTACAAGGCCATGGTGACAAAACAGTTGTGTGGGCAATCGGTTAGCAATTCTAGCCTCAAAACAGTTGCCCCATGGGTGCTGGGCCTAAGGGTATCAACATAAAATTTTCTGGGAATGCTGAAAGTTGAGAATGAGAATGCCGAATGAAATAAAAAACATGGGGTCAATCAATCAGGTTGTAAATAGGACGTATGTGCAATACCTACGGAACGGTTAAGGGTATTAAGTTGAAACTTTCAGTGAATATTGAGGGGATTTTGATCTAAATGGAAAGACATCATGTGCACCCAGATAGGCAAAAGGGTGTATATGCAAAGGGTATATGCAATATTCCAGGAACGACCAAGAGTGTTAAGTTGAAACTTTTAGGTTATGCCGATATGGAGGTCGAACCAAATCAAAAGGCGCTATGTGCATCCAAGTTTTCAAAAGAAAGTATCCGCAATATCTCAAGAAGGCCTAAAGGTATTACGTTGAGTCCTTCAGGGAATTTTAAGAGGGAATGTTGGACTTAATATAAAAATCTTTAAGTTCATACAGGCTATTAAGATGACATATGTATAATATCATACCTCAAGAGCAGCCCATATTTCAATAGGATGTCCCAGGAACAGCTTTAGGTACAAAGTCAAAAGTTTTACGTAACATCGAGGAGGATGTTGAACAAAATCAAACACAATATGAGCATCCATGTCATTGAAACGACGTATCTGCAATGTCTCAGTAACGGTTAAAAGTATTATTTTGTCACAAAGGCGGATCTGTAACATGCGGCTAAGGTTTTTTTTAAGTTTAAATTTTCTGTTGAGTTATTACTGTTGAGAGTAATAACTATTGAGTGAATAATAATGATAATTGAGTTATTCTGTTGAGAGATTACTGTTGAGGACACTGAACAAAATCAATAGACTTTAAGTGTATCAAGGTTGTCTGTTTTTGTTTTGTTTTTTTTTCGAAAAATTCTTAGCGGCAATCCTGATCTGAAGCACCAGTGAAATGGAACATTAAAATAAATTGCTAGAATTTAAAATAAATAAATGCTTATTTAAAATAAATTATTTAAAATAAATTATTTATTTAAAATATATTTAATATTTATATTAAATATTATTTGATATTTAAAATAAATAAAATAAATATTTGATAAAATAATAAATAAATAAATATATTAAATATTAAAATTTGATATTTAAAATAAATAAATGCTAGAAAACAATAGAGCTGAGACATTCGTAAAATACTTCACCTTTATCTTCCTATTTAAAGCCTCTCCTTTGGTCACTTTTATAGAGTCTCGAAATTTGTAAAGCGGTTTTATTTGGATGGCTTTTAAACCCTAATTTGTGTCGTCCAGTCTCTTTCTTGCCCGTTGCGGGTCATCTAGCAGAGCTAGATTACGCAAAGGTATTGTCAGTAGATTAAGAGGTGATAGAAGAGGTCACCCCCTCCTACTAAAGCAAAATTTATTGCCCTTATAGTTGTATTTCTAAGAAAAATTCAAATATCGTTCTTTTTTGTAAGTAAAACTGTCAAAAAGCTGCATTGTTTTGTCAGATGATAGCTAACTAAGTTTGAGGAAGAGATAATACAAAAATGAGTTGTCCTGAGCTAATAATTAAATATCTCAGGCTACGGCTCCGTAGTGGCCTCTCCTAGGGCACTCAGCGCGTCCCTAGGCGACAATAGTGGAACACCCTAGAGATATGTAGAGTACCTCCACTATAGTAAGCATGGACGAAGGGGAATATTTTCCTTTGGGTCCATAATAGAAACTGGGGCATCCTTGCCTGGGCCCATAATTCAGTTGGAGGAGGAAGAACGTCCCACCGGCAGGGCCCACCGGTATGTGCACACATTCCGTGAGTTAAAAACCTTCTCCAAGCAATGGGACGCAGAACACCATCGTGGGAGGATCCTTTATAGGAGGACAGCAGTGGCAGGGCGCAAGATCCGGATCTATGGATAACGACCTTAGAAAGGGGCTGCTTCGACTCTTTCGGAATACCTGCAAGACTGTAGAACTTGCGGTCAACTCTATTCCCACTTGACGAGTAACGCTCCTCGAGGAAAGTATAGCCTAATAAACGATACAGTATTCGCACAGGATTCAGATTAACGGATAATTCTTCTGGTCTTGGTCTGCTTTTGCGGTTATTTTCGGGCTGAAAAAAACTCTTTCTAGATAATTTATCTACTAAGGGTTGTCTCCCCGTAGTAGCCTAATATTTGTAGGCATTGATATATAATGAGTCGGAGGAAATAGGCTTGAGACTGTCTGTGCAGGATTTTGACCCTTGTTGATAGAAGAGCATCGCCAAGTGCCGAAAACCATGTTGTGACCAAGATGGGTCTAGGATTGCATAAAGCCTCCATTCAAACTCCAGGTCCCAGGGACTTATTGCTTTCTGGTTTTAGACCGGTTTAAGCGCATCGGTGTATACTTGAGGAGATGTTTTGGTCCCCCTCCTACACTTGTATCCGAGACTATTGCTTTTCATGAGGCCATAATAATCTCCATTATGTAAAGACTTTAAAAATTTGAACTCGGAATGTTACGATATTAAAAAATAACTATCGCGTCGACATTTTGACAGACGAATTTAGACGATTCGAACTGGACTTATTAGGAGTTTCAGAAACTAATATCCAACAGGTAGGAAGTATGAAGTTGGGTGATATAGCATTTATTTACTCAGGCAGGATGGATGAGGTACACAGACAAAGATTAGGGGAAGCTGCCAAGTCTTGTTTAGACTGGAAAGGTATTAATAATAGAACAATAATCACTTATTTTATGACTAAAAAGTTAGGGGCATTTGTTGCAGTAATAAATGTCGCTGTTGATCCGACTGACGGAGATACTAGTGACTCAGAATAATTTTACTTATAGTTACAGGAGCAAATACACAGGGTCGCAGGTAGAAATATGGCGTTTTTATTTGGCGTTTTCTAATGGCGTTTTAATTTTAACGCCCAGATCGTTAGAAATAGGGATAGATGATATTCTAGCCTAAGCAAATTTGGTCCAGGAAAAGAACAGAGTAATGGCTACAGACGGCTATAATTTTTGTAGGTATAACAATATAGTTATAACCAACGCAGTTTTTGGTCGTAAAATGGCCCAGATGTTAACGTGGTACTCATGTGATGGTAAGACAGTAAACCCTATTGATTATATTATTGTAAACCGAAGACTAATAGGATAAATACAAGATTTTAGGGTATACAGGAGTGATGTTATTAGTGTTAAAAGTATTCACCATCTAGTAGTATCTAGGGTTGATTTAATGCTGAAATTTCGGAGGGGTAACTACCTCCCGAGAAGTTATGATATTGGTAGGTAGGTAGGTAAAGGTAAAGGATACGGCACTAGATTCTTTAAGTCAAAACCGGGTGAACTGATCTCCGCATCAAGGCTCTTCAGCCAGGAAGTGCAATAGGGGGTTGGGGGACAGCCATCCTCTGCTTTCGCACACTCTTCCAGATTTCTCCAGGCACCCATTTAGAGCTGTGTAGACTCTGGCTGATTTACAGAGTCACGCCGCTGATCCCCGTCCAAAATCAAATAACTGGCCATCCTAGGAATAGAACTCTCGCCCTTCGAAAAGTGGGTTCCAAATCCAGCACACCATCCACTTGGTGCGATGACTCTATGATGTTGGTAGACTCCAGGATGAAAATTGTTATATCGTTGACTCCAGGATGAAAATTTGAGAGAAAATTTCCAGGAAAAGTTGAATACTAAGCTGAAGAGTTTAAAATTTGACAGTGTAGAAGATGGATGGAATGATTTTTGGAAAACAATTTGTGAAGTTGCTGATGGTGTCTTAGGGAAGAAATATAGGAACACAGCTAGGAATATTTATGAAAAGACTTTATGTTTAATAGAGAGAAGAATGGGGTTTACAAGAATTAACTGAGTGATGGATCATATGAAAACAAGAGGAATGTAAAGAAAGTGGAGATAGCATTAAAATATGAACTAAGTAGGTGTGAAGTGGAGGCCAGGGAAGAAATTGCCGAAGATCTGGAAAATGCAGCTAGACGGCATAATAGTAAAATATTGTAGTGGCGTGCTAATAAACTGAGAGGGAGTAGTCAATCCGGACTTTTCCCAGAACTTTCTCGTTTTCGGCCAGCCATCTAGGGTTCGTCTACGGTTTGGGCGGAAGGATGTCATAAAGAAAGATTAAGGGAAATAGAAACTTCCTGGGAGGGTGTAAAGAGAGAAGCTTTGAATAGGTTGGGGTGGAAGAGGATCGTTCGTAGCTGTATTGGCCTCAGGTGGCTTGATGCTGCGGTGAGTTGTTAGTAGTTGTAGTATTAGTAGGTTGGCGAAATGGTGCATCAGCAGTGTCTCAGGAACGGCTTAGGGTATTAAGTTGAAACCTTTGGTTTTTAAGTTCAGGTTGCAAGATTAGGTTTAAAAGTTAATGTTAAGAAGAGTAAGTCGCTAAGACCAGGAATAAGTTAAGCTGAAGAGGTGATACTTGGTAACGAGATGATTGATCAAGTGGACATCTTCACTTACCAAGGTAGTATAATTTGTATAAATGGTGGGTGCAGTCACGATGTTGAAAGTAGAATAGCTAAGACCCAGGGTCATTTTTCACAGTTGAAAAAAGTCTTAGCAACCAGATCCAATATAAAGCTGGATTTTAAATGTATTTTATATTATTAAGAAAATAGAATTCAGAAAGAGAACAGTTTGAATATATTCTTTATCATCAAGTTTTTACTTGACAAGATATCCTAGCAAAAAAAATAAGTTGTTTGTTTAAACTATTGAAAGTTGCCAGTAGACCTTATTCTTCCTCCCAAAGCAATTTAAAATCACGAATCGAAACAGATCTAAGATTGATAAAGGGAGTGTTCTTTTCTATATCTAGAGAGAGAGAGAGAGAGAGAGAGAGAGAGAGAGAGAGAGAGAGAGAGAGAGAGAGAGAGAGAGAGAGAGAGAGAGAGAGAGAGAGAGAGAGAGAGAGAGAGAGAGGGAGAGAGAGAGAGAAAGAGAGAGAGAGGAGTAGTCGAATGACAGGAGAAAACTGATTTGGACAGGGGCTTCTAAATTGTTTATTTCTTTTTTTTCTCATAAAAAAATCATTTGGATAGTCCTAAATCACCATTGAATTTTTAAGCTAGTGTTCAAAAGCAAATCCACAATGTCATTTTTTTGTTTTAATTAATATGTCAATAAATTGAGTAAATGCGTTTGGACCACGACGTAAAAGTTTCATAAAATACTCCAAAGACGGAGAATTATTTCTCATGATATCGTTAAGCATATTTTGAGAAAATATTTTCTTGAAGAGACAACTCTAGAAAATCATATTATCTAGACTCAAACTTTTTCTCCAAAATCACAAGACTCTCCATGATTTTTTGTTTTTCAAATCCAATCATTTTTAAATCCTAACCCTCTCAGAGTTTAATGAAAGTTCCCTGTGTGGATCAGTAGCAACAGTTATATTTATTATTATTGGTAGTGGTTTTATTTGTTTTTAGTTTAGTGTTTTTCCTTTTTATCTTGGGCTGAGGACGCCTAGTATAGATACACGCGAAACATCCACGTTATTTTAGTCCTTCATCTCTTTTCTCTCTACTGGCCGTAGTCTCGTTTTAGTTTTTTTTGTTGAGTTTTATCTCTCTTTGTTGTTTGTTCTCACAGTTGACTACAGAGTAACTAAGATTATTTCTATTTCAAGAATATTCCTAAAATAACGGTAATCTGCTAAAAACATCTAACAAGAAAACACATTTCTATTTTAAAAACACTTTTAGTACATGATTACAACAATATATAACTCATTTTTTCACTTACTGATTCAGCTTATTATCCTCAGTATTTTCACTATTGCATTTAAAGCAGCTTGAAGTCTATACATATGCATTATATTAAGTTTTGCTGCCAAACATCACTGATCCTCCAAGTTGAATTTGCTCAATGAAATCACATATCTTGCATATAAGTCATACTATTCAAGGTTTACTAGAGATCCTCTTGTAATTTCTACTGATACGTTTGGTACACTTGTCGTTGTATCATTGCTACTGCCAACTCCACTATCCACCTCCAATAGTATAAACAAACGACTCATTTTATTGCTATATGAAATGCATTTAAAATCCAGCCTTATATTGGATCTGGTTGCTATGGCTGGTTGCTAGGGTTTCATGGCTTTATGTAAATGTTTAAACTACTGGAAATTGATAGTAGACCTGACTCTTCTTCCCAAAAAATTGAAACCACGTCGATACCAGTCTTAGAAATAAACTGAAATCTCGCTTAGGGTTCTTTCAAATCATACCGGAATAAGTATTCTTCCACTGATCACATTTACCATAATGATAATTTGTTCTGCATACCCTCATATACTCGTCAACTATTGTACAATTCTTACATGATGACCAGCTGCCCAGTCTATACATGTATAGTGGGCTTCTATAGAACATTTTTCTAGTGTTAAGACTCACCACTGAATTAAAACCGACTAACGATCGATAAAGAATGTGTTCTTTTCTAGTTCTAGAGAGAGAGAGAGAGAGGAGTAATCCCGTGACATAACAAAACCTGTTTGGACAGGGTCTTCTAAATTGTCGATTTCTTATTTGTTCTCATGAAACATCATTTTATAGCGTTAAATCATCATTGAATTTCTAAGGTAGTGCTCAAAAGCAAATCTACAATATCATTTTGTTTTGTTTCAATTAATATGTCAATAAATTGGGTAAACGCGTTCGGGCCACGACGGAAAAGTTTCATACAATACTCCAAAGACGGATAATCATTTCTCATTGTGTTGTTAAATATTCTTTGAGAAAGTATTTTTCTTTGAATAGATCACTCTAGAAAATCATCATCTAGAATCAAGCATTTTTCCAAAATCACAAGATTCTCCAAGATTTTTTGTCTCTCAAATCAATCCATTTTTAAATCCTAACAGTCCTAAGGTTGACTACAGACGAATTGAGATCCTTTCTATTTCAAGAACATTCCTTGAGGAACGGTAACCTACAAAAAATATCTAACATGAAAAAGCAATTTTGATTTAGAAACATTTTTATTACATAATTACAATAATATATCACTCATTTTCTCACTTACTGATTCAACTTATTTTTCTCAATATATTTCACTTTTGCATTTAAAGCAGCTTGAAGTCTATGGATATGCATTATATCAAGTTTTGCTGAAAAACATAACTGCTCTTCAAATTGGAATTTGCTCAATGAAATCGCATATCTTGCATACATATCATCCCATTCAAGACTAATTCGAGATCCCTTTGTAATTTGTACTGCTACGTTTGGTAAACTTGTTGTATCATTGCTACTGCCGACTCCGCTATCAACTTCCAATAGAGTAAACAAACTACTAATTTTTTGCTTGTATGTCTTGTCAAAAAAAATCTTGATTATAAAGAATATATTCAAATGGTCCTCTCTCTGAATTCTATTTTCTTACTAGTATAAAATAAATTTAAAATACAGCCTCGTATTGGATCTGGTTGCTACGGTTGGTTACTAGGGTCTTATGGATATATGCAAATGAGAATCTCATGGAAGTATACAAAAGACACGTAACCTATGTAGCATGGTTACGTAAGTAGGTCAATAACTCAAATATAAGCAATCTTTGGAGCTCAAATAAGGTGTCCTATCTCTAGTATATGGAATATTTATTGCCCAAATAAGGGTGTTCCTTGTGTTGCATAGGTAATCCTTAGAGCCCAACTAAGGGTGTTCCTTCAGGAAGTATTGTCCCTCCACTACTGATGAGTCGTTAAGTTCCGTCAGCATCCTCAGATTTGAATATTTTTTATTTAGTCTGTTGCGATATCTTTTCAATTATATTTTGGGTCTTTTCTATGGGCCTGAGTGAACTTTTGCTTGATGAAACTGGCTTAATCAAATTAGCGTCTAAAAAAACATTTTGCATGTGTTGACGACAAGGTTTTTAAGAAACAATCAAGTGCTTTGACCCTATACCATCGGTTCACAACCGTTTCTGGTCTCTGCCCCACCCAGGCATTTCTAAAATCCTTATGCCCCCTCGTAACACTTATTTGTTTATTCCAAATTTTAATGTATTCACTGAATGAAGCTTAAGAAGCAATTAATTTAGTATTTTTTAAGCCGCCCTCTAGGGATATTTTAATACAATAAAAATATTGTCTGTATTAAACACATTTCATACACTGCATGGCGTTACTGCACTCCAATTATGTATCTTTTTTACTCTTCAAATGCAAATGAATGCGACGTCATTCATATGAATTTTTTTTTTCAAAGTTAAGGCTCTAAAGTATAGTCAGCCAAATGGAACACGTCCTACTCAAGACCCATCAGAATGTTACTATGCCCACCGGCGGACCCTGTACCCTACCTTGGGAATCACGACCCTATGCTGTCAAAAAATATGGATAGAGGGAACGGCCATAGTGGCTTTTGAGTGCCTCGCACGGAACTCACTTTAATAAATAACTAGACAAAATAGGTGGCTTTGTGGGCTCTTTGTCTAACAAAAAGGCTATGTGGAGTTTTGATTCTCCTCAATTCGCAGAGCTAAAATTTCTCGTTCTCGACTGTCGTGAACGACATCATAGAGTTTCGATATTATCCTTGAGAGTGTACTAAGTTGTGAGTCAATCAAGCGAATTGATGCTACACCCTCAAAAATATGGCTAATGGACACAGTTGGATTGGTTTCCGAAAGGATCAGAAAACAACTTGCACTTTATTATATATTGTGTCTGGATTAAAATGCGGTATGGAATGAAGGCAAAGTGTTCTAGTGTCTTCATCTCCCTCTATATTCATGAAAGAAAACAAACACGTTAGATACGATGATCAAAATCTGAATTACTTTTGCGTTGAAACCCTTTGCCAAGTAAAACATATTTAAGTACGAAGAACAGTACATCCATTGATACAAACTTCATAAAGAGAGATGGCAAAGCCAAAATTAAGATAGTTGTTATTTGATATGTAAATGAGGATCTTATTTTAGTATAAACAATCTGGACTCTTGCTTTGGATTTTCGATCGTTACTTAGAAGAGGTATACTCATTGAGTTTTATGGAAATCTTACTGAAAAAATAGTTTTAGGGTAGGGTCTCCCCAGAACTAGGGTCCAAAAAGACACAATTATTTTCTAGATAGATTTAAACTTCCAAAAGTTTTTTGTTTAAGAAGAATCCTATGCAAACGACAAACGCAAAGCAATACTATTGGTTCCCCCCGAAAAAAGATCAAGAAACGTTTTATTCTGAACTGAAATTTCTCCCTCAAAAGTAGTTTAGGAACCAGCCAGCATTTTTTTTATTGATTTGAAACTTATATGTGAATGTCTTTTGACTTTCACAGAGAACCCAAATTTGCAAAAGACAAAAAAGTTAGTTTGCCTAAAAGGGCAAGCAAACTTTTTCCTTCTGAACATATTGGCACTTAAAACCGCACATCTCCGCTTAAGTGGACCCTAAGGTATAAGAAAACTTTTCGTTTGATTGATATATAAGAACTTTTTGGTTGCATAATTCTCGTAGAATGGGGTCCATAAAGGACCAAGATTTGTTTTCTGATCAGTTCAGAACTAATTTCACTAGGTCCTTGGCCAAGAGGCACCTGCTATACAATAAAGAGAAAAATATCGGTTCCTCACAAAGAGGGCCAAAAGCTCTTTTTCTGAGCGGCTTGAAACCCACACCCGTATAAGCAGTCCTCTTTTCATTTGCATATATATGTTATATACAATTTTGTTTTTAAAAGAGTATAAAGGGCGTTTGAGTGTTTACTTATGTAATTAAGTACTGAAAAGGTTAAAATTAACTTAGCTGAATTTAAAAGATGACTTAACCGTAAATATAAGTTTGAATATTTGTGAATCAAGCAAAACCACTTCAATCAAAATCACCTCGATTACTCTCTCTCTCTCTCTCTCTCTCTCTCTCTCTCTCTCTCTCTCTCTCTCTCTCTCTTTCTCTCTCTCTCTAGATATAGAAAAGAACATTCTCGTTATCGATTGTAGGCTGGGCTGCCAAATTGACACATTTTGTGTCAAAATGACACAATTTGATGTTGCGTGACACAATGACACACTCAGTCGAAATGATGACACAATCGACGAAAATGACACATTTTTCAATAAAAAATGACACAATCGACAAAAATGACACATTTTTAAAAAATGACACATTTTGTCATCCAAGTCTTGTTTTTTAAATGGTAATACAAGAAAACTAAAATTTCCATTTTCTACCTCCAGAAAAGCTACAGATTAATGGAAGGAATTAGCGCTACCTAACGGTGGTACCAGTAAACAAACAGTGCGGAATACAGGACAGATGCCATCGCCATATTTAAAATTTAAACCACGCGAAGAAAACAGCCATATGCGGAAATTTCAAATCAAAATGCATGCTGAATATCTGGACTTAATTGGCTTCTTGATTGAGTATTTGGTGTAGCCAACTGGTACGTACTTAAGAGTAAAAAGTAAACAGCATGCAGTTTACCAAAGCTGTATGCATAAGCAGCAACTCCAGGAGGAGGGTTATCCCACCCAAAGTAATAGATTGAAGCTGGTTGAATGGCTTACATATTGAGTAAATAAAAAGCTTAGCCAATAAAGCCGATTACGTCTAGAGGCGATTACGATTACGACGTTATACGAACAGTCTATTTTCAATTTACTGTCGGAATTGATGGTTCCTAAAACTTTTATAAATGTAAACTTGCCTCGTTGGTCGCTCAGACACAAATTCATAGGGTGTAACATTAATTTAATCGAATGTTTCTATTTCTTTCATGACGTCAAAAAAAGGTCATGATCCAAGATAATAGGATAAGGTTAAGTTTACTCCTTTTTGAACTGATTTGGAAAAGATTTTATATACAAAACTCTAAATAAAGATTTGACAATTAAATATGATACCACTTGTGGCAAAAAAATATGACATTTGTGACACATTATGAAATCTGAGATGACACAAAAAGCACATTTTTGACAAAAATATGACACACTCCTTAAAAAAAAATGGCAGTCCTGATTGTAGGTCTGTTTTGATTTGGCGGTGAGGTACACTAGCTGGTTATAATGTGAGAACTGTACAATAGTTGACGAATATGATGAAAAGTGTAGATTTTGCAATCTTTGTAAATTGCATAGAGTATATGCAGTACAAATTAAAGATTGTAATTCCTGTCTTGAAGAGATTTGTAACTCTTACACTAGATGATTCCTATTCTCCAATTTTTCATCTGCAGATCTCAGTAGAATATACTCAATAAGAGTTTACTAAAAAAAAGAAGAAAGGCGCTTCTAATTCTTCAACTCGAGGCAATGACAGACATTTATCCACTATATTACATAGATTAAAAAATAAAGTTAAGGAAATTTAATTGGAAACCCCTCAGAATCGACATTAAGTAAAGACATAGTCCTGAAGTGACCTCAAAATTTGCACTGGAACTTAGGCGAATTGTTGGGGTAAATTTCAAATAAGCACAAAAAAGTAAATTATAGAACCCATCATAAAAATAAATAATTTTGAGGTCTAGGTTAAACCCTCTTCTTTATACCTTGTTTCTGTGACCCTGAACTTACTAAATAGAGAGTCACATAGCTTTTATAAAACGTAATCCGTTCTTTGGGGTATTGAATAAGAAAAAGACATCTTTATGGAAATAAAAATCGACATTAAAACTTGAAACGGAAAACATTATACTATACATGCGGGAGTTGTCAACCCATCAATGCCCTACTCTTTATGCAATAGTTTGCTAATGCTTGGCTGAAAGTATGTTAAGGTGCAATAGACAATGCCCTTTCAATTTTAAGGCATTTTGGTATACAATCTATCTTTTATCATGTCGTTTTAACGCTAAAACATCCTCCCTTGAAGTATCGATTGGTTGGAGAGTGGTTAAACCTTGCCGTGTTTGCTTTATTCAATAAAGTAGGATTTTTGTAAGCATAAGGGACAATCCCACAAGCCCCAGACTCCTTTCTATTTCTACTGAGGTTCAACTTTTTATCAAAATTCTTTAACATTTAAAGACCAACATTCGTCATTTAAAATTAGCATTTCAGCAATGAAGATTAGTGTCAACCCCATCACCACTCGCATTTATACGCTTGGTCTAATTATGTTTATTCAAAAGAAGAGATGGTGGCGCTTATTCCCCATGGAATTTTATCAGAAGGACACCTCATGGAAGCTTTGAAACTTTGGGTTTTAGAATACTCTTTTTTAAGTTTAGTTAAATCAAACACATTCTAAATGCCTGATTTCCTCTGGGGGTGTCAGCTGGAAGGCGGCTGTTAATCCCTATATTTTTCCCCTCCCCCTTTATATTATGTATAGCATCTCTATGTTATTTTATTGAATAAATAGAAAATACAAAAGAACTGACCCACTACATTTTAAAAAGTACGTTCCCCCCCCCCTACATTTTCGTGAGTTTAATTCCCTGACTTCCACCCTAATAGCTGATGCGCAACCATATAATAACTTCCTAGCCGTTACTTGCTCTTGATAAATGATTTATAGCAGCGGTTTCTCTTATGTACTGCATAATTAGAATAAGTTTAGGGACGAATGCGCAACATCGTGACAGTTATGGCTCTAAAATTTTGAAGCTAGTTACGTAGCATTTATAAAACTATAAGCCTATTGGCCATCTAGACATTGGGTTGATATCATTTTGGCCTTAATGAGTCTCGGGTATTAGTTGAGCGTAGATCGGAAGTTATTTACCCCTAATTTTTTTTAGCCCCCTTGATTTTGAAAAATGACTTTCTCCATATTTTCATTGAAGATTTTTTTTTTGTATTTTCAACGAAAAAACTGAAAATAACAAACTAACCCCCACCGTACATTTTGAAAAATGAATTTCTCCCTCTATATATATAACCTCTTTACACCTCTGTTACAGGATTGTCATACCTGTGAAAACCGGTCACACCTGTGTAATTTTCATCAAGTTCATTTTATGAGTGACCTTCTTTCTAATGTACGTAAATTGTCTTATATTGAGAGAATTATGGGTAAATTCAACGCTAGCAAATTTTACATAGTATATACAATCATCACAAAGTGCAGTTTTTATTATAGGCCTACTCCACGCAGTGAATATTCCGTTGATAAGCATAACCCTTTACTTACAGTTTCTTACCATGAATCATTTGACAGAGGTTATAAATACCTTATTTATTGATTTTTGACAAGCAATGACATTTTGACAGGCAATGACAACCCACTTTACGATTGAACGGAAGATCTATTCTTGTGGTGGGAATAAATAAAAAGGAACAATTTAACCGACTTCTATTTCTAGTTTATAGATTATTTTTTTAAACATCGTTACTTCACAGACTATCTAATATATATACATATATATATATATATATATATATATATATATATATATATATATATATATATATATATATATATATATATATATATATATATATATATATATATATATATATATATATATATATATATATATATATATATATATTAGTAAAAATAAACCAGCTAAATATATTTCTCTATGTTTCAAGGATTATAGAAAACTAGCGCTTTACTGAAAACAAAAGCCAAGCATTTAGGAGTCAAAAGTGAGTACTTAGCCTAACAGCAATAAAACAATCTATAAAGATTTTCATAGTCTTACACCAGTTGTGGCCTCAGTAGCTTTCAATTCACGGTTAAAATTACCTTAAAAAATAGATTAAAATTAAATATTCTTTTTTAACAACCACAGTCATTGAACAGCATATGGGAATATTGGATTGACTTATCAGGTAACATTTTGATTTCACCAGACGTAATACCAAAAGTGAATGCTATTCAAATTTAAATTGTAAGAAATACGCTTTAGTATTGCTGGAAGTGAAGATTAAACAAGCCAAAATATGAACTCTGAAAATCCAGTTATTTCTTTCTATACAACAGTGAATTTTAAATTAAAATACAAAATCTAAAGCTAGTGCTATAGTCCTAATCCTATCAGGATGGTTTGCTTCGAACTTGTCTACAAACTTCTAATAACACGTCCTTTTCAGAATAAAACGAGAGAAAGTCATTGAACTGAGCCATTGGATTCAAGATTAAACGGAAAGAAGCAACAATCCTAAAATGCCTTATTTTTATTCTGTAAAAAGTGGCCTTAATCGGTTTTCTTTTACTGTACCAAAACTTCTATATTATTTTGTGTTTTCAGTAAAGCGCTATTTTCTATAATCCTAGACACATAGGGAAACATAATTAGTTGGTCTTTTTGTACTAGTCTCATTGATATATATTAGATAGCCTTTGAATAATAATTTTGTCCGTTAAGTTTCAATTTTGCTCTTTACTTTCCCTAGAAAATTTAGTTTTTTTTTAATTAATCTTTACCTTTTTTTAATTTAAATGTAATGTAGAACCAACACTGCCCTGATCTATTTATTATTATTTACTGGGGGGGAATCTCCCCCTCATATACAGAATAGTTTATGTTCGTTTTAAGTTTTAATGTTGATTTTTTCCAGTCTTTTTTTTTATTTGACGGTTCTCAAATCATTCTTGGAAATTCTTTCTTGTTAATTTTCTCCGGGAAAGTTTCCCCACAAATCTTCTTCCCCATCGAAAGTTAGTCCAATGCAAAATCCCCCCTACAAAATCCCGCCCTACGAAATGTCCGAATATTTCCCAATAACAAATAATATGCTATAATATGAGTCCTTTCTTTGAAGACTATGGGAACCCAGACAAGCGATTAACAGACGAATTCAAACAACTTGATTTAATTTTTTCCGAAATGCTAAGTGAAAATATTAGATAAAAGTAAATTTTTCCATCAAGAAATTACCAGAAAAAAATCAAGCTCAAAATCGCTCAAATTTTGGCGGTCAGTTGTAATTTTTTGGCGCTGTAGGAAAAAAAAACGTTGATTAAGAATTACCATAGTATGCTTTAACAAATACAAGTTATCCACATAATCATATAGAAGGTACAAAACCATGATTGAAAAAAAACTTTAAATTCTTGAACCTTCGACGTCCTAATTCAAAGTCCAAGCTTTAACGACTGAACTACGAACTCTATTCATATAATTTTTATCCATTGCATTTTATAGGACCATAATCGCGTAACTTACAGCCCTTTTCTCAGGGACTATGGAGTGTCAGGGAATCACCAAAAGTATGGTTACTGAACCTTTCAACTATGCTGAAAAATTGCTATCTCGTAATTCTGATTGGACGATTTTAGGAGGTGGGGACTTTGAAGGAAGGGGCCCTGCTGCACTCCAAGTTTTTTGGTTACTCAAAAAGAGCACTATCATTTTTAATTTCCGTTCGAATGAGCCATTAAATATATATTTTTGTTGTTCTTGTAACTCTCTAGCCCTTGTTAAAAAAAAAAGGAAAAAAGGACACATCAGTGCTACCATGCACAAAAATGAGGTACTTGTGTATTATTCAGAACACACTCAATAAGTGAAGTTAGGTTCTTTCGTGAAACTACGATGCAAGTACATTTTACTCAAATATTTTATATATAGAAGTGGTTAGGTTAGGTTAGGTATTTGACATAATGCACCCCACCCCATCCCCCTAATGTGCAAATATATAGCCTAAACTTTTATTAAAGCTAATGAAATAAAACAAAATATGATTAAAATATAACACTTTATTAGGAAAATTGTAAAATTAAAAATTATAATTCTAACCTAACCTTAACTTTTGTCTTTGACTTTTGTCTTTGTGGCTATGAAACCGGATTTCTCATAAAATTTACCTGTATAGTAGTTTGTTTCACGAAAGAATCTAACTTCACCTATTGAGTATGTTCTGAATAATACACAAGTGCCAAAAATGATTTTATTTGCTGTTGAAGGTTGGAGGCCCTAATTACCCTGTAAGAATTTTGACCATACTGATTCCAATAGTGCAACCTTGATTTTGATCTGATGCCTTTTTCGACTGGTTTCAGGTTCTTTTTCGAAGTTATCTAAATTCGTTTTCTCAGAAAACTTTCACGTTTAAAATTAACTGAAATAATAGCTACTACTCCTGAATCAATATCAGATGGTGATTTTTTTTTATTAGGTAGTTTTTTTTTCCAAAATGTGTTTTTCATCTTTTGGTTACTATGGGCTATGGCTTGCTCTTTATTAGGTTGCAGCTACTACTGCAGCCATGATAGAAGGCAAAATATCATCTGAAAAAAAAAAGAAAAACAACAACACCCGACACCGAAATGTCCGATACAATACACGCGATACCAATGCGCCCGATACCGATATGTGCGATACCGAAAACACCTTATACCGATACCACTTACAGTCCTTCTCCAGGGACTATGGAGGTCATATCATCATCAAAACCATATTTATTGGACCTTTAAACTATGTTGGACAAAATGGCTATGTCGAAATTTTTATAGGACGACTTTGGGGAGAGGTGGCCTATTGGAGAGGGGGGGAGCTAGCTGACCGTCAATCTTTTTGGTCACTTAAAAAGGGCGCTATAAAATTTAATTTTCGTTCTAATGAGCTATTAAACATCTCCCTACGATGTTCTGGTCACTCGCTAGCCACGGTAGAAAAAAGAAAAGATTTTTCATGCAAAAAACTGATTTTACTAGTTTTTCAAGGTGGAGGATTGTAATTATCCTACAAAAGGTTTTCGACCAGGCTGATTCTAATGGTGCATTTTTGATTTAGATCCGACGCCATTTTCAATGGGCTTCAGGCTCTCTTCCGAGTTCAGCATAAAATAGTTTTTGCAATAAGCTCAGTATCAGACGGGATTTTTTTTTTCTCAATAGGCAGTTTTCTTCAAAACGCGTTTTCCAACTTGTGGTTACTACGGGCTGTGGTTTTCTCTTTGCTAGTTGCAATCCTGCAACCTGCAACAAATAGATCATTAAGAAATAAGTATTTGAGTCTTGATATTCGTATCAAGATTCCTCATATTAGCAGTAGTCCTGGTATTGCATACCAGCAATACCAGTGTTTCCAGAAATCTTCGCTTCCACCACGTTTATCTCGCTAGTGTTTACAACGATTTCGCTTTCGCTTGTTTCGCCAAATATCTGTTCCACATAGAACCATTGGTCCGCAGCCTAAAATTGATTAATAGATATAGCATAACCAAGCAATTGGAAAAAAGAAACAAAATTTGTAGGTCTCCTGTGTTTTAGAACTTAAGTCATAATGTTTGATCATTTGAGATAAAGTGCTAATTGACGAAAAATACTTTTAATCTGGGGTATCCATTCTAATACTCCTTTAATTGTATTTTCCAGGAATAAAATGTGAAAGGATACTTTTTCTAGACAGCCACGGCTAACTGAACACTCCATGGTAAACATTCATTATGCATTCACTTCGTCTTTCTCTCTTGCTTTTGCTACTTTTCTTTCTACCACCAGATAGCAGAACCTGGAGAACAAATAGAAGTAAGTATCCAATCCGTTGTCAGAATTTGAGTGTGCTCGAAGAATTATTAAGGTAAAAAGCCTAATAATTTATCAACAAACAACTATCATAACTTACAAGATAAAGCAAAATTCGTCTTTCACGAAAAAAAATTAAACAGTAAAACCATAAGCCTAGGACTGACAGTGCGTTAAAAAAGGCGAAAGGACAATAAAAGGGCTAAAGAAAAGACTACGCAGCAATATTTGTCTTAGAATATATGTTTAGTTTTTAATAAAAGGTTCGGTACTGGTATGATCTATGCCCTACCGCTCTAGTTGTTCATTCATTGAAGCATTGAAGAATCGGCTTTGTTGTTAGCTTCTTTTAGCTTAGTGTGAGACAAGACAAAGAGAAGTGACAGAATGGATGGAAACTATATAACTTCGGCTATATATTTGCAGAGTAGAGGGTGTATTGGGGGGAGGGGGGGTGAAGTATTGGACAGTGTGAAGTTAGAGAAAAATTCTTACTACATAATATGCAGATTAATTGCACCTAACACATAAGGCATGCAGACTCGCTATACTGTACCCCCATCTCCCCTATAATGTGAAAATATATAGCCCAAATATGTTTCTAAAATATAATATTTCTATCATAATTAAGTGTATTTCAGTAGGATCGAGCGTCAGAAGAATATATTAGAAAAATATTAGGTAGGGTGCGAATCATACAATTACCAAAGCCTCCATTACAAAAGTAATGCGACTTCTTTGGTGCCTTCCCAAGGAATGGATTGATGAGTAAGTTGGGATGGCTGAATAGGCTAAGTGAAGGTAATAGGTTTTGGGGCAGTTGTGAAGCGCCTGACCCTGTTTGTATATAAAAAAATTCGACTGAAAGTAAAGAGCAATATTAAACCTTAAAACGAGCAGAAATTATTCTGTGTTTGAGGGGGGCTGTCTATTCCTCAACCCTTCCTATTTACCCTTAAGTCTTAAGGGTCTTAGAAGCACTTTTCATTCAAATTGAATAACACTTTTGTCTGAGCAGTGTTTCTTAACAAATTATGACAAACAGTCAAACTTTAGCATAAAGGCCGAGGCTTGAGCAAGGGACAGTCCCCTCTTGTAAGGAATAATTTTTGTTCTTTTTAAGTTTTCTTGTTACTTTCAGTCGAAAAAACTGGTTTTTTTCTTATTTATCTACTTATTGAACATCCATCAAACAGTTCGTGGTAACGAACTGTAGTAAGGAGCGACCCGGCTCAATAGTAAACGAAACTCTAAAAAACGGAATTTTGATACCAATAGATCCATCAAAAGAATCAGATTTTTATGTTAATTTTAAATATATAAATTTCATCAAATTTAGTCTTACTCATCAAAAGTTACAAGCCTGAGAAAATTTGCCTTATTTTGGAAAATAGGGGGAAACACCCCCTAAAAGTCATAGGATCTTAACAAAAATCACACTGTTCTATTCAGCGCATCAGAGAACCCTAAGGTAGAAGTTCCAAGCTCCTATCTACATAAATGTAGAACTTCATTTTTTTTTTTGCCAGAAGACTGATCACGGATGTGTCTTTATTTGTTCGTTTGTTTGTTTATTTGTTTATTCCCCAGGGGTGATCTTATCGACCAAGTAGTCCTAGAACGTCGTGAGAGGGCCTGTTCTAACGGAAATTAAAAGCTCTAGTGCGCCTTTTAAGTGACCAAAAAATTGGAGGGCACCTAGGCCCCTTCCCATGCTCATTTTTCCCAAAGTCAACGGATCAAAATTTTGAGATAGCCATTTTGTTCAACATAGTCGAAAAACATAATAACTATGTCTTTGGGGCTGGATTACTCCCCCACAGTTCCCAGGGGAGGGGCTGCAAGCTACAAACTTTGACCAGTATTTACATACAGTAATGGTTATTGGGAAGTGTACAGGCCTTTCCAGGGGGATTTTTTCATTGGGGGGAGGGTTTAGGGGAGGGGGCTATGTGGGTTGATCTTCCCTTGGAGTAATTTTTCATGGGAGAAGAGAAATTCCATGAAGGGGGTGCAAGACTTTCTAGCATTACTTAAAAAAAAATGAAAATTTAAACATGAAAAAGTTTTTTTTTCAACTGCCAAATCTTCTCTTGAAGATTTGGCATCAATTAGTGCATAGGCTACAATTGTGAGGGCATCAGCACAGCCTATTGCCCGCTCAAACCCGAAATGGTGAGGTGGATTGTGACATGTCTGTTCAAGGTCAGATCGGAAAAGACGCTCGAAGACTTTTCAAAAGGAAGTCGCAATGGTAATAGGATGAAATAATGAACACTCTGGGTTCGGTTTTCCTTTTTTTAGGAATTGAGATAAGGCCTCTAATGCAAAAAAAGGGGTAAAAATCTCTATTAAAAATCCGTCAGCATTAAAAGTGCCAACTGTTGAACTAATGCCATCCCAAAAATTTAAAATGTAAAGCACTGATGTTGTCAATGCTATTGGATGATTTTGGCTTTAAATACTTCATTACATCTCCAATTAAGTGAACTCCCTATTGGGACTGGTAGTAAGGAAATTATCTCAGTTTCATGGAATTCATAACAGACATACCGTTACTCGTCAGGAATGTCATCCACAGATACAAAAAAGGTAGACCAATCTTTGCGATAAATAATTCTAAAAAGAGTTTTGTCATTTAATTTATGGTGGTTTTTCAAATCATGCCAGAAAATCTCCTCTCTCCCCCTGTGTAAAATTGTCCCTGGAAAATTCCCTTTGGAAACTTTATTTCTCATGGATATCCTCTCTGCGATAAATCCTCCTCACCACTGAAAATCCCCATACCATGCCCAAATCTCCCCCCCCCCAAAAAAAACAAACTTCGTATATTTCCTAATAATAAATGCTATATTTTAATGAAATAGCAAATAGTCTAACATAAGGCTTTTCCCAAGAGACTGTGGGGGTTCATAAAAGTCCTCACGGTCGAAAACCCTTGACAGGATATTTTCATTCTGCTATCTTGGAAACCCAAGAAAATAGTGTTTTAGCTCGGGTAGCACTGATGTAGCACCGAATTCTTTTATCTTTCTTTTTTTCTCTCTCTCTCTCTCTCTCTCTCTCTCTCTTTCTCTCTCTGTTTAGCACAAGCATGCTACTGGAACATTATAGAGAGATGATAAAGGGCTTATTTGAAACCTAATGCTCACTTCTAGGTATTATTTACAAAATTGTTTTGGTAGCATTAGGTGAAAGTGCCATACTGTATACAAACTGCATGTTTTTGTGCATCTTGTACTGATATGTCTATATACATTAGCATCATAATCTTCACATTGTGCTTAGTTTCGTTCCTTAATCTTTGTGCCAGACATGTCTATATACATTGGCATCATAATCTTGCACCGACATGTCTATATACATTGGCATCATAATCTTCACATTGTGCTTAGTTTCGTTCCTTAATCTTTGTGCCAGACATGTCTATATACATTGGCATCATAATCCTGCACCAACATGTCTATATAAATTGGCATCATAATCTTCACATTGTGCTTAGTTTCGTTCCTTAATCTTTGTGCCAGACATGTCTATATACATTGGCATCATAATCTTGCACCGACATGTCTATATATACATTGGCATCATAATCTTCACATTGTGCTTAGTTTCGTTCCTTAATCTTTGTGCCAGACATGTCTATATACATTGGCATCATAATTTTGCACCGACATGTCTATATAAATTGGCATCATAATCTTCACATTGTGCTTAGTTTCGTTCCTTAATCTTTGTGCCAGACATGTCTATATACATTGGCATCATAATCTTGCACCGACATGTCTATATACATTGGCATCATAATCTTCACATTGTGCTTAGTTTCGTTCTAATCTTTGTGCCAGACATGTCTATATACATTGGCATCATAATCTTGCACCGACATGTCTATATACATTGGCATCATAATCTTCACATTGTGCTTAGTTTCGTTCCTTAATCTTTGTGCCAGACATGTCTATATACATTGGCATCATAATCTTGCACCGACATGTCTATATACATTGGCGTCATAATCTTCATAATGTGCTTAGTTTCGTTCCTTAATCTTTGTGCCAGAGGACTCATTTGAAATCTATTGGTTATACGTTCGTAAATTTTTATTTATGTATAAATTCGTTTTAATAGCTCTAGTAAAGTGCCATAGGGCACCATACCGGCATCTAATGGTTGAATTTCCCAATTTACTTCGTTGTCTACACAGATCATCACAGTCAGTCAAAGCGTGTTCACTCTGTTTCATTCGCGTCTATGTTGCATATTTCTTCTGGATCACCCCATCTCTTCCCAAGAAAAAAGCTAAAGAATACTAATCCGTATAGTCGTAAGATTATATTCAAATAATCGTGATACGCAGACTCAACGTTTTGCTTGCGTAATACGGTTCGATTTTTTTCCTCTTTTTTTATTGCACTTGGTATTAACCAAGTGAGACATAGCAATCGCAAATTCTGTCGGTCTGTCTGTCGGTCCCGGTTTTGCTACTTTAGGCACTTCCAGGCAAGGTAGGACGATGAAATTTGGCAGGGGCATCTGAGACCAGACTAGATTAAATTAGAAATAATCGTTTTCCCGATTTGACCATTTGGGGGGAGTGGGGGGCCCGTTAATTCGGAAAAAAATAGAAAAATTAAAAGTATTTTCAACTTACGAACGGTTGATCAGATCTTAAAGAAATTTAATGTTTGGAAGGATATCATGTCTCAGAGTTGTAATTTTAAATCCCGACCGGATCTGATGACATTGGGGGGGGGTATTTGGGAGAGGGAAACCTAAAATCTTGGAAAACACTTAGAGTGGAGGGATCAGGATGAAACTTGGCAGGGAAAATAAGCACAATTCCTAGATACATGATTGACATAACCAGAAAGGGCCCGCTCTCTTTGGGGTAGATGGGTGGGGGAGGGGTTATTTCTGAAAAATTAGAAAAAATAGGTATTTTTAACTTACGAACGGGTGATCGGATCTCAATGAAATTTGATATTTAGAGGGATATCGTGTCTCAGAGCTCTTATTTTAAATCCTGACTGGAACTGGTGACATTGGGGGGGGGTATTGGGAGGGGGAAACCTAAAAACTTGGAAAACACTTAGAGTGGAGGGATCGAGATGTAACTTGGTGGGAAAAATAAGCACAAGTTCTAGACACGTGATTGACATAACCGGAACAGATCCGCTCTCTTTGGGGTTGTTGGGGGGGGGGGGGGTTAATTCTGAAAAATTAGAAAAAATTAGGTACTTTTAACTTACGAACGGGTGATCGGATCTCAATGAAATTTGATATTTAGAAGGATATCGTGTCTCATAGCTTTTATTTCAAATTTCGACTGGATCTGGTGACACTGGAGGGAGCTTGGAGTGGGGAGAACCTAAAATCATGAAAAATACTTAGATTGGAGGGATTGGGATGAAACTTGGTGGGAAAAATAAGCATAAGTCATAGATGCGTGATTTAAATATTTGGAACGGATCCGCTCTGTTGTGGGGGGGGGGGGGTGATTATGAAAAATTAGAAAAAATGACGTATTTTTAAGTTACGAAGGAGTGATCGGATCTTCATAAAACTTCATATTTAGGAGGACCTCGTAACTCAGATCTCTTATTTTAAATCTCAACCGGATCCAGCGTCATTGAGAGGGGCAGTTGGGGGGGGACCAGAAATCTTAGAAAATACTTAAAGCGGAGAGATCAGGATGAAACTGGATGGGAAGAATAAAAACCTGTCTCAGATACGTGACTGACATAACCGGGCCGGATCTGCTCTCTTTGGTGGAGTTGGGGGTGGGGGAATTAGGAAAAATGAGGTATTTGTAACTTACGAAAGGGTGACCAGATCTTAATGAAATTTGATATTTAGAATAACCGGACCGGATCTGCTCTCTTTGGTGGAGTTGGTGGTGGGGGAATTAGGAAAAATGAGGTATTTGTAACTTACGAAAGGGTGACTAGATCTTAATGAAATTTGATATTTAGAAGGATCTTGTGCTTTAAAGATTTAATTTAAAATTCCAACCAGATCCTGTGACATTGGGGGGAGTTGGAGGGGGAAACCGGAAATCTTGGAAAACGTGAAAATTGGGGTATTTTTATCTTACGAATAGGTGATCAGATCTTCATGAAATTTGATATTTAGAAGAAATTCATGTCTCAGAGCTCTTATTTCAAATCCCGACCAGATCTTTTGACATTGGGGGGAGATGGATGGGGAAATCTTGAAAAACACTTGGAGTGGAGGAATCGGGATGAAGCTTGGTGGATAGAACAAGCAAATGTCCTTGATACGTGATTGACGTAACCGTACTGGATTTGCTGTTTTTGGGGGAGTTGGGGGGAGTGGTTCAGTGATTTGGCGAGTTTGGTGCTTCTGGATGGGCTAGGACGACTAAAATTGGTAGGCGTGTCAGGGAGCTGCGCAAACTGACTTGATAAAGTCGTTTTCCCAGATTCGACCATCTGGAGGGCTAAAGGGAGAGGAAAAATTAGAAAAAAATGAGGTATTTATAACTTACGAGTGGGTGATCGGATCTTCATGAATTTTGATATTTAGAAGGATATCGTGATTCAGAGTTCTTATTTTACATCCTGACTGGCATTAAGCCTCTGATTTCCCTTTTAAATCAATCTATTGATTCTTAGAATTTTGTTAGAGCTCATACCATATGAGCTCCTCTTCTTGCCTCGTCACAAGTGCCATATGAGCTCTTAGCTCTTGTTTTAAAGGGAATAGGAGAAATATGGGGAAGTTTTCAAGAGGATGGATTGTAAACCTCATACGGAGTTTGTAACACTGAAGATTTCAGTAGTGAACAAATATGTTTCCTAGCCATTCCAGTCCAGAAACGGCAGCAAAAATTTGCGGTTTTTGTAGCACTTGGTTTCTATCAAGTGACATATAGCGGTCGCAAATTCTGTCGGTCTGTCGGTCTGTCTGTCCCGGTTTTGCTATTTTAGGCACTTCCAGGTAAGCTAGGAAGATGAAATCTGGCCGGCGTATCAGGAATCAGACCAGATTAAATTAGAAATTGTTGCTTCCCCGATTTGACCATCTGGGGGGTAGTGGGGGGACGGTTAAACCGGAAAAATTAGAAAAAATGAGGTATTTTTAACTTACGAACGGGTGATCGGATCTTAATGAAATTTGGAAGGATATCGTGACTCAGAGCTCTTATTTTAAATCCCGACCGGATCCGGTGACATTGCGGAGAGTTGGGAGGGGGACCTAAAATTTTTGAAAACATTTAGAGTGGAGGGATTGGGATGAAACTTGGTGGGAAAAATATTCACAAGTCTTAGATACGTGATTGATATAACCCGGAACGAATCCTCTCTCTTTAGGGGAGTTGGGGGAGAGGAGGGTTAATTCTAAAAAATTAGAAAAATGAGGTATTTTCAACTTACGAAGGAGTGATCGGATTCTAGTGAAATTTGATGTTTGGAAGGATATCGTGTCTCAGTGCTCTTATTTTAAATCCCGACCAGATCTAGTGACATGGGCGAGTTTGCGAGCTTCAGGACGTGCTAGGACAATGAAAACTGGTAGGCGTGTCAGGGAGCTGTGCAAGTTGACTTGACAAAGTCATTTTCCCGATTCGACCATCTGGGGGCTGAAGGAAGAGGAAAAATTAGAAAAATTGAGGTATTTTTAACTTACGAGTGGGTGATCGGATCTTAATGAATTTTTATATTTAGAAGGACCTCGTGACTCAGAGCTCTTATTTTAAATCCCGACCGGCATTAACCCTCTGATTTTCCTTTTAGATCAATCTATTGATTCTTAGAATTTTGCCCGAGCTCATACCATATGAGCTCTTGGCTCTTCCGACCTCGTCACAAGTGCCATATGAGCTCTTAACTCTTGTTTTGTTTATTTTTACATACACCAAATGATCCTTTTATTCTCGCACCATCAATCCTTTTTAAGGGACAGAAATGATCAGCGTGCATCTTGACAGAAAAAAAAAAATTATGAACCTATTCTAAATGGATTTTTAAGCAGCAAACAGATTGTCTTAGCAAAATGCCGTGTTTAAAAATTTTATCAAGCAAAACATCAATTTTTGACCGAACACGGCCAAAAGGTCGGACAGTAAAAGTTCTAAGATAGCAAATCATTTCGTTATGGTTTAAGAGTCGTAACTGATTGTTTACAGTTCCCCTATCATCGCAATGGACAGAAATCGTATGGTAGCATGGGTAACAAGACTGTTGTGTCTCTGGTAGATTTAGAGAAGCTCTATAACAGATAAGAAATAAAAGAGTTTCTTTCTTGAGATCTTTAAGAAAATTGAAAACGAACAGTCGTTTTCTCAGAGAAAATCACAGAGGAAGCTGAAAACAAAATTATGGAGAAAGAAAAGATACAGCCTCCCTCCCCTGGATTTGTTGTTCAGTTTTAAATAATGACAGAAAAAGTCAGTTTGCTGCGGCGCGATCTCTTTTACTGCTTTAAAATGGCACAAAAACTTTCAAATCCAGTTTAAATGAGCTCTGTCTCCAAATTCCAGGGCCACTGTTTCGATGGCACCCATCAGAAAAGAAAAAAAACATAGATCCGTGACCACCCTTCGCAAAAAAAGAAGACATTTTTAAAGACAGATGTTCAAGCATCTAATGAGGTTCTCTCATTACTGAAGTTGATGGTTTAAGTTTCACTATAATTCAAGTGAATTTTACATATTTGGAATCGTCATAAGAATCCAATTCTTTTTATGTATGAAGTATATACACAATTTTTAAAGTTTTGGTAACTATTAGCACGATTTGCTCTTTACTTACAGTTTTTGACTACAAGCTGTTTGAAAATGTGTCTATTGGCTATTTATTGCTAAATTATATTTTTAGTTAAATTTTCAAGCTAGTAACTGAGAATTTTGTTTAAGGAATCTTGGACTAAGAAAATTGCTCCAGTGCAACGAAAAATACCCCCCCTAAAAACAATCATTTTTTTACATCAAATAAGAGGAGATAATTTTATAATATAATAATTAGTTATAATTTTAGTATTTTTTTTGTATATATCACAGGAGGAGAATTCTGTAATTACTCTGCTGAAGCAATGAAACAGTTCGTGGATTCGAATTGTAAGTTAGGAGCGACCCGGCTCAATAGTAACCGAAACTCCAAAAAATGGAATTTTGACACCAATAGATACATCAAAAGAGCCATAGTTTTATGCTGATTTCATATATATAAGTTTCAATAAGTTTAATCTTCCCATCAAAGGTTACGGGTCTTAGATGATTTGCCTTATTTTTGGAAAAAGGGGGAACCATTCCCTAAAAGTCAAAGAATCTTGATGAAAATCACACCGTCTTATTCAGCGTATCGGATAATCCTACTCTAGAAGTTTCAAGCGGCTATCTGAAACGAAAATATAACAGTTCAACATAGGAATGAAACCTTTTAATTGACAGTGAAACAAATATAAAATTTTGTAACTGGATATTTCGAACACATATACAGTGTCCATCATCAGCAGTAAAGTTTTACTGCTAATGATGGACGCTCTATATGGTTTCGAAATATCCAGTTAAAAATTTTTATATTTGTCTCACTGTCAATTAAAAGGTTTCATCCCTATTTTGAACTGTTATATTTTCGTCATGGAAAGGCAGTGTGGTCTTCGAAGTTACCTATCTGAAAAAATGTGAAATTTTGCATCTTCTGCCAGAAGAAAGATCACGGATGCGTCTTTATTTTTTATTGTTTTTTTATTCCCAGGGGTGATTGTATAAGCCGATTCGTCCTAGAATATCGTGAGAGAGCTCATTCGGACGGAAATTAAAAGTTCTAGTTCACTTATTAAGGGACCAAATATTGGAGGGCAACTAGGCCTCTCCCACACCTTTTTTCTCAAAATCGTCTGAGCAAAATTTTGAGATAGATATTTTGTTTAGCATAGTTGAAAGGCCGAACAACTATGCCCTTGGATATATCATGAACCTCCCATAGCCCCTGGGGATAAGTCTTTAAGTTACAAAATTTTCCTATTGTTTAGGTATAGTATTTGTTATTAGGAAGTATGCATACATTTTTCGGTGGTGGGGATTTTCTGCTGGTGGAATTTTCCACGAGGATAATTTTACATGGGGAGCGAAGTTTCCAGAGAGTGAATTTTTCAGGGGAAATTTTACAGTGGGGGATTTTTGTCCAAACTCCTATACGAAATTCATCTTATGTCTTGCTTTCTCTTTGTCGACTTAATTTTGCGCGTGGAGATGTTAAGGGTAATTTTCCAGGGGAAATTTTCACCAGGATTGAATTGTTTAGAGAATAGATCCCCTGGGCAGGAGGAATTTTTACGTGGAGTAATAGCCAGATCTCCTGAATTTATTTAAAAACGATCAGAAACTAAATAAAAAAACAAGTTTTTTCAACTGAAAGTGAGGAGCAACATTAAAACCTAAAACGAACAGAAATTATTACGTGTATGAGAGGGTTACTCCTCCACGACACTTTGCTCTTTAAGCTAAAGTCTAAATCATGTCCCAGTCCTTAAGAACTACTCCTTACGCACTATGTTCGTTTAAATAGAACAATAAGAAGCTGTTGTTTTAAGTACTAAAAAACTTTAGGGTAAAGAGTGAGGTGTTGTGGAGGAGTAACTCCCTTCATAAACGCAATGCTCTCTGTTCGTTTAAGTATTAATGTTGCTCCTTACTTTCAGTTGAATTTTTTTTTATTTAATTGCTTATAAAGGATGTACTGTAAGTTTTGACCCGATCTTGAAAACCCGAGAGAATAATGTTTTAGTGTTGTAGCAACATGAAGAAGCATAAATATACCAAACTGAACAGGATTAAAACCCTTTTCTAATCTAGTCCCCTGTAAAAAAAACTAAAAATAAACAAGCCACACACAATTCTCGAGAGAACAAGTTTAACCCATCGATGATGTTTCTGTGCCATTCTGAAAACTCTAGCCTTTTTATTTGAGCTTTTACCAAGTTTTTTGTCTTTCATATCTGTCAACCAGTATCCACTGTCAAGGTCCATAGCAAAAACGATGAGCTTTAATGAATACGCTAGTAATTAGTTAAAGGCCAAATGTTACTTAAGTGACCAGTAGCGTGAATATGATGTAGAAATCAATTTTCTTAGCTTTTACACAAATAGGCAAAAAGTGACTTCTGAGTTATAAATGGCTTTTGTTAATTTTTCAACAAATCGTATGTAGGAGAAAAAAAATTGTAGTTTTTATATTTCTTGCGTCGACAAATGTCTAGTTATCATAGCGATCAAATACAGTCATTCTCAGATTAATCCAAACTGCCTATTCCTGTTTTCCATAAAATGTGTTTTCCAAATAGGAGTTGCACTATATAGAGGGTGGTTTTGAAATTTTTGGCCCTTTCATTGGGTCCTTTCATTTTTTTATCCTTTTTTAATGGGGGGATCTTATTTGTGGTGAACCGTTCTAATTATCGTGTATTATATTTGTTCTGATGCCTTTTTAGTTTAAATTACTGAATAGTGTTTTTAAACATTACACTAAGTAAGGTTTTTGTACAACATAGGTCTTGATAGGCTTTTTTGCTCTCTTGTTTCATTAACAAGCTAATGCATAAAATCAGCCTGAATATGGCAAATTCTTTCTTTTAAAATGATGCACCCCAAAACAATGATCATTCTTTACATCTATAATCCTTCAGGAATGTGTTATAAATACGTGCTATTCCTGAAAAGTTATCTGACAGAGGTACGATCATTATAGTTGAAAAAAGCACTCCATAGATGGCACTGAAGTTGAAGGGAGAAATATTCTGCAAGCAGCCTAAGTCGGCATGGCTGTGACATAGTAACTAGAAGCGGTGGAAACAATGGCAGAATTTTTTAATGTAGTAGAATAAATTCCACCATTTCAGTCAATAAAAGAAGTTACCCACAATTCATACTCAAAACTTTTTTGAAAATCCACACTCTTTATTCGAAACCAGCATACAATTATACAGTAGAAAATGATAAAATATCACTACCTGTTTTTGAATATTCACCTCCCTCAAAGTTCTAAAACAATTGTGTATTACAGATTGTGAATGCACTAACCATGTGTTATAAGAAAATTCAAGTTATATTTGGGAAATCAACAAATGAAAAAGGAAAAAGAAAATTGAATCTTATATTAGTTTCCCTGACGTAAAAAAGAGTCTGAATTTATGGCTTGTTTCATGACTGTACTTCATCGTAAATCATAATAATAACGCCTAATCGTAATGATAACGCCAATATAATTACGATTAATCATAAGCGTAATGATAACTCTGGAGCACACGGGGTATCTCAAAACTTACTTCTTAAGCAAAGACTTGTGAAGGTTGAAAAAACATCAGATTCAAAATCAGCTTCCGAAATCTTGATTAACTTGACGATGAAGGTGTCGATCACAAAAGTTTAAAACCCTATTATCTTCTTTAATACTGAAAATGGCAGCAACGTTAAAATTGGTAATAAAGGTTTTGTCGAGGTTTACCGGTATAGTATTTTCCAGCACTCAAGTTTTATGCGATACAAGATAATTAGCTTAATTCATGGGTGTGTTTTCTTGGCAGTTCCCTTACCTAGACTTTAAGGCGTTTGTTGGTTTGTGGCTTCCAATTTTCAGTTTTTTTTGTAACCTTCTCACATAGAAGCAGAATAAATCGGATAGAAAATGTAATATCTGCCTCATTAGTTCAGCTTCCAGTGTGGATTCTGCTGCCCCCGAGGCACTTTCTGCTATTGCCAACTTGCTCATTGAAGCAGATACATCTGATTTCTTCCTTTTTTCTTTGAGAACCTGATGTCATTGTAGCCTTCAAATCCCTTTTTCATGCAGCAATGCTCCTTCTTGCTGTTAAATGGAGTGCAAATCGTTGTGCTATTAGGCTTTTTGGGGGATGTATTTGCGCCTTCAAATCTGTTTCAAGATCGTTTTCCAAAATCTAAAGAGACAATTCTCCTCTATAAAAATTAAAAATAAAATCCCTGTTCAAAGTGGAGCCAGCCAAGGATAGATTCTTCTCCAACCGTCTTTACTAGCACTACTACCTAGGTAAGCGAATCTATCCACTTGATCATTATTGATCAATCAGTCCCTTCGGTGTTCTCACTGAAGTAACTCTAACTAACGTCTGTGTTGCTCAATCACAGTAGTAGTAATTATATATATATATATATATATATATGTATATATATTTATATATATATATATATGTATATATATATATATACATATATATATAAATATATATATATATAATAGCTGTTGGGGTGGCGCTTCGCGCCACCCCAACACCTAGTTGGTGGGGGCGCTTCGCGCCCCCCCCCCCAAGCCCCCCCGCGCGCGTAAGTCGTTACGCGCCATATTAGTTACGCGCCATTGTAGTTGTGTCCCTATGTCCCACCTGTGAATATAGATATATATATATATATGTTTTTAACTACGTAAAACTTGCGAATATACAACATTCTTTGCTGTCCCATTGTCTGTGCATATAAATAGATTGTTTACCGACTCTTGAAAATGCAACATATAATGGTCCATGGGAAAACAATCCGTATTCAGATCTATACCTCATGATTCTAATGATTGCCCTTGAGCTTTGTTGATGGTGATTGCTAATCTACCATTCCCTGTGTCGCCATCGTCATTTATATATCCCCTTGTGCCCCCCGGCATCCCCTTTGTAGTTTTGTCCCTGTGTCCCGGTCGTCATTTGTGTCCCGGTGTCCCAGTCTGTGATTTCTCTTTGAGTGTCCCGGGCGTCATTTATATTCCATGTGTCCCGGTGTCTCGGTCGTCATTTATATCCCCCTGTGCCCCCCGGCGTCCCCGTTGTAGTTGTGTCCCTGTGTCCCGGTCGTCATTTATATTCCCTGTGTCCCGGTCGTCATTTGTATCCCGGTGTCCCGGTCTGTATATACATTCGTTTTTTAGTTTTGTTTTTCTCCTTTATTTTTTTCCTTTTTTATTTTTTTTCTTTTTTAGTTTATTTAGATTTTTAGATTTTTTAGTTTTTTTATTAGTTTTAATTTTTTTTTCTTTTTAGTTTTTTTGTAGTTTTTACCTTTTTTTTAGTTTTTTTAGTTTTTTTACTTATATCCTGGTCGTCATTTATACTCCCTGTGTCCCGGTCGTCATTTGTGTCCCGGTGCTTTGTTGATTGCTAATCGAACATTCCTTTTGTCCCGGTCGCTTTCTCTTTGAGTGTCGTCATTCATATTCCCTATGTGCCGGTGTCCCGGTCGTCATTTGTGTCCCGATGTCCCGGTCTGTAATTTCGTCAGTTGAAAACTTATGATGAAATAAATTTTTAATTTTTTCCCTTTTTTTGTTTTTAGTTTTTTTTTATTGGTTTTTACCTTTTTTTAGGTTTTTTAGTTTTTTTCTTTTTTTTTTAGTTTTTTTGAAGTTTTTATCTTTTTAGTTTTTTTATTTTTATTTATATTTTTTTAGTTTTCTTTTTCTCCTTTATTTTTCAGTTTTTTCCTTTTTTTAGTTTTTTTTCATTTTTAGTTCTTTTAGTTTTTACCTTTTTTAGTTTTTTTTAGTTTTTTTAGTTTTTTAGCTTTTGTTATTTTTTTTATTAGTTTTTAGTTTATTTTATGGTTTTTTCCTTTTTTTAGTTTTTTTTTTAGTTTTTTATCTTTTTTTAGTTTCTTTTTTAGTTTTTAAGCTTTCTTAGATTTTTTTATTTTGTTTTCTTTTTTTTTGTAGTTTTTACCTTCTTTAGATTTTTGCTTCTTTTATTTTTTTAGCTTTTTTAGTTTTTTTTTCGTTTTTTCTTTTTAGTTTTTTTGTAGTTTTTATCTTTTTTATTTTTTTGTATTTTTATTCATATTTTTTTAGTTTTCTTTTTCTCTTTTATTTTTCAGTCTTTTCCTTTTTTTATTTTTTTTCTTTTTTAGTTTTTAGTTTTTCTTTAGTTTTTTACCTTTTTTTAGTTTTTTTAGTTTTTTTAGTTTTTTAGTTTTTTTAGTTTTTTTATTAGTTTTTAGTTTTTTTTGTAGTTTTTGCCTTTTTTTAGTTTTTTCAGTTTTTTTTTAGTTTTTAGTTTTTTACCTTTTTTTAGTTTTTTTTTAGTTTTTAGCTTTTTTAGTTTTTTTTTTCTTTTTAGTTTTTTTGTAGTTTTTTCCTTTTTTAGTTTTTTTTCTTATTTTGTATTAGTGTGAAATAATTCAGACGTCATATGCGGACAAACATGACGCCACCTGATCCATCCACAGATCCACACACAGACAACTTATTTTTATATATATATATATATATATATATATATATATATATATATATATATATATATATATATATATATATGTATATATATATATATATATATATATATATATATATATATATATATATATATATATATATATATATATATATATATATATATATATATATATATATATATTGTTTTATTTTTCAGTTGTAGATTTTGTTTACTTTTAGGTTTTATAGATTATTTTAGGTTTTATCTTTGTTCTTAGCGTCGAAGACACTGAGTCTCTTTAGTTTGTCTTTTTGTTTCTACTGGCCATAGTCCCGTTTGTTTCTTTATATTGAGATTTTTCTCAATTTTTTTTTATCTTCTCGGTACCCAAGATCACCTATTCACTTACTTTTCTTAAGACTAGTTTTTGTACCATTTCTTTCACCCTGAAACTCGCCAAACCTTTAAAACTTTACTCATTTCGCTAACATTTTCATCTAGGATGCTTAAATCATTAGCATAATCTTACTTTAGAGAAGTTTTTCTTCCCCATTAGAGTAAAGTCGATCAAAATGATCCATGTGAATGGGGATGGGAGGAAAGTAAAAGAAAAACGGAGAAAGCATTAAAACATGATTTAAGGAGGTGTGAATTCCAGGACTTGGGTAAATTGCCAAAGATCTGGAAGATGCAGCCAGACGGCAAACTAGTGAAAATTTGTACTGGTATATTAATAAATTTAGAGGAAATAGTCAATCTGCACTTCTCCAAGTCAAAGATAGGAACGGGGCCACAATTAATGACAGGAAAGACTTAAACGGAACGTTTTGCGAATGTGCCAAACCGTGATATAGAAGAGAACATAGAAAGAGACATAGACAAGAATGAAAAGTTTGTGACACTTCCGATGTGAAAAAAAGATTTATTTTCAGAAAAAAAATTAGTGACAGTACTAAAAGGATTAAAAATTAATAATGCTGATGGAGTGGTAAATAGGTTTCTTTAAATATGTTGGTTATTAGGTTACAGATAAGTTACGAAAATTTATGAATATGATCATAGGCAGCGCAATAGTGTTGCCTAAGTAGAGCGAATGTGAACACAATGTATTTTTTCGCCAACGCACTTCGTGTAGCAGGAATTGCGTAGAATCTTCGAAAGGAGGTCCTTCGATTTGAAATTAAAAGTTCTAAAGCCCTTTTTAAGATTAAAAAGTGTTTGGAGGGTAGCCAGCCTCCTTCCTCCATCATTTCCCCAAACACATCAAATCAAAATTTGATATACTCATTTCGTTCAGCATAGTTGAAAGGTCCAGTAATTTGCCTTTGGTGATGTCAACCCCTTCCCCCAAAGCCCTCTGAGAAAGGGCTATAAGTTCTGTTAGTTGCCCATTGTATCGTATAAGGTATTTATGAATGGGGTGTTCGTATAAACATCTGGGGGGGCTCTTCCGATTGGAAATCGAAAGTGCTAGTGTCCTTTTTAAAAGTCAAAATTCATCAAGGGTAACCCCCCACGCCCTCATTTCCCCAAATGCATCTGTTAAAAATTTTGAGACAGTCATTTTGTTCGAAATAGTCCAAAGATCATTTGATTGGAAATAGAAAGTTCAAGTTCTCTCTTTAGGACTTGAAAATGATGGGAGAGCAAATAGCCCCCCCCCACGCCCTCTTTCCCAAATGCATCTAATCGAAATTTTGCGATAGCCATCTTTTTCAAAATATTCTTTCTATTTTTTAGAAAGGCCATCTTATCGATAGGCCTTCTTTTTAAAAAAAGTCCAAGATCATTTACTAGAAATAAACTAAATATAAAATTACTAGGCAACCTCTGGAGCTTTCAGGAAATTGGAACTTTCAGGAAAGGATGAGGGAGCTCGTCCATTGGCCAAAAAGATAATATTAGCAAGCTACTACTGCTACGACTACCACTGCTACTACCACTACTACAGCTAAAACTACGGCTTCTATAGCAAGTACTATCAAGGCTGAGTATATTGAAATGAGCATTTGGTGAAATGCTGAGGGGAAAGTTGAACTAAATCAAAAGATACTATGTGCATGCAGAATGTCAAAAGGGCGTACCTCAAGAATGGCTTTGGGTATGCAGATGGAACAGAGAATGCTTAAAGTGGAAGATCAATTGACCTATAGGCAACATGAGCATGCTACTACCAATACTGTTACCACTGCTACTTTTGCTTCTACTACTACTACCACTATTGCTACTATTACTTCTACTACTACTACTACTATTACTCCAACTACTACTTCTATTGTAACTACTTGTAAGGCTAAGAGTATTAAGATGAAAATTCCAGGAAGTATATAAATATAGAAGTTATCAAACGGGCATATCAGCAATGTCATAGCAACGGCTAATTGTATTAAGTTGAAACTTCCAGGACTTAATGAAGGGGATATTCAACTGACAAAAAGGCAATTTGTTAATACTACTGGTACTACAAAAGTACTACTAGTACTACAGGTACTAATCCTACCACTATGACTACTATTATAACTATGGCTAAGGGTATAAAGGTGAAATTTTCAGGGAATATTGATGGGGGCTGGTGAACTTAATTACAACATGTTGTCTGTATGTAGGTTGTCAAAAGGGCGTATCAGCAATATCTTAGGAACGGTTAAATGTGGGAGTTTGAAATTTACAAGGCTTGCTGTGAGGAATGTTGAACTAGCCGAAACACAATATTTGCATCCTAATGCTACTGCCTATACTCATACTACTACATCGGCCACTGCTACTAATGTTGATGCTGCTATTACTACTACTGCTACTAAAGCTAAGGCTACCGCTATTAATTGTAATTGTACTACTATTGGTACTGGTAAACTACTACTGCTACTACAGCTAAGGGTATCAAGGCAAAAAAATTGAAGAATACTGAGACAGTATTGAACTAAATCGAAAAACACTATTCGCAAACAGGTTGTTAAAAAGACATAAGTCTTTTTAACAACGTGCGTTCCTGTGCTTCAGGAACGGTTTATATTAATAAGCTGAAACTTCAGCATGTGTTGAGGCGAGTTGTTGAAGAAAACCAAACCTGCTATGCGCATGCTGCTACTAATACTAATTCTGCTATTACAGCTATTACTACTACGCGAGCTAAGGGCATAAAGGTGAAGCTTTCAAGGAAGTTTTAGGCGGATGTTGAACTAGTTCAAAATGAATTGTGAACATGTAGATTGTGAAAAAGGTAACCGCAGTAACATCTCAAGAACGGATTACATTATGAAGTTGGGCCTTTCATAGCATGTTATGGCGGATCTTGAACTAGCCAGAAGGTACTACGTGTACATTATTAATATGGCTTCTGCGAAAGCTGTAACTAATGACGCTGAATTTATTAAGGTGAAAAGTTTAGGGAACAGTTAGGGGGAGTTTCAATTAAGCGAAAACTCTCTATGCATGCAGAATATTAAAAGGGCATGCAAGCAATATCATAGATAGCAATATCAGACAAACTTTGAAGGAGCTAACAGAAATTAAAAGTTATGGTGCCCTTTTTAAGAGTCAAAAGTGATCGGAGTGAATCAGCCCTCTTCCCAATTCCATTAATTTTCAAAACCCTTCTAATTAAAATTTTACCCATGTTTTTTCAGTGGAACGGTCCAAACTAAATGTTGCTTTAAAACTAAGTCAAAAGTGTGTATGCTGGTTGCCAGTAAGACATCTCAGCAATATCCCAAGAATGACTAAGGGTTTTAAATTGAAACTCTCAGGGCTACTTTTATTACTACTACCGTTCTTACACTGTAACTAAATCAAAAGAGTGTAAGTGTATGCGGGTTGTCAAAGAGCATAGAAACTTTTTTTAGGGAAGGGTATTAAGTCTTATCTTTAGGTCATCTTAAGAAGATTTAAAACTAAACTAAACAACATTATTTTTGTCCAGAGTTTGGAAAAGGTGCAGGCCTTTACTGTCAAAAAAATTTCTAAACATTATCTCCAGCATACAAATAGCAAGTCAAACAATGGATTCTTCTAGAAAAATAAACGAAAAGATTTAAAATATTATTCTTCTTCCAGGAAAAAGACCATATCAGTAAAAAAAACAAATACAAATTAATGTAAAGACTTTTCCAAAAAAATATGTTTTTCAAAGAAAAGTAAAGTGCTCCATTAAACCAAAAAGACAGAAATTAATTCAATTAATCATCCAAGCCTAAAACTAACACAAATTACTACCAGTAAATAAATAAAACCCAAAACGAACATAAATTAAAATGAATAACCGATTCAAACTCAAAACAATCAGAAATTAGCATGAGTAAGGGGGTCACCCCCATACCTTACGAACACCAGAACGTAATTTGTACTTTATTGAAAAAAAAACTTTTGCTGAGAACAGTTAGCAATAAATGGGACTGCAGAAACATGCGTTTTGTGCCAATCTCGTATATGAGATTGAATAGTCAGATTAAAAAACAAAAGACAATATTAGGAGTAGCTAAATATTATAATATTTAGTGATATTTAGTCAATATCTTGTGATTTTGGTAATATCAATATTGATCATTTTAATATTTGTTATTCTAATTAATATTTTCATTATTTTCAGGACCTAAAGTTTATGGAGAAAAAATGTCCTATTCAATGATTGACCCAAAACTTCGTAGTGTCCAACGGAAGATAGTTACTATCCATAACAGATTGAGGACTAAAGTACAACCCCCTGCATCAGATATGCTCGCAATGGTATGTTTTTTTTATATTTTTAGCCCTATATAGCGGAATACAATAATCCATTTCAAATTACATTTGTTCTTCTTAAAGAACAAATGAACTGATGTTAATCTTAAATCCTTCTCAAATTACATTTGCTCTTCTGAAACGCTATTGTTTCTATCCACGAAATAGTTTTTGCTTCAGTTTTTAACGACTCATTATCGACAAAGTCTTAAGTCGTGTTTTTTGTGAGCATTGGCATTATTTATTGTTATTAGTAAGGTCCCATGGACCAGTTTGCTTACCCTGAAAGTTTCACGCCGTGCCGTCTGGAGAAAAATAATATTCGGCCCATTTTTGCGTTTCCCGAATCGACACAAGCAGCTTTCTTCAAAATGTTTTTTTCCTCTTAGACAGTATACATGCCCAGAAAACTGGTAGTCGATTAGGGATAAACAGTATGTTTAGCCCTCCGCTGCCCCTGTCCTAAGTTAAGATTTGAGGTCTAATTATTCCCCTTCCCCACCAAAAATATCCCAAGAATTTCAACTTGATTTCCCAGAGGTATCCATTCCCAATATATTGCTATTTTTGATAGTGTTTGATACATAGTGTCTTTTTATTCAACCCGATGCCTAACCGTGAATACATTCTAAGTCCTGTAGTAGCTTGTGGTGTGAAAACGTCTAGTTTGACTCGAGATAAGAGATATTTAGCTTTCTTTCCCAACCCAAAACTTAAAATCCCCATATTCCCCCTCCCTTTCTTCTCCTACAATACATAAAAGCTTCAACATCGTCATCTGAGCCGTTCCTGAAATATTCTGGTTTTGCTTTTCGATTGCCAGGATGTACATAGATACTTTTGAGATTATACCTCTAGCTTCTCCCCCAAGTCATAAAGGACTGTTTCTTTGCTTCCCTCTTAAAATCACCTTAGAGTCTCAGCTTGATCACACAAACCGTTCCCGAAATATCCCATGTACATCATTTTGATGTCCTGGCAACTCATAGTTTCTCTTGATTTACCTCACTATTGCTGTGCATAGATATAAATCCCATACAAGTTTATTGTGGAAAACTGTTTGTAAATAAGGGTCAAAATTTGTTTGCTTCTTCCTTCTTCCCACACAAAATTTTGGTCCCCTTGATTCGCCCTCCTACCATCTTGTCTTCAACAGTATTTACAAGTTTGAGCTTTTAAGTCCCATGTGGTTTCCGACAAGTGACAGATATTCTATTCCGATAACCTGGATGCACGTAAGGGCTTTTGATTTAACCCCACCCTTTTCTCCAGGTCACAGCTTAAAGGCCATCACCCCCCCCCCCGTTGTCTCTACCTAAATGTTTCAACTTGATACCCAAAGCTGTTCTCGAAATTTCTAGATGCGTCATATTGATAGTCTGGCAACATACCCGGCACAAAGTTTGAGGGTTACTGATACTGATAGCCCAGAGAAAAGTGTTAACTAACTATATACAAATTAATAGTAATAATTGGGTAGAAAATATAAAAAAAGCAAGCTAAAAAAGTTGATCGTAACCTACTACGCTCTACTTAAAAAACAATTTTACAACTTAAAAATTTTTCTGTTGAATCCGTATAATAATTACTCCTTCTGAATTAGTGCTAATTGAGAATTCTGTTTTTTTTTTACTGGACAAATTATGTGAAAATGCATTTTAAAATTGTTGCTCATTCTTGGCAGAGTCGTATCCGGGATTTTTGTTCGGCAAGGTTATTTTCTTCGGGGAGAATCCAACCCCTTTGGATACGGCCTTGATAATGGGTCATGATTCGGTCTTAACTCGGTTACTGCTAGTGCTACAATTATGATGATAGGCTGCTAATCTTCAGGTAAAGTTTTTTTTTTCACGATAATGATTTTTATGGTGTGATGTTTCTGTCTCCTATCCGTCTAAAATCTGAAAATGAAACCGGAAAGTACCATTTTTGGTTTCATACGGCAGTTTACAGTGGTGGTACCATGGCTGATTTTTATGAGCTATACATTCTAGATGATTCATTAACGATTGATCTAAGATATTCCAGTAACCTACTAGCACTGGTAGAAAAAAGGGAGACCCACTTGATACACATTCAAAAAAATCCACTTTTCTCGTTTTTCAAAATGGTCGGGAGGATGTATACCTCTATTGGAGGGATTTTAACGATTTCAAATTCTGTGGATTACTTTTTTTTTCGATGTGACACAGTTTTTGAACGGTTTCAGGCTCTTTTCGAAATCCTCCAGGATTTGATTCCATAATTTCAAATTAAGATCCTTTTGAATCTAAATAAAACTTATTATTTCTTAATCAGCCTTAATTGACAAATGTTTTTTCTAGATACAGTAGTTTCTTTGGAAACGTTTTTTTCCAACTTTCGGTTACTATGGGCCGTGATCCTCTCTTTACCAACTTCCATTTATTGCTAGAACCAAGTTTAAAAGCTAATAGACTTATTTTGTGTTTGGGAGTTGGGATGAATACAACCAATTGTTTGTGAATGCTTTACATCAGTTTACAAGAAAAAGGTAAGGCAATAGCTAATACAATTTGTCTTTGCTACTGGTTCAGACTAAATCCTTTATCAAGCTTTTATTCAGAATGTGAAAGAGACTTGACTTTTGTAAATGGTCTTTGTATCCAGCCAAACGGTAGTTACGTGTTATACCGACAACACTCAAGAAGTGAAGTTGGGGTATTCATAATGAAATATACCTAAATACGATGAAAATATAATACTTTAGTAACAAAATTATGGAAACTGCAACAGAGAATTATGGAAAAAAGGCCGCCCAGAGTGCATTATATTAAATACCTAACCTAACCAACTCTATATATTTAATATAATTATGCCTGCATAGCAGTTATCTCACTCTGGCTAAGCTGATTATCTGAGATTGCGCGCAGAAAACCGATCATGCGAAATGTGTTAGCTATGATTATTCCGATATGATGAAATAAAAATTGTCTTCTAACTTCACACTATCCAAATACTCTACCCCCAACCACCCCCCTAATGTGCAAATATATAGCCTCAATTATATATTTCCCATCTAATTTGTCACTTATCTTTTTCTTTTCTCACGCTGATCAGAAAGAAACTAGCGAAAGAAACCCGTTCACAGTGCGTCAATGTATTAACAACTTGAGCGGCAGGGGTATATCACACAAGTACCCAAACTTCTTGAGAGGCGTCGGGATAACATGTAAGTAACGGCCAAACTTCAAATTCTCAGTTTGGTCTGAACACAGAACAATTTGGTCCACAAACCATTATAGCTAAAGAATGTGCTTATCGTGATCAATCTGTAAATTTAATTAAAGAGCTATTTATTCTAATTTTTACTATTTGTTCCAATTTTTTAAGAATGACCCCTGAATCACAAAAGCCGTTTAATTAGAATATACTGCTCTTTTGAAAGTACTAAAAAAACTTTAGTGTAAAGAGCGAGGTATTGACTAGGGAGTGAATCCCCGCAGATACGTTATAATTTCTGTTTGTTTTATGCTTTAATGTTGCTCCTTACTTTCAGTTGAATTTTTTTTTAAATATCTGAACGTTTTAGATAATGCTGGGAAGTCCAGTGCCCCTTCATAAGAAATTACCTTCCCCCGTGAAAGCTTCCTCCATGGAAAAAACCTCCCACGCCCCCCCCGCCCTTCATTAGAAAAAATACCCCTGAAAGCGGCTGTAGCCTATACTTTCCAGTGACCAATGCTATATGTAAACAATGGGCAAAGCTCATAACGTGCAGCCCTTCCCCCGGGGACTGTGGGGGATTAAGTCATCCTCAAAGACATAGTTATTGAATTTTTCGACTATGCTGAACAAAAAGGCTATTTCAAAATTTTGATCGGGGAAAAAAATGGCAAAAAAAGCGTGGGAAGGGAACCAGTTGCCCCCCCCCCAAATTTTTTGTCACTTAAAAAGGACACTAGAACTTTTAATTTCCTTTCGAATGATCCCTCTTGCGATATTCTAGGGCCACATCACCCCTGGAAAAACAAATAAAATAAAAAATAAACACGTATCCGTCACCTTTCTTCTGGAAAAAATACAAAATTCCATTTTTATTAGGGTTGTGCACCATCCCCCTTTATACTAAACGTTTTGATGGACTTTGTCTTAAGGAGCACAGGAAAGACAATGGGACACCACGGAATCAAACGGGGAGGAAAACTTCTCCTAGGCTTAGATTATGCTGATAATTTAAGCATCCTAGAGGAAAGTGTGAGCAAAATTAAAGAGGTTTTGCGAGTTCAGGGTCCTAGAATAGGTTTGAAAATTAATGTTAAGAAGAATAAGTCACTAAGGCTAGGAATCAGTGACGATGAAAAGATGACGTTGGGTAACGAAAAGATTGATCAGGTGGGCAGTTTCACTTACCCTGCTAGTATTATTAGTAAAGACGGTGGGAGTAGTGGAGATGTTAAAAGTAGAATAGCCAAGGCTCAGAATGTTTTTTAAACTTAAAAAAAGTTTGGAAGAATAGAGTCTTTAAACCAAGATTAAAATATTGGAAAGTACAGGGATGACAGTGGTCAAATATAGATCTTAAGCATGGGTACTCCGAAAAGTGGATGAATATTTACTAAACGTTTTCCAGAGAAAAGGGTTTCGGTTACTATTGAGCCGGATCGCTCATTAGTTACAGTTTGCTATCACGAACTGTTTGACTTTATAGGCAAATGTTAACTCAAATGCTGCTTACATTTTGTTTAAAATTCCTCAGAAAATGTTGTAACCAATAGTCTATTCCAAGTTTGATGTGGTGTTGCAAGACACGTTATATTGCCTAATTTCAAGTGTCAAGTATTACTTAAACTATCTCCATTTATTTAACATAATTCTTTATCGGGTTTCCTATTGTAAACCGTTCAAAGCTCCCTACGAATTGAAAACCTGCTGCTGAGTATCACACACCTTTATTTAAAGTAATGGGTAATAATTAAGCTTATTATCTATGCAAACTGATGTGTAGCTATTTATTTTAGACTTGGCACAAGGAAGCTGCCCAGGACGCCCAGCGCTGGGCATCAAAATGTCGGCTTTTGACTCATGACTCAATTACCGGAAGATGGGTGGAAGATTATGGATCTTGTGGACAGAACATCTTTGTGTCGACACATCTTGTACCTTGGTAAGATTGTACTGTGTATGTTTACTTATCAGCGATGCAACAGAAACTCTGTCTCAAAAAATAATAGTGCTTGTATGATATAGGCCCTACCTAATATGCTTCTAATATGTTTCTCTGACGCTCAAACCTAATGAATTATACCTAAGTATGATAAAATTATAATACTTTAGAGACGAATTTGTGCTACATATTTGCACATTAGGGGAAGGGAGGGGGGTGAAATATAGTGGGTCTGAATGCATATTGTGTTAGGTACAATTGTTCCGCATATTATGAAGAAAGAATTGTTTTACGCTTTCACACTTTCCAATTGGAAAGTTCACACTTTCCAATTAATCTATCCCCCGTTTAATGTGCTAATACATAGCCTAAATTAAATATTATCTATTCTGTCACTTCTCTTTATCTTGTCTCGCGCTAAGCTGAAAGAAGCAAACGAAAAAAAAAAAAAAAAACGGTTCTATAATGCGCCAATGAATGAATATCTTGAGTGGTAGGGGCTATATAATACAAGTACCAAAATTATTTAGATTCTAAAAATATACATAGCCAATTTTATATCTTTAAGGTAATTCTGCTTGATAACCCTTGTCTTTGCTTCAGAAGTTTAGTATAATTGTAAGCATAGCACAGAATTTTTGCCTTTCCATTGACATCATTATATTTATCGCTTTATATTATTCTCCTTCAACTAATGCAATAGACTACTTTATTTATTGGCTCCATAAGACCTATCATTAATCCTCTAGCGCGTGCACTAAAAATCTATCATTCTCAAAATTATTGTAAACTATGGACGAAATCAAGGCAATATTCAGATTGAGGGGGGGGGGCCTCAGATCTAAAGCTGTTTTATTTATCTCATCTGCTCTCAAAAATATTTACTTACTTGTTCTTCATGAATTATTTAATTAATAAAGTTGCTCTTCTCGATTAGTCAGCTTTGGGTACACCTAAAGACGTTTGTTTTCTGGCACGCATAATCATTTTAAAAAAGAAAGGAAAACCTATACCATTTGTCTATGTAGTAGTTTTCTTTTACCTATTTTAGGATTATTTTATTGTCTTATTTTACAACGCTGCAAAAGATCTCTGCTCTTCCGGCAATTTCAAATTCCCACGGTATTTTACTATCAAGGTAATAACATCGACATTAATTTTCTAATTAAATGGTAGACGTTGAAAATGTGGAACAAAAACTGAATTTAATCTTACAATGTGTATTTGATTGAGCAGGAATTTAATTTATAAAGCATTGAATAAATAAAAAGCTTTTTTTTCAATTGAAAATAAGTAGCAACATTAAAACTCAAAATGAACAGAAAATATTCCATATGTGAGGGGGCCTGCCCCTTCCCCAACCCTTGCTCTTTACACTAAAGTCTTAAAGATCTTTAAAAATACCTGTCATTCAAACTTAAGGGACCTTGTGTTTGAGTAGTCTTTCTCAAAGAATTGTGACAAAAAGTCAAACTTCTGCGTAAAGTGTGAGAGTTAAATATGAGGCAGCCCCACTAATATGTGGAACAATTTCCGTTTTGTTTTTAAGTTCTAATGTTGCTCAGTACTTCAGTCGACAAAGCATATTTTTTATTCAATTTTTGACCATTTTTAAATCATGCCAGAAACCTTCCCCTTCTTCCCATTAGACGCTTTCCTCTTCACAGAAAATTCTCCTGGTGGAAAATACTCCTGCCCTCCCCCCGACAGAAAAGTCCCCTCGCAAACAATTTCCGTATATGTGCTATTAACTAAGGCTGTATGTAAAAATGGCCAAATTTTTAACTTACAGTCCTCTCCCCTGGGGCCCTGAGGGGGAGAGGCTCCTGTTAAACTCAAGAGATAGTTTTCATACCTTTCAAGTAAGGTGGATCAAATGGCTATATAAAAATTTTGATCGGAAGTCTTTGGAGAAAAAGGTGCAAAGGAGTCAGGTTAGTTATTTTCCAATCTTTTTGATCGACACAAGGGCCTTTTATTTCCTTTCGAATGATCCCTATCCCAGTCTTCAACGACCATTGGTTCAATACCATACCCCCTGGGACCAAAAAAATTGAACACACCTATGTGATCTTTCTTCTGGCAAAATATCCCAAATGTTTGTCGATAGGTGCTTGTAACCTCCACAGAGGGTTCTCTGATATGCTCAATATAATGACCTTATTTTAGTAATATTAATTGATTTTTGGTGATGCTTCCCCTTTTTTCGAAAGTAAGGTAAATTTTCTCAGGCTCGTAGCTTTTGATGGGTTACGTTAAACTTAATGGATTTCTACAATTAGCATAAAAAGGCAATTCTTTTAATGTATGAGTTACAATCAAAGCTCCTTTTTTAAGGGTTTCGGTTACTATTTGGACGAGACATTATTTACAATTCGTTATAACGGACAGTATATTCTGCTTAAAATCTAGAATGCAAAACAGCATAAAAATTGATGCGTTGTTTCCTCTTATCTAGTGCAATAGCTTAATCCAATTTTACTGAGTCACAAGATGCTAAGAAAAATTTTCTAGAATTGTAAGTTTGGAACTTTCTTGATGAATTCTGTATATTTTATTTCTGAACATTTTATTATTAGGCTATTTCCAATTCTTTACTACCATTTTAACATCACGGAACCTCTATCCGTAATCTTAATGCTAAGACCCCAAGCGTTGGAGTGATGATGAGAGACAAATTTAGGATTTCATAAAATAAAACTAGGTACTTGCATGATATACGCCCTACCTGATATTCCTCTAATATGTTTAACTGACGCTCAATCCTAATGAAATATACTATAAGACAAAAAACATATATTTGGGCTATATATTTGCATATTAGGGGGGTTAGGGGTAAAGTATAGTGGGTCTGTATGCCTAATGTATTAGGTACAATTATTTTGCATATTATGTAGTAAGAATTGTTTTCTAACTTTACACTTTCTAATTACTTTACCCCCCCCCCCTAACGTACAAATATATAGCCCAAAGTATATATTTTCATTCTATTCTGTCAATTCTCTTTGTCTTGTCTCACCACAACATGAAAGAAACTAACGAGAAAAAAGATTCTATAATGCGTCAATGAATGAACTTGAACGGTAGGGCTTATATCATACAAGTACCTAAAATTACAGTTGCATAATGAGTAACATCGTATGGTAAATTACTAGTTATTTGATGAATAATATTAGCAGTGAATGAATGAGTCCTTTATTTCAGCAAGAACCATATAAACATATAAATACACAAAGCAAAGGGAGCCCCGATGGAATTGGTTGCCAAGGGACCCTGCTGGGATTGCTCGCTAGGACCCCTGTTGAATTGGGTGCTAGGGGCTCGGTGGCTAGGCTAGGTTAGGGGGTGGTGAAATTTGAATCTATGGAGTCCCTCGATAGAATTGGATGCTAGGGGCCCTGGTAGTCAGGTTGGGCTAGGGAACCGGTGAAATCGGAGGCTAGGGCTCCACTTTGGATGAATTGGATGTTAGAAACCCCAGTGAAATTGGAAGCTAGGTCCATCGCCCCAAATTATGTTAGATGCTAGAGGTCCGGTGGTTAGGGGGCCCGGTGAATTTGGATGCTAGGGTCCCAATGGAATTGGATGCTAGGGCTCCATTGGAATTGGTTGCTAGGGGACCCCGTCAGAATTGGATGCGAATGGTAGGGCTCTCATGGGAGTGCCTATGGTGTCAGTATTCATATGAGCAAAAATAAAGAATTTTGCATTTTTTACAAGAAGAAAGATCATGGATGCGTGTGTGGAGTAGGAAAGTTTTTTGGTTGAAATAAATGTCTATGTTAGCCGTTTAATTTGTAGGACTACCTCCACCTTCTGAAACGAATGCACAATCCTATGGCATTACTGCCTCTGAAACGGATTTTCGATAATTCTAAATCAATTAAATCTCTCAGAATTTTCATGCAATAGCTTTTTGCACTTCTTTTGTACATCAGAGGATGCCACAGGTCAGTCACATATTCCCATGGTGGCGTGAATTGTCAGGAATCATCAGAAGATTTTCATCGATTCTAGTGTATAGGGATATTTTCGTAGGAAAATGTTTGAAAAACCCTAGGCGTGATAATGCGTGCTAGATGGTTTCGTGTGCCGCCATTTGTAGTTTGCCACCGTGGCGTGAATTTCCGTGGGGGCATCACGTTTGGGGGTTGGATTGCCAACACGTAAATCATTGAATTTAATGCACGGTTTTTAACAAGAAAATATCTGGAAAATGTCTTAAGAATGATGAGGTGGTGTCAGATGGTGTCTGAAGGCCAATCATAGTGTGGTGTGGTGGTGTGAATAGTCATGGTGAATCTCACTTAGGATAGCATGCAAAAACACGAAGGATTGGATTTAAAGCAAGATATTTAACAAGGAAATATCAGAAAAATGTCTTCGGAATGATGAATGGTGTCAGATTCTGCCAGAGGGTCAGTAATAGCGTGGCATGGTGGCGCGAATTGACATGGTGCATCACGGACGACAATATAAACTATTGGGTTTAATGCATGATTTTCAACAAGAAAATATCTGGAAAATGTCTTAGCAATTATAAGGGTATGCTAATGGGTTCCAAAGAGTCAGTTTATGTGTGGCACAGTGGCGTGAAATGACATGGTGTATCACGGAGGGTTGGGTTGTGAAAACGTGAGCCAATGGATTCAATGTATGAGTTTTAACAAGAAATCATCTGGAAAATGTCTTAGGAATGATAATATGTAACATAGAGATGCCACTGGCCATCCAAATATTACCATGGTGGTGTGAATTGTGACTGTATACAACTTTGAGGTTGGCTTGCTAGACGTGATTCAGTGGATTTTAAGCATAAGTTTATTATGAACATTTTTGAAAAAAAAATGTCTTAGGAATAACACATATCAAAGGGATGCTACAGGCCAGCCACAAATTGCCATGGTGGCGTGGATTGCCGTGGAGGGCATCACGTCGGATGGTGGCTAGCAAAAACACAAATCAATAGACTTTGGCATAATTTCATCGATTCAATTTTTGAAAAATGCTGTAGGAACGATAATACGTATCATCGAGATGCCATGGGCCAGCATGGTGCCACATATTGCCATGGTGGCGTGAATTCCTTGAACATTTTCTAGACCTTACAGCTATGCTTGGAGGTGTTAAAAGAATTTTTTCGACTGAAGGGGAGTGAAATTTAATGCTCAGTCAAAGAAACGAGTCAACCGAGAATGCAAAGTCTTTGCTCGAAGAAACGAGGGATTTTCACTAAAAGTCCTCAAAAATATCTTAATGTGGTTTAAATTTACATGTAATGACAAGCATTCTCTCTGGAATTGGTTGGTTGGATCCCCATCTTTCTTTGATTCATGATTCTTCTTGCTTATATTTTACCCTTTAAAGTTTATTTACATCTTTTTTTTCAGTTGTTGACTCAACTACTTTTTCAGTGATTTCATGATTTTATAACGATTTTTATTAATAAAATTTGTATGTACAAAATATTCATTCTTTAGATTTCTTGTTTCGGGATAAAATATCGATAGGTAATCGTTTACACGATTTGACGTTTACACGAATTTGATCTTCTTGTAGTCTATTTACATAGGTATACTCATTCAAGATTGCCTGTAAAATATTTGGTAAATTCGGTGTAGTGAAGAAGAAAAAGGAAGACTTCTGAACATATATGAAGCTGTTCTATATTCTATGAATAATAATACTCTCGCTTTTATTTCATTTCTGATGGTACTTTCAAGTTCCAACGGAATAAAAGACTCTATTTATAAAAAAATGTTATGAACTAGCCCCCAATATTATCTGATAATACCCTCTAAAACATTACTTAACAAGAAGGTGTACTTCAAGTGTAAGCGATTTCTAGCAATTGGTTTTCCCCTCTGCATGGCAATTATTGCAGCCATATGGGAAAACGAAATTCATTTAATCATTCTAGTATTTGCGAACAGTGAGTTTCCCGGTCGGGAAACACCTTATCATGTAGAATGTGTTATCCGAATCAAAATGTTAGAAAGGCTTTCATAGTCCAACTGTCTAGTGGTCAATTCCTTTGAGGAGGGATTCCTTTCGAATTCTAATTTGGACATAAAATCTTTTGAATATAAAGGTTCCCTGAGCAAAATTCTTGAAAGAAAATGAATTCCCAAAAAGAAAAAAATGGCCTGAAAGAAGAAAATGCCGTGAAAGAAAATAAAATCTCTTAAGGTATTATTTAACACCCCACGTATTCATCGTCATTTACAAGCGGAGATTCCCAACAGGCCCCTGAAGAAAGCATGTCTCGTTAGACTGGGCCATCCTTAACACTGGTAAACATTCCCTATTGCGTAAGAACTAAAGAAATCTTAAAACATCTTGAAAAAAACGTTCTGTTAGTAAAATTGCTTGCTAGGGGGCCCCGAGGGAACGGTATTCCAGGGCTTCCGTTTGAATTGGTTGCTAAGGGATCCTACTGGGATTGCTCGCTAGAACCCCTGTTGAATTAGATGCTACGGGCCCGGTGGTTAGGCTAGGTTAGGGGGCGGTGAAATTTGAATCTAGGGGATCCCCAACAGAATCTGATGCTAGGGACCCCGGTAGTTAGGCTAGAAGCCTGTTGCAATTGGATGCTAGGACTTCAAGGTGGAGGAATTGAATGTTAGGACCCCCAGAGATATTGAATGCTAGGGCCGCCAGTAGTTAGGCTAGGGGCCCATTGAAATTGGATGTTAGGGCCCCGATGGGAATGGATGCTAGGACATCCCCCTCAAGGAAAATTGGATGCTAGAGATCCAGTGGTTAATTTAGGGGGCCTGGCAAACTTAGATGCTAGGGACCCCAATGGAATTGGATGCTAGGGGTCTATTGAAATTGGTTGCTAGGGGACCCCGTTGGATGCTCGGGGCCCTTGTGAGGTTGGTTGCTAGGGCCGTGCGTCTTGAAGGTCCCCAGTACAGGGATCTGAAGGTTTTTAGAGAGTATCAAAAGAATTACTGATTTGGTGGGGATCTCAAAGGCTTTTGAAAGAATTAAGGAGCCTATTAGGTAGCGTTTGAATCTTTACTAGTTGATCCTGATGGTTTTTCCCTGGCTCTCGTAGGTTTTGTAAGGAAAACAATCTCTATTATGTAACAAGCAAACATAACATGCAAAGGTAAACATCCCGTACGACGTAAAATACACATCCATCTTGAAGAATAATAAAAAAAGGGTCGGGACCGGGATCCAAAGGGATAGGGCTCTCAGAGAAGCACCTATGGCGTCACTACTTCTATAAGCAAAAAAAAATTCAATTTTTTCTAGAAGAAAGATCAGAGATGTGTGTGTGCTGTGAGAAGGTCTTTTTGGCTGAAATAAATGTCTATATTGGCCGATTATTTTGTAGAACAACCTGCACCTTTTAAAAACGAATGCACAACCCTGTGGAATTACTGCCTCTGAAACTCAAGGATCAATATGCACATGGATTTTCGATAATTCTAAATCAATTAACTATCTCAGAATTTTCAAGCAATGGCTTTTTAGACTTCTTACGGATTTAATTGTTGTTTTGCATCACAAATTGGCTGATAATACCACTTTGCTGTGGGACAGTCTTTTTGGCTAAATAAATGTCTATGTTAACTGTTTATTCTGTAGGACTACCTGCACCTTTTCATAATGAATGCACCTCCGTCTATGAAACTCGAGGCTCAATATGCGCATACGTTTTCGAATCAATTAAATATCTCAGAAACTTAACGCTATAGCTTTTTGGACTTCTTTTGGTTAGAATTGTTGTTTTGCACCACAAAATGGCTGACAACATCACTTTGCTGTAGGATAGTCCATTTAGATAAAATAACCGTCTATGATAAATGTCATAACAACTCTTAAAACTTATTTTGTGCCATTAAGGTCTACCTGGCCCTGTCTACATGCCATGTAAGCAAAAAACCTATCCGAGACAAAACTAATTTGAGTTATTTTTGGGCATCTCAAACCAATGCTGCCAAAATTCATAGGGATCCACTTGACCAAGAAACTTATGAATGTCATTTTCGTGCAGATTAGAGAGAAAAAATAAAATGCCCCAGGTTTCTGGGGGCCAGATCTGAAAAAATGGACTCACGTCCCCCTTTCTAAATACAAATATGAAGTATCTTTATCTTTCTTTTGTCTCTACTTGCATCATCTTGGCCAATGGTCTTGCTATAAGTTTCAAGCTCAACAGGGCCAAAAAGCTTTTTGTGTAATTTCCAGATCACTTACCATCCTCTCGCTCCTTGATTCTTCTGACCTAGCGAACGATCTATGAAAGTGTCGAGCCGAGCCCACACCCAACATCAAACAAGTCCACCTTTCGCCTTTATATAACCTACGTGTATACCATTAGCAATTTAAATTATTTATAACTCTTGCCCTGGGGGTTGAGGGGTTCTGCCGCCCCAGACGCATACTCTTTGGATCTGTTGACTATTTTGAATTGAATGTCTGTCTCAAAGTTTTAATCAGGTATCTTGGGGATCTATATGGGGAGGGGTAGCAAGAGGGCACTTTAAGGGTGCTGGGAGCCTTTCAATCATGTTCGTCTCTTAAATATCATTAGAACATTCAATTTCCAGTAAAATAAGCCCGCTTCAAAGTTCTTTTAACCTTCCTTCCGCGCAAAATGGCAAGAGTAAAGATACCAATGAATTATTACGTTGAAGGCATATGGCTCTTTACTATTGGTAACACTAGATTATTGCCTGTGACGTCTGCAGAACAAATTTTTCAGGAAGCACATTAGATTGCTTACACAAACTATAAACACTGCTCTTTCACATGGCTATCATTCTCAGGGTGACTATTGTAGTCCATTTGTCTCATTTGCGTCCTGGTCTCGCTATTTTGACCAATGTGCTTAGCCAATGTGAAGATTTCGGAAACTTTACCAAAAGTCCCAGCATAGTAGCCAACGGTCCCATGAAATTATGATTTTTGGTAAATAAACAAGCATATTTATATGTAAGGTAGATAAACATACTTTTCTTACTGTTCTTTTCACTAGCTTTATAGTTTTCAGTTGGTGTCAGGTTCCAGACAGAATAAAAGCTTAGCTTTTCATAGACATTCAAATTTTGACCATAGATTTTGCCATTTCGGCATTATTTTTTTATTGAATACCTGTCATCCACATAACATGATAAGGCGTAGTAGAGGAAAAATAAAAGAAGAAAAAAAAACAGACCAAAAACACATGCACAAGGAGCCAATTACTGTACTAAGTCTTGTCGTAGCAGCGAGAACAAACTATAAAAATATTGTATTGTATCAGATTAACGACGCTTCTTAACTACTAAGGTCCCTGCGTCGGCCCTGCAGTGCATTGCTGCAGCATGATTCGATCTCTGGGTCCCGTATTACCAAGCTAAGGTCAAACCCACTGCGCCACCACAGAACACTATAAAAATAAAATATGACCTAGAATCAAGTTTAAATATTACTGCACTAAATATGGTCCTGACACGAGGTGGATAAGAGAGATGAAGATGGTCAACGGCTCTAAAAGTGGCACCGCAAAGCGCTATAAAGGACAGTGGTCCACCTTTCAAATCAAAAAGCAATATTTCTGACTTAATAACATTGAAACGAAGGCCAAGTTTAAGATACTCCTGTTGAAGGGTGACAAAGATCTCATTCATTCTTTGGAGGGTACGGCTGAGATTTAAAACGTCATCTGTGCAAGAGACTAGAGACAGATTCAATGAAGATAGAATCAGAGATGTATGGCACTGGTCTTGAGTATTCAACACACAATTAATAGAACGATTAGGAAAAAAAAAACTGTTCCTTGACGTGCACATTTCAAGACAGGAATGAGTTTCCTAAGTTGAACAGGGGGGATATTTTTATCGGGAGGTAGTTTCAGGTGACTACATAATCGAAAGTACATTTCTCGAAGACAGAGAATCACCGAGGATTTATGTCCACGGTTGACCGTTTTATTTTTTGAATAAACGGGAATCGCTGATATGGGATTTGTTATTATTTTTTTGGGTGATATCTCATCAACAGCTGGCTCATTATGACCGATAAATTAAATTTAAAAAAATCAAACCTTTTCGCATAGTCTAGGGCCATATATGGCTCATTAGCCTCCCCCTTCCGTGCTAATTATATTAAAACAAATTTTCGTCTTTATAAAATTTATTTCAATCTTTGATTTCTACCCCCTGTACAATCAAATGGTTAATATAAAATTAAGAAAGTTGATATATTCATGTCGTAGGAGCAATTGATTTTAATATAGATTCTGGTGTTTTATTGTTGTTTTTTTCTATGGGTGGGAGTGCGAGTAGCCTGTCCCATAAATTAGTTAATCTACTAAAGCCATATTTTTATTCTATCTGAAGCCTGAGAACCATTGAAAACTACAAATTAATTGAATATATAGGTAGAAAAAATATTTTTATTCACCTTTCATGTAAATGTACCTGTTTATTCTTTGTCGTTAATACCAGAGAAATGGCTAAACTTATTGTCAAAATTGGTATATCTACAAAAAGCCAAGTTTCCATTCTGTTTGAAATCTGTCAGGTATTGAAAACTATGAAGAGCTTGAAGAAAAGGTAAAAAAAAGTATGTATGTTATTTACCGAAGAAATCAGAATTTCATGAAACCTTTGGTTCCAAGGTTGGGATGTTTGGTAAAGTTTCCGAAATCTTCAAAGTCTGCAAGGGTACTGGTCAAAAGTAGCGAGACTTAAGATACGTTCAAGATGGGTGAACGTCACCACGCAACGCGTGCTTGTCAGCTTTGGAAAAAACCATAAAAGCCAAATGATGTGTGCCTACCTAGAAAAAGGGAAAAAAGATGTATCTGTTATCTTCAGTAAGTTATGGATAAATATTTGGAATATTGTAAATGAAATAATGGGAAATTTAAGATCATTTCAAATCAGTATTTTCCACATAAATTCAAAGAGTTCCTTTTCCCCTGAAGCTACTTGAACGGATTTCATTATCGTCGGTTCAGCATATTAGTGATTGGAGTATAGTAATATTAACCTTGTTTTTACATCAAGAGGCTGCCTCAGTGAAAAATACAGTGGACCGACTATAACAATATCTATAGGTTCTCTTTAAGTAATTGAAGCTAGTTTTACTGTATGCACAATCTTAGAAATTATACTTTCACGAGTTTTTTTTTTCAGATTTGTATTAGAATATGAGTGCAAGGAACAAAAAAAACTATTGAATTTAAACGAGAATCACAGATGAAAAATACTAACTAAATAGTTCATAATTTGTTGAACAGGTTCTGTCCTACTGTTTCCGCCACAATCTTGGCCAGCATTTGCTATCAGAACTTCATAAGCAGCAAAGCTATTTGAGGTTAAGATGTGCAAACACTTCCTGGAATGAAACAGACATTAAGAGAGTTTTGAAAACTGACGATTTCATGATCAAAAATTACCGTTTTGAATCAAACTAAACAATTTGGAACAGACCCTCCCACCCGATATATTTGTGATTTATGTTATAATAATAAGTAACCAATGAGACTACGTGGAATATTTCTTATGTATTAACCGTAACAAAATCAACAAACTCTTCTTCCCGACATAAGTATGAGATTTATGTTAATAAACTACTCTCTACGCTACTGCTTAGAAGAAATTCCTTGGACTTATCTCAAATACATCGAGTACTTGTATGTAGTACCAAGCATTTGTTCTGTAGGTTTCTAGCGTTTATTCTTAGTCCCAGGGATCTAGACTCTTTTTCAGACATTTTACCTTATGGGAAATGTCCTTTACCACAATAAGTTTTGAACAGCCTTAAATAGCTGCCTCAGTTGCTTTTTACTTTTTAAAAAGTCTATTTGGAGCTTTTCAAAATATTTACTGTATCTGATGAGACATGAACCGACTATAAATCCCTCAACATTTTTCACTTAGAAATATCGCTCAAGTTATAATTCATTACACCAACCTCATAATCTGAAAAACAAGAAAGGATACAATTTATCACCAGTCTGCTCATTGATACAACACTGGCACATAATCAAGTAAATTAATTTCTATGAAACTTTTTATGTGAGCTAGCAACTCAATTTCACAAGTTGCACTTTGTCTGTACTTTTTGTTGTTGAGCATATGGCGATGACTAAGTGGTGAAAGGATTGTATAAACTCAATTAGAACTCGAAGGGTATTTGGCTCCATTTTTATTCATTAATAGTTTTGAAAGATTTGTTATAACTGTTGTTTTTTACTACTCTGACTGCAATTAATAGTTTAATATGGTTGATAACAGATCATAGACATTCTCTCATTACATCATACTCTTTCGCCCAACACACTTGTTATTTGTTTTAACATGACCGTCTTTATTATTTACTTCTTACATTTCATTGATGTTCCTTTAGGTTTTACTGACAAATGCCACAATGTCCCAATTCCTCCTTAAACTTCTCTCGGTCTCTCCCTGTCTGTGTGCGTGTCTGAAAACGATTGTGTTTCGAACGGTGAGTTTAATTTGCCATGACAACAACACAACAACCAACCAATATCACAAAGCTAATCAAGGTTTGCATATAATGGCGACAATAAATAAGAGTGGGGGTACCTCTCCCCCCTTAAACTCTTTTGGCTTTCCCAAAAATTTCCCGAGCCCCACCCCCAGTCCCTTGGATAGTTCTTCTCTCTCCCACCCCATAAAAAACTTCCCCCCGAAAATTTTCCCTCCGGAGAATCCTCCCGTGTATAATTTTCCCTCGGAAATTCCACATGGGGAAATTTCTCCCCAAAAATCCCCCCAAATTTAGAAATGATTTGCCAAACGGAAATTATAACAAATAAAAAGAATGAAGAAAAGAAGGGATTTTGGAATACTATACTTGTATTCCAAAATATAGGTAACATATATGGTGTAGAATATCCTTTAGTATTTAGGTTTACTTTTTTATTTCTTTTAATTATTTTTTCAGTGTCTTTTGGAATTCAATTATTAAAGCAGGGTAAAATAAAGGTTGCTGAAAAAGATTTTAATACAAGAAATCAGTGGCAACTGTAGAAGGGCTACCCAATGATCGAATCAAACTGAGATACAGGCTAGACCTAAGAAGTACGAGTAATTACTTCCCGTGGACACGGTCTGGTACATATACCTATAGTACTTGATATTAGTTCACCCCTTGCAATTACTGCGGGCGAAAAGCGTCGAAGAACACCAGAATACTTCCGTATTTGAGGAAAGCACCAAAATTGGCTGAGATGTACTTTCGAGTATGCTCTAAAATATGGCTCGATTACGCAAGCGAAATTTTTCCTCGGAACGCCGTTAGGTGGCTTGAAATCCAAGATGGCGGACAAAAATACGAATCTGTCGAAATGAGAAGACATGGCCGTTCAAATACGCTAGTATGGGATAATCGATGGCACAGGTTCTGAATATGAGCTTAAAAATAACCTAAGTTGTACCGTAGTGCTGCTACGTGCCTCAAATTCAAAATGGCGGACGAAAATACGAGTCTGTTAAAATGAGAAGACATGACCGCTCAAATAGGCTAGTCTGGGGTAATTGATGGTACTGGTATATGAAAGTAAAAGTGGAATAAAGTAATAATATCTGGAATTTCGTCTATGATCTGAATAATGACAAGAAGCATTTTGATACAAAACTAACTGAAAAAAATACAACTAGTTTTATGAAAAACCCGATATTCACAATAAGAAAACAACGCTCGTTCGTCCAAACATGACACATCGCAAACGGCTTAAATTTACCTCCGTGTCGACTGATTTTGTTCAATCTGTCATCTAGCGTGCATACACAGCTTGCCTACCAAAGAACAATTGGTAACCTCCTCAAAGTTAGTATGCATTGCATTGGTACTCAAAGGTAGATGGACCGATTGTATTGCCAAAGCAGGGATAACCACTCCAGGAAGAGCAGAAGTGGCAATAGTTGCTCAGCACATGTCAAGAGCCCAGCAATTACACCAAGTGACACTAGCCTCACTTTATATCCTTCAGAAAAAAGCATACGAGGATTACCTGCTTGTCGATTTTCCTGATCTAGAAGAACAACTGGATTTTGAAGGCTGGGTTTCAGCGATGAAAAGTCAATTTCCGCAGTTTGAATTTTGGGCACTACTCCACCGATTTCAAAACCTACGTTGAAATCTTACAGCTCATAGCCCCATGGTTTTTTCCTTTTTGACCATATCAATTACTCCCGTTGGCTCCCAGTTCACATACGTGATATGGTACTTCTAGAAACAGAGCAACCATCTGTTTTTGAAGAGTTCATGAAAGGCAAGTTCATGATATCAAAATTGGGAAGAACATTCTCAAATATACCTCTGGACCAGGCACACGAGCAGCTAAACTGTGTTATTAAGGGCGTTGGGGGAGCTATAGGCATTCTGGACCATCCTTCAGCTTTTCGTCACTGGTGCATTGGAGGTCCAGAAGTAGCCCGCTGCATCGACGAATTCGAACATAGTCTTTCCAGCTCTGATACTCATAACGACGGATACCATAGTTGGTGTTTTGATACCGTTTCTTCTTTTATCCACCACTCAAAGAGGCAGTTCTTTGCGATTTGGCAAAATATGCCAGGAATGACGGAGACTTTCCTTCAACTGACAAACCAGCCTTCCCAAGTGACAGAACTGTAAGTACGCGACCTTGAACGCTTTGTCATGAAGACATATTACGTAAATATTGGAAATCTTACAGCTCATAGCCCCATGGTTTTTTCCTTTTTGACCATATCAATTACTCCCGTTGGCTCCCAGTTCACATACGCGATATGGTACTTCTAGAAACAGAGCATCCATCTGTTTTTGAAGAGTTCATGAAAGGCAAGCTCACGATATCAAAATTGGGAAGAACATTCTCAAATTTACCTCTGGACCAGGCACACGAGCAGCTAAACTGTGTTATTAAGGGCGTTGGGGAGCTATAGGCGTTCTGGACCATCCTTAAGCTTTTCGTCACTGGTGCATTGGAGGCCCAGAAGTAGCCCGCTGCATCGACGAATTCGAACGTAGTCTTTCCAGCTCTGATACTCATAACGACGGACACCATAGTGAGGCAAAGTCCCCCCATATTTGGGGGCTCTGAGAAGAAAAGATCAACCGCAGTGAAAACTCAGCTCTGTGCTGCTAGAAATGATGTATCACTGTTTGGAGCACTTTACGAGAGATGTGTTGCTCGAGGAGGCGACATGGACGCCTTCTTCAAACACGAAAACAGTCAGTATCCACCGGCTTTGACGTCTGATGGCCAGATTCGTGTCGGCAACAAGGCTGAACTTGCAGATGTCTTGATCAGCTTAACCCCAGCTGCTAAGGTTAACGTTCCAAATGTTACAGCAAAACTAATAGATGGAGCTGCTCTGGTGCACATGTTGAACCCAGGGAATCCAAAGACCTTCGAAGAGTATGCAGAAAACGTTTTTTTTCCCATGATAGAGTATTAGCTCAGACATGTCGAGAGAAAATACCATCTTGCAGGAAAAAATTCCTGCAAGTCGATGCACACAAAACAGACTTGTTTAAACTGTTGTCCAATGCTGTCTTGAAAAGGTCTCCAACGTCAAAACGAGTATATTGCACTACTGGAAACACGTGCATAGCTAACCAGGCATTCGAAGAGCAGAACCTCATCCAGTTATGTTCACATGAAGAGGCTGACACCCGCCTTTTGCTTCACGCTTGTGACGCAGTCTTACAAGGACATGCGTCCATTCTCATACGAACGGTGGAGACAGACGTGATTGCGATTGCGACCTCATGCTTTGATCGCATTGGAGTATCTGAATTATTTATTGCGTTTGGTGTCGGTACACACCTAAAGTACGTTTCCATTCACGAAATAGTTCAATCGCTCGGGCCGACGAAATCACAGGCACTGTCGTTCTTCCACGCGTTTACAGGATGTGATACCGTTTCTTCTTCTATCCACCACTCAAAGAGGCAGTTCTTTGCGATTTGGCAAAATGCCCGGAATGACGGAGACTTTCCTTCAACTGACAAACCAGCCTTCCCAAGTGACAGAACTGCAAGTATGCGACCTTGAACGCTTTGTCATGAAGACATATGACGTAAAACAAGACTGCGACGACGTGAATTTAATTTAGGAAAGAAACATTTCTCCGACAAAAGACCAAGAACATGCAGAGACTTCCTCCAGCTAGTGCTTCATTTTTACAACATATCCTTAGAGCTGCACTACAGCCAGGTCATGTGTGGAGTCGCAGCCTGGAATCAACACCCACCCTTCCCAGTTTTCTGACTTTGGCTGGGTCAGAGGCACCGATGGAAAGTGGCTTCTCAATTGGTTAGGTTCCCTTCCACCAGAGTCAAAAGTCTGTCGCGAGACAGTGCGTTGTGGTTGCAAAAAAAGGTTGAAAGAAGGTGCCGCTGCAGGAAATTTGACCCTAACTGTAGCCCACTATGCTGGTGCAAATCAAAGTGCTTTAATTGTTGAACATGTGATTATTCTTTTTACCTGAAGATTCGATTGATCTCTTTGTGTTCCTGATAAAATTATAATTCTTGAATGCTTTAATCTGTCCGTTTAGCTTATGTTGATTCATTTACAATAAATAAAGAGACGAAGAGTTAACAAGTATATAACTGATTTTGGCTTAGCAAATGTAAACAAAGGCCATAAATTGGACACGTCTTCGTCTCATGCTTATTCAATTTGTACTGTACAGACTGTATTACTATTAGGCGTATGTCGTAATGACAGAACAATATTTAAAACTGCTGCATTAATTATTCCACTCCAGCCTGTTATATCAGGATCATGAACCTCGCGCGATTCTGAAAACTGACATTTTCTTCCGCCATCTTCGATTTTAAACCCCAAACGGATCAACGGTACAACTAAGGTATATTTATGTGAATATAAGAATCTGAATCGTTTTCAGAATCTGAAGTATCGATTGCTCCTAATCCACCCATTTGAAGTCATTACTTCTTGTGTTAACAAAACTTGTATTTTTGGACCGCCATCTTGAATCTGAAGCACCTAGCAACACTACGGTACAACTTAGGTTAGTTTTACATTCATCTTCGAAACTTCTGCCATCGATTACCCCATAAGGGCCTATTTGAGTGGTCATATCTTAATTTTTTTCACAAACTCATATTTGCGACCACCATCTTGGATTTGAGGCACCTAAGGGCACTACGGTACAACTTAGGTTATTTTTAAGCTCGTATTCGGAACCTGTACCATCGATTACTCTATACTAGCCTATTTGAACGGCCATGTCTTCTAATTTTGACAAACTCGTATTTTCGTCCGCCATCTTGGATTTCAAGCCACCTAGCGGCGTTCCAAGGAAAAGTTTCGCTTGCGTAATCAGCCTTATTAAAGAGCATGCTTGAAAGTTCATCTCGGCCAATTTTGGTGCTTTCCTCAAACACGGAAGTATTTTGGTGCTTTTCGCCAGCACTAAATAGAGAATGGGCCCAATACGTTCCCATAAGAAAAATTTACCGTCCGAAGTAGCTTTAAAGGGGCATTTTTCTGTTTTTAATTTAATTTAAAAAACATGGGCTCACACTCCAAGTCTGAACGAAACAAATTTCAAATTGATAGAACTTCTTATTTTAAATAAGGAAACAAATTTATTTATTTTAAACATTTATCTTACCCTGCTACGATAACTCAACTCCGAGCTTCAAAAATGCGAAGTGTTTTTTAAATAGAAATATAAGAATAGATTCTACTGGATATTTTACACCATGTATTCTACCTATATTTTGAGATATTGACAATATATCCCAGAATAAGTTCTTTTGGAAAATTTATACTTAACTTAAATTTTATAAAGAACGTAGGTAATTTCTGAAGCAATCTGTCTAGTTCGTTAAAGCAATAATTTGAATTTTCGAATATATGAATAATAATGGTTGATACGAACTGATTTTCCATATATTTGAAGGAACCGGTTTAAAAGGAAGAAAGTATTGATAAAAAATAAACATGATATAAAACTATTAAAAATGAGTTGAACAATCAAAAGATAATAATATTAGACAAATTTAGACAAATTTATTTTATTTACAAATAATTTCAAAATAAACTATAGCCAATTTCACTTAACATCCCTGTTTTTGTAAGGTAATCATAAAGCCTTTTATGCACAATTTTTTATAATAATTTTGAAAACAGGGGGTAATTGTTCCTAGAAGTATCAGCACTTTCTGATTTTTCCAAGTTAGATGATAAAGGAAAAACTGTGTACAAAAATACTTTAACTTTTGTCAGGCTACTCAGAGATAGGGTGTAGAAATAATTTCTGTCATATAATTACTTGTATTCTAAAACGCGATTGCATGGGAGTTGATCTGGCAGATATGATTGGTGCTTCATATGTTTCGAAGACTCCACACATCCTTCAAAAAGTCTTTGTTCCCTTTTTCGTAGTTCTTAAACTCCATATAAGTCAAATTGTAGTTAAACTAACAATATAGAGTCGATTCTACTCTTCCAAAGTCTCTGGCAGAAGTTTATTTCTTTTTTCGGTTAGCTGAGCTGACATCAATGAAAATGCTCTTTCCTCAGTGGTGTTGCTTCAGTACATGAGCCTAGCTCCTAACAGTGTTTTGCAACATTTAGACAAAGTTGGGTAATGTTGGGATGTCGAGACAAGATGGTCTCTGGCAGTGACCAATATATCTTGATGAATGGTAACCCTATTCATGCCAAGTACTAAAACACAGAAAAAAACTTACACTTTCTCCCTTCATAAACAACTTTCTTCTTAAAAAGAAGTCAAATCAATAGTCATTTTCAACATAATACCTTAAATTAGGTATCCTTTTCTAAAACCACACTGCCTTTCTATGACGAAATGAATAAAACATATTATTTATTTGGTTGCTTATATGGGGTTGCTATTATATGGGGTTGCTTGAAAACCAATCAAGTATACAACTGTAAATTCAACGTTTCTTTTACAATTAGAAGACAGCGACAATTAGTGAATTTCCACTTTCACTGGAAATTCATTTTATATTTAAGTAGTAAAAAAAGAAGAAAATTTACAGCTCAAGACATTGAATGAACTCTGTCAGTGAATCTTAGGAAAATCTAGTTAATGAACCGGAACTTAATTATTTTGTTTTGGATAAATATGTTAGTTTTTATTTTAATACTTTAGTATTTCTACTGATGACGTTTGCTGTATATGTGAACGAAATATCTAGATTTTTGTACCTGTTTTCACTGTCTAAAAAAATGGACCTATCCCCATTTTAACGTTTATTATTTCATATCAATAGTTCAACAGCCATAAAGACCGGTTTAGCTGTCTATAAAATTTTATTTTTTTCTTCACATGGAAGCAAACCGTCATTGTCCTACTATCAGGGGGTGAAATCTAACTAATGCTAGTAATGTTGTACAGTATGCTACACAGCTGTATTCCAAATTAGAAAGACACGCAGTATAAATTCGCCAAGCTTTCTTCAAATCTACGATATAAAAATTTCGCTTTTTATGTCTGCTACTACTGCTAGTACTAACAACTCACGGCAGCATCAAGCCACATGTGACCAACACAACTACGTATGTCCCTTTTCTGTCCCAATCTATTCAAAGCCTTTCTCTTTACACCCTCCTAAGAAGCTCCTATTTTCCTTAAATTATTGCTCATGACGTCCTCCCACCCCATTTGAGGATGGCCTGTTTTTCGTTTGGTCCTAGATGGTTGGCCAACAAGGACTATCTTTGGCAATATATCACCCTTCATCCACAGAACGTGACGACCCTTCTCAACCTTTTCTTTCAATATAGCCCCATAAAAAGCTATCGAACCACATTTTTCGCACAGCTTCAGTTTGAGATACTGTTGAGATACTATTTAAGATCAGTCAGTTGGGTAACCAAAACAATCCGTTGGCAATTTCTCTGGAAAAATCTAGAAAATCCTTCTTTCGGAGCGCCCACGATTCAAAATTATACTTGACCACTGTCATCATTGTAGCTTCCAATATTCTAATGTTTGTTCGCAGACTTATCATTCTATTTTCTGGAACTATCTTCAACTGTAAAAAAGTCCGCTTGGTATTGGCTATCCTACTTTCAACATCTTCACTGCACATACTACCTTTACTGATAATACTACCTAGGTAAGTGAACTTGTCCACTTAATCGATTTTTCCCTTTCCCAGCATCACCTCTTTATTTTCACTTATTCCGAATCTTAGCGACTTATTCTTCTTAAAATTACTTTTAAGTCTATTCTTGCACCCTGAATTTTCAAAATCTCTAAAAATTCAATCGTTTTGCTAATATTTTCATATATGATGCTTGAATCATCGACATAATTCTAAGTCTAGGAGAGTTTTTCTTCCCCATTTGATTCCGTGTTCTCCCACTACATTTGCTGGGCTCCTTAGGACAAAGTCCATCAAAATGATCAGTATAAATGGGGATAAGACTCAACCTACTTAACTCCCGATTTAATGCGAAACCAGGTTTTAACCTCATTTCCTACCTTAGCTACATGAATATTATTCTCGTACATTGGATAAATCACAACATCACAGTATTTTTCCCTTAAAAAGTTATATACAGCATCTCTAAGTTTAAAAAGTATCATCATACTAAGTAATTTGGTTCAAAGTAATTTGCTAAATAGAATTCGTAATATTCAGTAACTTATCCTTAACCTCACAAGAAACGTACTTATAAAACTCATTTACCACACCATCAGCACAAGGGGCCTTATTATACTTTAATACTTTTTGTGCTGTCACTAACTCATCCTCGCAATATAAATCTTCCTTCGCTTCCGATGTGTCACAAACTTTTTTATTCTTTCCTATATCTTTTCCTGTAACTCTAACAGGGTTTCGCATATTCTCAAAATCACTCAAAATTTGGCCCATCAGAAATAGTAGGCTTATTACTGTCTGTTGATATTACTATTACGCACACTTAACACTAATTTCACTAGGCAATAATGAATAAAATGCTACTGACAGGCATAATACATTGTTGGCCTAAGGCCTTCAATAATGTTTCTTTGAGACCCAATAAATAAACTAAGTGTGAATCATAAAATAAAAATCTTATCTTTGTCAAGAGTTTCACTTTTGATTTGTAAACGACAAATCTAAGAGATACAAAAATACCTCTTATGAGAAGGCCATATAATATCTTTGGAGTCATTGAAAGTTAGATAAAGCAAATAAAAATCTGAAATAAATGTCAGCTTTTTATGGTTTTCATAATTTATTACTGAACTTAAATGTGTACCTGAGTGGAGAGTACAACAGAACAACACGTAGTTGTGTTGAAAAAGAGCTATAGAATGAATTTGACTTATAACTACTAAGCTAATATTTGTTTTGTGAATGTCAATGACAAAGTGCTAGTCACTTCATTTAATTTTTTATTTTTTTTTTGTTGTTACCATCAGCAGCTGCTGGCTTCTCATTATTTTACTTTTAACTTCATGGATGTGTGATGACTTTGCCAGAACATAATGTAATGGTATCTATTTTTGAAAAGAATTGTATATTTATGATCCGATAAAGCAGTGAATTTAAAGTTTTCTTTTTGGTGACATAATGACATAACATACTATCAAAAGCTTAGTGGGTGGTTTCGCCTCAACCAATGTTTCTTAAAGAATGGAGTGGGGGAATATATATATATATATATATATATATATATATATATATATATATATATATATATATATATATATATATATATATATATATATATATATATATATATATATATATATATATATATATATATATATATATATATATATATATATATATATATATATATATATATATATATATATATATATATATATATATATATATATATATATATATATATATATATATACATGTATACATATACATGGGCACCTATAAGAGGGGGCAGGAAGGGTTGAATGCTGGCTGAATGACGCTGCCTTATATTTTTGTTTTGAGGTAACTTGAAGACATGCTTCCCGAAAAATCTTCAAAACTGGAAAGTGCTTAATAACATTTTTTATTCTTTTCAAACAATTTTATTGCCATCAATGGAACTTTGAGTAAACTTTCCATTGATAATGAGGCGAACTAAGAAACGCGCTCAGAAGTCTTTCAGTTGGACAATGCAACAGCAAACATCATCAGTAATTTTATCGTATGTCTAAAAATAATATACAGATACTCTTCCTATCTTGAGCCAGTTGTCAACAAACTGTAGTCAGTGGGTTTTGACCAACATGCCATATATATGTATATACGTAAAAGGGAAATTGTTAGGGGGTTTTCAAAAGTACAGAGTAAACACAGTCACGGAATTCGAAGGAATTTTCACAGAATTACAAGAAACCTGTGATTTTCTGGAAATTAAAATCAAAGCACATGGGACAACCGCAAGACCAACTGATCGCTCAAACATTTCTTTGACTAATCCAATAGATTACCGTAGGTTAGCTATTTTATTCCTTATTTGGACTCGTTAATTGTGTCACTTGATTTGAGATTCAACGATCAAAAGAAACCCCGTTCAAAGGAATTCTCATCCATCCCAACGTTTTAAAAACACAGAGAAGGATACACTTGTTAATGCTATGAAAGATCTATCAAAGTTCTATGTCAATTAAATGAAAGTAAGAATCTGGTACAATGTGTGGATGAGTAAAGACTGTGGTAAGGAAGTTAAGCTCATAGGTTTCCTCTCTGAAACAATATTTTTTCCTTTAACGATGAGAGCCCTTGTTAACTATATGACCATCCTGCCAACAACATGTACTGTGGACAGATCCTTTAGCATCCTGAGGCGAGTAAAAACATTGCCGAGGAGCATTATGATTGAAGAACGCCTATCAAGTTTGTGCTTATTAAGTATCCACACGTGTAGAGTACAAGAGCTCAAATTGGAAGAACTGGCTTTAGACAAATTTTCAAAATAGAAGCGAAATTTAAAATTCGTCCTTCCTGAAAAGTTTTAATTTTGTGATTTAAAGATCGTATGTACGTTTATTTTCAGGAGTTAACTAATTTTTTACAATGTAACATAATTTATCAGTTACTTCTTTTTTTGAAAATATACTTTTACTTCCTAGTTGTGTATCGAGAGCAACACTTTGATTTTGTCACTTTTTTTTCTGTGCCGCCGATGTCGGCTTATTCCTGGAAACTGGTAAGGGTTTAACCTGTGCGGTTTTAACGGAAAGTGTGGACCTCAGGTCGGATTGATGAATATGGCATTACATTTTGGAAAGCTCTGCAGAACTCTTGCCTGGGGCCAGAAAGGATGGTTTTTGCTTTTCCACGAGCCAGAGCCTATGGTGTGCGAAGTGAAGTGGAGTTATGTAGCCTATGTCAGAGAGGAGTATCTGAAGTTCTGCAGCCAAGCTTTCGTTTCATCCAACCATGTTTCTGCTTTCGAGTGGAAAGCTCCGTTCTAGCAGGCAAGCCGGCAGGTACCACTTTCAAATTGAAGATGGACTAAAATCTATAAGTGTTAAATATATGCGGCAGTTACCCGGCCACACAGCCAATATATCTTCTTTGAGTGTTAAATAAAAAATTACAGAAGCAAAAAAGTGGCATTTTTCCACGGGTCCGAAAGCGCTGCCGTGATTTTGGCTGGGTTTATCATTTGTTTTTTCGGACTTGGGATTGAGGTAGAGAAATGGTATCAGATGTGACTAATAAACTTAAGTTCTCTCATTGCTAAAGAAACTGGAGCTTATCCTTTGCTCCTTTTTAAGTGGTGACGTTAGAAAGTTGGCCTACGGCAAAAAAATCAACTTTTGAACTAAGACAGATAGATTTTTTTTCGACGGCAATCGATAGCTCTTGATGAGCTGATCAAAATATGTGTCGTCCATTTTTTGATACAAAAATTCCTTCATGAGATATACAGGTTTGACAGTTTCAAGGGGTTGACAACTTCAGTAGTAGGGTACACACTGAAACCAAAAATAAGCCGATACCAATTGTGACACATGTAGGGGACTTGTAAGGAAAGGTAAGCTGTTAGCTCATAATCATCTTTGGCAGTGAGGGATTTGCAAATTTTTCTATTTGGTGTACCTATTATTTGTTTCCAGTGTAGTTGATCATAAGACCGAGTTGGTTCCAGTGGTAAGACATGTAGATGACTTGTAAGTAATAATTGTCTGTTAGGCTACAATCATCTTTAGTGAAGATTGGTTTATAACTTTTGCTAGTTGGTGTAGCCTACCCATACTCACTGTAACCTAGAATTAGGTGTTTACGCAACGGGTACAAACGATAACGTAAAACAACGAGGCAGTTTCGTAATAATTAATAGAGTGTCATCTATGGTAATTTGATCCTGAAAAGTTACGGATAGCTTTATAATACCAACTAGATTATATAAGATATTGTTTCAAGTCTTGATCCGTCACTATGTCTACGATTGAAAAGGATAAAGTTCAACTGGCTGCAAAGTCAATTTAGTCCTTTCTTTTGATATTCTTTTGTTATTGTTGTTTTTTCAACGCTGAGGAATAGCCTTTGATCATGTGATTACTGATCGCGTTCTTCTTTGAACATAACGTTTTAAAAGCTTCGATAGGCTGACAACTTCAGCGTTTAACCGATAGCAAAAAAACAAAACCAAAGTGTTGCTCTCACAACAATTTATTCCAACCTGACTTTCATACATAATGATGATAGAAGGTAATAAGCTTACCTAAGCTATGGATGTCAGGTGATTGATTTTTCTTCTAACGATAATTTCGATCATCATTACAAAGGTTGCCGCAACACTTCACGTTGATCAGGCAACGTAGGTCCAGTTATTGCTTGGTTGTATCCTTAAAATTACGCTTATTTAGGAGATTCTGCTATTTATAACAGTGTTTATGGTTTTGGTATGTGTTGAAATATATATTTATTATTTTATGTCAACGCCCTTTTTTGGATATATACATCTTTTTAAAGGGATTAATGGTTTGGACACCAGTGAAAAATATCACAGGTCTTCAAAATTTTGGAACCCTCTGGGATGTTTAGCCGTAAGTTCACTTTTCTTACGGTAATTTGTGCTATAAACCGAAATCAGAAATCTATTTTGTATAAGCTCCCGTTTTTGAGTCATCATGAGTTTTTGAACTTTTAATGATTAGAAATTCGTGATTACCTTGCAAACTCCAATTTCACTCATGTGGTCAGACAGTTCGTGGTAACGAACTGTAGTAAGGAGCGACGCGGCTCAATAGTAACCAAAACTCTAAAAATTGAATTTTTATGCCAACAGTTACATCAAAAGAATTGCATTCTAATGCTAATTTTAAATATATAAGTTTCATCAAGATTAGTCTTACCCGTCAAAAGTTACGGGTTTGAGAAGATTTGCCTCATTTTAGAAAATAGAAAATCATTTTAGAATAATTTAGAAACACCCCTTAAAAGTCATACGATCTTAACGAAAATCCCACCATCAGATTCAGGGTATCAGAGAACCCTACTGTAGAAGTTTCAAGCCCATATCTACAAAAATGTGGAATTTAGTATTTTTTTACCAGAAGACAAATCACGGATGTGTGTTTATTTGTTTTTTGTTGTTGTTGTTTTTTTTCCCAGGGGTGATCATATCGACTCAGTGGTCCTAGAATATCGCAAAAGGGCTCATTCTAACGGAAATTAAAAGTTCTAGTGCCCTTTTTAAGCGACCAAAAAAATTGGAGGGCACCTAGGCGCCCTCCCACGCTCATTTTTTCCCCAAAGTCACCGGATCGAAGTTCTGAGATAGCCGTTTTATTCGTCATTGTCAAATAACCTAATAACTATGTCTTTAGGGACGACTTTCTCCCCTGGATTTGCCGTGGGAGGGGCTGCAAGTTACAAACTTTGACCTGTGTTTACACATAGTAATGGTTACTGGGAAGTGTACAGACGTTTTCAGGGGAATTTTTTGGTTTGGGGGGAGAGTTGAAGGGGGGTTACGTGGGAGTATCCTTCAATGGAGGAACGTTTTTATTGAGGAAGAGACTTTCAATGGAGGGGGCGCAGGATTTTCTAGCATTATTTATAAAAACAATGAAAAAATAAATATGAAAAGTTTTTACTGAAAGTGAGGAGCAGCATTAAAACTTAAAACGAACAGAAATTATTAGGCATATGAGGGGTTTACCTCCTCGTAATACCTCGCTCTTTACGCTAACGTATTTTTTAGTAATTTCACCTATTTATTCTACGGCCTTTGTGATTCAGGGGTCATTCTTAAGGAATTGGGACAAAATTTAAGCTTTAGTGTAAAGAGCGAGGTATCGACGAGGGGTGAGCCCCCTCATATACGCAGTAAAAACATACGAATTTAGAAGTTCGCTACTTAAGTTAATTCGTAAGTGACGTATATTTTTTACTTATGAAAACGGTCGTAAAAAATTAAAAGTTATAGCTGCCTTTTTAAGTAATCAAAAAATTGGAGGGCAACTAGGCCTCCTCTCTCGCTCCTTTTTTTTCAAATCTTCCGATTAAAACTATGAAAAAGCCATTTAGCCCAAAAAAAAAAATAATATGCAAATTTCGTTTTAATTATTTATGCGTGGAGAGCCAAGATAAAAAAAATACATTAATTAAAAATTCTAGAAATTCAACAACAAAAAACAAGTTTTTTAAATGAAAGTAAGGAGCGACATTAAAACTTAAAACGAACGAAAATTACTTCGTGTATGAAAGGGGCTGCTTCCTCATCAACATCCCGCTTTTTACGCTAAATTTTTTTACTGTTTTAAAAAGGATAGTTCAGAGAAAGAGCCAAACTTTAGTTCCTGTTTATTTTTAATTGACTTTATTTTATTGGTTAATATAAGAAAACCTTTGTGATTTTTTTTTTGTTTTTCTGCTTAAGAATTTTGGTTTGCTATTTGTATTTTGGACAAAATATTGCAACGAATTTCATTAATAGCCTTATTTTGGATGGATGAGTAGTGCGAACATTATTCAATTAAGTGGATTCAGAATCTGCATAATTTTTGGCCTCCTATAGGGAGGAAGCCATCCTAGCTCCCATGATACTACAGTCTTGAATAAAACGAACAGGATCGACCGGTTCATCATAAAAATCATATTCAGTTATATTTTGTTTTAACTACTTTCATTGTTTAAATAAATGCATTTTGAGTCCTTTTATAAAATGACTTCTGAATGTTGTTTATAGAAATAAAAACAAATATAGAATTCGTGACGCGGAATAAAGAGAAAAATTGTGACGCGAAAATCCTTTTTTTTAGAAACGAAAACATGGCACAAATATACCGGGTACTATATATTAAATTATTAATGAACCGTATATTTTCATATAGCAATATGGAAGCGAAAGTTTTTACCTAGGAACAAGGCCATATTCAGGGGGCTATGGGGTTTAAACCCCTCATGAAATGTTTATCTAACTCGTAAAAGCGTAATAAAAAAGGATATAAACAAAATTAGAAACAAATATATAATAAAAACAAAAAACTCGAATAAAAACGAATATAGGACGCCAAGAATCAGTCCTGACAAATTTGTTTTACATTTTAGGCACTTTGCAATCCAAACTTGGGATTTCGAAAAACATAACTTTACATATGGATCCTCGAAAAATAATTTATTCGAAGTTGGTCATTATACACAGCTTGTATGGGCTGCTACTCACAAAGTTGGCTGTGGCTTTGCTCGCTGTCCTCTTAAGAAGAAAGCCAAGTGGAGGAAGAACATGCCAGCTTTTTACTATAATTATGTCTGTAATTATTGTCCTATGTAAGTTGAAAATCTTTATATTTTATAGTTTCATTTTATGTGCAGGATTAATGCTGCGTGAATTAACATAGACCAGGCTAAGATTCGTGATAATTCCTTTAAACACAACAAACAGGCATTTTCTACGAAACTAATGAGATCAACGGGAAACTGCCTTTTACATTTGCTTATCTTCCCCCTGCTCTTCTGTGTATGTGCCTTAATTTGAAATTGCAAATCTAGTTCATGAGATTGCTAAACTAAACAATGTAAATATATAAAATCCAAAACTTATCCATTAAATAATCATTACGGTTTGTTTACCTGTCATTTAAATACACGCATTTGGTTTGTCACACATTTGTTGGCTCGTTTATTAGCTCGTTCTTCATTATTACTTGAGCTGAAATTTAATTTATTTATAATTTGTGTATATGTGAACTTGTGCTTACTTTTGATATTTATCTGAATTAAAATAGTATTAAACTGTGAGCTCGTAGAAGGGACGGTGATTTTCTGTAAGAAACTTTCCTGAGTTTTTAACCTTATTTTTTCATATGGTTTCTTATACGGTTTCATTTTTGGAATTTCTTTATAAATCTAATTTTTGAGGGATTTCAAACAGCGAACTCTCATCAAACAGTTCGTGGTAACGAATCAAACAGTTCGTGGTAACGAACTGTAGTAAGGAGCGACCCGGCTCAATAGTAACCAAAACTCTAAAAAAAGCAATTTTTGTACCAATAGTTACATCAAAAGAATCGCATTTTAATGGTGATTGTAAATATATTAGTTTTATCAAGTCTAGTCCTACCCATGAAAAAGTTACGAGCCTGAGAAAATTTGCCCTATTTTAGAAAATAGGGGGAAACACCCCCTAAAAGTCATAGAATCTTAACGAAAATAGCACCATCAGATACAGCATATCAGAGAACCCTACTGTACAAGTTTCAAGCTCCTATCTACAAAAATGTGGAATTTTGTATTTTTTGCCAGAAGACAAATCACGGATGCTTGTTTATTTGTTTGTTTATTTGTTTTTGTTCTTTTTCCCAGGGGCGATCGTATTGACCCAGTGGTCCTAGAATTTTGCGAGAGGGCTTATTCGAACGGAAATAAAAAGTTCTAATGCTCTTTTTAAGTGACCAAAAAATTGGAGGGCACCTAGGCCCCCTCCCACGCTCATTTTTCCCCAAAGTAGCCGGATCAAAATTCTGAGAAAGCCATTTTATTAAAAAAACCTAATAACTATGTCTTTGGGGACGACTCACTCCCCCACAGTCCCCGTGGGAGGGGCTGCAAGTTACAAACTCTGACCAGTGTTTGCATAATGATTATTGGGAAATGTACAGGCGTTTTCAAGGGTGTTTTTTGGTTGGGAGGAGGGGTTGGGAAGAAGGGGTTATGTAAGGGAAACTTTCCATGGAGTAATTTGTCATGGGGGAAGAATTCCATGAAGGGGGCGCAGCATTTTCTAGCATTATTTAAAAAAACAATGAAAAAATAAATATGAAAAAGTTTTTCAAAACTGAAAGTAAGGAGTAGCATTAAAACTTAAAACAAATAGAAAATATTACGCATATAAGGGGTTCACCTCCTCCTAATACTTCAGTCTTTACGCTAAAGTATTTTTATTAGTTTAAACTATTTATTCTACGGCCTTTGTGATTCAGGGGAAAAAATCTAAGCTTTAGTGTAAATAGCGAGATATTGACGAGTGAGCGAACCCTCTCATATACGTAATAAAAACATACGAATATAGAAGTTTGTTACGTAAGCTAATTCGTAAGTTAGGTATATCCTTTACTAATGAAAACGTTCTTAAAAAAATAAAAGTTCTAGTTGTCTTTTTAAGTACCGAAAAAATTGGAGGGCAGCTGGGCCTCCTCTCCCCTCCTTTTTTCTCAAAATCATTCGATCAAAACTATGGGAAAGCCATTTAGCCAAATAAATAAATATGCAAATTTTGCTTTAATTATTCATCCTTGGAGAGCCGAAATCAAAACATGGATTAACTAAAAAACTTTCAGAAATCAAATAAAAATAACTGTTATATTATTTATAATTAATATAATTGTTATATTGGTGTCATATATTGTATACTGTATAAGGTGTTAAAATAAAACTATCCTAGACGAGAAAGTAAACTTTTTCGAAACCCTTGTATTTGGTACTCCTGTTTTATTTCTGGAACATTAAGTTATCTATCTGAGAACCACAGAACAAAATTCGTAATCTTCTTTAGTTTTTTAGAAATATTCCAAGAAAAGTCGATCTCAAATGCTAAATTTCGATTGTTTTATATATATAATCTGAATTCTATTTTGATGACTCTAGTATTTTAATCGAAAGACAAATTTAATCGAAATGAAAAGTGCGCAAGTTGATATAAACTTTTTATATGCGAAATTGTTCCGTTTATTAATCAGTGAATTCCAAAATTGTCATGACGCATCAATTTTTTTCTGTCCTAGTGGCAGCTTTTTCTAGACAAGGTAGAATTTTTCCAACCGCTGAATCTGATGGTGTGATTTTCATTAAGATTCTATGACTTTTAAGGAGTGTTTCTCCCTTTTTTCGAAAATAAAGAAAATTTTCTAAGGCTCATAACTTTGAGCTGGGTCGCTCCTTACATACAGTACGTTACCACGAACTGTTTGAAAGAAAATTCAGTTGCACATGAAGTATCATTCTGTATTATATATATACAGATTTTAGAAAGCCAAAGTCACACAAAGTAAGTTTGTCGAAGAAAAGTAAGAGCTCCATTAGACTAAAAATGAGCAGAGATAAAGTCAAATAATCTTCCAAGCGTAAAATACCACAAATCACCATCAATAAATAAATGATACCAAAACAAGCTAAAATTCAGATGAGTAGGGCTGACAACACCCATATCTTGTCAGCATAATTTACCAGATACCAGAGCATAATTTACACTCTGATGAAGAAAAAGACCGTGGATTGCCTGCTTAATATACATGCACTGATTCTTATTCTTTAAGGTTCTAATAATTTTTATTTACTAAGTAAAAAGAATATGAAGATACTTAAATGTATTTTGTTTTCAATAACGTTTAAATTCGTTTCCAGAATGATGGAATAGCCTGCAAGTTCTGAAAGTCAGTAGAGGGCTTATTAAACAATTTAAGGGGGCTTGGATGGGAACTGGAGATGGTTTAAATATCTCAGGCTCATGGCATATAACCAGGGGAAAAAGATGGTAGGCTACCCTTTTGCACTTCCAACCCTTTCTACTCCAGGAATGACACCGAAAGTTCCATTTTGGATGCCATATGATACTTTTTGATAATGCTATCAATTAGATTTATTAGATACAAGAATTAGCTTTCGAATGAGCCCTTAAACAACTCTGTTTGGTGTGGCAGTGCCCTGCTAGTGGCGAAGAAAAAAAAAAAGAAAGAAAAAGTAGACACATCAGTGCTTCCTCTGCAAAAAGTGGTTTTACTTGTTGTTCAAGGTAGTGTATTAGACCTTTGAGATTCTAAATGTGGACTTTTTATTTCCATCCGTCACATGTTTTAAGGATTTCAGGCTTATTTTCTAAATGCTAATAAATTTGTTTTCATAATAGCATTTTACTAACAAGATTAATCAAAATCATAGTTACCATTCGTAATTCAGCTCAAAATGACAATTTTTTACACTAGACAGTTTTTTTTTTTTAACTGTCGTGTTCAGAATTTTAGTTAGGTTACAATGGACCGCGGTTTGCTCTTTGCTAGGCTGTAGTAACCGTTGCAATCATGATATATGAATGCCACTAATACAGGGGCAATGAGACAAAAAGTTTGAATTTCTTGAAATTTGCCTCATAAATGTAATGGGCTTATTTATTTTAAACGGTAAAATTCTCAGTTTAAAGGACTGAAGGGCAATCAGTATATCAAACGTTCAGGCCAAGATTTACCAATAGGTCTACTAGGCCCAGGCTTGGGAATGCACAATGCCAGGGATGCAATAAAATGTGACTGAAGTGATTTTTCCTAAACAAAAACTTGATTGATGTGAGTTATCGCTAAAGTACCAGGCGCACTCCGCCGAGGCGCTGCCTATTCACAGAAAAGTAATTTTAAACCAATACAGGAATTCCTTGGCTACTTATAAACTGCTAGATGTCTCCCAAGAATGGTAACTAAGAGTTCAGTATCACCTCTCTCTTTCATTACTTTTGGCTCATCATTACGTTCTGTTCAGTGCATCCACTATCCCAACTTTTTGGGAATTTTCCCAAAAAATCCTGAAAAACGGAGTGGCAAAAACGCTTGAGCCTAGAAGTGTCAAAGCTCTAAATCCGACCGTGCAAACACTTATAATTATCAATTAGATGTATTTCTCTTCAGCTAACATGCTTTCAGGAGAATACTAGTCAAACTGTAGTATAAGGTGTAAAAGATTAAGAAAGTCCCCTTTAGTATAGGAGTTTCTTTTTTCGTTTTGAGCTTAAGTCTCCAAGTCCCAATTATCTTATTCCCAATTATGACCCCCCACTTCTGAGCTTAAGTCCCAATTATCAACTAGATGTATTTCTCTTAATCTAACATGCTTTCAGGAAAGCACTAGTCAATCTGTAGCATAAAATGTGAAAGATTAAGACAGTTCCTTTTAGTGTAGGAATTTCTTTTTTCGTTTGAGCTTAAGTCTCGCTTCTGACTTTTGAAAAACAACTTGCTATCAAAGAGCTCGTGGTAACGAACTGTATTAAGGAGCGACTCGGCTCAATAGTAACCAAAACTCTAAAAAACAGAATATTTATAATAATAGTTACATCAAAAGGATTGCATTTTAATGCTGATTTTAAATATATAAGTTTCATTACGTTTAGACTTACCCATCAAAAGTTACAAGCCTAAGAAAATTGCCTTATTTTATAAAATAGGGGGAAACACCTCTTTAAAGTCACAGAATCTTAACGAAAATCATACCATCAAATACAGCGTATCAGGTAACCCTACAGTAGAAGTTTCAAACTCCTATCTACAAAAATGTGGAATTTTGCTTTTTTTTTGCCACAAGACAGATCAGGGATGCGTGTTTGTTTGTTTGTTTCCCAGGGGTGATGGTATCGACCCAGTGGTCCTAGAATGTCGTGAGAGGGCTCATTCTAACAGAAATTGAAAGTTCTAGTGCCCTTTTTAAGTGACCCAAAAAATTGGAGGGCACCTGGTCCCCCTCCCACGCTCATTTATTCTCAAACTCACCGGATCTAAATTCTGAGATAGCCATTTTATTCACCATAGTCGAAAAACCTAATAACTATGTCTTTGGGGACGACTTACTCCCCCACAGTCCCCGTGGGAGCGGCTGCAAGTTACAAACCTTGACCAGTGTTTACATATAGTAATGGTTATTGGGAAGTGCACAGACGCTTTCAGAAGGATTTTTTTCCTGGGGGAGGGGTTGAGGGGAGGGGGTTATGTGGCGGGAGCTTTCCATGGAGGAATTTGTCATGGGGAAAGAAAATTTCCATGAAGGGGAGAAGGATTTTTTAGCATTTCTTTAGAGAACAATGAAAAACTAAATATGAAAATTTTTTTTCAACTGAAAGTAAGGAACAGCATTAAAACTTAAAACAAACAGCTCTTACGCATATGAGGGTTTCACCTCCTCCAAATACCTCACTCTTTACGCTGAAGTGATTTTATTAATTTCAACTATTTATTCTACGGCCTTTGTAATCCAGGGGTCATTCTTAAGGAATTGGAACAAAATTTAAGCTTTATTGTAAAGAGCGAGGTATTCACGAGGGGAGAACCCCTCATATACGTGATAAAAACATACGAATATAGAAGTTCGTTACGTAAGTTAATTCGTAAGTTACGTATATTTTTACTAATAAAAACGTTCGTAAAAAATTGAAAATTTTAGTTGCCTTTTAAATAGCCCAAAAATTGAAGGGTAACTAAGCCTACTCCCTCGCTCCTTTTTTCTCGAAATCGTCCGATTAAAACTATGAGATAGCACTTCAGCCATAAAAATAAATTAATATGCAAATTTCGTTTAATTATTCATGTGCGGAGAGCCAAAATCAAAACATACATTAGTTCAAAAACCTTCAGAAATTAAATTAAAAAAAAACAAGTTTTTTTAACTGAAAGTAAGGAGCGATATTAAAACTCAAAACGAGTAGAAATTACTCCGCATGTGAAAGGGCCTGTTCCCTCCTCAACGCCCCGCTCTTTACACTAAAGTATTTTTACTGTTTTAAAAAGTAGAGTTGAGAGAAAGAGTCAAACTTTATCGTAAAGAGCGAGGTGTTGAGGAGGGAACAGCCCCTTTCATATACAGAGTAATTTCTGTTCGTTTTAAGTTTTAATATCGCTCCTTACTTTCAGTAAAAAAAAACTTGTTTTTTTATTTAATTATATTAAAAATTCATAATAGTACACCCTGTGTCTAGTAGCTAGTAATCTACGTCAGTGTTAAGATGGTAACAAAAACCACATTGTTTTTACACAATTAAAACAAGTTGGAGACTTTACGACTTAAACATGACGCGAAAGATAAACATTGTCTAGGTTACTTGTATGTAAATATGTTAATGACATATAATAGAATCCCTTTTTCCAAATTGTAATGAAGAAAATTTGGCAGCGGTAAAAGTGCAATTCACTTTCATTATTTCAATTTAATTCACCAGGGCATTGAAGTTACAGCCATGTAAAAGCGAATGTCTACGAAACTTCTTTGTTACAATATTAATCAAAATGCTGCTTACGAGGCACTAATAATAACTACACAAACTGTTTCTCTGGAGTCAATACCCATTGAAAACAAAATACATTTTAAACATTTTCACTTTTCTTACTTTCATAAGTAAACAAGAGCTAAGAGCTCATACGGCACTTGTGACGAGGCAAGAAGAGCTAAGAGCTCATATGGTATGAGCTCTAAAAAAAATTCTAAGAACCTATAGATTGATTTAAAAGGAAAATCAGAGGCTTAATGCCGGTCAGGATTTAAAATAAGAGCTCTGAGTCACGATGTGCTTCTAAATATCAAAATTTATTAAGATCCAATAACCCACTCGTAAGCTATAAATACATCATTTTTTTCTAATTTTTCCTCTCCCTTTAGCCCTCCAGATGGTCGAATCTGGGAAAACGACTTTATCAAGTCAATTTGTGCAGCTCCCTGACACGCCTACCAATTTTCATCGTCCTAGCACGTCCAGAAGCACCAAACTCGCCAAATCACTGAACCCCTTCCCCCAAATCCCCCAAAGAGAGCGAATCCAGTACGGTTACGTCAATCACGTATCAAGGACATTTGCTTATTCTATCCAGCAAGCTTCATCCCGATTCCTCCACTCCAAGTGTTTTCCAAGTGTTTCCCCCTCCAACTCCCCCCAATGTCAAAAGATCTGGTCGGGATTTGAAATAAGAGCTCTGAGACATGAGTTCCTTCTAAATATCAAATTTCATTAAGATCGATCTCCTATTCGTAAGATAAAAATATCCCAGTTTTCACGTTTTCCATTTTCCCCCTCCGGTTTCCTCCTCCAACTCGCCCCAATGTCACAGGATCTGGTCGGACTTTAAAATTAGAGTTTTAAAGCACAATATCCTTCTAAATATCAAATTTCATTAAGATCTGGTCACCTTTTCGTAAGTTACAAATACCTTATTTTTCCAAATTACCACCCCCCAAAACTCCACCAAAGAGATCAGATCCGGTCCGGTTATGGCAGCCACGTATCTTAGACAGGTTTTTATTCTTCCCATCCAGTTTCATCCTGATCTCTCCGCTTTAAGTATTTTCTAAAATTTCCGCCCCCCCCAACTGCCCCTCCCCCAAATGACGCTGGATCTGGCTGAGATTTAAAATAAGATATCTGAGTTAGGAGGTCCTTCTAAATATGAAGTTTCATGAAGATCCAATCACTCCTTCGTAAGTTAAAAATACGTCACTTTTTCTAATTTTTCGGAATTACTCCCCCCCCCCAATAGAGCAGATCCGTTCCAATTACGTAAATCACGTATCTAAGACTTCTGCTTATTTTTCCCACCAAGTTTCATCCCGATCACTCCAATCTAAGCGTTCTCCATGATTTTAGGTCCCCCCTAAACTTCCCCCCAATGTCACCAGATCCGGTCGAAATTTAAAATAATAGCTTTAAGAGACGATATCCTTCTAAATATCAAATTTCATTGAGATCCGATCACCCGTTCGTAAGTTAAAAATACCTCATTTTTTTCTAATTTTTCATAATTGACCCCGCCCCCCAACTACCCCAAAGAGAGCGGATCCGTTCCGGTTATGTCAATCATGTATTTAGCACTTGTGCTTATTTTTCCCACCAAGTTTCATCCTCATCCCTCCACTCTAAGTGTTTTCCAAGATTTTAGGTTTTCCCCTCCCAACTTCGCCCAATGTCACCAGATCCGGTCGGGATTTAAAATAACAGCTCTAAGACACAATATCCTTCCAAACATAAAATTTCATTAAGATCTGATTAACCGTTCGTAAGTTAAAAATACTTCATTTTTTCTATTTTTCCGAATTAACGGGCCCCCCACTCCCTCCCCCCCAGATGGTCAAATCGGGAAAATGACTATTTCTAATTTAATCTGGCCCGGTCCCTGATACGCCTGCCAAATTTCATTGTCCTAGATTACCTGGAAGTACCTAAAGTAGCAAAACCGGGACCGACAGACCGACGTTGCTATTTGTATGTCAGAGAAATTTTTTCAACAATTTTGATTCCTGACAGAAACAGTATTTTTTAATTTAATTTTATAGTTTCTAAAGTTAGCCTAAAAAAAACAACTTAACATCATTCCCAAAGGATTTTATCTATGCTCTTTGTCAACCTCGAGACACTTACAATCTTTTATTTATTTAAATTGTAAGAGCAGAAGTAATAATAGAAACATCCCCAAAAGTTTCGACTTGATACCCCCAGTTTTGCTCGATACATTGCTGAGTTGTCTTATTGGCAACCATAAAAAAAATGCCTTTTCATTAATTTTAAAGCAACATTTAGTTTTAGAGCATAATAGGAGAATTGCATAATTGTGTTGACACGTCTAATATCCCTAACGACATAGTTTCTGGACCATTCTACTATGTTGAATAAAATGGCTCTCTCAAAATTTTGACTGGATGCGTCTGGAAAAGATAGGGCTTTAAAGAAGGGCTGCTTACCCTCCAATTTCTTGTTACTCTTGAAAAGGGTACCAGAACGTTTGCTTTTGTTTTGAATTAGCTCATTTAAAAGTTTCAACGATATTTCGAAATTTTATAGTGTGGCACTGCTTATGATATTGTTTATAAGTCCTTTTGAAAACCTGCATGAATACAGTTTTTGTGTTTAATTGATATTCCTAAACGTTCCCTAAGTGTTTCATCTTAATACCATAGCGTCATTAGTTACAGTAACTCTGGTGTTTTTATGGCACTCGGTATTAACCAAGTGACGTATAGCAATCGCAAATTCTGTCGGTCTGTCGGTCCCGATTTTGCTACTTTAGGCACTTCCAGGTAAGCTAAGACGATGAAATTTGGCAGGCGTATCAGAGACCAGACCAGATTAAATTAGAAATAGTCGTTTTCCCGATTTGACCATCTGGGGGGAGTGGGGGGCCTGTTAATTCGGAAAATAGAAAAATAGAAGTATTTTTAACTTACGAATGGTTGATCAGATTTTAATGAAATTTGATGTTTGGAAGGATATCGTGTCTCAGAGCTGTTATTTTAAATACCAACCGGATCTGATGACATTGGGGGGATTTGGGAGGGGGAAACATAAAATCTTGGAAAATACTTAGAGTGGAGGGATCGGGATGAAACTTGGTGGGAAAAATAAACTTAAGCCCTAGATACATGATTAACATAACCAGAACGGATCCGCTCTCTTTGGGGTAGATGGGGTGGGGGGTTAATTCTGAAAAATTAGAAAAAAATGAGGTATTTTTAACTTACGAAAGGGTGATCGAATCTCGATGAAATTTGATATTTAGATAGATATCGTGTCTAAGGGCTCTTATTTTAAATACCGACTAGATCTGGTGACATTGGGGGGGAGGTTGGGAGGGGGAAACCTAAAATCTTGGAAAACACTTAGAGTGGAGTGGTCGGGATGAAACTTGATGGGAAAAATAAGCACAAATCCTAGATACATGATTGACATAACTGGAACGGACCCGCTCTCTTTGGGGTAGTTGGAGGGGGGTAATTCTGAAAAATTAGAAAAAATGAGGTACTTTTAACTTACAAACGGGTGATCGGATCTCAATGAAATTTGATATTTAGAAGGATATCGTGTCTCAAAGCTCTTATTTTAAATCCCGACCGGATCTGGTGACATTGGTGGAGTTTGGGGGTGGGGAACCTAAAATTATGGAAAACACTTAGATTGAAGGGATTGGGATGAAACATGGTGGGAAAAATAAGCAGAAGTCTTAGATACGTGATTTACATAATTGAACATAATTGAATATAATTGAACATAATTTTACATAATTGGAACGGATCCTCTCTATTGGGGGAAGTTTCATCTTCATGAAACTTCATATTTAGAAGGATCTCGTAACTCAGATCTCTTATTTTAAATCTCAACCGGATCCAGTGTCATAGGGGGGGGGGGCAGTTGGGGGGACCAGAAATCTTAGAAAATACGTAAAGCGGAGAGATCAGGATGAAACTGGATGGGAAGGATAAAAACCTGTCTAAGATACGTGACTGACATAACCGGACCGGGTCTGCTCTCTTTGGTGGAGTTGGGGGGGGGGGGTAGTTTTGAAAATTGTGGTATTTGTAACTTACGAAAGTGTGACCAGATCTTAATGAAATTTGATATTTAGAAGGATCTTTTGCTTTAAAGCTCTAATGTTAAATTCCGACCAGATCCTGTGACATTTGGGGGAGTTGGAGGGGGGAAACCGGAATACTTGGAAAACGTGAAAATTGGGGTATTTTTATCTTACGAATAGGTGATTGGATCTTAGTGAAATTTGATATTTAGAAGGAATTCATGTCTCAGAGCTCTTATTTCAAATCCCGACCAGATCTTTTGACATTGGGTGGAGTTGGAGGGGGAAATCTTGGAAAACACTTGGAGTGGAGGAATCGGGATGAAGCTTGGTGGATAGAATAAGCAAATCTCCTTGATACGTGACTAACGTAACCGTGCTTGGTTTGCTCTCTTTGGGGGAGTTTGGGGGAGGGGTTCAGTGATTTGGCGAGTTTGGTGCTTCTAGACGTGCTAGGACGATGAAAATTGGTAGGTGTGTCAGGGAGCTGGACAAATTGACTTGATAAAGTCGTTTTCCCAGATTCGACCATCTGGAGGGCTAAAGGGAGAGGAAGAATTAGAAAAAATTAGGTATTTATAACTTACGAGTGGGTGATCGGATATTAATGAATTTTTATATTTAGAAGGACATCGTGGCTCAGAGCTCTTTTTTAAATTCTGACCGGTATTAAGCCTCTGATTTTCCTTTTAAATCAATCTATTGATTCTTAGAATTTTGTTAAGAGTTCTTGGCTTTTAGCTCTTCTTGCCCCGTCACAAGTGCCATATGAGCTCTTGGCTCTTGTTATTGAAAGTATACATGTAGTGCCTTTTTGCTAGTTCAAAAACCCCACAACTTACCCTTAAAGATACAAATTAACAATATTAGTTGTTCTTCTAATAAACTTTGTCATCTTTTTGAAAGTTCGCATGCTCATGGTTTGTTTTGATTTAGTTCAACATTTGCCTAAATATTCCTTAAAAGCTTCACCTTAATACCCTTAGCTTGTGCAGCAGCAATAGTTGTAGCAGCATTAGTAGCAGTATGTGCATAACACCTATGGTTTTTTTTAACATCACCTTCAACAAACGCTGAAAGTTTCAGCTTAATACATACCATCAACCGTTCCTAATGCATTTCTGATGTGTCCGCTTGACCAGTGCTGTCACTTACTTGAAGTACTTTTCAAACAGTTCGTGGTAACGAACTGTAGTAAGGAGCGACCCGGCTCAATAGTAGCCAAAACTCTAAAAAATTGATATCAATAGCTATATCAAAAGAATCGCATTTTAATGCTGATTTTAAATATATAAGTTTCATCAAGTTTAGTCTTACCCATCAAAAGTTACGAGCCCGAGAAAATCTGCCTTATTTAAGAAAATAGGGGAAAACACACCTCGAAAATGACACCATCAGATTCAGCGTATCAGAGAACTACTGTAGAAGTTTCAAGCTCCTATCTACAAAAATGTGGAATTTTGTATTTTTTGCCAGAACACAAATCATGGGTGCGTGTTTATTTTTATTTATTTTTTTTCCCAGGGGACATCGTATCGACCAAGTGGTCCTAGAATATCGCAAGAGGGCTCATTCTAACGGAAATGAAAAGTTCTAGTGCCCTTTTTAAGTGACCAAAAAAATTGGAGGGCATCTAGGCCCCCTCCCACGCTCATTTTTTCCCAAAGTTAACGAATCAAAATTTTGAGATAGCCATTTTGTTCAGCATAGTCGAAAACCATAATAACTATTTCTTTGGGGATGACTTACTCCCCCACAATCCCTGGGGGAGGGGCTGCAAGTTACAAACTTTGACCAGTATAGTAATGGTTATTGGGAAGTGTACAGACGTTTTCAGGGGGATTTTATTTTGTTTGGGGGTGGGGCTGAGGAGAGGGGGCTATGTTGGAGGATATTTCCTTGGAGGAATCTGTCATGGGGGAAGAAAAATTCAATGAACAGGGCGCAGGATTTTCTAGTATTACTATAAGAAAACAATGAAAAATAAACATGAAAACTTTTTTCAAATGAAAGGAAGGAGTAGCATTGAAACTTAAAACGAACAGATATTATTACGAGTATGAGGGGCTCCTTACCCTCGCTCTTTACGCTAAAGTTTGACTCATTGCCACAATTATACTTTTTAAAACAATTAAAAGCTTTAGCGTAAAGAGCGAGGGATTGCGGAGCGAGGGAAAACTTAAAACGAACAGAAATTACTCCGTATATGAAATGGGTTGTCCCCTCCGCAATCCCTCGCTCTTTACGCTAAAGTTTGACTCTTTGCCACAATTCTACTTTTTAAAACAATTAAAAGCTTTAGCGTAAAGAGCGAGGGATTGCGGAGGGGACAACCCATTTCATATACGGAGTAATTTCTGTTCGTTTTAAGTTTTAATGTCGCTCCTTACTTTCAGCTAAAAAAATTATTTTTTTTTATTTAATACTTGAAGTACTACTTAATAAAATTTTCTATTACTTGTACTTGTACTTAAGTAAAAACTCTAGGGTGTACTTATTACTTGATACTTAAGTAAGATTACGAAATACTCATTACTTAAGATACTTTTAATGTACTTCTTTTTCAAATACTTTACCTTTGACACGAAAATTTTGTCTGTGTGCACACACAGACAAAATTGTTGTCTGTACAATGTACAAGAAAACATCACCTTTAGATTTAGAGCAAACTCAGATATAGCTTTTGTGTGTGTGTGCTTTGGTAATGTACAAGAAAACATCACCCTTTAGATTTAGAGTAAACTCAGATATAGTTCCATGCCCTGTTTTTGGATATGAAATAAGGTGTTTGTTTTTGAAGAAAAAATTATAGTATGATTAACACTTGGTTTAATTTTTGTTTTAAAGTTATATAACAAAGAAAATTGAAATTATCTCACAGTTCACTGGTCGACAGTGAGCTAAAATCCCTGGTTTTGTGCTAAATGTTGCATACTGTAGTCTATTTTTGCTTATATTTCTGACATTAGTGTTTAAGGTTTGTCATCTCGTCAACTGAACCAGATTTCTACCATTTCATCATCTTCAGGACCATATTATTGGTAAAACTACTGAAGCTTTTATGTTTGCCCATCTAAATGTTGTCTGCAATAAACAAATCAAGGGAATTCTAGCTGGATCCAATGCAGTGATATTTTGTCAAATTTTTTCCAGCAAATTCAGGTATTCAGACAAATCTGACTTCAGATTTGTCACTCCATTCATAAGTTATAAGCCCTACTAAATTAAAGGAAAACTCAACTTTCTTAAGACTTGAAACCCTCTCCCCCTCGCCCTATTTGAGATAGGGTTTACGATACCAGAACTTGAAGTGAGCCCTGATCATAGGCATCTTTGGTCTAGTTTTCATTCGGATCCGTTACTCCATTTGCAAGTTATACTAAACTAAACAGAAAACTTAAATTTTTCAGGAATTAAAACCCACTCCCCCTTGTTAATTTTGAGCTAGGATCTTTATCTCAAAACTTGATATGTGTCATGGTCTTAGGCCTCTTTGGTTCAATTTTCATTCAGATCCATCACTCCAGTCGCAAGTTACTCTGAATTAAACGAAAAACTGTTTTTAGCACGTAAAGCCCTCTCCCCCCTGTTTTATTTGAGCTAGGGTCTTAATCTTTCAACTTGATGTGTCTCATGATCCTTGGCACCAAATCTGGCCATCAAAATTTTCACCCAAATCCAACCAGCGGTTCTCCCCCTTTACGTGATTACACAGACGGACGGACTTAGGTAGCCATGTTGGCTCACTGGATCCAAAAAAAAGAAAACAATAGCATATCATCATCCAGGCATCATCACCTATTTGGATGGTGGAAAATATCCATCAAGATAGGTTTTTGAGATCTGCCTGTCTGTCCCGCCCGTCTGTGCAATCGAGTATAGCGGGAGAACCGCCAATTAGATTTGTATTAAAATTGAACTATTTGGATTAAAATTGAGCTTAATTAGGGCGATGGGGCTTTAGGTGTTAAAAAAAATTCGAGTTTTTCATTTAATTCACTGTAACTTGCAAATGGAGAGATGAATTTCGATGAAAATTGAATAAGATGCCTAAGAGTATATATGCCTTGAGTTCTGGGATGGAGACCCAAGCTTAATTATGGCGAGGGGAGAGGGCTTTAAGTGCTAAAAAAAGTTGAGTTTTTCATTTAATTCAGTGTAACTTGCGAGAGATCGATGGATCTCAGTGAAGATTGAACCAAAGGTGGCTAAGACCGTGTCAGGCATCAAGTTTTGAGATGAAAACCCTAGCTCACATAGAACGAGGGGGAGTGGGTTTAAGTCCTGAAAAAGTCAAGCTTTTGGTTTAATTTAGTATAACGTGCGAATGGAGCAACGGATCCAAATGAAAGCTAGACCAAAGATGACTAGAATCAGGGCCCATATCGAGCTCTGATATCACAAGTCCTATATAAAATAGGGCGAGGGGTAGGTGGTTTCAAGTTTTAAGAAAGTCGAGTTTTCCTTCAGTTTAGTAGGGTCTATAGCTACTTCCACCCATGGCTTGCCCAAAGCCTAAAAATAGCCCTTTTCCAAAATAAGTCATACTGAAGCCAACTTTCAACCAAATATTCCATCCCCAGAGAAAAATTACTTTGTATGGCACACGCGAGTGGGAGGACGGTTAATTTGGAAAAATTAGATCGGGTCTTAATTAAATTTGATGTTTAGAAGGATATCATGTCTCAGAGCTCTTATTGTGTTGCGGAGCAACACTACTGCTTTCGTAGTTTTTTTTTTTTTTTTTTTCACCGTGATCAGCGACCTGTAGCTCCGAAGTGGTAAGAGTTAAAAATTTGAGATTTTTCAGAGGGAAGGGAAACGTGAAACAGAGTAAAAAAGCTCCAGAGATGTTCCTAAAATTTCTAACAGTTTTCCATAAAAAAAAATAAAACGGTTTTTTTCTTAGAAACTGTGCGTTCGATGTTTGGCGTCAAGTTAAGACGACCCTAGCTTCGGAAATAAACTTGTTAGAAATACAGTTACGCTGAACTCATGTAGAACTTCCATTTGTCTCTTCGAGAACCGGAGCACAAAATTCCGTAGCTCTTACAGATTTCCCGGAAATAATTCCGGAAAAGTCCATCTCGTTCCGATTTTTTTTGGAATTTTCTTAAATTTTCGATTTTGATGTTTCTTATATTTTTATCGAGTAGTGCTATGAAAAGTATGCAAGAAGAAGTGAAGTGTTCTATATACCAAGTTGCTTCGTTCTCTAAGAAATAATTTCCGAAGTTTCGACGTTCTAGAGGTAACTTCTGTTCTGGACCAGCTAGAGTTTTTTTTCCAACGCGGTTCGACAGGTCTCGATCTCCTAACAACTGGAGCTTACAATAGTTTCTCCGAAATAAAATTCCTTCTTTGGGTTTTTCTTTTTGGAAGTTTTGTCATGCCCTCGGGGCAATTTAAATTTTTTGGTGAATTTGGTTTGTTTTATATTTTCCTAGTTTATACCATCAAAAGTTAAGCAGAAAACTATAAGACGTTATTTCCGTATCTCTTTCAGATTTCCCGGAAATAATTCCCGAAATGTGCGTCTCGAAACATAATACTTCGAATTGGCGTCAAGTTAAGACGGCCCTAGTTTCGGAAGTAAACGTTTTAGAGATAAAATAATTATGAACTCGTATAAAAATTTTATTGATGTTTTCGAGAACTGAAGCATGAAATTCCGTAGCTCTTACAGATTTCCCGGAAATAAACCGGAAAAGTCAATCTCGTTCCGATTTTTTGAAATTTTCTTAAATTTTCGATTTTGATGTCTATTTTATTTTTATCGAGTAGTGCTATGAAAGTTATGCAAGAAGAAGGGAAGTGTTCTTTATACCAAGTTGCTTCGTTCTCTTAGAAATAATTTCCGAAGTTTCGACGTTCTAGAGGTAACTTCGGTTCTGGGCCAGCTAGAATTTTTTTTTCCATCGCGGTTCGACAGATCTCGATCCCATAAGACTGGAACTTGCAATAGTTTTCCGGATATAAAATTCCTTCTGTAGGTTTTCTATTTAGAAGTGTTGTCATGTCCTCGGAGCAATTTAAAAATTTGAAATTTTTCTGAGAGACGGGAAACGTGAAATGGATTAAAAAGTTCCTCAGAAAGTGTGTAAAAATTCCTAATAGTTTTCCAGATAAAAAATAAAAACCGTTTTTTTATCGCGTAAAATAAAACCATATCAAAGATGCTTCAAGATAACAATCGAAGCCGCATTAGAAAAATGTCCTCTGAAGGACATAATGGAGACTGTTGCTCCGCAACTGTGTCCCATAGGGCACAGTTGCACGTGTTGCTCCGCAACTCTGCCCTAAGGAACAGGGCACAGTTGCTGCAACACTTCCCGTTGCACAGGCAACGGAGGTCTAGTTTTAAATTCTGACCGGACCAGGTGACACTGGAAGGGGAAACCTAAAATCTTGGAAAATGTCTTAGATATGTGATTGACGAAACTGGACTGGATCTACTATCTTTGGGGAAGTTATGGGAATCCAGTGCTTTGGCGAGTCCGGTACTTCTGGACGTGATAGGACAATGGAAATTGAATGGCGTATCAGGGACCTGCACAAATTGACTTGATTAGGTTGATTTCCCCGATTCAACCATCCGGGGGTAAGGGAGAAGGGAGGAGGAAAAATTAGAAAAATTAGGTATTTTTAACTTGCGAGTGGGTGATCGGATCTTAATGAATTTTGATATTTAAAAGGACCCTTTGTCTCAGAGCTCTTATTTTAAATGCCGACCGTCATTAAGCCCCCGATTTTTCTTTTAAATTAATCTATTGATTCTTATAATTTTGCTAGAGCTCATGCCATATGAGGTCTTGGCTCTTCCAACTTCGTCACAAGTGCCATATGAGCTCTTAGCTCTTGTTTTATTCCTTTTTCTCAGAAGATTTTCGACTTAGTCTCATGGTTTTTGCCACTTCATGGTGTGAAAACTGCTGCTAGAAATGGATAGGTTGCAACTTCTGCCGTATTGTCTTCTAGTATATTTAGATGTGTGCTTGCATCGTCCCTGAGTCCCCTTAAAAGTTCTATTTCTTACGGTAATATTGGTTTGTCTTCTATTGCATATGCAGACGACGTTCTTCTTGTTGCCCGGACTCGCTGTGGATTGCTTTCCAATTTTACTATATTAACCAATGAACTATCTAAGATTGAACTGTCAGTTAATGCGTCTAAATGCGAGTTTATTTGTTTTGATAGCCCTTATGTGGTCGCTCCATTCGTTGCTGGGACTGCAATTCTGCCATGTTCTTCTTTAGTTAGTTGGCTTGGTCTGTGTTTCGGTCCAACACTTTCACTACCTTTTTATCCCTAGTGAATCAAGCCGTGAAAAACCTAAGCGTCGCTTACGGAAAAATATCCCCAAACAAAAGCTGTTACAACCGCAACGGTTTGTGCATAATTTATAATGCTTATTGCGCCCCTGTGCTTTTGTTTTTATCAGGCATGTCTCATCTGTTTCGTAAGAAAAATCGCCATACTCTACTTGCGGCTTATTTCAGATATTGTAAATTCCTCCTCCGGCTTCTTAGATGGCACGAAAACAGAAAAATAATTACTCGATTTTGTGTAATAGATATGCCTTCTTGGATTCGGTCTTCCAGTGATGATTTATGTAAAAAGACTATCTACTTTATTCACGTTTACGACCCTCTTGATGCTCCTTTTTATTGAGCTTTGATTTCTCTTATTAAAAAAGTCTACAACTGACTCACTTGGCTCCTTACTTTTACATTTGAGTTTTTTTTTGTTGCTAAGGTTTTTACTTATTCAATCAGAGAATTAACTACTTTATTACCTTTTATCTGTTTTAAAGCCATTCCAAAGTTTATTTTTCTATTTTCAATATTTTTTCCACCATTCCGACATGTTTCAGAATGACCCTGTATTTTTCCAAGCATGCCAGATTTGACTGAACACTACCAGCCAAATAAGGGCAAAAAAAATATTTTATTATTTTTTTTATAATTCCCACATGTTTCAGAATAGCCGTGTATTTTTTCAAACGTGCCAGATTTGACTGAGCACTAATCACCAGAAGTTCAACTCTACGTGCACTGTGTCAATCCTGTCATGTGATCTGTCTAATCCAATCAGGAGTTTTTTGACTGCACTTAATTGTTTTGAAAGTCTTTTGCTTTTAAGCCGTTGTGTTGAAAATTGGTTAAGATTATTTTTTGGACTTCGTTGGGTGGGTACCAGCCAAACAAGGGAAAAAGTTAAAAACGATAAAACGGAAATTCTGGTTCTTGATTAAAATTTCCAAAAGAAGAATGACAGGGGACATTTTATAGGCAAGGGAGGGGGGGGGGGGGTAAGAAGCCTCCAGAATGGCTTTAAAAAAAGGTAGCATAGATTTGATATCAGAAATATATATAAAACTAAGAAATATATAAGAATATATAAAACTAAAAACTAAAAAAGAAAAAAAAAAGAAAAAAAAGGGTAAAAACAGCAAAATAACTAAAAAGAATAAAAACTAAAAACTGAAAAAGAAAAAAACACTAAAAAAAGGAAAAGAAACTGAAAAATAAAGGAGAAAAAAAACTAAAAACAAATAAAAATAAAAAAAATAAAAAAGGTAAAAACTGCAAAAAAAACTAAAAAGAAAAAAGAAAAAAACTAAAAAGCTAAAAAATAGGTAAAAACCAAAAAAAACTAAAAAGAAAAAAAAGGAAAAAAAACAAAAAATATATTTCATCATATACCAATTCAAAAACGAATGTATATACAGACCGGGACACAGGGAATATAAATGACGACCGGGACATTCAAATAAATTTTACAGACTGGGACACCGGGACACAAATGACGACTGGGACGTGTGTGTCGACTGACGTCATGTTTGTGTGTCGACTGACGTCATGTTTGTCGACTATAAATGACGACTGGGACACAGGGACACAACTACAACGGGGATGCCGGGGTCACAGGGGGATATATAAATGACGAGGGGGACACAGGGAATGTTTGATTAGCAATCACCAGCAACATAGCTCAAGGGCAATCATTAGAATAATGAGGTATAGATCTGAATAAGGATTGTTTTTCCCATGGACAGTTATATGTTATATGTTCAAGAGTCGGTAAACCTGACAATCTATTTATATGTACAGACAATGGGACAGCGAAGAATGTTGTAAATTCGCAAGTTTTACGTAGTTAAAAACATATATATCTTCTATATATATAAAAATAAGTTGTCTGTCTGTCTGTGGGTCTGTGGATCTGTGGATCAGGTGACTTCATGTTTCGGCTGACGTCATGAAATTAGTTGCCGTCATTTTTGTTATGACGATGCTTAGTATATTGTAAAACACATTAATTTGGTTAATAATATACCATTTAAAACACCAAAATGAACATGCTGGAGTAGTCACTCGGTGAGAGAGGGTGTCAGAACGGAGAATGAAGGTCCCAGGTTCAAATCCTGGTTAGGCTAAAAAAGGTAAAAAACTAAAAACTAAAAAAAACTGAAAAAACTAAAAAAAAGGCAAAAACTACAAAAAAAACTAAAAACTAATAAAAAAATAAAAAAGCCGAAAAACTAAAGAAACTAAAAAAAGGAAAAAACTTAAAAAACTAAAAACTAAAAAAACTAAAAAAAAGGAAAAATGAAAAATAGAAGAGAAAAAGAATACTAATAAAATTAAAAATCAAAAAAAAAAAAATAAAAAAGATAAAAAGCTAAAAAAAGGTAAAAACCAATAAAAACTAAAAAGAAAAAAAGGTAAAAAACTAAAAAAAAAATTCATCTAAAAAACTAAAAAAAACGTAAAAACTAAAAGAACTATAACAGTAAAAAAAAAAAACTAAAAAAAGGAAAAAACTGAAAAATAAGCAGGATATAAAACAGGGGGATATAAATGACGACCGGGACACCGGGACATAAGGAATATAAATGAATCAGAAAATACAACTCATGTTTCCAAATGACGTCGTTTGGAGCCCAAATTGAAAATCCAGATCAATTTATGTCTACTTTCAAAGTAAAAGGGCAAATTTATCATAGAGCAGGGTCTCTTCTACCATTCTCAGGCGAGAATCCTAAATTTTTACAATTGTACTTCATCAGTGATAGAAATTCTGAATTGAATGCACGTTGCGAAATTTCTCCCAACATTGAAAGGACAATCGTTTCCCAATTACAACATCTTTTCCACGAAAATAATAATTTAGTGCGTCTGTTCAAAACAGCCATCGATTTGATGCCTACTTATACGCATAAAATTGTTATTTCCGCTGACAAAACGCCTCCTGGCCAACATGTGCGTAGATACAATGCTCCAACTATCGACGAAGTGGCCATCGTTATGGTCGGTGATCAGTTTTTACCTCGATATATTATTCTCAGGGTTTCCACCACACGTGCTACAACTAAAAATAGGCCTACCAATAATACTTTTAAGAAATATAAACCCATCAAAGCTTTGCTATGGCACTCGACCTGCCGTAAAAAAAAACAATGGAAAACCTAATAGAGGCCACAATCTTGACAGGGCCTTTTGAGGGTGAGGCTGTTCTTATTCCTCGCATTCCCAAGATTCCAACGGATCTGCCTTTTCAATTTAAAAGATTGCAATTCCCAATTCGATTAGCATTTGCAATCACCATTAACAAAGCTCAAGGTCAATCATTAGAAAAATGTGGTATAGATCTTAATACTGATTGTTTTTCCCATTGACAATTGTACGTTGCATGTTCGAGGGTCGGTAAACCTGATAATCTATTTATATGCAGCGACAATTGGACAGCGAAGAATGTTGTATATTCGCAAGTTTTACGCAGTTAATTTGTATTTTATCTATCTATCTATCTATCTATCTATATAAAAACGAGTTGTATGTATGCATGTTTGTTTGTTTGTAAAAAGAGCGTTTGCATATGATGTCATTATTAGTACATACGGCTTTGTATATGCAGAGACAATGGGAAAGCCAAGAATGTTGTATATTCGCAATTTTTACGTAGTTTAACTCCTGCAGACGAAATGAATGCTTGCCTAAAAAATTCTAATTTATAGGCACACGTAAAAATATTAAAATTAACTACAAATATGCGTGTCCGATTGCAAAACGATGACTCTGGTCAAACAGTAGACTCAATTTCAGGACGTATACAACTACCTGCTGATTTCTGTAATTTAGTGACGTCCAAAAATGAATTGATTGAAAAAGTATTTCCGAATATTCTAAAAAATTATAAAAATAATAAATGGCTAAGTGAAAGAGCGATTCTCGCACCCAAAAATATAGACGTCCACGAAATCAACAATATTGTTTTGAACAAGATTCGAGACCAGGCAGTCCTTTACAAGTCAGTCGACACAGTTTTGGAACCAAATGAAGCGGTTAATTATCCATCTGAATTTTTAAATTCCATAGATCCTTCAGGGTTTCCACCACACGTGCTACAACTAAAAATAGGCGTACCAATAATACTTTTAAGAAATATCAACCCACCAAAGCTTTGCAATGGCACGCGACTTGCCGTAAAAAAAAAACAATGGAAAACCTAATAGAGGCCACAATATTGATAGGGCCTTATGAGGGTGAGGCTGTTCTTATTCCTCGCATTCCCATGATTCCAACGGATCTGCTTTTTCAATTTAAAAGATTGCAATTCCCAATTCGATTAGTATTTGCAGTCACCATTAACAAAGCTCAAGGTCAATCATTAGAAAAATGTGGTATAGATCTTAATCCTGATTGTTTTTCCCATGGACAATTGTACGTTGCATGTTCGAGGGTCGGTAAACCTGACAATGTATTTATATGCAGCGACAATTGGACAGCGAAGAATGTTGTTTATTCGCAAGTTTTACGCAGTTAATTTGTATTGTATCTATCTATATAAAAACGAGTCATGTGGATGCATGTTTGTTTGTTTGTAAAAAGAGCGTTTGTATATGACGTCATTATTAGTGCATACGGCTTTGCATATGCACAGACAATGGGAAAGCCAAGAATGTTGTTTATTCGCAATTTTTGCGTAGTTTGAAACACATATATAAATCTATCTATATTCACAGGTGGGACACAGGGACACAACTACAATGGCGCATAACTAATATGGCGCGTAACGACTTACGCGCGCGGGGGGGCTTGGGGGGGCGCGAAGCGCTTCACCAACTAGGTGTTGGGGGTGCGAAGCGCCACCCCAACAGCTAGTATATATATATATATATATATATATATATATATATATATATATATATATATATATATATATATATATATATATATATATATATATATATATATATATATATATATATATATATATATATATATATATATATATATATATATATATATATATATATATATATATATATATATATATATATATATATTCACAGGTAAGACACAGGGACACAACTACAATGGCGCGTAACTAATATGGCGTTACGACTTATGCGCGCAGGGGGGCTTGGGGGGCGCGAAACGCCCCCACCAACATCTAGTTGGTGTTGTAGTTGGTGTTGTAGTTGTGTCCCGGTCGCTTTCTATTTGAGTGTCCCGGTCGTCATTTATATTCCCAGTATCCCGGTCGTCATTTGTGTCCCAGTGTCCCAGTCTGTAAAATCTCTTTGAGCATCCCGTTCGTCATTTATATTCCCTGTGTCCCGGTTGTCATTTATATTCCCAGTATCCCGGTCGTCATTTGTGTCCCAGTGTCCCAGTCTGTAAAATCTCTTTGAACGTCCCGTTCGTCATTTATATTCCCTGTGTCCCGGTCGTCATTTGTGTCCCGGTGTCCCGGTCTGTAATTTATCTTTGAGTGTCCCGGTCGTCATTTATATCTCCCGGTCGTTATTTGTGTCCCACTGTCCCAGTCTGTAATTTCTCTTGGAGTGTCCCAGTCGTCATTTATATTGCCCTGTGTCCCGGCCTTTAGTTTTCTTTTTCTCCTTTATTTTTCAGTTTTTTTTTCTTTTTTTATTTTTTTTTCTTTTTCAGTTTTTAGTTTTTCTTAGTTTTTTTATTAGTTTTTATTTTTTTTCTTCTTAGTTTTTTCTTATAGTTTTTACCTTTTTTTAGTTTATTTTTAGTTTATTTTTCTTTTTTAGTTTTTTACCTTTTTTTGTTTTTTTTAGTTTTTTAGCTTTTTTAGTTTTTTTAGTATTTTCTTTTTAGTTTATTTTGTAGTTTTTACCTTTTTTAGTTTTTTTCTTCTTTTGTATTAATGCTAAAGCCAAGGTTCAAACCTGGAGCCTCTTGGACCTAGAACCTGAAACATAACGCTTTACCAACTCAGCTACTTCGGCTTGAATACATTCGTTTTGAGCAGCTTCCTCGGGTGTTGCCATTGTAGGTTCTTCAGTCATTTTACAATATTCCCTGTGTCCCGGTAGTCATTTGTGTCCCGGTATGCCTGTTTTCTTGCTGTTCTTGTGATTCCTCGGCACGCTTTCTTTTCTTACTTTCTCTATCAGCCGCAAGTTTTTTGGCATAGACTCTTTGAGCAGCTTCCTCGGCTGTTGCCATTGTAGGTTCTTCAGTCATTCTACAATTAAACATTTTCTGTCAACAAATGTCTTAAATATCTTTTTATGACGTCATCGTCATAATGACGACATGACGACCTGATGACATGACGTCACTCGACACACAGACACAGACAACTTATTTTTATATATATAGATAGATGTCCCGAATATATGTTTACACAGGTTCACAGGGACACAACTATCTATATTCACAGGTGGGACACAGGGACACAACTACAATGGCGCGTAACTAATATGGCGCGAAAAAAGCTAAAAAAAGAAAAAACCTAAAAAGAAAAAAAACTTAAAAAAAGGAAAAAAATAAAAAAGGTAAAAAAATAAAAAGAAAAAAACATCGGGACACAAATGACGACCGGGACACAGTGAATATAAATGACGAACGGGACACAGGGACACAACTACAACGGGGACGCCGGGGGAAACAGGGGGATATATAAATGACGACGGGGACACAGGGAATGTTCGATTAGCAATCACCATCAACAAAGCTCAAGGGCAATCATTAGAACTAGACCTCCGTTGCCTGTGCAACGGGAAGTGTTGCAGCAACTGTGCCCTGTTCCTTAGGACACAGTTGCGGAGCAACACATGCAACTGTGCCCTACGGGACACAGTTGCGGAGCAACAGTCTCCATTATGTCCTTCAAAGGACATTTTTCTAATGCGGCTTCGATTGTTATCTTGAAGCATCTTTGATATGGTTTTATTTCGAGCACGTCGAAACTTCGGAAATTATTTCTAAGAGAACGAAGCAACTTGTTATAAAGAACACTTCACTTCTTCTTGCATAACTTTCATAGCACTACTCGATACAAAATCGAAAATTTAAGAAAATTTCAAAAAATCGGAACGAGATTGACTTTTCCGGAATTATTTCCGGGAAATCTGTAAGAGCTGCGGAATTTCATGCTTCAGTTCTCGAAAACATAAATAAAAGTTCTATATGAGTTCATAATTATTTTATCTTTAAAACATTTACTTCCGAAACTAGGGCCGTCTTAACTTGACGCCAATTCGAAGTATTATGTTTCGAGACGCTCATTTCGGGAATTATTTCCGGGAAATCTGAAAGAGATACGGAAATAACGTCTTATAGTTTTCTGCTTAACTTTTGATGGTCTAAACTAGGAAAATATAAAACAAACCAAATTCACCAAAAAATTTAAATTGCCCCGAGGGCATGACAAAACTTCCAAATAGAAAAACCCAAAGAAGGAATTTTATTTCGGAGAAACTATTGTAAGCTCCAGTTGTTAGGAGATCGAGACCTGTCGAACCGCGTTGGAAAAAAAATTCTAGCTGGTCCAGAACAGAAGTTACCTCTAGAACGTCGAAACTTCGGAAATTATTTCTTAGAGAACGAAGCAACTTGGTATATAGAACACTTCACTTCTTCTTGCATACTTTTCATAGCACTACTCGATAAAAATATAAGAAACATCAAAATCGAAAATTTGAGAAAATTCCAAAAAAAATCGGAACGAGATGGACTTTTCCGGAATTATTTCCGGGAAATCTGTAAGAGCTACGGAATTTTGTGCTCCGGTTCTCGAAGAGACAAATGAAAGTTCTACATGAGTTCAGCATAACTGTATTTCTAACAAGTTTATTTCCGAAGCTAGGGTCGTCTTAACTTGACGCCAAACATCGAACGCACAGTTTCTAAGAAAAAAATGGTTTTATTTTTTTTTATGGAAAACTGGTAGAAATTTTAGGAGCTTCTCAGGAACTTTTTTACTCTGTTTCACGTTTCCCTTCCCTCTGAAAAATCTCAAATTTTTAACTCTTACCACTTCGGAGCTACAGGTCGCTGATCACGGTGAAAAAAAAACAAAAAACAAAAAAAAACTACGAAAGCAGTAGTGTTGCTCCGCAACACAATAATGAGGTATAGATCTGAATACGGATTGTTTTTCCCATGGACAATTATATATTTGCATGTTCAAGAGTCGGTAAACCCGACAATCTATTTATATGCACAGACAATGGGACAGCGAAGAATGTTGTATATTCGCAAGGTTTACGTAGTTAAAAACACACATATATACATATATATATATATATATATATATATATATATATATATATATATATATATATATATATATATATATATATATATATATATATATATATATATATATTCACAGGTGGGACACAGGGACACAACTACAATGGCGCGTAACTAATATGGCGCGTAACGACTATATACACATAGAATAAATATATACACAGAATAAATACTTGAAGTAGTACTTGAAGTAATACTTAAGTACAATTTTGGCAAGTACTTGATATTTGATAATTAAGTAAGAATTTGGAAAGTACTTATTACTTGATATTTAAGTAAAAAAAAGATTACTTAATACTTTATACTTAAGTAAAAACATGGAGTACTTGTTGCAGCACTTCGCTTGACAACCTGTGTGGGTAGTGTGCTTCGTATTAGTTGCATACAGTTTCTATATATCCCAAACTTCTCGCCTTAATATCCTTAATTGCAGTAGCAGCAGTAGTAGTAGTAACAGTAGAATTAATTACAGTAGCCTAAGCTCCAGTGGCAGTAGTAGTAATAGAAATAGTAACAATAGTAACAGTAGCAGCAGTATGAGTAGAATCAGTAGAATTAGGATGCAAATATTTTCTTTTGGTTATGTCAACATCCATCACAACAAGCAGTGTTAGTTTCAACTTTACATTTAAACCTGTTCCTAACATATTGCTTTTACACCCTTATGACAAGCTGTATATAAAGGGTCTGTTCTGATTCAGTTTATCTTCCCCCCCTCAAAATTCCTTGAAAATTTTACCTTTATACCCTTAGGTGAAATTGTAATAGTAGTCAGAGTAGTAGTGTTGATATTACTTAGTAATAGTATTGAATAGTGGTAGTACTACCAGCGGCAGTAGTACTAACCTATTGCCTTTCGGTCAGTAGACATTCCTCTCACAAAGTCCGGGAAGTTACAACTTAATCAGCAATGTTATAGTCATTGCTATGACATTGCTGATATGTCTTTTTGATAACCTATATGGTCATATATTTCTTTAATCTCAATGCTTTTAGCCATACAATTAGTTGAAATATAAGTAATAGTAGTAGTAGTAGTAGTAAATGTTGCAATAATAGCAGTATTAGCAGTAGTGTGCATATATTGCCTTTTAGTGAAATGATCTTCCCCTTTTAGTATTCTCTGAAAGTTCCAACTTAATACCCACATCAATTCTTGAGATACGCTATTTTGACAATGTGCATGCACATAGCGTCTTTAACAGAAAAAAAAATACAAAACAACCAAATAGCTCCTGAACTAACTTGTCCTACCTTAGTTTCGGCCCTCGTGTATTTGTGTTAAACTAAATGATCCTATACATCCACCTTGTATATTTAGACTGAACATTTGTTAAATTTTTACAATGTTATCAAATCTTCTCTTTCTTTACAAATGTAACCTAAATAAAATTCAAGGAACATACGCAAAATCCGTCGGAATTCCACTGTCAAAGATAAGGGACCCTCGATTCCCAACAACAAGGAAATCAAAATCAATCGAAAATTTCACTAAGTAAAATTTCACTAAAATTTCACTAAGTAAAAAGTTTCACTAAGTAAAAAAATTTCACTAAAATTTCACCAAGTAAAAAGTTTTACTAAGTAAAAAATTTCACTAAGTAAACTTAATAGTTCTTTTTGCATTTACTTAAAATTCATTATAATGAAAACAAAATTTTTTAAATGCCAAGTTAATTTCTTTACAGAGAAACCTCTCAAAATGAATTTGTGGCTTTAAATTTTTCATCTATTTTTAAAATCAATCTTATTGCTACAAATCCTCTCATATCTAAGTATTTCTGAGTAAAATGCTGAGTATGTGATCTTTGAGCGTATATTTCTTTCAGGGAACGGGAAATTAATTACTTCAAAATCAAAATTATCCATTTTATTATACATTTTAAAAACTAATTTATTATTATCAGAAATATTAAGATTCAAATCTAAAAAAATGATCTTCTTTACCGTGCCATGACTAGGCTTGAGAGTCAGCTCTGATAGATAAATTAAATAAAAAACAAGTTTTTTTTTAAATGAAAGTAAGGAGCGACATTAAAACTTAAAACGAACAGAAATTACTCCGTATATGAAAGGAGCTTTTCTTCCTTAACGCCTCCCTCTGTACGCCAAAGTTTGACTCTTTCTCTTAGCTCTACTTTTTAAAAAGGAAAAAACTTTAGCGTAAAGAGCGGAGCGTTGAGGAAGAAAAGCCCCTTTCATATACGGAGTAATTTCTGTTCGTTTTAAGTTTAATGTCGCTCCTTACTTTCATTTAAAAAAACTTGTTTTTTTATTCAATTTCTGGACGTTATTTAATTCATGCATGTTTTGATCTTGGCTCTCCGCACATAAATAATTAAAACGAAATTTGCATATTAATTTTCTTTTTGGCTAAATGGCTTTCTCATAGTTTTAATCGGAAAATTTTGAGAAAAAAGGAGAGAGGGAGGAAGCCTAGATGCCCTCTAATTTTGTGATTACTTAAAAAGGCAACTAGAACTTTTAATTGTTTTACGAACATTTTCATTAGTAAAAAATATACGTAATTTACGAATTAACTTACGTAACGAACTTCTATATTCGTATATTTTTATTGCGCATATGAGGGAGTTCACCTCTCGTCGATACATCGCTCTTTACACTAAAGCTTTACACTAAAATTTACGAATTAACTTACGTAACGAACTTCTATATTCGTATATTTTTATTGCGCATATGAGGGAGTTCACCTCTCGTCGATACCTCGCTCTTTACACTAAAGCTTAAATTCTGTCCCAATTCCTTAAGAATGACCCTTGAATCACAAAGGCCGTAGAATAAATAGTTGAAATTACTAAAAATACTTTCGCGTAAAGAGCGAGGTATTACGAGGAGGTAAACCCCTCATATGCGCAATAATTTCTCCTCCTTTTAATTTTTAATGCTGCTCCTCACTTTCATTAGAAAAAACTTCTCATATATATTTTTTCCCTGTTTTTGTAAATAATGCGAAAAAATCCTGCGCCCCCTTCATTGAAAGTCTCTTCCCCATGAGAATTTTTTCTATGGAAAGATCCTCCCGCGTACCCCCCCACCTCAACTCTCCCTCCCAAACCAAAAAAATCCCCCTGAAAACGTCCGTACACTTCCCAGTAACCATTACGATGTATAAACACAGGTCAAAGTTTGTAACTTGCAACCCCTCCCAGGGAGACTGCGGGGTAGTAAGTCGTCCCCAAAGACATAGTTATTAGGTTTTTTGACTATGGTGAATAAAATGGCTATCTCAGAATTTTGATCCGGTGACTTTTGGGAAAAATGAGCGTGGGAGGGGTTCTAGGTGCCCTCCAATTTTTTTGGTCACTTAAAAAGGGCACTAGAGCTTTTAGTTTTCGTTACAATGAGCCCTCCCGCGACATTCTAGGACGACTAGGTCGATACGATCACCCCTGGGCAAAAAAAAACAACAAAAAAAACAAAAACAAATTAACACGCATCCGTGATTTGTCTTCTGGCAAAAAATGCGAAATTCCACATTTTTGTAGATAGGAGCTTGAAACTTGTACAATAAGGTTCTCTGATACGCTGAATCTGATGGTGTGATTTTCGTTAAGATTGTATGACTTTTAGGGGGTGTTTTTCCCTATTTTCTAAAATGAGGCAAATTTTCTCAGGCTCCAAACTTTTGATAGGTCAGACTAATCTTGATGAAAGTTATATATTTGAAATCAGCATTAAAATGCGATATTTTTTATGTAGCTATTGGTATCAAAATTCAATTTTTTTGAGTTTTGGTTACTATTGAGCCGGGTCGCTCCTTACTACAGTTCGTTACCACGAACTGTTTTATATTTTTAGAAATGTCGATAATTTCCTTACAATTTAAAACCAAAATGTCGTCTAAATATCTTTTAATTATTTGAAAAAGCATATTTTAAATTATTTGGATTATTCTCACCCATCATATATTTATATTCTAGTTGACTTAAAAACAAGTCAGTTATTAATGGACCGGCATTACCCCCATAGGAATTCCCAAGATTTGCTTATGCAAATTGCCATTAAATTTTATATGTGTATTATATAAAGCAAATTCTAATAAGTCAAAAATAATGTCTAAGCTGTAACATCTTGAACTAAGCGTACTGTTAAAGCAGTTTGTCCATCTAGCTTTTTTATTTCAAGTGTCTATATTTATATTCTAGTTGACTTAAAAACAAGTCAGCTATAAATGGGCTGGCATTCCCCCCCATGGGAATTCCCACAATTTTCTTGTACAAATCACCACCAAATCTTATATAAGTATTGTATAAAACAAATTCTAATAACTCAAAAATCATATCCAAGCTGTAACATCTCAAGTTAACTGTAGTATTAAAGCAATTTGTCCATATAGCTTTTTTATTATAAGTGTCTATTTTTGAGAACCTTTTACTAAATAAAAGGAAAGATTTCTTATTAATTGTTTTTAAATTTTCTAACTCTACATTAAGTGATAGATTTGTGTATATTGTCGCAAAACCAAAGAACTCTATTCTTTTACCCGTACCTTTGTTAACGAGTCTATCACCTGCAGTGAATTATTAACACTCCAGTATGGATTAAATTTTGAATTTTTTTAAATACCAGAAGAATAGGTTTTGAATTTATTTATAATTTACCTTGAAATTAAAGAGTGGTCAGTAGCAGCAATTCGAGTTGGACATCTAGCTACACTGGCAAAAAACCGTGGTTTAGGGGGATGTTTGTGAAAATTTACAATTCCAATAATGGAAAGAGAACTTCTTATCATTTTCGTTAATTCTAATATTACATTTTTTTAAACAGTATATCCTCTGTTTTTTCAATTAAATTTTCATCTTCTATATTCACCTTTTCGTAAACATTTGTCGTACATAACTCCCTTGTTAAGTCATCACAATAAAGCTTCTGCCAGATTATGGCAAAATTGTTATTAGCTTTATCCACCGGCACAATTACAAATTCATTCTGCATATTAGCGACTGCTTGTTTTATCTTAGCATTATAAAATAATGAATTAATGTTGCGGTTTTTAAGCTAGTATATATTTTATATCGTATTTTACTAATAATTAAGTTCTTCCAACTTTGAAAACTTTCTTTATTTTATTCTCTTTCTTCCACCACTTATCAATAAATAAATCAAATAATTTTCTAAGCTACCAAGAATACTTAATTGTTTCAAATGAAGGGAAGGACGAAATTTAGCCCCTTTATTCATTATACTTTGAAGATCATCTTCTTTTATTACTGAGAAATCCCCTGTTATCCCCTTTTATTATATAATCCCCTGTTGGGAAGTGGGATTTACATATGAAACCCAGTTGCTTACAATTACACACAGGTTTTTAATTTATATCGCTCTCCAATCTTTTAACTATTAAATTATAATACAAAATCATTTGCCCAATAGTTTTGAAAATTTATAAGTTAAAATTGGACTATCTTTATAATTCAAATTACTAAGAAGGGCCTGTTTCACCTTCCACTGATTTAAAATTTCTGATAAATTAATATCTTTGATCTGCTTACAAGTAAATTTAATAGATAAATATAATCTGTTATCCATGTTACCAATCTTATAAAACTTATTCAGTTTTGAAATAAATTTCATTTTAGCTAGAATGCAAATTGCATCATATATTACTTTAAATTTATATTCAAGAGCTGTATTATTATTATCAACCCAATTTTTTTTATTAAATTCCTCCTGGATAACGTGTTTAAACTTTGTATTACAAAAGTCATACCTTTAGCTTCAAATAGCTGGCATAAATTCGTAGAAAACTTATTTTAATCCAATTCATTTTTCTTTTATTTTTCCTCTCAATTGTTTTTACGTCTAGTGGGACAAGTAAAAGAAGGATGGTCCATAAAACCATAAACAAATTTAACAACCACCTGAGACATGTCTCCATATTTGGCTACTCGATCATTTAGCCCAAAAGGATAAGCTGTACAGAGAGTATGGATCCAGAAATCCTTACGTTTGCGCCGTCTATTATTCTGCTCTTCTTTATTTAAGTTATCTAAATTTGTACAGAATCAAAATAAACAATCATATCAAACGAACTTACAATAGGCACTAATATAAATGAGTAAGTAAATCTCAAAACGAGTGAAATTTATATTATATATGCAAATATTTAAATAAATATAAAAAAAAATTGCTCGTTTTGGGTTTCATTTATACTTCATTAGCAAAATATTTTTGTTCTTTTTAAGCTTGATTTGCGTATTCAACTTAAACTTTACTCGTTTTAAGTTTCCTTTTCTTTTGAAAATTTCTTCGTCGGAATTTTTTTTTTTAATTAATAATAATAAAAGAACATATCGATACTTGTGCATTATATGCCCCTCACTCAAGTTTACGCTGTTTAAAATTCAAGAACAAACCGGTTTCTTTGATAGTTTTTTTTTGTTACTTTAGAAACAAATTTGGGCTATACATTTGCACATACATTTGGCGGGGTTAAAGTATAGCGGGTCTCCATTCAAAATGTGTTAGGTACAATTATTCTGTATATCATGAAGTAAGAATCGTTTTTTAACTTCAAAGCGTCCAAATACTTTACCCCCAATCCCACCCCTAATGTACAGATATATAGCCCAAATTACATATTTCCCATCTATTCTTTTACTTATTTTTGTCTAATCACGCTAAGCTGAAAGAAATTAACGAAGGAACAGGTTTCTTCTCGAGTTTTACACTGCTTAAACTTGAGTGGGTGGAGTGTAATAAACAAGTACCAAGATGTCTCTCAACAAAAAAAAATGGTTGGAAATACGAATGCCTCTAGTACTCCAATTCTCCACCTATTACAATCAAAATATGGAAATTATTTATTATCATTAACCACGAAAATGTACCAAATTATCTTTCAACTTTCCTCCTTACGCAGAGCATTTAAAAAATTGCTCCAGCCCTTTTCTCAGCAGTTGTGCGAGTCATTCAAACCGAATTGTACCAGCGCCTTAATCGCCATTTTAAAAAAAATATGAGTTTCTCACCTGTTGTAGTTTGAAGAATTTTGACACGAACGATTAACTAAAATTAACTTTTTTGACTAGAAGAAGTCAAGATAAGAACCAGCGTTGCACGTTTAAAAAGCATAAATGAAGCTAGAACATTTAAATATCAGAATATACATTAAGACCTACGACCTTCTTAACAGGAAAGAATATTTACTGTGTAAAATATTCTATCTATGGGGCTTAAATCACATCAAGTCAAGCGATCAAAGTAGTTGAAGTTGTTTGAACAAAGTTCTCCTCCAAAAATTCCCTGAAGATATCTTTGTGACAGCAAGTCAAAAATGAAAATGCAGTAAATATGTGACATTAAGAGACGCTGGGCTCACAATCACAAAACAACGACCAAAAAAGGTTATGCCCTGTCGTGGAATCTTGTCAAATCCTGTCTTGGCCCTTTTCAAGATTTCACGAAGTTTTGCCCCAGGTGGAGAGCTCAGTTGATCCTATTCACTAAGCAGCTGGCAGCAAATGGTTCAGTGTAGACCAAACATTCCTCAGATAGTCAAGTGCTGCGCGATGTGGAAACGCGTGATTCCCACCATAAGTAAGTAAAACAAATTTGAGCAAATCTCTAGTCAGTGTAGATTCTTCATAGCAAATATCCTATCGTTACAAATTTCGTTGCAAGGTGTGCATTAATTTTTTTCAAAATATCACTTAAATGAGTCGGCTGCAGTAGATTTGCCATTTATTTGAAGGATATATGCCAAAGATTCCGTGTGACTTGGCATATAAGAAGTACTAGCTTTAGTTTAGCTGTCAGACGAGAATAATTTTTAGTATTTATGACTGAATTATCCTTGCAAATTCGGTAGCGATTTTAATAAAGTCAATGAAATTCATTGTCTGTAATTTCAAAAGTGTTATCTTTTTTTTAAACATAATTTTGTTTGTAAGGATTTACGACTGGTCTAACACTCATTTTAAGATAAAGCGGATGAACCATGTGAAGTTTTATATATTAGATAACATTTAGCATTTCGAGTGCAGAAACTCCTTCCGTTTCTTTTTCCTGAACCGTTTCTAGTTTCTGGGTCACGATAATATATTTTCATCCAGTATTATTCTGAAATGTATTACATGATTCAGAATTTCATGTGGATTGAATCATTTGGAAGTAATTGATCAATTAATGTCTTGTATTAATAAAAAAAATTGTTGATAAAGATATTTTTGAGTAAAAGTAAACATCGATGTTTAAACCAGAAACGAGCAGAAACCAAGTAATACCTTCAGTAAGAAGAATATTCATTATTTTGAAGGAATAAATGAACTCTAAGATGAACAGAAGTCAAGTGAATCAACAAACTTGATTCAGACACAAGTTACCAGGAATAAGAATGGTGCGTTGTCACCGAAAACACCCAAAGAATGGAGCGTCTTTTCTGCTTTGCTGAAAACAAAACATCTTCTAACAGTGTTTCTATTGTCATTACGAATTGCGTACCTACTTTGTGCCTCTAATCATGCAGCACAATAATAAAGAGATATAATCACAAGAGCCCACATAGGCTAATGTGGGACAGCTTTGGCTAGGGGTCCTAGACATCGGATCTGGAGAGCCAATGGACGGTAGACTATATTGTGGTAAGCCAAATCTGGAATTAGAGGAATGCTTTATTGGTTTGCCTCAAATCAATCAACCGATTTTCAATAGCTCCTGTGATAGCCTGCTGAGAAAGTCCCAAAAAAATAAAAGTGCTGAGATCCTTCTGAAATCTGCGAAGCCTGTACCTACAGAAAGTTTACCCAAGAAGTTTTAGACCGCTGATATTTAGCGTACAGCAGGCTTAAAAGTTATACAGTTCGGGGAACCTCTACATTTTTGAGAAACTTTGAAGCTTGCTAACGCCTTGACCGAAAAAGAACTAGCGGTCTAAAATATCTTGAGATCAGTCTTCTGCACTTTAGCTATGCCTTCAACAAATTCTATGCAGATCCGTGCAATTTCCTACGGGAGCGAGATGGGATCAAAATTATTTTCTAAAAATTCCGTCTGAAAATACCTCTAGAACTCCGTCCCCTCTTGACCCAAGCGGAACTGTGTACCTTTATGCAAACGTCATAGAAGGGATGGTTTCCTCAGAGTATCATCATTCTCATGTGCGTTTCGCTTAGGGTACTTGCCCATGGGCTTCAAACTAATTAGATAAAAAAACAGCCTTCCTTTCTGCCCAGATTTTACAAGGGGGTGTTGACCGTGGAGAAGCCATAGACCCACTCTGTGCCTTCAATCATACAAATAGAAAAATTGTATATGGCATCAGTTCTAACAGGATGCTAAGCGCCAACTTTTCTTTTATAAAAGATTATAATAGCCTAAGAGCCCACTTTTATCTCCAATCATATCCCTTGAGATTATATGCATCATTCCGGCTGAAACAAGCTTCATCATGCCTTCTTTCTGCAAAAACATTGGTGATAAGTGGAAGGACCTGAAGCTGTTGGAGACACTGGCCCCTTCTGTGTCTCAAATTATACAATTTGAATTCAGTTCAAACGAAGTGTAATATTCGCAACATTCTATTAAAAACAGGCAGTGAGGCACTGCCGTCAATTTGGGGAAGACAGGGAGTATCTTTCTTCCCTCGATTTTTTATCTCCTCCCCAATATTATGGAATATTCCTTTTTTGAGTAATTTCATTGAAAGAGTTTTTTTGGGGGGAGTTTCATTGAAAATGTGAAAAAAACTTCAATACTTTACTTACAAGCCTTGCTCCCAAGTTTGAGGGGTTTTTCAACCCCGAAGGTCTTGTTATATGATTTTTAGTCATTTTTGACCAAAATGATTATCCCAAAATTTCCATCGGATCCACTAGGGGAAAAGAGGACGCAGGGGGGGGGGGTCTATTTGCCCTTTGATCACTTTTGACGCTTAAAAAGAGCACTATAACTTCTTATTTCCAATAAAATAAGCCCCATCCAAAGTTTATACGAGTACACCTTCCATAAAAACCTTATATGTCAATAATGGGCAACTGAATCTTTTAACTATGCTAAACAAAATAGCTATCAAAAAATCCGTACCGGACGTGGCTTGGGAAATGATGTGCGGGGGAAGGGGGCTAGTTGCCGTTCAGTCACTTTTGACTCTTAAAAAGGCCACTGGAAATCTCATTTTACAATCGAAATAGCCCCTTTCGAAGTCAGTGCTATTGCACTTCCTTTGGTTCATCATGTCTGATCGTGTTATATTAGATCTAATTATGTAGCTCAATGGTTATGCATATACAAACACCAGAGATTATTATTGGTATACATATGAGTCTAGGCACACACCATACACTGGGGGACCAAAATCCCTGGGACTAGAAATACTACTTGTGCAATGTGGATGTAATTAAAAAGTCCCAAGACATGTAAACACTGACTTTATCTAGGTTCATTTAATTAATTTACTGTGTCTGACCAATTCTAATACTATTTGTATGTCCAAATAGAAGATTTGTCGTGACTAGGAAGCTAAGCATGTGATAACTAACTCCTTTTAGGTTTCCTTTAATTACAAAGGTAAATTGAAAAAGAGGCATTTTTTGCAAATTGTGAGAATATTAATTATTAAAAGCTTTTTTGAAACGCTTTACTGAACAGTGATCTCATTTGAAGTTTGGGGAGAATTAGCCTTTTATACCAAAATTTACTGATCTCATGGCCAGTGAAAGTCTATTGAGAACAAAGGCCATATCCAGCGAGAGGGTTAGATGGTTTGAACCCCCTCCCAAATGTTTGTCCTACCCGTAAAACGTAATAAAAATGTATATAAGTTTTTTTTATGGGGTTTTAAGGTTTCTTTTATACACCCCCCTGCCCTTCGAAAAATAAGCCTTCCTGAAAAAAAATCCTTCATACGATGCTGTAAGAACCTTATAAACTATTCCTCTATTTTTAGCAGGACACTTAAGGACTTTTCTGCTTCTAATCGTGTTCTATTCCGTTGATTTTATATTTTCAACAAAGCGCCAGTTTTAGGTAAATACTACGAGCCAGTTTATTTGGGCTGCAAAATTCTGATTTTGGCCCACAAAGGACCATTTTACTATTAAGGGAAAATTATCAGATAACCAATCAATTTAGAATTATCAAAAAGCTGTTTCTATAGCCTTCCAGTTCCAATGTGCATAGTGCCGCAAGGGGACGCAAACGTACAATTCACGAAAACGTAGCATGGGGAGGGTACTTAAAATATTGAGGGGGAATTTGAACTAAATCAAAAGACTATATGTGCATGCACATTGTCAAAAGAGCGTATTTCAAGAATGGAACTTTTGGAAATACTGAAAGGATCAATTGACCAAAAGGCAATGTGTGCACGCTACTACTAATATTGCTACCACTGTTACATGTACTACTACTACTACTTTAACTACTACTTTTTTACCAACTACTTGTAGCTACTTGTTGGCATTAAGATGAAATTTTCAATAGTTTGTGAGCATACAGGTTATCAAAGGGACTTATCAATAATGTCGTAGCTATGGTTAATTGTATTAAATAGAAACTTCGAGGACTTGATGAGATAGATGTTCAACTGACCAAAAGGCAATACATTAATACTACTGCTGCTACTAGTACTAGCGCTATTATTATTAATACTACTACAATTATTACTACTACTATCCGAGAATGCTTATTTATTCCTGAAAGTCATAAAAATTATATTTATTAAATTCTAAAACTGAAAATATGTATAATATATTGTTTTCAGTAATGTGCAAATTATGTTCTGAAGTTTTCAAGACCAGTACATAATTTATATTTTACTGAAAAATTGCATTTTAAATATTTTTACCTTTTTTACTTTAATAAATAAGTAAAGAGCAAGTAAAAGTTTTTTCAGTAAAGGGCAAATTATGTTCTTGTCTTGAGAAGGCAAGGGGGTTGTCAACCACACTCATGTTAATTTTTGCTCGTTTTGAGTTTGAATCGGCGATTTATTGAAATTTCTGCTCGTTTTGGGTTTCGTTTATTTATTGATGGTGATTTTTGGGAATTTTACGCTTGGAAGATTACTTTAATGTATTTCTTCTCATTTTTGACTTAATGGAGCTCATTAATTTTCTTTGAAAAACTTGTTTTGGTGGAAATGGTTCTTAGAATCAATTATTAGTAAAGGCAGTTGGTGCAGTGATGATGTTTAAGTATAGTAGCCAAGGCCCGGGATGCTTTTTCCCAGTTAAAAATGTTTGGAAGAATAGGAAGATGAGTCTAACGAACCAAGATTAGAATTTTGGAAGCTACAGTGATAACACGGGTCAAGTATGATTCTGAAGCATGGGCACTCCGAATAATGAAGGAAGATTTGCTAAATGTTTTCCAGAGAAATTAGATACGGATTGTTTTGGGTACCAGACTGACTGGCCGTATCCAAACAATAGCCTGTTTGAAAAGTGGGTTTCAATCGCACTTTCTAGGGCTATAATGAGCGAAAGATTGAGATGGCTAGGGCACGTTCTGAAGATTAAGGATAACAAATTGCCAATGACTGTCTTTTTCAGCCAACTGTGTAGGGCCAAACGAAAAGCAGGACGTCTCCGGTTGGGGTGGGACAATTTCGTGAGAAAGATTTAAGGGGAATGGAAACTTCTTGGAGGGTGGAAAGATGGCGTCTTGGAATAGATGGGGATGAAGGAGGAGGAGCGTGCGTAGGTGTGTTGGCCTTAGGCAGGGTGGGGTGTAAAGTATAAATTCCATGGAGGGCTTCTACAATGCACTTCATGGTATGTTCATCTGTGCTCATCCGAGTCTTTGGAAACTCTGATGGACTAAGGGGTGACATTGCTGTTTAGCCTATGGTGGCACCACTGCCTGCTCAACAACAGGGTGAAAAAATTTCAAAATATAAAATACTTATTCAACGACTTTCAAGGCACCTCCAAACAACACCTCTTGGAAATAATTGCTAACATAAAAGGGTAAAAATAATCTTTGAATGTAAAAATGCACACAAAGACGTGTTTTCCCATTAATATTTTTCAGATTCCACCCCAAGAAGAACATTGTTTAATTTAGGAATATATCACCCTTTTTCCAGTGTCACTGTGTCCCCCAGTGCTTTTGGTGAGACAGAAGCTGAAATAAATTCAGAAGAAAAAAAATAAAGTTATTAAATATTCCTTAAAAAATCTCAGATAAATGAACAAGAATGACCTAAACACATTTTCTCTCTGGAGTCGAGTTTTCTCTATTTGAGTCGCACTTTGCTCTTGATTAGATAAAAAAACTAGTTTTTTTAATGAAAGTAAGGAGCAACATTAGAACTTAAAACGAACAGATATTACTCCGTGTATGAAAGGGGCTGTTCTCTTCTAAACGCCCCGCTCTTTACGCTAAAGTTTGACTATTTCTCTCAATTCTACTTTATTAAACAGTAAAAAAAAAGTTAGCGTAAAGAGCGGGGCGTTGAGAAGGGAACAGCCCCTTTCATACACAGAGTAATTTCTGTTCGTTTTAAGTTTTATTGTCGCTCCTTACTTTCAGTTAAAAAAAACTTGTTTTTTTTTTATTTAATTTCTGGACGTTTTTGAATTAATGCATGTTTGATTTTGGCTCTCCGCACATGAATAATTAAAATGACATTTGCATATAAATTCTTTTTTTTGGCTAAATGGCTTTCTCTTAGTTTTGATCAGACGATTTTGAGAAAAAAGGAGTGAAGGAGGAGGCCTAGTTACCCTCCAATTTTTCAGTTACTTAAAAAGGCAACTAAAACTTTTAATTTTTAACGAACGTTTCTATTAGTAAAAAATATACGTAACTTAAGAATTAAATTACGTAACGAACTTCTATATTCGTATATTTTTATTATGTATATTTTGGGGTTTGTCCCCTCGTTAATACCTCGCTCTTTACACTAAAGCTTAAATTTTGTCCCAGTTCCTTAAGAATGACCCGCGAATCACAAAGGCCATAGAATAAATAGTTGAAATTACTAAAATTACTTTAGCGTAAAGAGTGAGGTATTGGAAAGGAGAAGAACCCCTCACATGTGTAATAATCTCCAGTCGTTTTAAGTTTTAATGCTTCTCCTTACTTTCAGTTGAAAAAGCTTTTTCCTATTTATTTTTTGATTTTTTTTATAATAGTTTTAGAAAATTGTGCGCCCCCTTCATTGAATTTCTCTTCCCCCATGACAAATTCCTCCAAGGAAAGATCCTCCAACATAGTCTCTTCCCCTCAACCCTCCCCCTAACCAAAAAATTCCCCCTGAAAACGTCTGTACACTTCCCAATAACCGTTTACTATATGTAAACACTGGTCAAAGTTTGCAACTTGCAGCCCCTCCCCCAGGGACTGTGGGGGAGTAAGTCATCCCCAAAGACATATTTATTATGTTTCTTGACTATGCTGAACAAAATAACTATCTCAAAATTTTGATTAAAATTTTGAGGGGTGACATTGCTGTTTAGCCTGTGGTGGCATCACTGGCTGCTCAACAACAGGATGAGAAAATTTCAAAATATAAAATACTTATTAAACGACTTTCAAGGCACCTCCAAACATACCCTCAGGAACAAAAAAAAAATTTCTTGGAAGTAATTGCTATCATACAAGGGTAAAAATACACTTTGAATATAAAAATGCACACAAAGACGTGTTTTCCCATTAATATTTTTCAGATTCCACTCCAAGAAGAACTTTGTTTAATTTAGAAATATATCACCCTTTTCCCAGTGTCACTGTATCCCCCAGTGCTTTTGGTGAGACAAAAGCTTAAATAAATTCAGAAGATAAAAAAAAATAAAGTTATTAAATATTCCTAAAAAAAATCCCAGAAAAATGAACACGAATGACCTAAACACATTTTCTCTCTGGAGTCGAGTTTTCTCTATTTGAGTCGCACTTTGCTCTTGATTAAATAAAAAACCTAGTTTTTTTTTTTAATGAAAGTAAGGAGCAACATTAGAACTTAAAACGAACAGATATTACTCCGTGTATAAAAGGAGCTGTTCTCTTCTAAACGCCCCGCTCTTTACGCTAAAGTTTGACAATTTATCTCAATTCTACTTTATTAAACAGTAAAAAACGTAAGTGTAAAGAGCGGGGCGTTGAGAAGGGAACAGCCCCTTTCATACACGGAGTAATTTCTGTTCGTTTTAAGATTTAATGTCGCTCCTTACTTTCAGTTAAAAAAAACTTGTTTTTTTTTATTTAATTTCTGAACGTTTTGAATTGATGCATGTTTGATTTTGGCTCTCCACACATACATAATTAAAATGACATTTGCATATAAATTCTTTTTTTTTGGCTAAATGGCTTTCTCTTAGTTTTGACCAGACAATTTTGAGAAAAAAGGAGTGAAGGAGGAGGCCTAGTTGCCCTCCAATTTTTCAGTTACTTAAAAAGGCAAATAGAACTTTTAATTTTTAAGGAACGTTTCTATTAGTAAAAAATATACGTAACTTAAGAATTAAATTATGTAACGAACTTCTATATTCGTATATTTTTATTATGTATATTTTGGGGTTTGTCCCCTCGTTAATACCTCGCTCTTTAAACTAAAGCTTAAATTTTGTACCAGTTCCTTAAGAATGACCCGTGAATCACAAAAGCCGTAGAATAAATAGTTGAAATTACTAAAATGACTTTAGCGTAAAGAGCGAGGTATTGAGGAGGAAAAGAACCCCTCATATGTGTAATAATCTCTGGTCGCTTTAAGTTTTAATGCTTCTCCTTACTTTCAGTTGAAAAAGCTTTTTCATATTTATTTTTTTATTTTTTTATAACAGTTCTAGAAAATTCTGCGCCCCCTTCATTGAATTTCTCTTCCCCAATGACAAACTCCTCCAAGGAAAGATCCTCCAACATATCCTCTTCCCCTCAACCCTCCCCCCTAACCAAAAAATTCCTCCTGAAAACGTATGTACACTTCCCAATAACCGTTACTGTATGTAAACACTGGTAAAAGTTTGTAACTTGCAGCCCCTCCCCCGGGGACTGTGGGGGAGTAAGTCATCCCCAAAGACATATTTATTATTTTTCTTGACTATGCTGAACAAAATGGCTATCTCCAAATTTGGATCCGTTGACTTTGGGAAAGAAATAGCGTGGGAGGGGGCCTAGGTGCCCTCCAATTTCTTTGGTCACTTCCAAAGGACACTAGAACTTACAATTTCCGTTAGAATGAGCCTTCTTGCGACGTTCTAGGACCACTTGGTCGATACGATGACCCCTGAAAAAAAAATAAACACGCACCCGTGATCGGTCTTCTTGCAAAAAATACGAAGTTCCACATTTTTGTAGATAGGAGCTTGAAATTTCTACATAGGGTTTTCGAATACGCTGAATGCAATGATGTGATTTGTGTTAAGATTCCGTGACTTTTACTTAGTGCTTCCCCCTGTTTTCCAAATAGGTCAAATTATCTCAGGCTCGAAACTTTTGATCAGTAAGACTAAATTCAATGAAACTTATATATTTAAAATCAGCATAAGAATTCGATTCTTTTGATGTATCTTTTTAGAGTGTAGTTTACTGTTGAGCCGGGTCGCTCCTTACTACAGTTCGTTACCACGAACTGCTTGAAAACAACAGCTAAAAGCTCATATGGCACTTGTGACGAGGCCTGAAGAGCTAAGAGCCAAGAGCTCATACGGTATGAGCTCTAACAAAATTCTAAGAATCAATAGATTGATTAAAAGGAAAATCAGAGGCTTAATGCCGGTCGGGATTTAAAATAAGAGCTCTGGGTCACGATGTCCTTCTAAATATCAAAATTCATTAAGATCCTATCATCCACTCGTAAGTTATTAATACCTCATTTTTTCTAATTTTTCCTCTCCCTTTAGCCCCCAGATGGTCGAATCTGGGAAACGACTTTATCAAGTCAATTTGTGCAGCTCCCTGACACGCCTACCAATCTTCATCGTCCTAGCACGTCCAGAAGCACCAAACTCGCCAAAGCACTAAATATATCCCTCCAACTCTCCCAAAGAGAGCGAATCCAGTGCGGTTACGTCAATCACGTATCTACGAAATTTTCTTATTCTACCCACCAAGCTTCATCCCGATTCCTCCACTCTAAGCGTATTCCATGACTTCCGATTTCCTCCTCCAACTCCCCCCAATGTCAACATATCTGGTCGGGATTTGAAATAAGAGCTCTGAGACATGAATGCCTTCTAAATATCAAATTTCATTCAGATCCGGTCACCCGTTCTTAAGTTAAAAATACCTCAATTTTTCTAATTTTTCCAAATCAACACCCCCCCCCAGCTCCTCCAAAGAGCAGAGATCCGTTCCAATTATGTCAATCACGTATCTAGAACTTGTGCTTATTCTTTGCGTCAAGTTTCATCCGATCTCTCCACTCTAAGCGTTATCCAAGATTTCCGTTTCCCTCCTCCAATCCCATATGTCCCCGGATCAAATTCGAGTCAAAAATGGAGCATATGAGACATAAGATCCTTCTATATATCAAGTTTCATTAAGATCCGATCACCTATTCGTAAGATAAAAATACCCCAATTTTCACGTTTTCCAAGAATTCCGGTTTCCCCCTCCAAATCCCCCTAATGACACAGGATATGGTCGGAATTTAAAATAAGAGCTTTAAAGTACAAGATCCTTCTAAATATCAAGTTTCATTAAGATCTAATCACACATTCGTAAGTTACAAATACCTCATTTTCCGAATTACCTCCCCCCCCCAACTCCACCAAAGAGAGCGAATCTGGTCCGGCTATGTCAGTCACGTATCTTAGACTTGTTTTTATTCTTCCCATCCAGTTTCATCCCGATCTCTCCGCTTTAAGTATTTTCTAAGATTTCCGGTTCCCCTCCCAACTACCCCCCCCCCAGTGACGCTGGATCAGGTTGAGATTTAACATAAGAGATCCGAGTTACGAGGTCCTTCTAAATATGAAGTTTCATGAAGATCCTATCACTATTTCGTAAGTTTAAAATACGTCATCTTTTCTAGTTTATCAGAATTAAACCCCCCCCCCCCATTTCCTCCAAATAGAGCGGATCCGATTCAATTATGCCAATTACGTATCTAAGACTTCTGATTATTTTTCCCACCAAGTTTCATCCCGATCCCTCCACTCTAAGCGGTTTCCATGATATTAATGTCACCAGATCCAGTTGGGATTTAAAATAAGAGCTTTGAGACACGATATCCTTCTAAATATCAAATTTCATTTAGATCCGATCACCCGTTCGTAAGTTAAAAATACCTCTTTTTTCTAATTTTTCAGAGTTAACCCTCCCCCCCCAACTACCCCAAAGAGAGCGGATCCGTTCCGGTTATGTCAATCATGTATCTTGGACTTTTGCTTATTTTTCCCATCAAGTTTAATGCCGATCCCTCCACTCTGAGTGTTTTCCAAGATTTTAGGTTTCCCCCTCCCAACTCCCCCCAATGTCACCAGAACGGTCGGGATTTAAAATCAAAGCTCTGAGACACGATATCCTTCCAAACATCAAATTTCATTAAGATCTGATCAACCGTTCGTAAGTTAAAAATGGCACCAATCACAAAGTATTTTGATCCTTTTTTAAACAATAAAATAAACAACTATAACGAGACAGAAAGAATAAACAGATATGATTTATGTGGCTGTTGAGTTACATGGCGACTGAGCTTTGCGATGGTGGTTTGGTGGTTGAATTTAAGGCAGCTGAGTGGTAAAGTGGTAAATGAGTTCCGGGTGGTTGAATTTTTTGGTGGTATAATTATTGGGTTTGAGTTGAAGGTGTTCGAGTTATGTGATACCCCTTTAGATCATTCTGGACAGATAGATTGTAGTAGGAAAGATGGGCAACTGGGCAAGTTGAACCTTGATAGAACCAGATCACTATAAGGAATTCAAATCAGGACGACTAACAATATAAATTCTGTGCAATATAAAGGAAAGACCTGACTCAATTTAATTCCAGCCATGTCCTGATTTGGTACAAGAATGAGCTAAATTCAAGCTAAGGAATAACAGTAAAGCAGTACAAAAACGAGCCAGAACCTGGTGCAAAAACTGAATATGTCCTTCTAGCCCTTCCCTACCGCCAAATTCTTATTTTGCAGAAAGTTGGGAAGGTAGTACTTGGTGGTTTAAAAGTTAAACATGCAAAGATTTTCAATACGGGTCATTGGAGAAACATAGTGGGCCTGCAGAGCCTGAACCGGTCCACGCCCTTCGCCACAGTGGCGTCAATTTATGGAAGTTTAAGATGGGTTTAAGATGGAAGTTTAACATACAGGCTATCAAGAGGACATATGAGCAATGTCATAGCAACGGCTTGCTACATTAAGTTGAAACTTCCAGGACTTGAAGAGAGGGATTTTCAATTGATCAAAAGGCAATACGTTAATGCTACTGCTGCAACTAGTACTAGTGATATTACTATTAATACTGCTAGTAGTGATCCTAATATTACGACTGTGATTACTATTACAACTATACTTAAGGGTATGAAGGTGAAATTTTCATGAAATTTTTAGGGGGAAGGTGGCTGAATCACAACATGGCGTCGTTATGCTTGTTGTCTAAACGGCATTTCAGCAATATCTTAGGAGTAGGTTAGTCTGTCAAGTTGAAACTTGCAGAGCTTTTTGTGGGGGTGTTCGACTAGCCAAAAGACAAAATTTTCATCGTTTCGATACTGCTCATACTACTTCTACTACTACTATAATTACTACTTCTACTACTGCTATTGCCACTAAAGCTAAGACTACTATTATGAATTCCACTCCTACGGCTACTTCCATTACTGCTGGCACTGCCACTACTGCTACTATTGCTAAGGGCATTAAAGTGAAAAATTTGGGAAAAATTTGGGGAATATTGAAACTGTATTGAACTAAATCGGAACCCATTATGCACACAAAGGTTGCTCAAAGGATGGGTCAGCAATACTTCAGAAATGGTTGATGGTATTAAGCGGAACTTTGAGCGTGTGTTGAAGGGGATGTAGAAACAACCAAAGGTGCTATACGCATACTGCTACTAATGCTAATACATATGCAGCTTTAAAAAAGGTGACGAAGCAATATCTAAATAACGGCTTACATTACTATGTTAGACCTTTAAGGGTAAGTTGTGGCGGATTTTGAACTAGCCAGAAGGCACTATGGGTATACTATTAGTTCTACCGCTAAAGTCACTGTAACTAATGATGTTAAGGGTATTAAGGTGAAAAATTTATGGGACCTCTAGGGGGAGTTTCAGTTTAAACGAAAAAAACTATGTGTATGCAGGTTTTCAAAAGGGCAGCGCTACTCTATAAAAGCTAGCTATACCATTGAAACTTTTGATGGAGCTAGTTTGATTGGAAGTTAGAAGTTCTAGTGCCCTTTTTTACGAGTCAAAAGCGATTGGAGGACAAACAGCACTCTTTCCAAGCCCATTCATTTCCCAAAGACATCCAATCAATATTTTGAGACATCCATTTTGTTCAGCATAGTAAAACAGTCCAGTAACTATTCCTCAAGGGATACGGGGTTTATCAACTTTCTACAGTTCTGCAATGTGCCCATTATGCTTTATCACTACATCAAAAGACATTGTGTCTATGGTTGCCAATAATACATCTCAGCAATATTTCGAAAACTACCGGGGGTATTAAGTTGACATTTTCAGGGCTACTACTATTACTACTTCTGCTCTTAAAATTTAAATAAGTCAAAAGAATATAAGTATGTCCAGGTTGTCAAATAAAATAGATAGAATTTTTGGGAATGGTAAAACTCAATTAAAACCATATTATTTGCGTTGAGACGAAGAATTGTCGAAAAAATTCTTCAACATACAAATAGTAAGTCAAATTATGGATTTTATGTAAAAAAAAATAAAAGATATGCAAATTTTTTTTCATGAAAAAGACTGTTTCGATAAAAACGAAGAGAAATTAATCTAGAAAACTTTTTACACAAAACAAGTTTTTCAAATGGAAGTAAAAAGCTCCATTAAACCAAAAATGAGCAGAAATACTTTCAAATAATCTTCCAAGCATAAAACTATGACAGATCACCATCAATAAATAAATGAAACCCAAAAGTGAACAGAACCGAGTCAAACTCAAAACGAGCAAAAATTAACATGAGTAGAGTTGACAAACCCCATGCCTTTTCTAGACCAGAGCATGATTTGCACTTTACTGAAAAAAAAAAATACCATGGGTTGTCACTTTAATATGCATATACTGATATTTATTCCTTAAATTCTCAATAAATTTTATTATTTATTGAAGATAAAAAAGCGGAAACACCTTTATGTACTTTGTTTTCAGTAAAATGCTAATCGTGTTCTGGTCTTGAGAAGGTATGGTTTTTGTTTTAGCCATTTTGTTCAGCATAGTTAAAAAGTCTCAAAACTATACCTTTGCAGATAGCATGACCCTTCCCAGCCCCGGGGGATAGATCTTAAGTTCTAAAATTTGCCTGTTGTTTACGAAAGTTATTTGCTAGTGGGAAATTTATAGACATTTTTTAGGGGTGAGGATTTGTGATTGGTGTGAGTTTCTTTAGGGATAATTTTCCACGTGGAGGGAAACTTCCGGGAGTGAACTTTCCAGGGGCTCTGGAATTCAACAGAAATCCTATACGAAATTCTTTTTATTTGTATTACTTTCTCTTTGCCAGGGAAAATATTCCCGGGGTCGTCCGGTGGAAACTTTCAGCGTGTTTAGATTTCCGGGAAATAATACCCATGGAAGGGGAGACTTATGGAGTGATTTGAAAAACGATTAGAAGTTAGTGTTTTTCAAATCAAAGTATGCTAAGGAGAATTTTTAAGGCTGAGTCTTCCGCAAGAAATTTCATGGAGGGGGAGGGTATTTTCAGCTAGTATGGAATTGCCTGGAAGGAATCTTACGGGGGAATGTATTTTACGCCGGAGGAGCTTTCCAAGGAGGAGTTTTCCGAGAGTGGAGGGATTTTTTCATGGAGGATGAGCCAGAATTACCCGTATTATTTGAAAAACGAATAGAAATTTAAAAACTTAAAATAAACGATTAGAGTTTTTCAACTTAAAGTCAGAACTGAAAACGAACACAAATTATTGCGTAAATGAATGGGTTACCCCCTCCTCGATACCTTAAAGTTTATGCTAAAGTTTGACTGTTTGTCCTAATTTTTAAAAAGTAAAATTTTTTATCCCAACGATTTAAGGCTTTAAGTGATTTAGTATTTAAAGCCTTAGTCCTTAAGGCTTTAAGTGATTTAGTATTTGCAGCATCTAATTGATTAAAACTATATCATGGCAGTAGCGAATGCGATAATTTAGGCACAGAGAGTTGGTAAAGAATACATAATAAGCGCATGGACCTTAAAATAGCAAAGAAAATTGCTTTAAATGCTGTCAAATTAGGATCACCATCTTCACATAATCTGGTTAAACTATAGGGAGTTTATCATCGCCTTACGCCATACCATTTATGGTTTACTTTTTTCGCAACGGAAGTCATTTGTGGGCTAAACCATGAGTGGCAGTAAGAAACACCAGCCTAGCAGAATAAACGTGTAAGTAATTACATAAATGGAAGTTTTTGACAAGATATTCAGTCAAAACAAAGCCTGTATAAATCACTGGCTTACAGGCCCTTTTAAATTTGTAACGCCCATCGTGAAACTTCTTAATACCACAAGGAGGTTATTGCACCAAATAATTTAGCAGACAGTAGGAAGATATTTGTTAGGCAGATTTTGTCTCAGTCCCACCCTTTTAACCCACACATGACCTACGCCCTTTAACAACCTCTATGTTTTTAATTGTGTAACTCCAAGGCCAGTGTGATTCACTAAATTTTTAGTAAACATTAAATAGAGATGTGTAGTCTTATGATCAAATAGAGGTGAGTTCATATGGAACACAGGAGTGCTTTCCTATTGGAGGGTGAATATTCCAAGGGGAAGAAAGTTTCAGGGGGGAATTACTTGTAGATATTCGCTCTATTTTTTTACGAAATTACCCGTTTTTTTAAATAATAGAGTTAGGTATAATTAGTAGATCATTTGCAGAGTTCTATATATTAGTCTTGAATTACATATCTGTTTCAGGTACGTTGGGGTCAGAGTCATTTTTCCCGGTCCCAACCAACCTTGGGTTGGTTGAGCCCGGGAAGAATTAATTACAGCAACTCGTTTGGTGTTTCTTAAGTGTTAATTTCTTCATAGTGAAAGGTTGCTTAGATCTTTTTTGTCAAAATAGAACCATGGAATTAAAGCACTATAGTATTCATTACAAAAAAAAACCAAAGCATCAGATAAAAAAAAAGGCATCCATGTCTTGATCTTGGCTTGAAACAATCAGGAATCACTCTCGATACCACAAGGAATCCAAAGTTTTGTTAGGAATCCAAATGTGCCCAGAAAGAACTATTTTTGTATTCTGTATCTTTAAAGCGCAATATTTACTTCTCTCTTTTAAAAAATGTTCTTCTATATCTAAGAAAAGGTTATTTGGTACCTTCACTTTTTTTTATCTTGCCTTGAAACATACAAGGATCATTCCCTAGATCACAAGCAGTTGAAAATTTTGTTAGGGTAGGAGACGGGAATCAGGTGGTCATAGTTGCTTTTTGTCTCTGGTCAGTTTGAAACTTTCAGTCGTAGTTCTGCAGCACAAAAATACCCCAGTGTGCAAAATCAATTTAAGCTAAATTCACACTCCTTCCCCTCCCTTCCAAAAGATTTTAGCCCATAAAGGGCTAAGGAAAAGTTTTCCCAGCCAACTTGAAACTTACATCCTTTAGTTCTTCATCGAAAAGGGGCTACAATGCACAATTATTCTGTTAAAATGCATATTTTCCATAAATTAAATGCTGGAAGGAATTACAAGAATTTGGAAAGGGCCAAAGGAGCTCGGGAGGGACTAATAAGACCGTAAGGGACTAAAGGAAGTCAGCGGGAAACCAAAAGGAATCGATAGAAACTATGAATATCGAAAGGAACGAAAGGAAGTCAAAGAGACTAATGAAATTCAGAAGCGGCTTAGAATGTCAGAAAGCTCGAAAGAAGGTTCAAAGGAACCAGACAAACTTGGAAGAGTCAAAAAGGACTAATGGATATTCAAATGAGGGACAAAGGGAGGTTCACAGGAAGCTCAAAGGGAGGCTCAGAAAGTACTGAAGGTTCAACACTACAAGTTGTTGAAGAAAGAAACCTGGAAACTAATTATATTGAACAATACGGTATAAAATTATGTTCTAGAAAGCATTTTTAGAGTCAACGTTCAATTGGGATTTGCTCGCACTGGTGTGTAATTCCTTTGTAATGCTTTCGAATGGGCTTTAGCCCACTTCTTTTCATCTTGTCGAGTCCCCTATAACAGGTTACATATATGAACAAATAGTGCAAAACAAATGAAAAAGAGGTTAAACGAAGAGTACGTCGTTCAACTGGTCCCAACTGAAATTTCCAACTCACTTAAGCCTCCTGCTGATATTAATCCAGCTTAAAGGTGCTAAGACATTCCTTCGCCAGGTGAACTGGCTATGTACGAGAACTTGTCTTATCGGAAAATCCTCTGCTTACAGTAAACGGCTGGTGCCCTCCAGCCATTTGAACTGTGGCCTTTTTGGGAGTTTCTAACCGTGTTTTAAGATCGTGTACCGTTCTGACTGGAGTATACACAGTTACCCTTAATAGGCGACAGTGGTGTCGCTTGGGGGGCAATAGCCCCTCCAATAATTGGAGATTAAACTAAAATTCATTAAGTAACGTTGAAACTGTTGCTCGTTTTAAGCTTCAAATTTGCTCTTTATTTCGACCAGACATTTTTTTTTTTTATTAATCCCAGCTCTTTTTAATGTAAAAAACGCAAAAATTGGTGTTCCATTGTGCTTTCTCATTAATATTTATACAAATATACCACCTTTGAAGTCTTATCATCAAGGAAATGGGTCATCTACTTCTTATGCAAGATCAGCGTAACATCAACCAGGGAAAATTTTTGCTCTTGTTGGCAGGTCTAGTGCTTGAAATACATTATAGTGAGAAACAGGTTCGACTGTTTTCAATATCTAAATTAGATTATGGTATATTAATTTTGGATTTTTAGCTAGATTAAACAATTATTTGATACTTGGTCTGGGCTACCCCGTAGGGAAGTGCCGAAGGGATTCACACCTACAGAGGTCTAAGAACCTAAGACCCGGGTATTGAATGGTATTACGATTTTACTGTTATTGGAACTACTTCCAGTGGTACCAATAATGGGGGGAGGGTATTTGCCTCCTGAATTTTCCTAAATCCCTTGATCTCAAACATAAATTTTTATTTGGAATTATAATGCAAAAAAGAAGGAAAAAATTGTCCCCCTCCTTAAATTTTTTATAAGTATGGAATTGAGGCGGCTGAGAAGGGAATGTGTTAAAAAATAATTCTTAGACCTACTTCATAATGTGTAGAATAATTGTAGTTAACACATTTTGCCTGAAACTGCACTATGGTTTAGCCATAGCCCCACTACCTAGTATGTAAATACATAACCCAGATTATACTTTTCCAATGTATTTTGCTATGTGTCACTCTTGTCTTAACCCGTTAAATTGGATATAAAAAGATATTAAAGATAAATATTAAATAAGAAATCAAGTATTTTTAAACCAAATTACACGTTGTGAGTTTCATATTGCACTTTATGACTGCCTTCAAAGCTCAGAATTAGCTAATGAATAAGGTTTCAGAGATCCTGAAATGCATCGAAATTTTGCAACTGCACTATGGTTTAGCCATAGCCCCACTACCTAGTATGTAAATACATAACCCAGATTATACTTTTCCAACGTATTTTGCTATGTGGCACTCCTGTCTTAACCCGTTAAATTGGATATAAAAAAGATATTAAAGATAAATCAAACAGTTCGTGGTAACGAACTGTAGTAAGGAGCGATCCGGCTCAATAGTAACCAAAACTCTAAAAAATTGAATTTTGATATCAATAGGTACATCAAAAGAATCGCATTTTAATGCTGATTTTAAATATATAAGTTTCATCAAGTTTAGTCTTAGCCATCAAAAGTTACGAGCCTGAGAAAATTTGCCTTATTTAGGAAAATAGGGGGAAACACCCCCTAAAAGTCGTAGGATCTTAACGAAAATGACACCATCAGATTCAGCGTATCAGAGAACCCTACTATAGAAGTTTCAAGCTCCTATCTACAAAAATGTGGAATTTTGCATTTTTTGCCCGAAGACAAATCACGGGTGCGTGTTTATTTGTTTGTTTTTTTTTTTGTTTTTTTTTTTTGTTTTTTTTTCCCAGGGGTCATCGTATCGACCAAGTGGTCCTAGAATGTCGCAAGAGGGCTCATTCTAACGGAAATGAAAAGTTCTAGTGCCCTTTTTAAGTGACCAAAAAAATTGGAGGGCATCTAGGCCCCCTCCCACGCTCATTTTTTTCCCAAAGTCAACGGATCAAAATTTTGAGATAGCCATTTTGTTTAGCATAGTCGAAAATCATAATAACTATGATTTTTGGGGATGACTTGCTCCCCCACAGCCCCTGGGGGAGGGGTTGCAAGTTACAAGCTTCAACCAGTGTTTACATATAATAATGGTTATTGGAAAGTGTACAGACGTTTTCAGGGGGATTTTTTTGGTTTTGGGGGTAGGGTTGAGGGAGGGGGCTATGTGGGAGGATCTTTCCTTGGAGAAATATGCCATGGGGGAAAAAAATTCAATGAAAAGGGCGCAGGACGAATCTAGTCACGTTAGAAAAAAATGTCAAATTAAGAGCTTAATATACAATGCTGGGTGTTCGGAGCCTCTCTATTATGGAGTATAATTTGAAAATAACACAACTATACGAGCGATAAAACATGTATACCACAACCATAACTCAACTAACGAAAGAACTGCTAAGAGATAACACAACTATAAAGCGAAAACAGGTGAAAACTAACGGGAAAATAAACGAACTAAGAGGTGGAAGGGACCCAGAGAAAAAATATAATCCTTTTTCAATTTTGAGCCTAACTTCCGCAAAGGAGTAATAATGTCAGAAGCCCCGAAATACCGAATTATTTTCTTTTCAAACACTTCGTGGTAAGGAACTGTAGTAAGGGGCGACCCGGCTCAATAGTAAACGAAACTCTAAAAAACGGAATTTTGATGCTAAAAGATACATCAAAAGATTCAAATTTTTACGCTGATTCTAAATATTAAGTTTCAATTAATTTAGTCTTTGTCATCAAAAGTTACGAGCCTGAGAAAATTTGCCCTATTTTGGAAAAAAGGGGGAAACATCCATTAAAAGTCACAGAATCTTAACGAAAATCACACTATCGCATTCGGTATATCAGAGAACTCTATAGCAAAAATTTCAAGCTCCTATCTAAAAAATGTGGAATTTTGTATTTTTTGCCAGAAGACAAATCACGGGTGCGTGTTTATTTATTTGTTTGTTTTTTTTTTGTTTTTTTCCCAGGGGTCATCTTATCGACCAAGTGGTCCTAGGATGTCGCGAGAGGGCTCATTCTAACGGAAATGAGAAGTTCTAGTGCCCTTTTTAAGTGACCAAAAAATTGGAGGGCAAATAGGCCCCCTCCCATGCTCATTTTTTTCCAACAGTCAACAGATTAAAATTTTAAGATAGCCATTTTGTTCAACATAGTCGAAAACCATAATAACCATGTCTTTGGGAATGACTTACTCCCCCACAATCCCCGAGGGAGGGGCTGCAAGTTACAAACTTTGACCAGTGTTTACATATAGTAATGGTTATTGGGAAGTGTACAGACGTTTTCATGGGGATTTTTTGGTTTGGGGGTGGGGTTGATGGGAGAGGGCTTTGTGGGAGGATCTTTCCTTTGAGGAATATGTCACGGGGGAAGAAAAATTCAATGAAAAGGGCGCAGGATTTTCTAGCATTACTATAAAAAAAAACAATGAAAAAATAAACATGAAAACGTTTTTTCAAATGAAAGTAAGGAATAGCATTGAAATTTAAAACGAACAGAGATTATTACGCATATGAGGGGTTCTAAAAATACTTTAGCATAAAGAGCGAGGTATTTAGGAGGAGATAAATACCCCGCTCTTTATGCTAAAATATTTTTAGTGATTTCAACTATTTATTCTACGGCCTTTTTGATTCAGGGGTCATTCTTAAAGAATTGGGACAAAACTTACGATTTAGTGTAAAGAGCGAGGTATTAACGAGGGTACAAACCCCCTCGTACACATAATAAAAATATAAGAATATAAAAGTTTGTTATGTAAGTTAATTCTTAAGTTACGTATATTTTTTACTAATAAAAACGTTCGTTGAATATTAAAAGTTCTAGTAGCCTTTTAAAGTAACCGAAAAATTGGAGGGCAGCTAGGCCTCCTTCCCCACCCCTTATTTCTCAAAATCGTCTGATCAAAACTAAGAGAAAGCCATTTAGCCAAAAAAATTAATATACTAATTTCATTTCAATAATTTATGTGCGGAGAGCCAAAATCAAACATGCATTAATTCAAAAACGTTCAGAAATTAAATAAAAAAAACTAGTTTTTTTTAACTGAAAGTAAGGAGCGACATTAAAACTTAAAACGAACAGAAATTACTCCGTATATGAAATGGGTTGTCCCCTCCGCAGTCCCACGCTCTTTACGCTAAAGTTTTTAATTGTTTTAAAAAGTAGAATTGTGGCAAAGAGTCAAACTTTAGCGTAAAGAGCGAGGGACTGCGGAGGGGACAACCCATTTCATATACGGAGTAATTTCTGTTCGTTTTAAGTTTTAATGTCGCTCCTTACTTTCAGTTAAAAAAAACTAGTTTTTTTTATTTAATATTAATTAAGAAATCAAGTATTTTTAAACCAAATTACACGTTGTGAGTTTCATATTGCACTTTATGACTGCCTTCAAAGCTCAGAATTAGCTAATGAATAAGGTTTCAGAGATCCTGAAATGCATCGAAATTTTGCAACTGCACTATGTTTTAGCCATAGCCCCACTACCTAGTATGTAAATACATAACCCAGATTATACTTTTCCAACGTATTTTGCTATGTGGCACTCCTGTCTTAACCCGTTAAATTGGATATAAAAAAGATATTAAAGATAAATATTAAATAAGAAATCAAGTATTTTTAAACCAAATTACACGTTGTGAGTTTCATATTGCACTTTATGACTGCCTTCAAAGCTCAGAATTAGCTAATGAATAAGATTTCAGAGATCCTGAAATGCATCGGAAACGTAAAGTTCCTATGACATTAGATGGGGGGGGTACAATAGTTCCATATGAGACAACGCAAGACTTTTTCAAAAATACAGTGCTGCGTTCTGTTATTGATGTTGTAACTACAGAGATTGAAAGTCGGCTAAAAGAGAACAGTTAAGACGTTTTGAACAACTTAAGCGTAATGCTAGGTACAAACGAAATGAACAAGCATGTGTTTTGGCTGAAAAACGCTTGAAATGTGGGTTTCCACTGATATTTGATCTTTTCAAACTGTACTTCACTATTCCCATGAATTCTGCGTCGTGTGAAAGATCTTTTTCTTGCCTTCGATGGTTGAAGATATACTGCCACAACATTTGGGGTAAGAAAAATTATCTTCTCTTGCACTGTCGGCAATTGAAAGAGAAGCACAAATTGATCTTGATAAAATGAAAAAGGAATTTCGTATAGAGAAAACATATACGACTACAAGTTTCGTAACTAGTCTGTGTGTATTGTAGGTTTATCTTATGTGTACATTCGTCTAATTTTAAAATATCCTAAGGTTCATGTTACAATATAATATTAGACTTGGAATTATATGTAATAAAACTTGGAATTATCTTGTATTCTTGCTTTTGCTTTATATGGCCCGCTTATTGCAATGCTATTTATTTGCAAATCCACTACCAAATCGAATTAATAAAAAATTATAAGTTATATTTCCGTATAGTACAACTTTAGCACAACAAATTTAATCTTACAGAGTCAAAATCTGTTCAAAATTGTGTTCAACTAAATAGCACAATCCATGGGGCTGTTGGAATGGTGCTTTGTTCAACTATAAGATAGAGCATCTTGTGCTGGGATGGGAAATTGGGGATGCCGGGGGGGGGGTAAGTTCTGTAGCATTAGTGATGAAGCCTGCTGAGAAAAAGCCAGATGTATATGAAATACACCTTAGCCCACGCAACAGCTTTTTTAAACTATACTATTGTAGCCTGCAGCCACTCATTGCTGATAATCTTTATAAAAGCTTAATTACCATCACTTAATTTATGTTTATTTAATCTTTTTTTTTTATTATTTATTATGTATTGTGTAATATTTTGAATTTAACCTAGTATCGTCTTCGGTAAATGGTAACTTTTCTTCAGTAGCGCTCGAATAAAATTCTTGCTCCCCTCCAATAAAAGTGCTGGTACTACGTCCCTCAGCGCCCGGGGGATATTTCCAGGGAAATTAACATAAAAGATACGTACAAGATAACATTAGAAAATACGAGATAAAAAAATATTTTTAATTAAGTATAACTAGGCTAGGCCCTTTGAATATTTTTCTTGGCTTCTAGATCGTGATTTAGCCTGTGTCTATGCATATGATGTTTAAATACCTCATAATATTTTTCGTGCTTTAATGACTGTAGTGAGCCGTTTTTGTGTGAACATTTTTGTGATTGTCCTGCATCTGCTATCCGTGAGACGAATGGCGTACAAAAATGCATCAATGGGAACCAAGGGTAAGCCATTTGCTCTTCGATGGGTCAAAGGCGATCGGCTGCATTCACTACATTAGTAGACTTTAGCAACGTTGATAACCCAGGCCAGGTCTCACTGGCATATATCATGATTGAGGTGACGCCAGCATTAAGTATTTTCGGTACTTGTGCATGATTCAGAACACACTCAATAAGTGAAGTTAGGTTCTTTCGTGAAACAAACTACGTTGCCATTTTATGAGAAAAGCTAGTTTCATAGCCACAAAGACAAAACTCAATTTAGTTTTGACAAAACTACAATTAACAAGTTTTTTTTATCTGTATTCAATTTATTTTGTTTCGAAATGGCACTCCTTTAACTTGGCTCTACATTGAACAAGTATAATCTTTTATAAAGTGTTTAAGATGTAAACATACCAGGGCGTTAAATTTAATTTACTTCCAAGACGCTGCATTAGGTGACATTTGAATGAAGGCTAAGTACCGCATGTTGCAAAACTTGAAAAGGTAACAAGTAAAAAAAATTGGCAGGGAGAAAGTAATGAATTTTCATGAGATTACTCACCGGAAACTGAATCTGGTTATTCAGTATTCATCAAGATCGGCCTGCCTTAGTTTTGAAGATACGTATCTGGACCACATGATATTGACATTTAAAGTAATGGACCTTAATGAAAGAGAAATGACCGTAAACTTCTAGGGCACATCATGAATTTGTTCTATTTTTAATGTACAAAATCATTATGGATGATAATGTCAGAGCTACTGTCACCAAAGATTTTAAATGCAATTATTGAGGTCCCAACGAGCTGAGCCTCTGCATACAATTTTTTTTTTTTTAAATTAAACTTTAACCTCTGGAACGTTTTTCGAATTGGTCTTAACTGAGTTTTTGACAGTAAAAAAACTCCTGTGGGACCTGAGGCCTGTAGATCCACCGTGTGGTACCCAACCTACTCTTCTATGGGTTATTCTCATCATGTTATCACGCAGGTTCTACAGTGGACGCTTGCTAGGCTTGATTGCTTGCAGGTTTAATGGCGATCTCTGACAATGGAGCACGCAATATCCTGCACATAGTGTGTCTTCGTAGTTTGACCAATATCTCGAGACAAAAAATTGTTGTTTGACATGATTCGCAAAAACTCTATCCGACTAAATTTCTGAATTACTTAAAAGATGAATAGAATAAATCAATGATAGGATTTGTGCTAATAGATGGTAATACTGTCAGAATATCTACCAAAATCCCAATAATGTGCAGTGACTGCCAAGGTTGTATCCAGGGGGGCTTGAACCCCCCCCCCCCCCCAAAAAAAAATGTTTGTCATGCTCGTGAAAACGTGACAAAAATGTATATAAACAAATTTTATGAGTTTTTTAAGTTTTGGCAGCCCCCTCCCCGAATAAAAATTCTGAATACGGTCCTGGTGATTAACAGTGGTTTAGCCTGCCAAAAACACCTGACGATTCCGTAAAAAAAAAATAGCATTCAGTAGTAGTGTTTGCTTTTTCAGTAGCCACTCATGAGATAGCTATTGGTTAAGGAACAGGCTAATGTAATATTGGGGGTTAGTTTCATCTTTGATTTTAAGTGGACAAGAACAACTAACCACAAAAACATTAAGTTTATGAACCGGTCGAACATGAATTAACTATTGCGAAGTGATCTAAAATCTCGAAATTTTCGTTATATTTTTCAACACATTACAAACAATGTCGATTTTTTGCGTTTGTTTAAATTTCACCCAACCTAAAAAGATCCCTTTCCCGAAAATAAACTTATGACAACAGTTTCAAAGTTGTGCGCGAATTGAGCAAAAATTCAAAGGCGATTCCATTTTCTGAACATCCTTCATCTGATGACTGGAACTTCTTATTTTACTGAGCTCTGTGGCTGAGTTTAGAATCATATTAGTAAACGGTTTGAGTGATATGATCCGCAGCAACTCCTTTTTTCTGGAACCAATATGGCATAGTTTTTTGGAAAATATTGGGCTGACTCATTGGATGACTGGAAGTCATTTTTGTTTATGATCTCTGCAGTGTCCTCAAAATCACCCAAGTAAAAAGTCTGGATGATGTAATCCTTCATTCATCCTCTTTTCTAGAGCCAGCAAACTATAGGGGTAAATGGATGATGTCTATGAAAGCCTTTTCAAAGTGGGAAAGTTGTTACCCGGAAAAGTATAGGTCTTGTACAAATCAGCAATCCTGATTTCGATCGTAGAAATTACATTTTAGCTTAGACCTAAATCCTGTACAAACTAACAAATGAAAGAACTAGTTAAACTCAGCGTTTTATGGGCTATATCGGGAGGTTTGACACCAATCGAATGGTATCCAATGTCTTCATGGAATTGAAAACTATCCAATACTATTCAAAGTACCCTTGCTAGGTGACTAACTAGTTTTACAAATAGTCTTACGGTAAAATAGCACAACGAGCAATCCTTCTCCCAGTTAAAGTTATGAAGAAACACACCTTGTTACGTTTTTCAACATGAAAACAGAAGAATTATGAGCTTAGTAATTTTTTGGCTCATTCAGTGATTTTTTCCAAAGGCGTTAGTGGCTTTACTTTCGACACACTCCATATATAAGAAGTTATAAAATTTCCATAGAAAAATCTGATTTCAAAAGCATGTAATTAGGGTCATAAATGTAAATAATCCATAAAAAAAAAATTATCTCCAAAGGAGCTAAAAAGTAAACAATATGCTGATTTTTCCTGTTATGCGAAAGAATGGGATTTCTCAAGGCTAAGAATCAGTGTTGTTGCTTGGGGGGCAGTTGCCCCCCAATAATTTGGAGGAAAACTATGATTTAAATAGTAATTTCAAAACTGTTGCTCGTTTTTAAGCTTCAAATTCGCTCTTTATTTCGACCAGATAATTTTTTAACTATCCCAGCTCGTTTTTAATGTAAAAAACGTGAAAAATAGAGGTCTGTTGCGCTTCCTCATTAGCATTTATGAAAATATAGCGCCATTGAAATCTTATCATCAAGTTAATAGGTCACCTCTTATGCAAGCTCAGCGCAACATCAACCAGGGAAAATTTTTCTCTTGTTGGCAGGTCTAGTGCTTGAAATATATTATAGTGAGAAACAGGTTCGACTGTTTTCAATATCTGAACTAGACTATGGTAAAATAATTTTGCGGTTTAAACTAGATTAAGAAATTATGTGATATTTGGTCTTGGCTATCCCGTAGGCCAGTGCCTATACGATTCAGACCTACAGAGGTCTAAGAACCTAAAATCCCGAGTATTGAATGAAATTAGGCTTTTGTTGCTATTGAAATCAATTCCAGTGGCGCCAATCACGAATGAGGGGGTATTTGCCTCCTGGATTTCCCCCCATCTCTTGATTTCAAAAATAATTTTTATTTGGTATTTTCATAGAAAAAGAAGAAAAAATTGTCCCCTCTTTCTTATAAGTATCGAATTGAGGCTGTTGAGAAGGATATATGTTAAAAAAGCAATTTTTATATATAATTCATAATGTGTACAATAATTGTAGATAACACATTTTGACTGCAGCTGCACTGAAATTCACCCACTATCACGACCTCTCTAGTATGCAAATATATAAACAAATTATATATTTCCCATGTATTTTCCCATGCATCACTCTCTTTTCAACCCGTGAAATTAAATGAAAAATTTATTATATATTTAAGATATTTAACTTAAATATTAAATAATAAAACTGCAAGTTTTCTGAACAAAAATACACGCTGTGGGTTTCCTATGGTACTTTATGATTGCCTTCACAGCTCAGAATCAGCTAATAAATGTGATTTTAAAGGTCCTGAATTGCCCTGGAAACGTAAAGTTCCAGTGAAATTAGGTGGGGGTACAATAGTTCCAAATGAGAAACCGCAGAGTTTTCAAAAATACAGTGTTGTATCCTGTTATTGATGTTGTAGCTACAGAGATTGAAAGTAGGCTAGAAGAGAACAGTTTGGATGTTTTCAACAACTTAAGCGGAATGCTAGGTGCAAACGAAATGAACAAAGACAGTGTAAGCTTTGTTTGTGAATATTATAAGCTTGATTTTGAACAATGCATGTCTGAGCTACAGTGCTTTTACGGAATCAAGGAAATAATAAACGAAAACATTCTAGAAAAATCATCTGTTTTTGCTGAAAAAACTTGAAATGTGTGTTTCCTCTCATATATGATCTATTTAAACTGACTTCACTATTCCTATGAATTCTGCATCGAGTGAAAGATCTTTTTCTTGCCTTTGATGGTTAAAGACATACTTCAGTAACAATACGGTGCAAGAAAGATTATCTTCACTTGCACTGTTGACAACTGGAAGAGAAGAACAAATTAATCAAAAGAAGTACAAGTACAAGTTGAAAGAGAAGGATAAAGTAATAAAGGAATTTAATATAGAAAAACATAGACAACTACAGTTTTCGTAACAAGTCTGTGTAATACAGAGCCAAAACATTGATTTTTTTATTCCAGGATTAAGTGTGTATTGCAGGTTTATTTTATAATGAAAAAAGAAATCACCAATGCAACAGCACAAACACACACAGAATTAAACACACACCATAAAACAGAAAAGAATAGACAGAAGGAGAAAGGGAGACTGTTTTCCTGCTTAATTAATTAATATATATCAGTACTTGAATGAGGCCGTAACCCCACTCATCCATCCAATTACATAGGTCAAACAACATAGCCGTACACAATCAACCGTAAAAAATAATCCATGGACAGACAGTCGTAAGTAAGTATATGTCGTCACAACCAAATTAATATTATAGAGTCAAAATCTGTTCAAAATTGCGTGCAAATGAATAGCACAATACTTGGGGCTGTTAGAATGGTCCATGGCTCAACTATAAGATTAACTATCTTTTACTGGGATGAGAGGTTGGGGGACTGGAGGGGGATAGGTTCTGCAACATTGGTCGTGAAGCCTGCTGAAAAAAGCCGAACATATATGAAATTCACCTTAATCTACGAAAAGCCTTTTTAAACTATACTAATGTCGCCAGCAGCAACTCGTTGCGGATAATTTTAGTAAAAGCTCGATCACCAGTTTTGTGTTGATTTAATGTGTGTTTATTATTTATTTATTATTATTATTATTACTAGCTGTTGGGGTGGCGCTTCGCGCAACCCTAACACCTAGTTGGTGGGGGCGCTTCGGACTCCCCCAAGCCCCCCGTGCGCGTAAGTCGTTACGCGCCATATTAGTTACACGCCATTCTAGTTGTATCCCTGTGTCCCACCTATGAATATATATATATATATATATATATATATATATATATATATATATATATATCATGAAAAGATAAATCACCAATGCTACAGCACAAACACAAAAAAAAAAAAAAAAAAAAGAGAGACAGAAGGAGAAAAGGAAGACTGTTTTCCTTAATTAGTGATTAATATAGACCAGCACTTGAATGAGGCCTTAACCCTACTCATCCATACAATCACATAGGTCAAACAGTATAGCCACACACAATCAACCATAAAGAATAATCCATGGACAGGCAGTCATGTCGTCAATAAGTATAAGTTGTCATTTACCGAACAATAGAAAAAATAATATAGACAAATAATTCAGAGGCAACACCCAACATAAGGGCTCATCAGGAGAATACACTGGCCTATATAGGGTTTCATATATATATATGAAACCCTATACATATACATATACATATATATATATATATGTGTGTGTGTGTTTTTAACTACGTAAAACTTGCTAATATACAACATTCTTCGCTGTCCCATTCTCTGTGCATATAAATAGATTGTCAAGTTTACCGACTCTTGAACATGCAACATATAATTGTCCATGGGAAAAACAATCCGTATTCAGATCTATACCTCATTATTCTAATGATAGCTTTGTTGATGGTGATTGCTAATCGAACATTCCCTGCGTCCCGGTCGTCATTTACATATCCCCCCTGTGCCCCCAAGCGTCCCCGTTGTAGTTGTGTGCCTGTGTCCCGGTATTCATTTATATTCCCTGTGTCCCGGTCGTTATTGGTACCCCGTTGCCCCAGTCTGCAATTTCCCTTTGAGTGTCCCGGTCGTCATTTATATTCCCTGTGTCCCGGTCGTCATTTGTGTCCTGGTGTCCCGGTCTGTAATTTCGTCAGCCGACAAACATGACGTCAGTCGACAGACACACAAACAAACAACTTATTTTTATATATATAGATTTATTTTTATGATTTATGTATTGGGCAATATTCTGAATTTAACCTAGTAGCACCTTCGGTAATGGTAACTTTTCTTCAGTAGTGCTCGAATAAAAGTCTTGCCCCCCCCCCCAGTAAAAATGCTGGCACCACGCCTCTGCTAAGAATGAAAGGAAAAACTTGGGAAAAGGAAATGAACTACGCTGAGAATCTAAGTCTTGCAACCTGCCTTGTCACTAACTCATTAAAAGTTGTACCGAAGCCACAGGTTCTACGACCGAAAATGCAGTTTGAAATGGTTTGATTGCATTGGAATGCTTTTCTAATCAGCTCTTGATGTAGGTTGAAAGATGCTGGACCGCCTGAATTTTTACTTATTTCATTTCTTTTCTAAAGGACTGATTTCATGTCAAGAGGAAGGTGCTACCTTGCTAATTTAGTAGGAGTCCGCAGTGTGGTTGGTTGTTAACTTGTCTTTTTCCTTCTACAAAGTGTACACTAATTTTTTCTAGTGTTCTCTCAACAACGACACATACTTATTCTTACAAGTAAATTCCAGGTATATTCAAACTATTCAGTTTATGTGATTGGATATTTAAAATCTGGATTCTTCTGAAAGAATAAAAGAAGGTGACTCCACCTAAAAAGCTACTTAATTATCCTTCTTTGACAGCTTGTCAGCTTTGAGATAGCAGACTGACATCTTCCTTTTGAATCTTTTCTTTATAGCCATGTAAACATGTCTGTCACATTTTACTATCGCCTTCACAGCTGCAAAGTGTATTACATAATTACAACACTAATGAATATTTTTTATTCTAGTGGCAACTATGTCGAACGCCTTGGATTTCCATATAAATCAGGACAATCGTGTGGTCGGTGTCAGTCTTCTTGCAAAGCTAATAAACTGTGTACGAATTCATGTCAATACGCCGACTTATGGGTGAATTGTCGAGAACTGAACATGAAATGGAACAATTGGTTGTGTCATACGACAAACACACCTGAAGGTAGAGAAAGATATAGACATTGCAGAGCAACATGCTCATGTCAATCCAAGATTTATACTAGGATTACAAGTATCAAAAGAAGATACAGTTACCGACGAAGACTGAATAACTCTGTGAGATACAGACATGGGAAAAGGAGTGCTCGCAGTCGAAAGAGGAATGTTACTCATAATGGACTAATATAAATTTTAGCTTGGATTCTTAGCCTTTTACGTTTTGATGACTGTTTAACTTTTTAATGAGTACAATTGAATTGTTTTTTATGTATTTATTAGTAGTTTAGCTTCTATTAATCTAGGCCCAGGCCAAATTATATATTGGTCATCACTGAAACCAACGTAAATTTTACCATCATTGTAGGATGTGCATAGAATACACATAAATTTATGTTGAGGGGGAATGAGGCTCCTTGGATCATGAGTTTTTGCAAAATAAAAGAGTGTACATTTTTCCTATTTTCCTGTCGCCATACATCCTATTTAACTGGTTATTACAAAGCCCATACCCCCCTCCTATATCCGTATCCTCAAGCCTTGTTAGTATCTACTATCTGCATATATATTGCTTAAACTATGTTTAGGTTAAAAATTAGCAAGCTGACCTTTGAAATGGTTCATCCCTCTATGTGACCTCTACAACACAAGAAGAAAACAAACCTACTCCTTGGAGTGTGTTATTGTCGGGTGCTGGAATGAGCAGATTTGTCACCTAAAGCCCCCTCCTCCCCTTGGCTCTTCCCTCGAAGAGCTTGCGAAGTTTCGTAAGATTATATTTTCAAGATATTATGATTATGTGTTTAAGGGTGTATCTTAAGAATTCTTTTGTTTTTTTTATGAAAAAAATCTGTTGCCCAATTGACCTATTGAGCTTGCCTAAAATTAGAAAAAAAAATACTACACCATTTAATATCCTATAAAAAAATCTTCCAGGAAAGGAATTCGGATTCAAGTTGCAGTGTGTGTTTGCAGCTTTGGAATCATTCTATTACATGCAATCACCAGGTACTGAGTAAAGAGTTATTCCTATTCTAATTTTTTTTAAACTAAGTTTACTCGCTACGACTGTAATCTTTGAAAATCATCTTGTCACTTTTGTTATAATTTAGTAATATAAAATAAATGCATATCCTATTTCTTCGGCTTTTCCTCTCTTTCTTTCTTTCAGGGTTTATAGTGCTTGTGCCACTATCCTGTTCTAATTTGGTTAAAAGTTAGTTTTCTTCATCTTTTGGAGTTTGAAACGCAGCCAAACATCATCAAATTCATTGATAGTACATTTTATCAAGATTACGCTTCCTTATTGATGAGCCTTCTTTCCCTTGGTCTATTCCTAAACTCCATCCTTTGTTTTGGTAAGGCCGAGACCCTGGCACTAAGTCACCCTGGTATGGTTGACGAAGACTGCATTTAGGTTTACTTTAGATGATCAAGATGACATCCGAGGGTAAAGAATAACCAACAAGTTTCGGATCTTCACTCTCAGAAAAAATTAACGACGGAACTTAGGGATGGTCCATACAAAAAATCATGGAGCAATTGCTGTCCCCGGCCACGACATGGGGGCATAGTAAAAAAAAAACAAGAGCTAAGAGCTGATATGGCACTTGTGACGAGGCAAGAAGAGCTAAGAGCTCATATGGTATGAGCTCTAACAAAATTGTAAGAATCAATAGATTGATTTAAAAGGAAAATCAGAGGCCTAATGCCGGTCAGGATTTAAAATAAGAGCTCTGAGTCACGATGTCCTTCTAAATATCAAAATTCATTAAGATCCGATCACCCACTCGTAAGTCAATTTGTGCAGCTCCCTGACACGCCTACCAATTTTCATCGTCCTAGCACGTCCAGAAGCACCAAACTCGCCAAATCACTGAACCCTTCCCCCCAACTCCCCCAAAGAGAGCGAATCCAGTCTCATCCCGATTCCTCCACTCCAAGTGTTTTCCAAGATTTCCCCCTCCAGCTCCCCCCTATGTCAAAAGATCTGGTCGGGATTCAAAATAAGAGCTCTGAGACATAAATTCCTTCTAAATATCAAATTTCATTAAGATCCGATCACTTATTTGTAAGATAAAAAATACCCCAATTTTTACGTTTTCCAAGAATTCTGGTTTCCCCCTCCAACTCCCCCCAATGCCACAGGATCTGGTCGGAATTTAAAATTAGAGCTTTAAAGCACAAGATCCTTCTAAATATCAAATTTCATTAAGATCTGGTTACCCTTTCGTAAGTTACAAATACCTCAATTTTCAAAATTACCCCCCCCCCAACTCTAACAAAGAGAGCAGATCCGGTCCGGTTATGTCAGTCACGTATCTTAGACGGGTTTTTATTCTTCCCATCCAGTTTTATCCTGATCTCTCCGCTTTAAGTATTTTCTAAGATTTCTGGCCCCCCCAATGACGCTGGATCCAGTTGAGATTTAAAATAAGAGATCTGAGTTACGAGGTCCTTCTAAATATGAAATTTCATGAAGATCCGATCACTCCTTCGTAAGTTAAAAATACATCATTTTTGATAATTTTGCAGAATTAACCCCCCTCCCTCTCCAATAGAAAGGAACCTCCTAATTATGTAAATTACGTATCTAAGACTTGCGATTATTTTTCCCACCAAGTTTCTTCCCGATCTCTCCAAGTTAAGCGTTTTCCATGATTTTAGGTTCCCCCATCCCAAACTCCCCCCAATATCACCAGATCCGGTCGGGATCTAAAATAAGAGCTTTGAGACACGATATCCTTCTAAATACCAAATTTCATTGAGATCCGATCACCCGTTCGTAAGTTACAAGTACCTCATTTTTTAATTTTTTCAAAATTAACCCCCCCCAACTATCCCAAAGAGAATGGATCCATTCCGGTTATGTCAATCATGTATCTAGGACTTGTGCTTATTTTTCCCACCAAGTTTCATCCCGATCCCTCCTCTTTAAGTGTTTTCCAAAATTTTAGGTTTCCTCCTCCCAACTCCCACCCAGTGTCACCAGATCCGATCGGTATTTAAAATGAGAGCTCTGAGACACGATATCTTTCTAAATATCAAATTACATTGAGATCCGATCACCCGTTCGTAAGTTAAAAATACCTCACTTTTTCTAATTTTTCAGAATTACGGGCCCCCACTTCCCTCCAGATGGTCAAATTGGGAAAACGACTATTTCTAATTTAATTTGGTCAGGTCCTTGATACGCCTGCCAAATTTCATCGTCCTAGCTTACCTGGAAGTGCCTAAAGTAGCAAAACCGAGACCGACAGACAGACAGACAGACCGACAGAACTTGCGATTGCTATATGTCACTTGGTTAATACCAAGTGCCATGAAAACAACATGAAAGATGAGCATGTAAAAAGCTAAGTTTTTAGTGTCTTTAGTTCTTCATATGTTCGCTCGCCCTTAAGTATCCATAGTTTTATGGTTTTTCCCCTGTATAATTTCTATCCTTATGTTAAATCAAGAGCATCTCGGGTCTTAGTACTAGGAATTGACTTTTGGCTTCTCCCTCTAAAATTTCAAGAGTCTAGAGATTTTTCAATTTGTCATACTTTTCCATACCGATCATCTATACTTTATCGAATACTCTCTCTCATGAAACACAAACTTGAACTATGAAATACGTGCTCTTATATCTTCTTAAGCTTAATTAGTTTTAAAAAGAACATTACAGGAAAAGCAAAGAAAAATTCTAAAATAAACCGCATTGAATGAATAAACACAACCTAAATAAAACATAATTAAAAACAAATATATTGATTGAAACTTGTAACGGACAGAAACAACGATAAATGAAAGTGCTGCCCCCTTAAAACCCATGACGCTGTAGAGTCATGTGTGACTTATCTAAAACAAACCCCATTTTAAGCGGTGATTTTTTTTTTAATTGTAAAGTTTCTTAAATTTCCAGATTTTTCTTCTTCTCTTCTTTTGTGTATCATTATATTTCAAATAATTAATCTTTTTTTTAGTAGTTTAATGTGTAACGAATATTCAATGGTTCTTAAGGGGAAATTAATATATTAATTTCTAATGTACAACAAAACAATTGACTCACAATCGATTGATTCACTAATTTAAATCGCATAAAAATTTTATTTTCGCTCAGGTTCTCCATTATCTTTTAATGAAAAAAAAATAAATAAGACCAAGACAATTGTAAAAGGGTGTGCTTTAAATTGATTTATAAATTAAATTTAAATTAATTTATTCAAGAAATAACTGTTTCTTCTCTATAAGCTTGGCTATTTTTTCTGCGGATATTATTACAAATAAAGTCATTCCTGGACATACAAACGGTTTTCAGTAAAGTACAAATGACACTCAAGTTTTTAAGGATTTTAAAGAGGTGGTAGCCCTCTCCCTATTTGTGGTCATTTTAGTACTGACTTGGTTATTCATTTTAAGTAATAATCACTTTAGGTTTCATTAATTCGTTCACATCAATCTCTGTTCGTTTTTTGGCTTTATTATAATTGACTTTAAAGTTTGAAGTTTGACTTTATTATGATTTTTTTTTTGGTTTCAATATCGCTTTTTAGTTTGCTTTTAAAACTTTCATGAAAAGGATTTTTTTATTAACAAGTTTAAAGAAGGATACTGGGATGGAAAACATCTTGTATTCTTAAAGTTAAAAGAGTGAGCACCGTGTCGTAATATTGTGTATTAATTTCTTATCCTGCTTCCAGGGGAAATGCTCTTAAAAAATAAACAAAAAAATTCATCAGTGAGCTTTTGCATAATTTTTAAATTTGAATTCTGAAAAAAAACTATTTCATCTAATTGCTTGATAGCCCTATCTTACCTCTCCTTTAATTCCTGAGAAATATATCTTTTAAAGTTCTGGATCAAAACATTTTTTGCAAACTGGAGACAATTGAGCTTAGTTTGATTACATAAAAAAAACTAGTTTTTTTAACTGAAAGTAAGGAGCGACATTAAAACTTAAAACGAACAGAAATTACTCCGTATATGAAATGGATTGTCCCCTCCGCAATCCCTCGCTCTTTACGCTAAAGCTTTTAATTGTTTTAAAAAGCAGAATTGTGGCAAAGAGTCAAACTTTAGCGTAAAGAGCGAGGGATTGCGGAGGGGACAATCCATTTCATATACGGAGTAATTTCTGTTCGTTTTAAGTTTTAATGTCGCTCCTTACTTTCAGTTAAAAAAACTAGTTTTTTTTATGTAATTTCTGAACGTTTTTGAATTAATGCATGATTGATTTTGACTCTCCACACGTAAACTATTCAAATGAAATTTGCATATTAATTCCTTTTTTGGCTAAATGGCGTTCTCTTAGTTTTGATCATACGATTTTGAGAAATATGGGATGGGGAAGGAGGCCTAGTTGCCATGCAATTTTTCGGTTACATAAAAAGGCAACTATTAATTTTAATTTTAACGAATTTTTTTATTAGCAAAAAATATGCGTAACTTTAGAATTAACTTACGTAACAAACTTTTATATACTTTAATTTTTAATATGTATATGAGGGGGTTTGTACCCTCGTTAATACCTCCTTCTTTACACTAAATCGTCAGTTTTGTCCCAATTCTTTAAGAATTAACCCCTGAATCAGACAGGCCGTAGAATAAATAGTTGAAATTACTAAAAATACTTTAGCATAAAGAGCAAGGTATTTATCTCCTCCTAAATACCTCGCTCTTTATGCTAAAGTATTTTTAGAACCCCTCATATGCGTAATAATCTCTGTTCGTTTTAAGTTTCAATGCTACTTCTTCCTTTCATTTGAAAAAACATTTTCATGTTTATTTTTCATTGTTTTCTTATAGTAATGCTAGAGAATCCTGGGCCCTTTTCATTGAATTTTTCTTCCCCCATGACAGATTCCTCCAAGGAAAGATCCTCCAGCTTAGCCTCTCTCCTCAGCCCCACCCCCAAACAAAATAAAATCCCCCAGAAAACGTCTGTACACTTCCAAATAACCATTACTACATGTAAACACTGGTCAAAGTTTGTAACTTGCAGCTCCTCCCCCAGGGATTCTGGGGGAGTAAGTCATCCCCAAAGACATAGTTATTATGGTTTTCGACTATGCTGAACAAAATGGCTATCTCAAAATTTTGATCCGTTGACTTTGGGAAAAAAATGAGCGTGGGAGGGGGCCTAGATGCCCTCCAATTTTTTTGGTCACTAAAAAAGGGCACTAGAACTTTTCATTTCCGTTAGAATGAGCCCTCTTGCGACATTCTAGGACCACTTGGTCGATACGATGACCCCTGGGAAAAAAAAACAACAAAAAAACAAACAAATAAACACGCACCCGTGATTTGTCTTCTGGCAAAAAATACAAAATTCCACATTTTTGTAGATAGGAGCTTGAAACTTCTACAGTAGGGTTCTCTGATACGCTGAGTCTGATGGTGTCATTTTCGCTAAGATCCCACGACTTTTAGGGGGTGTTTCCCCCTATTTTCCTAAATAAGGCAAATTTTCTCAGGCTCGTAACTTTTGATGGGTAAGACTAAACTTGATGAAACTTATATATTTAAAATCAGCATTAAAATGCAATTCTTTTGATGTAGCTATTGATATCAAAATTCAATTTTTTAGAGTTTTGGTTACTATTGAGCCGGGTCGCTCCTTACTACAGTTCGTTACCACGAACTGTTTGATTCGAGCACGATTAAGATGGTCCTTAGTAACAAAAACACTGTAATTATGAAAAAATTTTCAGTTTTTTCTTTGTTTCTTCAATATTCAGTCGACCGTGGAAGCAATAGAATTGTTTGAACTATTTTTTTGTTAAGACGACCTAGGTCTTGACCCACGCGACTGCGTATGAGCTTTTTTTTTGTTTTAAGAAGGGTTGCCATTTTAGGGAATCCAAATGGGTCTAGGAAAGTTTTCAGTAATTCTTGTTTCTCTCTTTTCTTGGTAGACTGAAGATGAGATGGTTTTCCCTTTTTTAATATGTCCTGCATAGTAGTGTACGGGACTATTATGCTCTATACCCTTATTTGGTGTAGGTTCACTTCTCTGAGCTACACCTTAAGAGTTCAGACCCTACACCCTTATTTGGGCATTAATGCTTCCCTATACTACAGACAGGACACCTTATTTGGGCACTAAAAATTGCATATAATAGACTAGAGCACTGATCTACCTACATGACCAGCTGCACAGACAGGTATCCGACGCTTTTGGGTGACTGAGCTACATATTCCTGTCAGGACATGATTTGCAAATATTCGATCTTCACTGAATAAAAGCAACGTTCAGATGTTATATAACTCAATATTCAAGCCGTGACAATTATACAATTATATTTTTTGTTTTTTGAAAATATTGCTTAGTATTGGATTTTCATAATGTTGGAATTAATAAAGTCGTATATATCTTAAGCAATGATGCGTCAGCCCCTGGTCATCCATGTCCCAACCTCCAAAAGGACGATCAATACCCATTCCTCCATTTTTTTGCCCCCCTCCCCCACATAAAAAATAAAACCCAAAAATAACGGAAAATTAAAACAAATCTAAAAGTCAAACAAATTTGAAAATGAAAAAGAAGTAATAGAAAATAAAAACAAATCTAAAAATGAAAAAAATAACAAAAAACAAACTAAAGATTGAAAAATAACGAAAAATAAAAACATATTTGGAAAAATATTGAATAGTATTCAGGTTTGCATAAAGTCGAAATTAATAAAGTCGTATATATTTTAAGCAATGACGCGACATCCATAAGAGGTAAGTGATTTAATAAGGTCTGTTGAAAAGTATTGTTTGGTATCGGGGAATGCATAAAGTTGAAACTGATAAAGTTGCATCTATTTTAAGCGATAACACGACAGTAATCGGAGGGAAATAATATGACAAACCTTTTGAAGAATATTGCTTGGTATTAGGGTATGCATAAAGTCAAAATTAATAAAGTCGTATTCCTGTCAGGAATACGACTGTCGATGTCGTATCATCGAGAGCCCTATCATTCATGATAGGGCTGTCGATGATACGACAGCCCTATAAGGGAAATATAAAAATAAAGTGTATTGAAAAGTCTTGCTTAGTATTGGACTGTGCAAAAACTCGAAGTTAATAAAGTAGAATGTATTTTAAGCGGACATAAGACAGCCCTATGGGGGAAAAAATTGTACTGGTGAACGTTTTTCTTTACCCGGCTGTCCTAGTCGAACTCTATGGCTGGCCATCGACACTAAGTAGTTTATTGTATGTTTTCAATCAGTATTTTTTGTACATTAGATTGATAAACACTTGGATTGTATTTAAAAAAAACTAAAGATTGAAAAATAACGAAAAATAAAAACAAATTTGGAAAAATATTGAATAGTATTCAGGTTTGCATAAAGTCGAAATTAATAAAGTCGTATATATTTTAAGCAATGACGCGACATAACGAAGAGGTAAGTGATTGAATAAGGTCTATTGGAAAGTATTGCTTGGTATCGGGGAATGCATAAAGTTGAAACTGATAAAGCTGCATCTATTTTAAGCGATAACACGACAGTAATCGGAGGGTAATAATATGACAAACCTTTTGAAGAATATTGCTTGGTATTAGGGTATGCATAAAGTCAAAATTAATAAAGTCGTATTCCTGTCAGGAATACGACTGTCGATGTCGTATCATCGACAGCCCTATCATTCATCATAGGGCTGTCGATGATACGACAGCCCTATAAGGGAAATATAAAAATAAAATGTATTGAAAAGTCCATTTTTAGATAATAGACTTCTTTAGATAATATTGCGTTGAATGCCAAAAGAGAAAAATATTTGAACTATGAGACAAGCAATTGTATAAATCTTATCGGAAATTTGTGCGTGCATCGTCATGACAGTGAGTTATTAAGTTTCTTTGGGATATAGAAAAGTCTCAACATTCATGATGGTGGATATGTAACAGTATAATTTCCAAAGATCATATTGCTCAAAGAGAATGCAAAAATAAAACTAGTAGGTGAAGACGAGAGTAAAATTGTTCCTCACAGTTCTGGTAACACGTAACCTATTGGTATTTCCTGTTGCCGTCTTTCTGGTATTAGTATTCTTACGAAAGCAAAGAGAAAAAGAAAGGCCTGCCGCTGCACTAATGCCATAATGCATATCTTGTCTATGTGCCAAAACTTCAAACTATGTAAAAACAGTGTGGTAACAGACAGTGAAATCGAAAGCAGAATAAAAATTGCATAGGCAGACATTATAACAGCGGGGTATAAAGATGATTTGATGACAAAAACAAAGTGCATGTGAACATTATTACTACCATTGATCATATACCAACAGATATAGTCAAAGAATCCCAATAATACCAATGATTAAGAGTTTAATGCGATTGTAGCTGAAACCATGTGTACACTCGTGCATGATCCCAAAATGGTTTAAGCGTCATGTCAAGAGAAAACATTATGAAGTACATTAAGGAATGGATTCGAAACTTTGATCTATGTTTTTATGATGATACTCTACATGTTGTTATATCAAGAAAATATTTGATGTATTACTTTATTATGTTTCCATTATTTTTAGGGTTTGCTAGAAAATCTAACATTTTAGAATGTTTATTAAAAATCAGAGTAAGAAAGGGAACTTTCAGAGACATAGAGACTACTATCAGCTCACTAATGGTTTATTAGAGTCTGAATAGATGAATTAGGTTTTTAATGAAACCTGATAGAGATAAATCGGATTCTAGTCAGAGTTAGAGACATATGAAGTTGGAATTTATCAAGATACAGTTAAACACAGACACCACTATCAGCTTACAGGTGACATACTAAAATCTGAAATAGATTAATGAGGTATTTACCATAGTCTGAGAGATAAAAATCGGATTCTTTTTAGAGTTAGAGACACAAGAAGTGGGACTCTAACAAGATTAAGTCAGAAGCAGGCACTAATATCAGCTCACAGGGGGTATTATAGAATATAAAATAGATGGATTTGCTTTTCACCAAAGTCTGAGAGAGAACAATCGGATTCTGTTTAGATTTAGAGACATATGAAATGGGAATTTATCAAGCTTCAGTCAAACACAGACACTACTATCAGATCACAAGTGCTATACTAGAGTCTGAAATAGATGAATTGGGTTTTTACCAAAGTCTGAGAGAGACGAATCATATTTTTTTAGAGTTGAAGACATATCAAACACGAAGTTAACAAGATTTAGGAAAACAAAGAAACTACTACCAGCTGACAAGGGGTATACTAGAAGTTAAAATAGGTGTTACCATAGTCTAAGTAAGATCAATCGGATTCATTTTAGAGAAAGAAATATGTGAAGTAGGAAATTACCAACATTCAGTCAAACACAGACACTACTATCAGATAACAAGTAAGATACTAGAATATGAAATAGATTAATTAGGTTTTTACCAAAGTCTGACAGAGATGAATCGGATTCTTTTTAGAGTTAGAGAGATAGGAAGTGGGAAATTATTTAAGATTCAGTCAAACACGGAAAGTATTATTAGGTCATAAGTGGTATACTAGAGTCTGAAATAGAATAATTAGGTTTTTACCAAAGTCTGAGAAGGAATAATTGTATTCTTTTTAGAGTTAGAAACATATTAAATAGGAAGTTATTAAGATTTTGGAAACCAAAGAAACTACTATCAGCTAACAAGTACTAAAGTAGATACTGGAATAGGTGAACTAGGTTTTTACCATATTGTAAGAGAGACGAATGAGATCTTTTTAGAGCTAAAGACATATAAAGCGGAAAATTATCAAGATTCGTTCAAACACAGACGCTACTATCAGATCACAATTGATATACTAGAGTCTGAAATAGATGAATTAGATTTTCACAGAAGTCTGGGAGAGACGGATTGGATTCCTTTTAGAGCTAGAGACAAATGAAGTGGGAAATTATCAAGATTCAGCTTAACACAGACAGTACTACCAGGTCATAAGTTTTATACTAAAGACTGAAATGGATAAATTATGTTCTTATAAAAGTCTTGGATGAATCGAATTCTCTTTAGATTTCCAGAGATATAAAGTGAGAATTTATCAAAATTCAGTCAGATACAGATGGTACTACCAGCTCAAAAGAGGTATACAAGAGTCTGAAATAGATGAATTAGGTTTTTGCAAAAGTCTGAGAGAGATGAAACGAATTCTTTTAGAGTTAGAGACATATTATATAGAAATTTATCCAGACTCAGTCAAATACAGACACTACTATCAGCTCGCAAGTGGTATACTATAGTCTAAAATAGCTGAATTATGTTTTTTGCCAAAGTCTAAGAGGGACCAATTTGAATTTTTAGAATTAGAGACATATTAATATGGAAAATTATTAAGATTCAGTCAAAACAGACGCTACTACCAGGTCACAAATTATATACTAAAACCTGAAATAGATGAATTTGTTTTTTCCAAAGTCTGAAAGCGATGAATCGGATTCTCTTTAGTCTTAGCGACACATGAAATAGGAAGTTATCAAGATTTTGGAAAACAGAGGAACTACTACCAGCTCACAAGCGGTAAACTAGAAGCTGAAATAGGTGAATTAGGATTTTACCACAGTCTAAGAAAGATGAATCGGATTATTTTAGAGTTAGAGACATATGAAGTGGAAAATTATAAAAATTCAGTCAAACACAGACACTACTATCAGATCACAAGTAGTATATTAGAGTCTAAAATAGGTGCATGATGTTTTTACCAATGTCTAAGAGGGACAAATTTGAATCTTTTTTGAGCTAGAGACATATTAATTGAAATTATCAAGATTCAGTCAAAAACAGACACTACCACCAAGTCACAAATGATACACTAAAGTCTAAAATAGATGAATTTGTTTTTTTCCAAAGTCTTAAAGTGATGAATCGGATTCTTTTAGAGTTAGAGACATAAGAAATTGGAAGTTATCAAGATTTAGGAAAACAAAAAAACTACTACCAGCTCACAAGGGGTAAACTAAATGCTATAATAGACGAACTAGGTTTTTACCACAGTCAAAGAGAGATGAATAGGATTATTTTAGTGTTAGAGACATATGAAGTGGAAAACTATAAAAATTCAGTCAAACACAGACACTAATCCAGATAACAAGTGGTAAACTAGAGTCTGTAATAGATGAATTATTTTTTTTTACAAAAGTATGAGAGAGATGATTTGGGTTCTTTTTAAAGTTAGAGACATATGAAATAGGAAGTTATCAAGATTTAGGAACACAAAGACACTACTACAAGGTCAAAAGTGATATTCTAAAGTCTGAAATAGATGATTTAGGTTTTCACCAAATTCTCTGAGGTAGGTATCGGATTCTTTTGGAGTTAGAGACATGTGAATGTCTGTAATTTATCAAGATTCAGTCAAACACAGAAGATATTATCAGGTCACAAGTGGTAGACCAGAGGCTGAAATAGGTGAACTCGGTTTTTGCCATAGTCCAACAGAGATGAAGCGGATTCGTTTTAGAGTTAGACCATGTGAAGCGGAAAATTATCAAGATTCAGTCAACGACAGACACTACTACAAAGTCACAAGTGATACACTAAAGTCTTAAATAGATGAATTGGGTTTTGCAAAATTCTTAGAGAGATGAATTGAATTCTTTTTAGAGTCAGACACATTTCAAGCGACAATTCGTCAAGATTCAGTCAGACATATATACTACTTCCAGTTCACAAGTGGTATGCTAGAGTCTGAAATAGATGAATTAAGATTTTACCGAAGTCTAAGAGGGTTAATCAGATTCTGTTTAGAGTTAGAGACATGTGAAGTAGTAAATCATAAAGATTCAGTCAAACAAAGATACTACTATCAGATCAGAAGTGTTATACTAAAGCCTGAAATAGATGATTTATGTTTTTGCCAAAGTCTGAGACAGATGAGTTGCATTTATTTTAGAATTAGAGACAAATATAATAGGAATTTCTTAAGGTTCTTTCCAACAAAGACACTACCACTGGCTCAAATGTGGTATAGTAGAGTCAGAAATAGGTGAATTAGGTTTTTAATTGTAGTTTAGGAGAGATAAATCGGGTGCTTTTAAGAGTTAGAGACATAGGAAGTTGAAAACTATCAAGATAAGGTCAAACACAGTCAAAACTGAAAGACTATAAGATATATACTTGAGTCTTAAATAGATGAATTGGGTTTATACGCAAGCCTGAGAGAGATGACTCCACTTCTTTTTAGATTCGGAGAAATACGAAGGGAGAATTTATCAAGATTAAAGTCATACGCATACATTACTAACAGCTTTCAAGTGGTATACCAAAGTCTGAAATAGATAAATTAGGTTTTTACCAAAGTCTGAGTGCGATGAACCGGATTCTTTTTAAAGTTAGAGACACATAAAATAGGAATTTATCAAGATTCAGTCAAAAACAGACGCTACTATCAGCTAGCCATTGGTATACTACAAGCTAAAATAGTTGAATTATGTTTTATCATAATCTAAAAAAGATTAATCTGATGTTCTTAGAGTTAGAGACATGTTAAGTGGGAAATTACCAATATTCAGTCAAACACAGACACTTATTCCACTTCACAAGCGATATACTAAAGTCTGAAATAGATGAATGAGGTTTTTACGAAACTCTGAGAGAGATGAATCTAATACTTTTAGAGTTAGAGACATATAAAATGGGAATTTATTAAGATTAAGTCAAACAAAGACACTTACCATCTCACAAGTGGTATAATAGAGGATGAAATAGGTGAATAAGGTTTAAGCATAGTCTAAGAAAGATGAATTGATTTCTTGTCAGAGTTAGAGACATATGAAGTTGAAAATTATCAAGATTCAGTCAAACACAGGCACCAGTTCCAGGTTTTAAATAATATACTAGAGTCTGAAATAGATGAATTAGGTTTATACGAAAGTCTAAGAGAGATGAATCGACTTCTTTTCTGAGTCAGAGACATACAAAGTGAGAATTTATAAAGATTTAGTCAGACACATACACTACTACCACCTCACAAGCGGTATGCTAAAGTCTGAAATAGGTGAATTAGGTTTTTACCAATTTCTGATAGAGATGAATAGGATTCTTTTAAGAGTTAGAGACATAAAAATAGGAATTTATCGGGATTCAGTCAAACACATACACTACTACCAGCTCACCAGTGGTATAATACAGGCTGAAACATGTGAATTAGGTTTTTATCCTAGTCTACGAGAGACGAATCGGAATTTCTTAGAGTCAGAGAATATGAAGTCGGAAATTATCAAGATTCAGTCAAACACTGACACTACTACCAGGTCAAAAGGTATATACTAAAGTCTGAACTGGTTGAAATAGGCTCTTACGAAAGTCTCAGAGGGATGAATCGAATTCCTTTTAGAGTCAGAGACATATAAAGTGAGAATTTATCAACATTCAGTCAGACACAGGCACTACTACTAGCTCACAAGTGGTATACTGGAGCCGGAAATAGATGAATTAGGATTTTACGAAAGTCTGAGAGAGATAAACCGGATTCTTTTTGGAGTTAGAGACATATGAAGTGGGAATTTATCCAAACTCAGTCAAACACAGACACTACTATCAGCTCGTAAGTGGTATACTAGAGTCTAAAAATGTGAAATAGGTTTTTCTATGAGAGATGAATTGGATTCCTATTAGGTTTGGAGACATGTGAAGTGACAAATTATTGAGATTCAGTCAAACACAGACCGTACTATCAGATCACAAGTGGTAGACTAGAGGCCGAAATATTTGAATTAGGTTTTTATAATAGTCTAAAAGGGAAGAATCGGATTCTTTTTATAGCTAGAGATATATGAAGTGGAAAATCATCAAGATTGAGTCAAACACAGACACTACTACCAGGTCACAAGTAATATACAAGAGTCTTAAATGGATAAATTAGGTTTCTACCAAAGTCAGAGAGAGATGAATCGGACTCTTTTTGGAGTTAGGAGCATATGAACTGGGAATTCATCCGGATTCAGTCAAACACAGACACTACTATCAGCTCGCAAGTGGTATACTAGAATTGGAAATAGGTGTAATAGGTTTTTACCAAAGTCTAAGAGGGAAGGTAGGTTTTTTAAAAAGTCTAAACTTATAATAATGTCTTTGTCTCTGAAAATTTCTTTTCTTGCATCTCTGACTGCTTATAGTATATCCCAAAAGTAATGGACTCATAACAAAGTTATACGTAAAATATTTTTATTGTAATAACAACATCTAGAATATTATCATAGAAATAAAAATGAATGCTTTTAATCCATTCTACAATATACTACATTATCTTTCCATTTGACATGACACTTACTCCATCTTGAGTTCATACACGAGTCATATCATGGTTTCAGTTACAATCAAATTACATATGTCATCATTGGTATTGTTTGAATTCATTGACTATATTTGTTGGTATGTGATCAATGGTAGTAGTGTTTGCATGCGATTTGTTTTTTATTTGATCAATTTATCTTTCTACCCTGTTGTTATATTGTCTGCCAATGACATTTTTATTCTGCTTTCGATTTCAATGCTTATTAACCCATTGTATTTACAGAGTTTGCAATTTTGACACATAGACAAGATATGCATCATGATATTAGTACAGCAGTAGGCCTTTATTTTTTCCCTTTGCTTTCATTTGAGTACTAAAACCAGAAAGACGGCAATAGAATCCATGAACAGGTAGTATATTACCAGAACCATGAGCAATAAGTTGACTCTCATCGCCGACTATTAGTTTTATGTTTGCATCCTCTTTGAACACTATTATCACTGGAAATGATACTCTCACATATCCACCATCAAGAATTTTGAATCTTTTTGGTACTCCAAAGAAATTTAATATCTCGCTGTCCAGACAATGCACGCATGCATTTCCAATAAGACCCTCACTATTGCTTGTTTCATAGTTCTAATATTTGAATTTGTCAAAATTCAACGCAACGATTACTCTATCATGTGCACAAACTTTCTTGGGATATTTCATCACCACTTTTTTTTTAAATATGATGCAAGTGTTTATCATTCCAATATACAAAAAATACTGATTGAAAATATAGAATAAACTAGGTATTGTCGATGACCAGCCATAGAGTACCACTGTGGCAGCTATATAAAAAAAAATACAAGAAAAACATGTTCATCAGTCCAATTATTTCCCCCATAGGGCTGTCGTATCATCGCTTAAAATATTTACGACTTTATTAATTTCGACTTTATGCATACCGCAATACTAAACAATACTTTTCAATAGGCTTTATTCTATTGTTTACCGAATAATGGTGTCGTATTATACTTTATTATACTCTAAGTATATACTTAAAATATATACGACTTTATTAATTTTGACTTTATGCATACCCCAATACTAATGAATACTTCTCAAAATTTGTTTTTTTTCTGTTTTTTCTTCCATTTTTAAATTTCTTTTTATCTTTCGCTATTTTTTATTTTTAAGCTTGTTTTTATTTTCCGTTTTTTTTTTTATTCTTCATTATTTTTTTGGTGGGGGGAAAGTTAGGGGAAGGGGCTATGGAGGTCCCTCTTGGAGACTTAGACATGGATGACCAAGGGCTGAAGTATCATTGCTTAAAATATACACGACTTTATTAATTTCAACTTTAGGCATACCCCAATACTAAGCAATATTTTCAAAAGACAAAAAAAAAACATTTATAAAATTGTAGTGTCTTGAATATTGAGTCTTATAATAACTCGACATTATTTTTATTCAGTGAAAATTGAATATTTGCTATTCATTTCCTGGAACAGGAATACATAGGTCATTCACACAAAAGCATCGGATAAGTGTCTGGACAGCTGGTCATGTATGTAGGCCAATGCTCTAGTTTAGCATAAGTAATCTTTAGTGCCCAATTAAGGTGTCCTGTCTGTAGTATAGGGAAGCATTAATACCCAAGTAAGGGTGTAGAGTCTAGACTATTGTCCCCTACACTACTCTTAATCTTGATCCAGTCATATGTGTCTAAATGATCTTCTTAGGGGAAGGCTAACTTTTGAAAGGAAAAACCAAAAAAAAGCGAAAAGCAGACAAATTTTCTGATACATATGGAAATTAAGAAATAATCATTAAAATCTTATGATTTCGTCGAGGACCTCGGGCTCGAAGGTTCCTCTTCCTGTACACGTGCATGTGACGAATTGGAGCTGATCTATATTCAATACAGTGTCCACTGAGCGGGATTGTTTCCATAGTTAAAATTCTTTACTTCGTTGTTTTTTTTTCTGTTTTTTTTATGGCTTCAGCCCACAAAACACGTTGCTGCACCCTTAACATTAAGGATTGAATGATGGCTTCCTGTATTTTTTTTTCATAGTTATCTAGCTGTAAAATTATAGTGACTTTATTTGTAAACCAAAAACCGCTTTTTTAAGAATCCGTTAAAAAACAGATGTCACCATAAATTCCCCAAAACAGAATATTTTCAAAGAATGAATGCATTTAACCGAAAATTAGTATTCTACTTTGATTTCACTCTATTGTGACACTCATCCTAGATCAGTCCGCATCTAGCATTCATTCAGTGCAGTCGCATTTCGCTAGCTCTGATAATTTGTGACGTGTGATTTGACCAGTCAACAACTAATTGAATTTAAGCCGGATTAACTCTGTACCTGTTTGGAATAAATAACGAGTGAAATACTTTTGAAAATGTAATTGAAACTTGTTCGATAAATTTATAAACTTGTATACGATTACGGCTTAAGGATTATTTATGGATTGTGGCTGTGAGTTAGTATTCAGCACTACTATCATCTGAGTCGTGCATTGAAATATTCGGATTACTTGCAAATCACTGGATTACTAGCCCCACTCAAAGATAAGTTATTATTTATTCTCATTGCATTCATTTAGCCAGTGCGGATCATTTCATAATTGTGCTTATTGAGAACTTCTCTGTGGATATACCTTTTTCACTTAATTGTTTTTGGACTGATGCCGAGCCGTGAGTGAAATTTGCTTATCATGGACAATTGGAATACCAGTACGCTTTATTATTGCCCAGTTTTGAATTTTGCTCAGCACAATCTCGATGAGGGGTTGGACCATCAGTCTATTGTGAAATACGCTAGTGATTTTTTCCCGTATGAAGATGTTCTTGGAGCTAAGAAACTTTTATATAGCAATTGCTTCCCAGATGAGCCTATACCTCGTCGTTCGGGACCCAGTGCTAAGAATAGTTCATTTTCGTACATTATCGCTACTCTTTCTCGCTGCTCTGCAGAAAATATTGATATTCCAGAGTTCGTGATCAAATCCCCCTCTGAAGTCCCTAGCATTCCGGCGTCAGCTTATTCTATCCTTACCGCCAAAGTCAACCAGCGCCTGATCAGTTAAAATCGCTTGCTCACCTCAATAGTCCAACAACGTCTATTAATAGTTCTTTGGTCTCAGATAGTAAGGGTACCAATCACAAACCCTCGTACGCCGTTGTTCTTAAATATCCGCCTCCAGAGCTAAGAGACCCCGTTTCTCGTAAGGAAAAGCTTGATTCTTTCGCCGGACATGACGGTATTGTGTCGGTAAAGTCCGATCCGGTAAGGAAAAGATGGGTTGTTGTTACGAAGGATAAAGTTTCCGCCAATTCTCTTGCCGCATCTGCTGTTGCGAGCTATCCAAATATTCTTGCTAAAGTGATTGATCGCAAACCTCTTGGAGTAATTAGGGGACTTCCCGACAGTGTTTCTAGCAGTATACTCATATCCGTTATTCCTAGTCTTGTTGAGGCCAGCCAGATCGGCTCTTCTCATACATTCCGTTTAGAGTTCCTTGATTCCGCTGCACTAAAATCTGCCATCGCTACAGGTCTGCGCTTGGGTTACGAGTCTTTTAAAATATCGGATTACAAAGAATTGCCCAGACGGTGTCTTAGATGCCAAAGTATCCATCATTCGTTAGCTCACTGCCCATCTGCCCCGAATGAGATGAAGTGCTCTAAATGTTCTGGATGCCATTCCAATACTAAAGACAATCCTTGCTTAGAGGCTCCGAAATGTGCCAACTGCGGCGAAGCTCATGTTTCCTATAGTATGAATTGCCCAGTGATAAAACGCGCTCTGAACTCTGCTCCAAAATGAACCAAGCCACTATTTTAAGTTTTGCTTCTCTTAATATTAACGGCACAAAAGACAAAGACTTGTTAATTAATGAATTATTAGTCCACGACATAGTGTTCTTGCAAGAACATCTTTTGACCAAATCAAATGTTTCTAGCCTGAAGTGATCTTCTGTCCACCATTTCTTTTCGCAAGAGGCCAAGCAAACTAGAGGCTGCCCTTCCGGTGGCCTAACAATTTTTTTCCGTTCCTCATCAATACCCTCTGTGATTCATTGTGATGATAACATCTTAGCAATTCAATGTGACAGTACCGCCTTTATAAACGTTTACTTAGCTTGCGATCGACGTTCTATAGCATCGTTCACATCTTTCGCTAAATGTTGCTCCAGTTTAAAGTCTCTACTCGAAAGTCTACGTTTGAAAGACCTAAATTGGGTTTTAGCTGGTGACCTTAACTGTGACATTCTTGGTACCTCCGATAGATCAATCCTCTTGCTAGAATCACTTCCTAGCATATATCACGTCGCAGTTAAGAGCCTCCCATTCACGTATATTCATAACAGAGGCTGTTCAAAATCGAACCTGGATCACGTGATCTCTTCCAGTTCCAGCTTAATATCATCGATTGTCAGGGTGGACGAAGAGAAGATTGACAACGATCACCTTATTCTTAGCTGTAATTTGTCCTGTGAGCTATCTGGCAAAATACTTTCGGCTCAGCCGAAGTGGCATATGAAGTTGAATTGGGATCGTGCTAATGTCCCACTATACCTTGCTAGGCTAACTGCTTTACTCTCGACCATAAAAGTGCCATATCACCTGCTGCAAACGTCAGTTTCCTCGCCTTCAAGTACAGTTGATCTAAATTTCTATTATTGTCAAATCGTCCATTGCCTTAAATCAGCTTCCAAAGCTGCAGTGCCTGTGGATAAAGTTAGGATTGGTACAAGAAAGCCTAATTGGAACGTTGATCCTGAAGTAAAACGTGCTAAGCAAAAAGCCAAATTTTGGCTACGTATGTGGATATCATGTGACCGACCATCTTCCGGAGCTGTTTTCTCTGTGAAACAAAAGTGTAAACTTGAATATAAGGCCAGTTTGAAGAGGGCACGCTTGAATGCATGGCCAGGCCCCACCGATAAGGCCTCCTGGAATAAGGTTATTAATAGTGAGAAATGTTCCCCATCTACCCTATCTTGTCTCCAGCTAGCTAATTTTGTTGATCATTATAAGCGTGTGTTCAGTGTATTTAATAGTTTTCTTCAGTCTTTTTATTATAAGTTGCTTAAACCGCTTTTACCATACCGTCTCCTGCAGGCTCATGTCCAGCCTGTAGCAATATCTGAAATTCGCCGGGCTTTAAGAAAAATTAAGCGTTCAAATAGCCTTGATGGTGACGGCCTTTCTTACCGATTTTTTGCTTATGATTGTCCTGCTCTACTTACCATTTACAAATATTTTTCCAGTCTTGCTTAGCACAGTCGCTTGTTCCTGATAGTTTCCTTTGTGGCCGTGTAACGTCTATTCAAAAGCGAGGCAAGGACCCCACGTCATGTATGAATTATCGTCCCATTACAGTATCGTGTTTCTTAAGTAAGTTGCTTGAACATTTGTTACTACCAGAAATTGAGTCGAATTGTGATTTTACGCCTTTTCAATTTGGTTTTCGGAAAAGTTTCGGTTGCTCCCATGCACATCATGTTTTAAGCCGACTCATGAAAGATGCCGTAAAAGCTAAAATGTCTTTATACTGTCTTACTGTTGATATTTCTGGAGCTTTCGACAATATTGTACACTCTCAGGCTCTATTTTCCCTTGCGTCTTCAGGTGTTAATCCTTCCGTACTAAGTTTATTGTCTTCTTGGTATTCAAAGTCTAAAATTCAAGTTACCTGGAATGGCCAAATATCTGACCCGGTAAAAATTAATAAGGGAGTTCGGCAGGGTGCCGTATTGTCTCCTAGTATATTTAAATGCGTGCTTGCATCGTGCCTGCGTCCCCTTAGAAGTTCGGTTTTTTACGGTAATACTGGTTTGTCTTCTATTGCATATGCAGATAACGTTCTTCTTGTTGCCCGGACTCGCCGTGGACTGCTTTCTAATTTTACTATATTAACCAATGCACTATCTAAGATTGGACTGTCAGTTAATGCGTCTAAATGCGAGTTTATTTGTTTTAATAGCCCTTATGCGGTCGCTCCATTCGTTACTGGGACTGCAGTTCTACCATGTTCTTCTTTAGTTAGTTGGCTTGGTCTGTGTTTCGGCCCAACACTTTCCGCTACCTGTTCATCCCTAGTGAATCAAGCCGTGAAAAACCTACGCGTCGCTTACGGAAAAATATCCCCAAACAAAAGCCGTTATAACCGCAACGGTTTGTGCATGATTTATAACGCTTATTGCGCCCCTGTGCTTTTGTTTTTATCAGGCATGGCTCATCTGTTTCGTAAGAAAGATCGACATACTCTACGTACGGCTTATTTCAGATATTGCAAATTCCTCCTCCGGCTTCCTAGATGGCACCGAAACAAAAAATAATTGCTCGATTTGGTTTAGTAGATGTGCCTTCTCGGATTCGGTCTTCCAGTGATGATTTATGTAAAAAGACTGTCAACTTTATTCACGTTTATGACCCTCTGCAGCCTTTTTTCCATATTGATACTGGTTGATTAATCCATATTGTCTTTTATTAGTTTCAATTTTGTATTTCTTCGCTGTTTATCGTATTTGTTTTTGTTTATTTCTTCATAATACTCCGTACTTTGTGTTTTTTATACTTTACGGGTAATAAAGTTCATTCATTCATTCATTCATTCATCCTTTATTAGCTCCTTTTTGGGCCTTTTCCCACGCAATTAAAACAAAATAATCGATTAATGAAACAGTTAGGGAACTTTATGAGCAGCAAATAAAATTGGACGTAGATAAGCTCGTTATGTTGATAAGGATTTTTAGAACATTGTTTTAATTTCCAAAAGTAGCATAATTACTGTAAAATTGGTGGGATGTTTGCTGTTGCAGTTCGGTTAGGGTATTACAGAAGATCCATGGCATCTTAATTAGCAGATTTTTGCTAGCATAAGGGGCACATGTTCAGATTCATCTGTCCTCTCGTTATTTTTTTTTTCTTCTTTCTGAGTACGACAGGAACAGTAAAACACGTTTGAAATTTTGCTTGGGCTAAAATAGAAAAATCAAGTTAGTTATGCACAATACTTAAGAGTAAAAAGGTTTAGAGGGGGGCCATTAGCCCAACTCCTGTTTGTAGTAATTTTTGTAGGTTTTAGGTTTGACTTGATTATTAATTTTAATCTTTTTAATGCTTTGAAATCTAGGACCAGGGGAATGAGTTTTATTCGGTGAAGCGAATTTTAGACATGAAAATGGTGTCCAGCATATCCCCCCACCCCCTGCCAAAATTTAACCCCCTCATAACCTGATTAAAGCAGGAAAAAAACTTGTGTGTAGCTTTTCGAGATTTAGATGTATTGAAATCCATTTTTTTTTTGGCTTGTCAATTCGGGAGTTGATGTCCGTGAATTATACAAAGGAAAAATAAACTTACTCTTTTAAAAATCACGTCCACAGAAACAATATTTTGGGTTGAATATTTTACTAAGATTAATCCCGAAGCTCAACTGACCTATTTTGTTAACTTGCAAGGTGAAATTGACCTGCAAGATGGCGAATTCAATAGACAACTGCTGGACAATAATTTGATTCAAATAGGAGATGAAACAGAAATGCAAAGTCAACCCAGGTCGGAAGACATTCACTCACTCTTGTCCAGTTGTCAACCTTCAGGTTTGATAGTTTTTCAGGCTGTCGGGTACCTGATTTCTGCATGCAGACGATTTAAGAAAAATAAATTAAGGGCATGGGGAGAGGGAACGATTTTTTCCAAAGTTGCGAACTATCCAAATCTTTTTTCCACACCGGAAAATGTTGGTATGTCAATTTTCTTTAAAAAGAAAGTAGTGTCGCTTTCGAGAAAAAATATATAGAAAACAGACATTAATTTTTGGTTTAGTAAGATAGATCTATTCCTTTATGTTAGTATCTGCGATCATTATCTTGGATGTGAATATTAATTTTACTTTCTGTTTAATTTAGATTCCATTGGATTCCTTTATAATAATATCTTATTGTTTTACGGTTCATATATTACAGGTCTTTTTTTTGCTTATCTTAGATTTCACGTGACTATTTAATTTTTCTTTTTGAAATAATTTCTCGTATTTTTTTTTTTATTAAATTAATCACTTGAGCGACAGAATAATTCCCCTTTTTCCTTCTTTAGGTTGACTTGAATGCAGGACAGAAAATGTGAAAAATAAACCTTTTGAAAGAAGTGAATAGCGACACTCAAACTAAAAGCTGCTAAAAATATTCGTCGTTAAGAGTACGATTTTACCTCCAAGAGCTTTATTCTGTTTTTAAATAGGTTATGTGCTTTACCAAAACACAGCCTTCTCCAAATAGCTGCAAATTTCGACTGTCTACTTTTTCGAAAAAAAAAGAGAAAACAAAATACTTGAGAAGCAGGCAGGTGCAAAAGCCGGACAGCTTTCTAGCCCTTCTTGAAATGTCGAAATATCTACGATTCTTTTCGTTTTTTTTTGTAAGAAATATACCTTTTTTCAAATGCTGAGTAGCCCTTCCCCTTCCCTTACAAAGCAAGTTTTTTAGAACGTGCCTATGTATGGTAAGTTAGTACATTAAAATTACTGTTTATCTAAATATTAACTAAAAATCATGTTGATTGTATGCCATAGTTGATTTTCTGACAACAAATTATATTAAAACCATAAATAAAACTATGAAAAAGATTTGTATATTAAGACTAGTTTATATCAAGAACAAAATGAATGGAGGCAACTAACGTCTGAACGTTAATTTTATTATTTTCTTTGTTTAAGCATAATTCTAGTGAAACGCCGATCAAAATTTTTAGTGGTGACAACCTATTGTTTATACTAAGTAATAGCTGTGTGTCTGACGCTGAATCTTGCTTTCCTATCAAAATGTCTTTGTCCTGTGATTTGCTTTCAATTTTCTAACCTCATTAATAATGCTTGCATGCAACCTGAAGATTAAGGAAAGAATAAATAAATACGATAATAAAGCATAATAAAGAAAGAAATTGTAGAGTACACTTCATTCTAAAATAGTAAACTATAATATGTCGTCTAAAATGTGAAAATGCATATTAGAAGTCGGGAAGCGGGTAACTTCTTTCGTGGGACTTTAAACCATGAATGGAAGGAGGGTGTAATTTAATCAATGCCCAAAACAAGGCAAGTAATAAGAAAATACTAGTAAAATGTTCTTAATGATTTGAAGAAATAGTTTGTTCGAGAGGGTTGAGCGCAACCGTTGGGCTCTCCTTATGAATATAGATGGTTTGATTAGCCTTGGAGAAGTTATTTACTTGATATTGAAGTGTTGCTGCAAAAGCTATGAGTGAAAAAGTAAAAAAAATGGCTGGTTCAGTTACTAAATGCCAATTTAACCCAGCAAAAAATTTTAATGCAAAGTAATTCTACACTAACTGGGAAACTTGAAATGGTGCTGCAGCCTTTGGTCAACTTCATCAACAAAAATGCTGGGGATATGTATGGGAATGATTTTGATCCTCTGCTCTTGCTTTTGTTTTAGCTTCATAGTGGTTGGCCCTGTAAAGTTTTTGAAATTGTAAGTCCCAAGAAGGTTTTTCTGCGAAAAAAATGATGACGCGTTTCCCAAAGACGGTCTCAGAAACAGAATACATTGGTTTTAGTTGCAACCTACCTTTTATTCCTGACACTCAATTAATAGTGTGGTTTTTAAATTGCACTTCATTTATAAATAATTTTCTATAAATAATATTCTACACTTATTGATGTTCTACTTTCTCTCAGTGCTTAGACACTGAAACGTTTTTCTAATCATTGTGAAACAACGTCTTTGCACTTCATCATTGTTCATAATATTTGCCTAACTACATGCATGGAGGCAGATGTTTCTACCCTTAGATGCATTGAAAACAAATCAAAGCTAGATGATTTAGCACTAGTATGTCACACCTCCTGCAGAAGAGGCTCCACAATGTTTTAGTGATAAAGATTGAAATCAACGGTCTAACGCGTCTCGGGAAAATCTTTTTGGCTATATAGGCACTTGCCTAACATTTCAAAGTCAACTTGAGTACTTTCTTACGGATGGTAGGTGGGACTTGAAAGATGCATATACCTCTAAAAATCTGTCTCTCGAGTCAATTTGGCTAAAGCTACTTGTACCATAAGACTTATGTGAATCTGAGCATTTCAGAGCAAAGATTATAAGGCATACATCTCTTAAGATAATTCCTTCTTATGTCTAATCTGCTCAATGCACTTGCCCGTAAGTGTCAGTAAATTGGTAAAGAAAAAAATCCTAACTTTCTATTAAAATAATTTAGCAGAAGGAGGGCGCACTGGAGGGTCCATGCAATTGTTGCCTATAATAATATAGATTGGAAAGCTCTGAACCATTTAGGTTCAAGCAAGGCTCGACATACCTAACCATCTGCTAAAAAGCTAATGAGCACAAAAACTGGGGAGGGGATGTTTAGGGGTTATAGGTCCAAATTGTTTCGCTAAGTATATTCATTGCAAATTTTCACAAGATGTTCAAACAAGTTAAAACATCAATATCTTTCTGCTAAGAGTTTGCAAAGAAGGAGTTGAGGAGGTACCATCAGTCCACTTTGCTGCTGCAATCATACAGCAATCATACAGGGTAAAAATCTTTGGATGGATTAAGCTAAAACAAAGTGAAAATGGCTGCTTTTTCATTAAAAGATATGACCGTGGTGTTGAAGCAATGAAGATCCTTCTTTAGTCACAAGATTGAAGATTTTTGTGCTTCCAGTTCAAACAAAGTGCAACACGCCTTTTTGGCACAAAAAAGTCGGTTAAAGGACGGTTGGGGGATATTGAAGGGGCTACATCACCCCCTGTGCCTCCAATAATACGGATTGATAATCCATGCGTGATTCCGCATCAAACAAGTTGTAACCAGAGTGCCCAGATGGGGCGCATTTTGAGGCGGTTGCGCATTGAATTTTTCAAATCGGCGCATTTTATTTTATTGGAATGTAGGTCGTTCGACTTATTATTCCTAGAAAAATAGAGCTTTTGGGGCATTTTCAGTTTTATGGTGACACAAACTTTAAACCAAACGCTTTGTAACTGACTGGTTGCAACACACCTATCGTCGGTAAAAAAAAGTAAGAGCATTATTGAGCAAAAATTAAGAGAAGCATGTTGTTTTGCGCCATCTTTTTTAATTATTCTCTACCCTATGTTTAATACCTAACGTCTGCTGAATGAGAAGAAGAAAAAGAATTAACTTCAAAACCAAGTTGGGATTTGGGAAGAAAAGAGCAAAAATTATTCTGCAAAAATTACACAGTTGTAGAATTGAAATTGAGAGATCCTGAACCTGTGTTTGGATAAATCTTTTTGCCTTGTCGTTGCGAATTTATTATCTTTCATTTTTTACTGATAGGCTATATATTTGAAGGAAGATTCCTCAAGGAGGAAAAAATGGGGGATCCCCATGATGACCATAATTTTACAAATAATCTTGAAAAACTTGATAAGAATTGTACTGTACTAGCATGGATACAGTACAAAAACCAAATTAAAGGAAGAATGACTCCAGGAGCCAAATTACTAGTTGCCAGAATCCTTAAAAAAGAACTGGGCAACTATGGAACAATCATTGAGGCACCTGGCCCTGGCGGCTCAATGGTTATCCAAACAAGAGCACCAACCACTCCAGATATGATCACACTACAGAAAATAAAATTCAACAACAATGAAATTATCTTTGAAAAATATGACAAAGAAAAAGCAGACAACTTCAAAAACAACATAATTGGAAAAAAAGGTATCTTATTTATTGAAAAAGAGACTGCAGACTTCGCTGAAGTAGAAGATGAACTCAAAGAAAACCCAGAAATTGAAAAAATACTAAAAATAGGCAATGATGAATCCAAATCAGTATATACAATTCTAGTTATTTACAAAAATCCACAGAATTTTCCAAAAACAATAAATTTTTGGGGGATAAATAAAAAAGTAAAACAATTTATTCCACAACTAGTACAATGCTTTAAATGCCAGAGATTTGGACACAAAGCCCAAGAATGCAGATCAAACCAGAGATGCCTACTCTGTGCTGGGCTCCATGCCCACAGTGATTGTCCAAGGACAGATCAAAATTGTGCTAATTGCAAAGGAAAACATCCAGCAAATGCTAATATATGCCCTGTCAAGAAAGAAAAAAATGAAATCTTAAAGGTGTCTATCACAAATAAGATACCCATCAGACATGCAAAACAAAAAATAAAAATCAAACAGAATTCAACATAAAGCAGAGTGAATTTCCTCCACTTCCAGCACCCTTAATTTCTATTATACCTACCCATGAGACATCCACCACCCTTAAGAGACTTGAGGAATCAATAAAAAAACAAGAAAAAGTAATTAACAAATTAACCAAAGCTATAACCATGCTTTTGGACCTAATCCCCAAATCCAAAACTCTGCAACAAAGCAAAATGAAACAAATTAAAACATTTGTAAGAAAAATCTCACAAAAAGAAAACACAGACTCAGATACAGAATCTGAGCTATCAAATGAGGAAAATGAAGATGAATTCACCACTAAAAGCAATGAAGAAACAAAAAATCCAACAAGAAAAACACTTTCAAAAAAATCAAAAATATGAAAATAATACAACTAAACACAAACTGCCTGACCAACAGCAAAAAAACAGAGTTAAAAAATGTTCTAATAAGAGAAAAACCAGATATAGTATGCCTACAGGAAACTTTCCTGAAAGAAAAAATAAAAATTTCATTTAATGGGTATAAATGCTACAGATGGGACAGATGTGATAAAAAGGGTGGGGGATTATGTACTCTTATAAAGGACCACTTTGTCAGTGAGGAAATCCCTACCACCTTTGGTGGAAATAATGAAATTGGCATAATAAAAATAAATAACATCAATGGGAATACACTTTCAATTATAAATTACTATAATAACAAAACTAATAACTTTGATAAAAACCAACTATGGAGCACTCTCAAAAATATTCAAAACCCCAAAATAATTTTGGGTGACTTCAACCTACACCATCAGACATGGAACACACAGGCAAAAAATCATCAAAAGGCTAACTGCCTCCTAGAAATAATAAATGATCTAAACCTCCACATAGCCACCCCCTGCAATCTTGAAACTCACTTATGCAAGCAAACTGGAAAAATATCAACAATAGATCTAACCATAATCTCAAGGGACCTACAACTCCAAACAACTATACACTCCTCCCATGATTTTGATAGTGATCACTACACCTTATACATAGAAACAAATTCCAATGACCCAAATAAAAGATTTTTTAACCCTGATAAATGGTCATTTAATGAAAAAAGGATCAAAAAGTGGCAAAACGAGCTAGAACTAATTAACTTAGATCATATTGACCTACTCCCAACAAATGATGCTATAGATGAAATCACAAAAATTATTTATGAAACTGCAAAAAACATCTGAAAGTAATTGATGAAAAACCATACAAACAGCTAAACTCCACTCCTGGATGGACTGCCAGATGTGAAGCTGCCAAGCACAAAAGAAAAGAAGCCAGGAAAATATACAAAAGAAACCCAACACAACTAAACAAAATTGAGCTTAACAAAGTTACAGCACAAATGAAAAAAACCATCATCAAAGAAAGAAATACTGCATGGACAAACCTTATAAATTCCAAATTCAACCACAACACTCCTCTAAAAGATCTATGGAGGAACTTCCACAAAATAATTAAGAGGGAAAAACCCTCACAACAACCAAAAATACTTCATATAAACCACCTAGATTATTATAACCCTGATGAGTTATCAGAAGTCCTAGCCAATCACTTTGAAAATAATTTTCAAACAGAACAAACAACCAACACACACCAAGGTAATAGCCACTCAATAAACAATAGCACAATATCAACTATAATTAAATCTGATGACATCATTAATGAACTAAAGACACTAAAAAGAGGTGCAACTGGAATTGATAAAATTGATAACAGAATGTTAAAAGCACTTCCAATAAATATGATACTCAAGCTTACCAATCTATTTAACAAATCACTAAATGAAAATATTATACCAGAAAAATGGAAAAAATCAATAATAATTCCCATATTAAAACCTGGAAAAAATCCTAAATCACCCTCTTCATACCGACCAATATCCCTTTTATCATGCCTAGCAAAACTCATGGAAAAGATAATCAAGAAAAAAATTATAAATGACACACAAAAAATAATTCAGCCAGAGCAGTGCGGATTCTACAAGGGGAGATCCACTCTGGATGCATTGCTTAGGATGGAGCACACCATAAAAAAAGGTTTCAGTAATAATCAAGTCACATGTGCAATCTTCTTTGATGCAGCAGCAGCATTTGATAGAGTCGACCTACAAATCTTAAAAAATAAAATAAACTCTCTACACATAGATATACAACTAAAAAACTGGATAAAAAATTGGATTTCTGACAGAAAATTCTGTGTGAGAACCCATGGTGTGTTATCCTCTGAAAGATACATAAAAGCTGGAGTACCACAAGGGGGAGTTCTCAGCTCAATTCTATTCTCCCTATATGTAAGTGACCTGACAACAGATAATCTCCAAAGAACTAACTTATACATGTATGCAGACGATATCACCATAACTATCACAGGAAACTCAATGGATAAAATAAAAACAAGTGGCCAAAAAGCAATTGATCATGTCCAATTGTGGGCAAATGAAAATAAAATTACCCTAGCTGAAGATAAAACAAATCTTGTAATGTTCACCAAACATACTGGTCAAATACTAAATCCAAAACTAAAACTAAACAACAAGCTAATAAAAACTCAACTTTCCCAAAATTACCTAGGTGTAACCTTTGACAGCCAACTTTCATGGAAAAAACAAATAAACAACACTCTACAAGCAATTACAAAAAGACAAACATTTATCAATGCAATTGCAAGTAAATTCAATGACATTCCAAGAAAAATTTTACTACTCCTAACCAAATCAACAATTCTCAGCAAATTAGATTATGCCTCAATATTATATTCTACAGCCTCTCAACAATTGCTATACAAATTAGATGTAAAATGGAATCAAACATTAAGAAAAATAACAAATGCTATGCCATCCACACCAATACCTGCACTACACCTTGAAACACACACATATTCCCTAAAAACACGCAGGAAAATTTTACACACTAATTACATTATAAAAAAAAGAACCACAACCAGCAATGACCTAATCAAAACAAACATCATAGATCAAATAAATTTTTTTCCAAATGAGCAAACAAATAATTTACCTGCAATTATTTTCATATCGAAAAGTTACACAAATGAGTTTAATCCCCTAATCTGTAAAATTGAACACTATAAACCTCTGAATGGACTCACTTGTATTGACATGTCACTGCAACTACAAATCCTAAAGAAAACAGAAGAACAACCACTATACCTAAACAACTTGACATTGCAATATATTAATGAGATCAATTTTTCCCAAAAAATCTACACAGATGGTTCTAAACAAGGCAATAAAACAGGACTAGGTGTCTGGTTTGAAAGTCGAAATTTTTCAATAAAAGAAAGACTTCCAGATGAGTCCTCGATCTTCCAAGCTGAAATAAAAGCAATTGAAATTGCCATAACAGAAATACAAAACACTGAAACACCAGATTCTTTCCTAATATGTTCTCACTCACTATCCTCCCTTCTATATCTTGCCAATTACCAAGTCTCACCGACAAAGGAAATGGCAAAAATATCCCAAATGATCAAAACTCTCCAAGAAAGAAATTTCACCATAAAAATTATCTGGATCCCATCTCACATTGGGCTATATGGTAATGAGATGGCAGATATGATGGCTAAAGAAAGTCTTACACAACAAATTTCTTTACTTACTACTAATCACCCTGTAGAAATAAAAAAAAGAATCAAAGAACATCTTATAAAAGAAGAGCATCTTCTTTTCAAAAATAAATGCAAAAACAAATATCTAAAAATTGTAAAAGACAATTTCATCACCAAGAACCTAATACATCCAAACAAAAACATTGCAAACACAATTTTCAGAATTAGAACAGGACACAACAAAACCAATGCTTCATTATTGAGATGGAAAATTACAACATCACCATTATGTGATCTATGCAAGATAGATGAAGATGCAGAACACCTTATAATGAATTGCTCAAAATATAACCAAGAAAGACATTTACTTGAAAAAAATGTAAAAAATAATGCAGGTGGAAATTTTGATTATAATGAGATTATTGGTATGACTGAAACAGGAAAACAAGAGAGTATGACAAGAATGCTAGGATTGTTTTTGAGAGAAACAAAACTATTAGATTACATTTAACCACAGCTCTCCCTGATTTTTTTTTTTTTTTTTTTTTTTTTTTTTTTAGATTGGAGGCAACAACAACAACAGTGCAATAGCATATGAAACCAGCGTATCTGGAGTGAAGAGAGTCAATTCTGTATGCTCCATCATCCCTCTCACAACAACAACAACAACAAACCAAGTTGGATAGAAATTTGAAGGGCTACTCAGCTAATACAGTTTATATATTTTCAGATTGTGCATTTATCATAATTGCTTTTTAAACACTGCTTTATATCTTGAAAAAGGGGTAACTTAAGTGAATGAATTTCTCAACCGTCTTGAATCTTTCATTAGAATCTTAAGCCCAAGCTCCTATTCTGAGCTCAAAGAAATGGAATAGGCTAGCTCTATCAAAAGTTCTCAGAAACATTCCTTAATATGACTTTTTTCTCAGCATTTTGCAACAACATTGGACCTTAGCTCCTCCAGAGACACAAAGGGTGTTTGTAAGTAACCTCCAATCTTCCCTCATGTGATTGCTGTGTATATGTCCTCACACTCTGGGATGAGGCTTGTCCAGAAGGCTCATCTGTTTCATTTGTACATTATATGGAATCTTTGATCTTCTGTGGTGACAGGTACCCTGTGGTTGCCAGTGGAGGAGTGTTTTAGGAAATTTGTGATCTGGCATGTAGAGGATATGTTCAAGATAGGCTATTACCATCTTTGTTGCCTTACAGTGGAGGTGATTTCTGGTTGTCCTGTACAAGTATGGATGTTCTTGTTGCTGACATGGTCTCTCCAGCCAATCTGGTGAATTTGGTGAATTTGGTTGTTTTCAAAGACAGCAGTAGACTATATCTCTCCTGTTCTGTGGTTAGCTTTAGGCATTCTATAGAATAACTGAACATGCTTTCCATGTAAATTTGAAGGGGCATTTTGTGTTTACAAAGGATGATCTCTGATTACTATCCTTGCTTAAAAATAAAAGCTACACAAAGATCCAAATAGCCTTTAAGTCTAGATTAGCTGCTTTTGCTCTCCAGGAAAGGGGTTAGGTTAGGAAAATAAAACTTTCACAGATAGGCTTATAGAGTAGAGTATATCCTAGGAAGGTATTTTGAAGCACATATCCCACTCCTTCTCCTTCTTGAGGGTATTAACCATTAATCACCTTTAAAAATCTGTGTTATGAAAGTGAAACTTTGCAAAACAGATTTCCTGATTAAATAAAGTACAAGAAAACTGTTTTCAGCATCACAACTTTGCTCAATCCTGATTTATGAGGTTTCAAAGATCTACAAACATATTTCCTTATTTTAGAAATAAAGCCATTGATATGGCTTAAAATTCTACTCAATAACAGGAATTGCATTCTCAAAACTAAGACCAGAGAAAAAGAAAATGCAGCAAAATTCTAGTTGATTGACTTTTGGCTATCTCAGAAAGGGGTTAGGTCAGGAAAATAACTTTCAGGGATGAGTCTAAAGGCTAAAGTATGTCCCAGGAAGGCATTTTAAAGTACTCACCTCCACTTGTTCTCCCTCTAGAGGGCCCTGACTTTTAAAAATATTTGTGTTATGAAAGTGAAACCTTGCAAAATAGATCTTCTGCTTGAATGAAGTACAACAAAATTGTTTTCAATTTCACAACTTTGCTCAATCCCAATTTATAAGGTTTTAAAGATATGCAAATACATTTCCTAAATTTTGTAAAAAAAAAAACCATTGATATGGCTCAGAATTTCACTCAAATAAAAGGAATTGAATTTTTAGAACTAAAGGCAGAGATAAGACAACTGGTAACTGAAAATTAAGGTAAAATGTTGTTTTGTCAAAATTTCAATAGGTATAGACCTGTCATGTAGGCAACTTTCAGGGCCCTCTAGAGGGAGAAGGAGTGGAGTTGGGTACTTCAAAATACCTTCCCAGGACATACTTTAGCCTTCAGACAATCCCTGAAAGTTTCATTTTCCTAACCTAACCCCTTTTCAAGATAGCCAAAAGTCAATCAACTAGAATTTTACTGAAAATGCTAACTGAAAATTAAGGTAAAATGTATTTTTTCAAAAAGTTTCAATGGGTATAAACCTAAGTAGGCAAATTTCTAAGATTTAGAAATCAGAAGAGGGTTAACATGGAAGCTTGGCAATACCTTTCCAGAATATGTTTTTGGCCCTGGATCCATTACTGAAAGTTTCATTTTCCTAAGCTTTCCAAGATGGCATAAAGTATATAAACTAGAATTTTACCCTTTTTTGAATACACTGGAAAAAAACCTGTGACTTTTTCTTACTTGAAACAGTAAAGTACAAAGTCAGAGAATCAGGCAACAGAGTCACTTAAATATGACATCATACCCTAGAGAACCAACTCATAAGATTCATGTGTTATCATCTTGTAAAAAATAGGTCAATGTTCCTATTACCTGGACAATTGTTTAGGGTCATGAAACTATTGTTAATAGATGCATTTTGACTTTTGGAGCATCTTTTCTCTCTTGCAAAATTACCACAAACTTGGATTCATTACTAAAAGTTTCGTTTTCCTAAGCTTTCCGAGATGGCAAAAAGTATATAAACTAGAATTTTACCCTTTCTTGAATATACTGGAAAAAACCAGTGACTTTTTCTTACTTGAAACAGTAAAGTACAAAGTCAGAGAATCAGGCAACAGAGTCACTTAAATATGACATCATACCCCAGAGAACCAACTCAAAAGATTCATATGTTATCATCTTGTAAAAAAATAGGTCAATGTTCCTATTTCCTGGACAATTGTTTAGGGTCGTGAAACTATTGTTAATAGATGCATTTTGACTTTTGGAACATCTTTTCTCTCTTGCAAAACTACCGCAAACTCACCATTATGGAGTTATTCCTGCCCAAATATTCTTGTATTTATACATATAGAATTGCAATCATTTCCGTTTTTGTTGATTGGATATTTGAAATTGCGAATCTGTAATAGTTTAGAAACAAATTGGGCTATATATTCGCACATTAAGGGGGCAGGGTAAAGCATAGCATGTATTAAATACATAAACTTATCATTGCTGTATTTAATATATGCTATGCTTTACCCCCCCCCCCCCTAGTGTGCAAATATACAATAACTCCATAACAGTGAGTTTGCAGTAGTTTTGCAAGAGGGAAAAGATGTTGCATATCTTCTTCAGTCTTTTGAAGTGCACATTTTCAGAGCTGTACTTACCACTATCATTGCCATGGCTTCCAATATCTTAATCTTAGTTCAAAGACTTATTCTCTTATTCAACCAAATTTTTGTAATTGTAAATGAAAACATCCTGCTCCTTGACTAATCCACTTTTCACATTGACACTGTATCCAGCATCTTTGCTAATGTTTCTACCTTGGTAAGTGAAGCTGCCCACTTGCCTGATTTTCTTGTTACCTGACATTACTTCTTCACCCTTACTTATTCATAGTCTAAGTGACTTGTCTTTTTATCATTAATTTTCAAACTCATTCTTTTACTCAAAATTTGCAAGCCTTCAAGAATTCATTTATTTTGCTAATATTTTTATCTAGGACATGTAAATCATCTGCTGAATCTCAATCAAGTTTTACATTATATATTCCCAAAAAAGCCATTGGGCCATAAAGAAAAAAACAACATAAACATTACAACACCAATAAGAAAAGCACAAATAAATTAAAAAGTTAAAATGTACTTGTATATGAATCTTCACGAATTTATTTATAAAGAGGTACGTCTTTCATGATGTATCAGGCCTTTTTCAATATACTTAGCCAGATCCCTTAATGTCATTTTAACTCGTGATCCTACAGTCCCTTCCACCCACCTTCTATCTGTCAACACTAAGGAAAACACTCATTTCTCAGATCCACCAGTTCTTTATAATTCCCCCAAAAATGAAAAATATCTTCATCATCTTCCCCACACATCAGACAAGGGACTGGGTTAACTCTATAACCCCTAAATTTCCTCTCTCTTTCCCCAGTATCAATCGACCCTCCCTTTAAGTTTAAAATCCATTTTATTTCTTCCCTTTCAACCCCAACTTAAAACAAACTTCTTCCCCCACGTTTCCTTTACCTTACTATACAGACTCAGAGATTCCAAGGCCTCCCTCCAAGCCTGCCACTGCTGTATTTCTTGCTCGTGTAACCTTTCTTTTACCTTATCAACCACTGTATCCAAATTCGATCCCTTACCTTCATTCCAAAAATATGAATATCCTACATCATCTAAAATTTTCTTAATTTCCTGTGGCCACCCTACCTCTATCTTATCCTCCAAAAAACTAAAATACGTTTCTTTCGTCAGCCTATTTTAGCTTTTTTATTCAATTTAATGTTATCCAAAACTTCACCATTCATATTAACCTATCTTTTCTTAACCTACTTAGTCTCAAATCCTACTCCAGTTACAACTCTGTGAGTAGATTTATGGACCAAAAAACTCTCTTAAAATAATTCCTTTGCATTCTCTTCAACTCCTCACTTTCTCTGAAATCCCACAGCTCACATTGTGCATCTGCCAAATCCTTAGTAATTTTGTCAATGTTTCCCTTTCACATCTTCTTAATTCACTCTTCGATACATTGAAGTAATAGCTGACATTCATAGTCTTTGAAGGGATTGTCCTTATTTATTGACATATTCTTGTTCACTTGCTCAGGGAGATTAGTCCGAATTAATATATAGTGGTGAATAATGCTGTGTAAAGTTCACGTTTTTGCTAGTTCAGTCCATAGTTTCTCTTGTCAATGTTTATATTTAGCCAAGGGTTTACTTATGCTTTGCTCTTTTAGGCTCTTGGAAATATGGCTGAAGTTGTAAATAGTCCTGAAGCATCAGCAGGCTGTTTTACTGAAAGCGGCCTCCCTATTGGACCAAAGCCAGATGTGACATACCCAATCCATATCATATATTGTGGAAACTGTGGGCTTCCTACTGAAGTAAGTAAATATAAATAAACATAGGATCAACAAAGCATGTTTATTGTGCACTTTTTATTATAATTAAACTTTTTATATACACTTTGAACTGAATTTTGCCAAAAATAACAACTTTTGGTTAGAATATTTTTTTAAAACTTGTTTTAAGTAACTCTAGGTTTGAACTAAAGCTCTGTCGTTAGTTGGGAATTTCAATTGATACTGTTTAACTTAAAGATACTTATTTTCCATTTCAATAATGTCCATCTTTTGGATAAAGTCAACTTGCTAATAAAAGAGAATCACCAATAAATAGACTTTCACCCTGTACATGAATAAATCATAGCATTTAAACATTTTTTTTTCACTTACCTTATAAGAAACTTTACTTACATTATAAAAAAAAACAGATTTAGTTCGCTAAAATATTTATAACTACTGTTTTAAGTCTAAGCTTTTAGACTTAGCAAAAAATATCAGTTTTTTGGAGACATTCATATGCTTTTTCTGTTTGGCTTAGGAATTCAGACGCTTTCAGCTGGACTTGTTAGAAGTTTCAGAAACTCATATCCCTGGTAGAATTTTTCAGGCAGGAAGGATGTAGTGCATGGGCAGGAGTAGGGCTCTTGGTGAATAACGAAGCCGTCAAGTCTTGTTTAAGTTGTGTAGGGATTAGTAATAGGATGCTAGCCGCTAATTTTATGCCTAAAAAGTGCAGGGTATCAGTTGTAATAGTACATGTCGCGTAGAACCGACTGATGGAGATAGTAGTCAACAGGATAGCTATAGGACAAAAAAGGTCCAAGTAGAAATACAGTATTTCTATTAGTGGATTTTAATGGACAGGTTGGTAGAAATAGGAATAGATGATATCCTTTTTCATCATAATGGGAAATTACGGTTTTCAAATTCTGGTGTCATTTTCGGTCTCCTCAGACTCGAATAAATAGAAAACGACCATTTAATTCATAAAATATAGAAGAAATTGAAACCCGAGGTTTCCCCCTCTTTTTCCCGTCTTTTCTTTGAAAAAAGGGGTATTTCTGCGTTATTTCATATGTTATTGAGTGAGTTTTTGTGAATATTTTGGTTCCAAAATTTTTTCTGTTGCTCAATTGCCAGGTCAAAACCGTAATTTTACTGGACTGTATTGGAAGCTAGAGTGATGATAGTGGTCAAGTATGATTCGGAAGCATGGATGCTCTGAAAAACGGAGGAATATCTGCTGGATGTTTTTCTTTGAAATTGCCTAAGAATTGTTTTGGGTACCCGACTGACTGACCGTATCTCACACAGTAAGCTTTACAAGAAATGTGGTTCAATCTCAATTTCTAGGACTATAATGAGAGAAAGGATGAGGTGGCTAGGATATGTTCTGCAGCCCTCCCCAAATGAGGTGAGAGGATTTCGTAAGGAGAGATTTAAGGGAAATGGAAACTTCTTGGGAGGCTGTAAGGAGGAAGACTTTGAATAGATTGGGATGGAGGAGGAGCTTCAGTAGCTGTGTTAGCCTCAGGTGGCTTGGTGCTACAGTGAGGTTTATAAGCAAGTTCTGGGTGTCTGTGATGCATTATTCTCTGATTTGTTTCTGATGAAAGCTGTTGAAAGTCTCTGATTTGTAATCAGCAAGCTGAAAAAATTTCTGATATACATGCTTCAGTGGAAATAAGTACCAATTGTGAAAAATGTTTTAATGTGTTTTGATTTAGGTTATTCTTCTTGCAATCTCAACGGTTTTGATTTTTAGCATTTAATCGTTTTTGGACCATTTTTCAGATAGCCTTGGGATTACCATAGATAGGAATAGGCGCAAAATGTCTATATGAGCATAGGTCCTGAGGGAAGGAGCTGCGAGTTTTAAGGTCGCACTTTAAAGCTTTAAGAATACAGATTGAAAATTCTTGCATTCTTTTTTTTTCAACGAGTAAGTGTGAATTTTATATTTTTAATCTTGGATGCCAGTAATGCAATTTTTAATTTCAGCTTTTTAATCAGAAAGCTGAGAGATTCTGTAAACCAATTTTGTTGGAAATCAAACACCATTGTGAAATCTGTACCTTAATTTTTTTAATATTTAGTCATTAAGAACTGTTTGGCACTTTTTCAGTGTATTGTTTACGTTAACAGATTGCCTACACAGTAAATTGATAGGCCCTTTTTAATGGTGGCAGTAAGATTATGTTTGGCTAACCTCGACTGAAGAGACACCTATATTAAGAACGTCATGTCCCTTTGTGACCGCATGGTCTAGACTTTATTTTTGCCGAGTTAATTTATTCTTCCATTCCTTGTTAAGTGCTTGAACAATTATATACATATGCAAGTTTTTATCACAGTTATATATGTGTACCTTTCCCTTAAGAATATATAGGGAATAGTCAATGTTAGGTAACGTCTGGTATATTCACTTTTATATTTTGACACTCTCTAGTCAAAAGAAGTTTGACGCATTGTTCTTATTGGACGTTGGAGGGGTATTCTTCTCTAGATTTAACTTTTGCTCGGTTATATCTTCCAGTGGCCTTTTGTCTCTGTTAGGGCTCCTTAGCATCAGCAACGACTATATCCTGAATGAGCATGAACTGAAAGAAATATTTAGCTATTTCAACTTGACCAGTCTGCCAGAACTAGGGGGCATAGTCGGAAACTGTATCAGAAGAGAGCTGCCACTAGACTACGCAATAACTTCTTCACTTACAGAATAGTGAGTTTGTGGAATTTTCTCACCGAAAAAGCGGTCACTACCCCCAACACTGCTGCCTTTAAAAGAGCCGTTGATGGAGAATGGTCATCAAAGCCGTGGCAAACTGAATGGGATGCCGTTGAGACATCCAACCATCGTCATCACTAACCAGCGATTCTACAGGATTTAATCCTTATTTCGCTGGACAATGCGATTTGAGGTAATTTAAGGTAAATACAACGTGTCTAAACATTCAAATTGGGGGCCGAGAGAGAGAAAAAAGGTGGGAAGGTATGTGAGAGCTCTACTTAAGAACCCCAAATCGGCAAATATGGAAACTTGTGTGACTCTGATTTCAACAAGATATGACATATCTACCATTTATGAAACCCATACTTAATTTGTGTTGATTTTTGATGTCAACACTTAAGTTGTGTTGATTTTTAATGTTTGATTTGATTTTTTTTTTCTAGTACTGCGAGTTTTATCCAGATTTCGAGAAATGCAAGGCTTGGCTAGAAAAAGCTTTACCAGATACATTTGCTGAAAGATTTGCAATAGGTAAAGTATAGAATATACTAAAGTTCAACGCATAAAATTGGCCTCCTATTAGCTATAAAAAATGTATTGACAGAGATTCAAGATTTATTTTGAAGGTAATACAACCTCTAGAAAAACTACCAGGCTCCTTTGGACGTCTACTCAGGGTGGGAAAATGTAGAGTGCCTACACTGTTGAAAGAAAAAACTTATCGTTGCTAGGGAACTTGCCCAAGAATAAATTGTCATTCGGCAACGCCTTATTGCGCAGTAAAATGTTACTAACTTGCTCTAGGAAAGAGCATTAAATGGTTGGGATTTTCTGCGCACCATTTCTCAGTACAGATAAAGACAATAAAAGGAATGATTTCGGTAATAACATTAGGCTGGTCAACGAACTTTGTATCTTGGATATTTCATTTTATTTTGTGGTATTGATATCTATACTTATTTCATATATTTTGTAAGATTATTTTCATTACCTACAGTTTTTGATAAAAAAAAAAAAAAATTTTATGTTAAGTGGAACAACCCGTAATGCCAAGAAATGTAGTTACCTTTAAATACTCGAAACTTCAAAGATTATAATGCCATTGAACAAACATTCAAATTGACCGGTAAGCATTATATAAACGCTAAAAGAAAACTTAAAGAAAATCGATTCAACAGATGCGCTCTTTAAAATTTAAGACAAAATATTTGGTTTAACCTAAATCTGTGACATTTTTATACATTTGTCGGAAAATGATGACTTTTACATTTACCCAAGATAAACTTAGCGAACCATATGGCTTTGACAGTCAATTATTATCGAAAGTTCAGAGGCTTTTCATTCTGTGAAGCATTGCACATTGTCATACAAGAGTGGCTTTGGGCAAAACATCATCAATGGATCTTTATTGGAAGAAATTGTTTGTAGATTACCGTGTATCTGATGTTCCGGACTGGAACTACTTTGAACAGTAGTAATTCATTGTATAGCCTATACGGAGGCTTTAAATTACCACTACGTTTTAAATAAATTAAGAATGCTTTCTATTGTACTGAAAATGTCAATTTCCTATTGGTGTCTGAATAGCTCTTACCGTCAGTTTCCCGGAAAGGTAGTACCAGTATTTTTGTTGAATTGTATATGCTTTTCATCGCTTTGGGCGTCCATGGTGCAGGATATGATTTCTGTATAGACGTGTGACTCCTGTCCTTCATTTCTCAGTCTCCCTACTGTCACCCATCAGAAATACCTATACAGTTTCGTAGATTGCTTTCGCAATGACACAAAGCTAGTAGTTCCGTGAAAGTTATGTGGTCGTAGTTGCAAAGGTTTTCATTGTCTAGTAAAAGGCAAAAAGAAAAAAGTTTCCTTTGTCATGTGCCCAAAGCGTGTACGGAGGTGTAAATCCAATGAGAAAGTGCGTAAAAATTACTAATGAAAGAGATAAGACAATGTGATTCAGTATAGGAGTATATGTATAATTTACGCTTGGTAAAATATTGTTAACTTTCCAACTTACTATATTGGTGGAACAATTTCAGATAAGGCCTCATTTACAAAAAGCAGGATCTATTATGAAAAAATATTTCCCAGTGTGAATAAAAAATATGCCTCTTTAGAGCTGACCCTCGGCATTACTCTGAAGGCATACACCCCCCCCCCCTAACCCCTTCATTTATTCTTTCTTTGTGAGTGTAAGCTTATAAGGCCTCATTTACAAAAAGCAGAATATATTAGGAACAAATATTACCCAGGGTGAATAAAAAAATATGGCTGTTTAAAGCTGACCCTTGGCATTACTCTGAAGGCATACCTCCCCTCCTCCCCCAAACCCTTCCATTTTATTCTTTCTTTTTGTGTGTAAGCTTATAAACCCTAATCTTTTATTTCATGCTACAAATTTCTACATTTCTACAAAAAGAGGGGAACTACCCCTTAGAATCCATATTGTATGATTAGTTCAAATATGTTCTTCCAAATGAAGAGATGTTGGAAGTAAATCCTTCTTACTTAGAATTTATGTTTGCGGTAGGGTCAAAATATATTTTCCTCTTGCCTCACAAAGGAGTATACGCTATAGTTTTTTCTTTTATTATGCCTGTTGTCTAACTCCTCTCTCCCTCTGTTTTCTCTCTCTATTTTTTCTCTCTCTCTTTCTCTCTATTTCTTTCTCTGTTCTTTGAAGAGTGTCGAAAGTTTGATGAAGTGATCTAATTTTTTTTTTGTTTAGATCCTAATGCAGAAGCCGAAGATGACAAGAAGCATCAAAAGCGAGGAGGGAAGGGATTGGTCAAGCCTAAGAAGAAGGAAGAGGGTCCTAAAAAAATTTGTGTATCGCTGTCCATGAGAGGAAGGAAGAAACTTACTGTCATAACTGGGCTTAAGTCCTATGGTAAACTCTAAACTGTCTACTCAAAAATACCTATAATTCATGTATCAGGAAAATGTTATTAAGAATCTTGGCTACCAATACAGCAGGCTGTGTGATTGTCAGATGACACTGGCTATTCATGGATGTGCTTTACATCTATCGCTTGTGGATCAAACATGTCCCAGCCTGCTGTCCTTCTCCAACAATCTCCTTTGATGAAATCAAGTTGAATTTTGGACAGGCTGTGGGGGGGGGACGTTGATCACATGATCTTGTGTCGTCTTGATTTTTAGTAACTTAGAAGAAGCAGCATGCCAGTAGTCTAGATATTTGTTGATTTTACTACGGCCTTCGACTCCTTTGCCCACCTCAAATTAGGAAATGTTGGGAATTAATTTGATGGTCCTTTACTTAAAATTAAGAAAGCGGAGATATGCAAGAAACTTGGGATGCCTTTCAACTTTTCTTTTTAATTGAAACGTGTTATTTGGAATCAGTGGGCTTTATTTGAATGTTTGACGAAGAGAGCAACAAACTCCTGATGGACTTTTGAGCAAAGCGGGCTGTGTTTTATTTCCTGTGACTTTTAAGTACAACATAAAATTAAATGCTTGGCAACTCCCTGTCTTGTCTGGAAGTCCAAAATCAATAGAATTTCTCCGTAATGGACTGAAAACGCCCCCAGTATGTAGGACCCCTCCTCCCCCAGAACTGCTAAGGCCAGCTCATACCAGAAGACAGTTCAAAATGGCAGCCACGATTGGCTTTTAGATTTAGCTCAGATCGTAGTTCCTCCCATGTCGGCAGAGGCATCCAGAAAAAGCCGTTAGTCATCCCTCACATTTGCTGTTGTTCAGATAGGCTCCTATTGAGGTTTGACTATCGTTTTAATGCGCACAGGTCCCATGGTGGTGCAACAAAGACTGTTTTTTTTTTCTTTCTTCCTCAGATTTTTTCTGGCTTTCACTCCAGAGCCGTTCTGGGGAGTTCATTTTCCGTCTTACGGATTACCTATCCCAAGCATCAACATCTGTTACTAGAGGCTAGTGCGAGAATAAGCAAATTGTTTGGTTCGTAATATAGGTCCTCTTTTCAATATCCTATGAAGATAGCCATTTTAAAAAATCAAGGATTACTCTATTGTTGTTGCTGATTTAGATTCCACATTCACAGCTATGTAGATATTCAGATAAACAGCTTAGATTCCTGCATTCACAGGGCAGAGAGGACGCTGATGTGGAAGGCTTTCTTTTGCTTACATTTTTAGAATATGTTCTGAAATAACTGTGTGGAACCTTAACTAGAGAAGTAGCATATCGAAATAAATTTTTTTTTATTATTTTTGGTCAGAACCTCCTCCCCTCTCTCTTGAGACTGTAAAATATTATTTGGCTTTGTCCTTATGTCTGAGTTTTGTGCATTGAAAGTGTGGCATTCGAAGAAACATGGGGTCATCTTTGAAACAACAGTGTTATGTAGCATCAGAACATATTACACAACGATGTGCGAACTGTGTTATGTAACATGTAAATGGTTGGGTCTTGTCTTAGAAAACTTTCATATTGCTGGTCCCGTAGATTCTGCTGGCTGAGCCAGTTGGTTCCCTTTAAATTATGTCAAAATGGTTGAAATAGTTGAAAATTAGGCATATTTTGAAGCCAACCATGTATTCGGAACGATTTTAATTTACTTGACTGACATAATGGCTTATTTTTATAGTACAAATTCAGGGATCATGATCAAAGCAAGTCTCTAAAGACAACCTCTATCTAGCGGGTGGAGAGAGCCGATTCTCGTATCAAGAACAATTAATTAAGCAACTTGTTCGTGCTGACATAAGATCATCTTTTTGCCTGTTCCAAAGAGTAACATATTTTGTGCCTAGTTTATTAAAATTTAGGTTTCAATTAAGGTTTAACATTTTTTTTTTATTCAGTTTGAAATCTTTTGAAAGCTATCAGATGTTTTTAAGCTGTGTTTATTGGTTTTATGCTAAATATAGTTAGGGCTAGGGTAGAATGCAGAACATAGACTAGCATGATAGAACATATTAGCTGCTCTTTTAATAAATGTGTCTCTTGTATTAACGGCCCAAATTAAACTAAATAAAAAAAAAAAAAAAAAAAAAACATGTAATTTTCCCTTTAGTTTTATTGCTGACTTTTGACTTTATGGTTTTGCTGGGTTTTCTTAAATGGCAATAAACGAAAACGCAGGAAAACGAAAAAAAACAGGAAAAATCAACAGTAACAAACAAAAAAAAAATATCGGCCTTGGCCTCTGCTATGTCTTTGTTGTCCTACGTTTTCTCTTATTGTTATGCTTAGCCAGTGTGGTCTGACAATTTGTAAACATCAAATGGAATTGGTTGTTTTTCCTCAGCAACAAACTTGGGTCCCAGCTCTTCAGTTTCCCGCCTATTTTGTTCTGAAACCCAGTTCTGATTCCAGACCTTTCAGATTCCAGTTCTAAACTTTCTTTAAACTTAAGTATTTTATCTTACTCAGAAAGCATTAAAGTTTATTTTAAGGCTTGTCCGCATAGCTGTTCTTTTGGCCAAGTTCTCTTATTGACATAAATTGCTTTTGAGCTATTTTTAATCTTAGCATATCATATATTTTGTATAGGAAGTTAAGCTGTCCTATTGTAGCTGGATGTTAAGCTGTCCTATTGCAGCTGGATGTTAAGCTATCCTATTGCAGCTGGATGTTAAGCTGTCCTATTGCAGCTGGATGTTGGCTCACTTTTCCTTGTTGTTACCTCCGTATACATATGCCATATTATTTAATAGTGTGTAATAGAAAAATACAAATTTGTGGGTGCACTTGGGTCAGGATCAAATTGCCCCTAGATGAAGTCAGTATTACTGGCCGATTATTTTGGATCAATCCCACATTCAGTCACCATCATCGGATTTTTATCGTTTATATAATCGGACGAGGAAAAAGTGTCCCTCCATATGTTAAATTCTGTCCCTTCCAAGAAGACTTGGTTGTTTTTTTTTAAAAGGGCTATAGTGTTTGCTTTGGTAATTTTCTTTGGTTGTCTACTTAATTGATCTATTTGCGTCAGTGAGTCCGTGATTTAAGAACTCCTATTTTGCAGGTATTAGATAATTACCTTATGTTAAAAGTATTTGAAAAGTAGTTTTCTCTAATCCCTATGAATATTTGTAGGCATTGATCTTAAAGTAGCAGCAAAGTTCTTTGGCACTAAATTTGCCTGTGGTTCTTCGGTTACTGGAGATGATGAGATAGTAATCCAAGGTGACGTTAAGGACGATTTGTTTGACATATTACCTGAAAAATGGTCTGAGGTTAGTAGCATTTTTAACATAATAGGCACGCAGCAAAAAATGATTTTTTTAGTGGAGGGGAATATTCGTCAGAACAGCAGATAAGTTTCGAAAAATGTGAATATTATTGCGTAAAAAAGGAAAAGTAGATGTCGTGGTTGCACCAATAGCCGCAACCTAGTAAAGAACAATCCAAAACACATTTTAACTAGAAGTTTAAAAACGCGTTTAAAAAGAACTGTCAAGTAAAAAAAAAAACATTTAAAGGTGATTCAAGAAGGATATCTATTCTATAGTTTTGTAGAAATGGTAAAAGATAGTCGCGAACCGGAATTTCTTGAAAATTTTGAAAAAAGTTTGAGACCTCTCGAAAGTGATGCAGAATAAAATAGAAAGCACAACGCTGGAATCACCCTTAGGGGTCATAAACTCTTAATCGGATATTTAGAGCTCCCTGTTTTAAAAAAGAAAGTCATTATTTTACATGAGTAGTACCCATGTATCTCCTTTTTATTTATTTTTTTAGTACACAAAGCCTTGGGATCTTGGAGTGACTTACCCGTAGAGCCAAACTGTAATTCCTAGCTAATATTAGTATAGTTTAGTAGACATCATTAGAATGGGTTATTATAGTTTGAGATATTTTACAATTCGTTTTATATTGTCAATGATAAATAGTTAATCTTTTGGTCAATGAGGCATTGTTGCGCCCAATATAGCAATGTTTTCTAAATAAAAGCTCTGTATCAAGAGTACTGTGAACGTTCGAGATTGGTGAATGCCGACATTCACCGGTGAATCTCCGAAATTCCTTTTAGCGTCCCTTGGATTTAGTCAGCCTTGCTGGTCAGCTTTTACTGTTTAATAGAAGTTTTAGTAATGATAGGATAGGTTAGGTTTGGTTACATTGGGTTAGGTTTGATTTTTAACTCATTTCTGATATTTATAACCAAATTCAACCTAATCTAACCCTTCCTAAGCTAACATAACCTAACCTAACTTTAAATTTACCATCATAGCTTGCATAAACCTGAAAAACAGACTCACAAAGCTAATTGAATCGAAGCTTAGAAAAGGGAATTTTGGACATTGACCAGGGAATATCGACAGTAACCAGATTTTGGACATTCACGGTAACATCAACAGCCCAAGTATAACATCCGAATGTTTTTTGGACTGCATGGGGTGTCTTCTGTAAAGAGCTACAAGTCAATAACCAAAAAAGCAAGCATGGATGAAAACAAGTGCTAAAAGTAATTAGAGGAGAGTGTAAGAAAATATATTTTGGGGACAGGGGAGTGCTTACCCCTGTTAAGGGGACTGGGGCTAACTTCAAAATTTCAAATTTGAAGGTTATTTTTATTCTCGGACTTGTTGTCATTGTCAGTGTTGCTTCTTTTCTAATTGCAGATTTCATTTATGATCCAATCTCATCGTCCTTGTCGCTTTTCTTCTAACGTCAGATTTAGTTTTCCATTATTTTTATTTGAAATCTATAGTGATGCTTTATGTCGCATGTCTTCTAGCCGCACATCTCGTTGCGCTTCATTTGCGGGCAATATTACATCAGACATTTTCCACGCCTTTTGCTTTAGCTGTTCGGAGGCATTCCGAATCGTTTTCAAGAAAAAAATATACATAAATAATTAAATAAACAGTTGCTTGTTTAAAGGGAGTATATATATTCGTTATTCTTTAGTTATAAGTCATGAAGGACAAATAAGCAATTTCAATTGAGTTAAGAAATTATGTCGTGAATTTGATTCCTTCTTCCTGTTAATGTATCAAAGAATCATTCATTTTATAGGATTTTTTTTCTCCTGGGACTTGTGATTCTCTATGTCGCTTCTCTTTTAACTGCAGATTTCATTTACGATTCGACATATTCGGTGTAATGCTGGTTATCACATGTCTTCTAGCCAGAGTTCTCGTTTGTCCACCATTTTCATGCATCATTACCCCTGACTTCTATGCCTTTTGCTTTAGCTGTTCCAATTGATTCAAATAATTTTTAATTTCGCCATCTTAGCCCATTGACTCCTAATATGGGCACTGTAGATTTAGACAACCTTTTATTTATGTGTTGGTATATTTTGTAGTTTAGTTCGTATAGAGAGTTCAAAGTATATGTTCAGAGTTCGTTTTTAGACTTAAAAGGTCATGTTGAAAAGTGACAGAGTTTTTGAACTGACATTGGTAATTAAAAGTGCATTATTTTGCTTCGATTTTATTAGATTGTTTCCTCGGTGGGGTTCCTAGACGGGGTTAGGAAAAGATTTTTTGAGAATTATTTTCATTGCATCATCGACAGGAAGGTCCTTTCCCCCTCCAAAGAAAAATTTATAGAGGTATTAGTCGTGACACAGAGTGTACAAGCTCGGGCCAAATAGTGCTGCCTTTATCCCCCCCCCCTATAAGTTTTGCACTCGTTATATTCCCATTGGATATAATATAAGTGTAGAAGAGCTTGTATAACCCTTGAAACTGCTCGACTACGATACTACCTTCTAGCAGAAGCCAGTACTGGCATTGATTCTATTCTGCCATATTCACCGCCACCTTCAGAGAGCCGTTACACCTATGCCCTATAAAATATCTAAAATACGCATTGGCATAATCATTGTTTTATTCTCTAGTTTCAATTCATAGGGTGACAAATCAACAATATCAGTTTAATTAAGAAATTCTGTTGCAAATTCGACTCCTTCTTGGTGGCAACAATCCGTATGTATTTTCTCTAGAAAATATCTAGCAAATTCTCCTCCATTTGTCAGAGCGCCCACTCTTCAGAATCATGCTTGACCGCTGTCATCACTGTAGCTTCTAATATTCTTATCTTGGTTGGCAAACTTATCTTCCTATTCTTCCAAATTATTTTCAACTGCGTTTAAACAGTCATCAACTCTAAATAATCAGCTCTTCAGTTTTGGCTTTTGTGTGCCGAAGACATAGGCAATTTTGGCTTCAAAAAATATATATCTGTTGTTAAATTGTGTGCATTTTTTCTTACAGATTGATGAAGATAACATTGAAGATCTGGGAGAAGTGAAAAGATAAAGTCAGTGGTAATTTTGTGAAGAAGATTTTCTTTTTTTCTGAATATTCGTAAGTGATTAAACAAGTTTATTCATATAAAACTTTGCCATCTTAATAGCCAGTACTTTGTATAGCCCTCATATTTTATCGGTTATATCTTGGCCCGATGTTCTACCTGACATTTTTAGGGGTCACTACTAAAATGAACATAGTAAATAAAAATAACTAGCTCATCAAGCTAGTTCAATACAGGTTTTGTCAGTCATAGTTCTCGCTGTACTTTTTGGTACAGCTTCGGAATTAGCTTCAACTCTAGACAAACGGCTGTGGAAACGAAAACAATTTCCGTTGTGAAAAAAATGACGAAGTGAAATAACCTGTTTTGTTCATCGAATATCGATGTTACCAGGCTCCAGGACAATGATAAAACTATTTTGTCGCTAACAATAATAATCAAGATGAATGCATCTAGTGGTCAGTGGCGCCAATGGGAGGAGGGACATCCATTCCTAGATTTCAGATATGCCCCTTTTTGATATTTCCATTGAACAAAATGAAAAAAAATCCTCCCTCCCCCTACGTTTTTTAGAAATACATTCTCGCCTCCCAACATTTTCATGAGTTGATGCTTCTGTTAATGATCCCGCAGATGCAACTGCAGATTGGTAGAGCAGAACTGGTAATAATTATTAGGGAGAGCAGAACTAACTTGAAACGTTTTTAAATCTGAGGTCTGTGTTTCGATTCAGGATGTCCTTGTGGTTAATTTAATGAACGATTTATGTAATTATAAATGTTCAGATGGTGTTGCATAAAAGAAAAAGGGTTTGGTTTGTTTTTGGTCATATAATAAGCTCTAGAATTCTGACGATTATTTACTAACTGAATCTCAAATTTTCGGGATACTTCCTATATTAAAACTTTCAACAACAACAAAAAAAAACTAAAAAATTCACATAAGTGAAGTTGTCCTTTGCTGGCCTGCGAATTTTTCAATTACTATTTTTTCTTAACGCGTCCTCCATAATAAACAATTGGAGTAGAGATCCTGTAATTCTTTTAACATATGACACGGCTGAAAAAAATGTTAGCGCTTGTTAATTAACATTGACAAAAATTAGAGGCAATGATAGATGAAAACAACATTTTTGTTGCTGATACAAAAAAAAAGTAAATTTAATTTACTGTTCTATGTAACGACAAATTTAAGTTTCAACTAGTATTATTTTATCTTGATGCTAACTACAAATTTACAATATCCTCGAAGAGCAGATGTACATCCTTGACTTTAGATACTTGTTTGCTTTTCATTCTACACAAATTAATGGTCAATTCTAAAATCTTGGTTCAATATGCAATTCTGGCATGTATAGAGGGCATAAATAAATTGTTATTATTATTATTCTGATCATAGTGAAACCCTTTTTCCTTTTTTTATTTTCTACATTGGGGCCACTGTAACTGAATTCTTTTCTCTTGTTTGTATTGAAGCTCCTTTGTATTTTTAATTGCATATAGCTAAAAACAGTAGTACTTCTTAATTTAACTTTAGTCCCAGTTTAAATCTTATATTTAGTCTTAGAATGAAACCTTTGATTTTATTAGAGAGAAAATATTTTACATTTGCCATTTTGATCTGAATCTGTGCTCAAATGGCCAAAAAGATTAGTTATTATTGAAAAAAAAATGCTTTTGTGCAGTATAAGGTTTTATTAACTAGGCTCTTATAGGTAGTATGGTAATAGGTAAGATGCCCTTCAGAAATCCAGGGTTGGATTACTAGAATAGTTTGAATAGGACAAACTTCTGCAAGGGTATCAGTCTTCAAGGTTATCTTTCTTTTTAATATCTTTGTATTGATTTCATCCCCCAATTCCTTTGGAATAAATTCATTTCCTTGTGTGCCGAAGACTGCCTGCGCACTTAGAGCAAGGGAGTTCTCTCCCTTGGAAAAAATGAAAACTCGTTTCCTAATTTTTTTTTGTGCTAGAACCTCTAAAAAAATCCCCTGACCCACCATTGTCCTAGGTACCGTATCTGAGTCCACCTATGTCAGAAACAATATTTAATTAAAGGGGAATTACCGTCGGCTTTCGTATTATTCAAACACAGATATGTGACCACTACAATTTTTTCCCAATGGAGATTTGTAGTTATGTTCATGAAAGCTTAAAGACCTGCACAAATAACTAAGTAGCAAATTGAGGTGAATGTTGTTATCTCATTTTGTACTGAATTTTGTCAAGAACATTATATATTTTTTCTCTTTAGATTATAAAATACCCTTAAAATATATGGGGCCTTGGTCCCTAAGCCCTAATGTTATGTTATTGGAGCAAGCCCTCTATCTGAAACTAACTGTTTAGAGAAGGGGCGACTTGTGTTTGGATATTTGCCGTTGCAGCAAGAAGGGTGTTATTGGACCCTTTTTCATGATTGGTAATAGACTAGCAAAATGTTTTGGAAGTAAGTTAGATTTTTGGTTTAGATGAGAAACCGACCTATAAATTAGGTTAAAAAAAAATTTCCAGCATCTTTGGGTGACACTTTCCAACATTGTAATTGGGTTTTTCTTAAATCTAATCCTCTCCAAAACTTGTCACAGGTGTTGACCTGATAGAGAAAAAACACCGTGGAATCTGAGACGTGACGTACCATTGCACTTTTGACAGATTTTTTTCTGAGAGACAGAGGGGACGAGAAGTTCTTTTAGCACTAGGATCTCTCATTCGATATTCCTTAATGGTTTGCCTGTTCCATCTATAAAAGAAATGACCTTCAGTGTTCGTGGTAGAGGCTGATTGTGTCCAAGTGTGTAGTGTCGGCGATCAAAATCATTGGGTAGTTAACCACTACCAGTTGCCAAAGCTATGTTCGAAGATGTAACCCTGGACTGAATTTACATTGCAAAAAGTCCTGTAAAATCGTTAGATATGTCCAAGCCTTAGGGAATCTTATCTGTCTGGTGGCAGGCCCCTTATTTTTTTACTAGAGACGACATCCCAAACTGATGACCTACGTGTGAACAACTATACAATATATTTTTAAGTACAAATTTTAACTCTTTGAACTAAAGCAAATTCTGCTTGGGACGTTACAGCTTGAAAAGGCGACCTTAAAGCACAGAGCTATGTTTTGAAGCGTATTATAACCATAGAGTTAAATGACCATAGTATCAATAACACCTTAATTTTCTATTGTGTATTTTCAATACAATGTGCACATGATTTTTTTCAATGAATTATGCAAAAAGCAAACAATAATTTTAGAAATAGTTGGATTTGTAAGAGAGACCACTAAATCTCCATCAGGACGCAATGATATGACAAGCAACAAGCGATGAGGAGCCGAACCTTGAAATCTGGTTCTTATTGAACCTGATGGAGCGACTTGGAAGTAATTCAGTCAAAGTGTTCATTGTGAATTTTTGAATTCAACGTGGCATTTTATTTGCGAAATGATTTGGTTACCATTATATGTAAAAAAATAAGCACTTATTCCACTGACGAAAATTCTTAGTGCATACAACAAAATATGGCAAAAATGGAGATTGGAGACCTTTTTGTAAATAACTGCAAAGATTACATTTGATTCTCTAATAAAAACGAGGAAATCAAAGAAATGGAGCTTATTTGTTGCTAAGACAGTGGCATAGAAAAAAGCAAAAGAATACTTCGTTTGTTCAAACACCAATCGTTATCAGCAGTTATGTTTCAAACCACTAAAGAACTGAAATTCCATCAGTGGCCTATTTATGATAGGCCGAAATATAAGCACTTCTTCCACTGACGAAAATTCTTAGTGCATACGACAAAATACGGCAAAAATGGAGATTGGAGACCTTTTTGTTAATAGCTGCAAAGACCACATTGGATGTCTCTAACAAAAACAAGGGAATTAAAGAAACGGAGCTTATTTATCGCTAAGACAGTGAAATAGAAAAAACAAAAGAATATTTCGATTTTACAAACACCAATCATTATCAGCAGTCATGTATCAAACCTCTAAAGAACTGAAATTGCATCAATAGCCTATTTATGATTGTAAGCCTCACTGTCTCGCCGAAGCTGGAATCGAGAACTTCAGTAAACAATTTTCTTTTTCCTAGCTAATTTGGCAGTTGAAAGTTACTTTTCAAAATAATTAAACCATTTGTGATTTAAAAGAATGTAACGAATTTACAATGTTTCCCACTCGGGCCAACTGTTTGTTTTTTAGAAAGTATATACTTTTTTAGGTCTGTTTTTAAATGATTGATGACTAAGTAATTAAAAGGGGTGTAGACTTGTATTTAAACTCTGAAAAAGGACATGAATGATTTGTATGAAGTTCAACAACCTTAGGAGCCTGAGGTCATAACAGCATTTGGCTTACTTGGCAGCAGCCTGCCATTCTTCCCAACTGTATTTTCACAAAACAAACTTCTCATGTGGAGATCATTGCAACTTACCTACTTGTTGTGCATGCATTACTCTACATTAATGGGATTAAAATCCATATTGAATTTGGTTAGCCTTCAAGACAGTATTGTTTTAAATTTTACTTTATAAAGTAAATAAATCGTTCAGTTTTTATCCTCATCACATCAAGATTTACAGCATACATTATCCTTTTGTATTACTTAAGATCTATAAGAATGTTGACCCTACCAGACAAGTTTCCCATTTTTATTTTTATATTTGGGGGGGTGTCTACTTTATCCCCCCTGGATTTACTCCTGCTGTCACCATCCTGGCTGTGTGTGGTAAGGGCTCTGACCCAGGAGGGGGGGGGGTGTCACTGTGAAGCCTAGATAAGAAAATGGTAAAGGGGGTCTTCTGGTGTGTAGGTTTCAAGGAATAAGAATCTAGTGCTGTAACTTTTGTGGCACACACTGCTCATCCCTGATTTCTAGAAGATTTCTTCTCAAAGAGCACTATAGTCTCTCAACACACTTGGTATAGATGTTCATATTCTCTAAGCCAACAAACCCTTTCAGAAGAAGATCCTGGAATATAGGGTATTTCCTTGCTGCTGTGGCTTTAAATACTGTTCTGCATAGTTTTGCATGTTTAGATCATTCTGAAGGATTAGTGGGATGGAATAACACTGCCAGAATAGAAACGAAAAGGATCCAGGAGTCAATGCTCTTAACTACAAGAGCATTAGATTGCTCTCTGTACGTCCTAAACTGCTTGCAATGACCCTCCTTGACAGGTGCTCCTATATACTTCTAAGAAACTGAAGAATTAAACAGAAGTCATGTATGGCTATTCCATGAGGAAACATATTTTCACTCTGCAGCAAGTGATAAAAAGGGTGTAAGAGTTTTGACAGAAGGTATTGATAGGTTTTTTTTTTACTTTGAGGCTACTTTTAACTCTGTAGATAGGAAGTTGCTGTGGATTGTACTCAAAACCAGAATTATTGCTCTCTCTTTAGGCTGTATGAACAAAGCAAGCTGTGTCCAAGTCAACTGGAAATGAAGCCAGCTATTCAGCATTTGAATAGGAATTTGGCAGGGATGTGCTGCAGCTCCTAAACTATTTAACTCCACCATTGACTATGCAATGATGAGGACCACTACACAACTGAACTTCAGCCTGGAGTTAGGTGACAGACTTTTGAGCAGCACTGACTTTGCTGATAACCTGACACTCTCAACAACCACCCTCAAGGAACTTGATGCAGCACCAACAGTCATCAGAGAAGAAGCTAGCAAAATTGAGTCAACATCAGCTGGAGCAAAACGAAAATCATATTTATCAATCCACAATGATCTAAAAAACTCCTCCTGCTGTCAAAGTATGTAAAAACCAAGAAGCAGTTGTGAAGGACTTAATGTTCCTGGGTTCCATTCTGTTAAGTAATAGGTTACTCAAGAGTAATGTCAATACATAAATTGCCAAGGCAACTTTCATCCTGGGGAGACTTAACAAAATTTGGCACAGCCCTGTTGTCATCTTCCTCACAAAGATATTGATATTTAAAACAAACCCAGTCTTAGTGTATGGCACAAAAACTTGACCAACAACTACCACAACTTTGAGGAAGGTGGATGCAACTCAATCCAAAGGATGAAATATAGGGAAAATATTGTTATGATTTTATCAGCAACACCTCTTGTTTCATCCAATCCGAATTTCATTCACTCTGCAAGTTGTGCAATGTACCCTGAGATGGTACAGCCATCTCCTTGGAATGCCAGATGAAGCCCTATGTTGCATCATCTACAGTTTCAACCACATGGGTGCTGGGTGGAAACAACCATGTGGTTGTCTATAAACAAGACTGTCCAGTAGTCTACATCAGCTCCTAACCAAGGCAAGAATAACACCTGAAGATGCACCCATAGGTGCCCTGGAGGAGGATTATGTCTGCTCTCTCAATGCTTGTACTGAAAACGGGACAATTAAGTCAAGCTCTGACAGACTAGAATAGACTCTACTACAGCCATTTTTAATTGTTTTAGTTGGCTTTTATATCTTGGTGTGAGAGGGATAAGGCTTTCTTTGTCCCTTCCAGAGTCTTGCCACCTTCCTGGAGATGGATTAAATAATAATAATAATTTATTTTTGACCCGCTACAAAAAATCAAAACGGAGTACCAATAAAAGAAACAAAACAAACACTACACAAAACAGAAAAAACAAGAAACTAAAGCAAACAAGTAAGGCCTCCGTGGGCGGGCAGATACTTATAAGTAGTATTTTGCCAGCAAGCTCTGTGAGCTTCGACCCAATATCCGGGAAACTATAAATAGATATGAGGCTCCTATTCCTATACCATGGAGGCAGATACAATAGAAAACGGGAAAAACGGAAATAATAAGAACGATTCGAACTGATATCTTTTTTATGAAAAATAGGGTAAATACCAGAAAGAAACAAAACCGAATGATCTGTAAAAACCGAGTATAATTTAGCAAGAGACTTTCTATTGTATCTACCTCGGTTAGCAACAATTTTAGAGTAACTTAATTGGATTTTCTTCTTGCAATCAGCAACAGTGAGAGTCCATAAGGATTTTAGAGTTTTACTAATGTTAATTCCCAGCCACCGAAATGAAGAAACCGACGGGATAGAAAAAGATCCACAGATTAGAGGAGTAGTGATATTTCTATTAAAAGAAAGATATTCACACTTTGAAAGTTAAAGAGAAAGTCCAATCGCATGAAGTTTAGATGCTACTGTTGAAACAGACAAAGAGAGCCCTTTTTTAGTCCTAGTGATCAAAAGAATATCATCCGCATAGGCAAGATAAGAAATATTTACAGAATTGAGGATGCAAATAGGTAGGATAGAAGAAAGGACAGATGATATACAAAGTTTGAAAATAGAGGGGGAGAGGACAGCACCTTGCCGGACCCCACGTCGTATTGGAATTTTACTATCTGAAACCCTCATATCCGTTTTAATCCGCAAAAAGGAATTTGAATACCAATATCTAAGAAGAGAAATTACCGATATGTTGATACCGTGACTAAAAAGGGAAAGGATAGCCTGGGAATGCGTAACAGTGTCAAAGGCTTTGGAGAGATCCAAAGCACATAAATGTAACTCGAATCCCTTTTTAGTAGCCTCAGTAAGAACATTAGCCAAAACTCGATGAGCCTGCTGGCAACCTACCCCAGCTTAAAACCCCTATCTGATTTTCACCAAAATATGCCGAAGAATTAACTGATGGCAGGAGAAGATACTCAAACATTTTGCTTATATTGCAGGAAACCGTTATAGGCCTGTAAGATGCACACTCAGTCGGAATCTTTCCTCTTTTCAGGATTGAAGTAACTGTTCCACACAAACTATTATGATTTCATTTTTTTACTGGCTCTTAATTCCTCCAAATTCCTGAAAGTGAGAGACCTCTCCCTGTTATATTTTCATCAAACCAAGACATATGTCTATTGTGATTACTATGCCCTCACCTCTTACAGGTTTTTTGGTGTCCAACTCAACACTTCAGCACCTCACTGCAGTAGGATCTTTAGTTACACTTGTTCTGTTGCTAATCTGTAATCCTTGTGTGACAGTACTATGCTCTCATAAGTCAATTAAAAAATAAAAACAAACATCATTTATCTATATGCTGTCATGCATGTCTTTCAGGAAACTACCCTTCCTGTCACTGGCAGAGAAGTTTGATTCTTTTAAGATTTTTGTTCTTATGACTAGAATGGATTTTTTTTTACAGGTCCATTGGTTTGTGTGTGATCTTTATAGTCTGGCTGTAAAGTCAAGTTACTGCTGTTGGCAGCATTACATAAGCTCTGTGCACATAAGAATTGAAACTAATAGATAGCATACTAGTAAAATTAAAGAAACAAGTCATACATCTAAATTAAGTAATTTATTAAAAAGTTGATTTCCTTTGCAAGTTCCTTTTTGAGTCTTTAAATGAGCCTTTTAAGTTCAACTTTATTTCGTTCTTTTTACTTAGGTTGTAGCCTAAGTTATTTTACCTATAAAAATAGGCTAAAGACCCATTTGATGCTAAGATGATATTTTAACCAATGTTGTACCTATCTCTAGCAATGGTCACTTTTTGTGTAGTGACAAAAATATGTCATCTTGTGGAACCCTTTTAGGGGGTCAGTATGGAATTTGTGATTAGAGCAATTAGTATATTTGGAAAGAGCACTAAAAGATGCGTTGATTCAATGGGTTTGCAAGTCTAAGGATAAATTCAACCATTTGAGATAGAGGGGCTGGTCTTCATTTGAACCAGAAGTAACTCTATAGATACTGCTTTGATAATTAAAGTTCAATCACCACAAAAAAAAAACATAACCTGATTGGATCCGCTTTCTTTGAAGGAGTTGGGGGGGGGGAGGGCTAATTCTGAAAAATTAGAAAAAATGAGGTATTTTCAACTTACGAAGGAGTGATCGGATCTTATGAAATTTGATTTTTGGAAGGATATCGTATCTCAGAGCTCTTCTTTTAAATCCCGACCGGATCTGGTGACATTGGGGGGAATTGGAGGGACCTAAAATCTTGGAAAACACTTAGAGTGGAGGGATCGGGATGAAACTTGGTAGTAAAAATAATCTTCGGGGGAGGAGGGTTAATTCTGAAAAATAAAAAAATGAGGTATTTTTAAATTACGAAGGAGTTATCGGATCTTAATGAAATTTTATCTTTAGAAAGATATCGTATCTCAGAGCTCTTTTTTTAAATCCCGACTGGATCCGGTGAAGGAGAATTTGGGGGAGTGGGTGGATCCTAAAATCTTGGGAAACGCTTAGAATGGAGGGATCGGGATGAAATTTGTTGGGTAAAATAAGCACAAGTCCTAGATATGGGATTGAAATAACCAGAACGGATCTGCTCTCTTTGGGGGAGTTGGGGGCGGGAGGTTTAATTCTAAAAAATTAGAAAAAATGAGGTATTTGTAACTTACGAACGGGTGATCAGATCTTAATGAAATTTGTTATCTAGTAGGATCTTGTGCTTTAGAACTCTCATTTTAAATCTCGACCAGATCCGGTGACATTGAAGGGAGTTGGAGGGGGAAACCGAAATTCTTGGAAAACGTGAAAATCGAAGTACCCTTAGAGTTAAGAGATCGGGGTGAAACTTGATGGGAAGAATAAGCACAAGTTATAGATACGAGATTGACATAATTGGTACGGATCTGTTCTCTTTGAGGGAGCTAGGGGTTGTTAATTTGGAAAAATCAGAAAAATTGAAGTATTTTTAACTTAAGAACGGGTGACCGGATCTTAGTGAAATTTGAAATTTAGAAGAAACTCATGTCTCAGAGCTTTTATTAAAAATCCCGACCAGATCTTTTGACATTGGGGGATCTTGGAGGGGGAAATTAGAAATCTTGGAAAACGCTTATGAATGTTGTAGATACGTGATTGACGTAGCCAGACTGGATCCACTCTCTTTGGTGGAGTTAAGTGTTGGGGTTCAGTACTTTGGCGAGTTTGGAGCTTCTGGACGTGCTAGGACGATGAAAATTGGTAGGAGTGTCAGGGAGCTACACAAATTGACTTGATAAAATCGTTTTCCCGGATTTGACCATCTGGGGGGCTAAAGGGAGAGGAAAAATTAAAAAAATTGAGGTATTTCTAACTAACGAGTGGGTGATCAGGTCTTAATGAATTTTAATATTTAGAAGGACTTCGTGACTCAGAGCTCTTATTTTAAATTCTGACCGGCGTTAGGCCTCTGATTTTCCTTTTAAAGCAATCTATTGATTCTTAGAACTTTGCTAGAGCTCATACCATATGATCTCTTGGCTCTTTCGACCTCGTCACAAGTGCGATTTGAGCTCTTAGCGCTTGTTCATTATAAAAAACTAATAAATGATATTTTGAATACTTATTCTGTTTGTTTTTTGGGAATAAGCCCTACAATTTGCCCTTAAAATTCATAGTTATATTGTTACCTTCAGATAAAGCAAGACAGAAATTCATAATATAAATTCACCCTTATAGTAGTTTCTTCCAAGAGTATAGAAACAATGCCCCAAAAGCTTTCACGTACCGCTTGCAAGGGTCTCGTATGGTGTTAGTGTTATGCAGCCTATAGCTCGTGAACAACTGTTAGAGAATCAAAATATTAGAGGAAGCGCTGAAATTGCTTTTTCTTGTACTCAACTTCATTAAAAGTTTAGTTGAAGTTTTCTTTGAAAATATAAAGAGAAAGGCTAAATAAAGAGAGAATGTACGCTATAGTACTGAAATATTTCCACATAAAAAAAAAACAACGAAGAAACGGAGCATGGTTATGCAGCAGCAAAGCCAAGCGAAAACAGATGTGTTATAGGAGTGAAAAAATATCTATATTTATAGCATTTTTTGCTTCTTTTTTGCTTTAACTTATAAAAAACGATAGTCTTGAAAAAAAAAAAAAATAAAGAAGGTCGACTATAAAGAAGAGATTAAATTGATTATACTTTCTCTAATAGCACAGTTTATAGTCCAGTCTCATTTTACTTTTTTAATAAGTCCGACAACGTGTTTCTCACTTTAAAATTCCTTGTGTCCTTTCAGGTGAAGTTTTTGACAAAAATCTGGCATCCAAATATATCGTCCGTTACTGGGGCCATTTGTTTAGATATTCTAAAAACTCAATGGTAAGTCTGTAACTATATTTACACAAATTATAGGGTATTTTACTCTAAGAGAGTAAAATATCTTAAGCAAAGGTTTAACCTAATTACTTTCTGAATATGATGGGATTTGGGTCTAGGGAGCTGCTATAGCCTACTCATACCTAAACTCATGTCTGAAACTACCATAACTCCAGGAGGTGGGAGAGGGGGGTGTTATATCTATACCCTAGATATAGTTTAGTATTTTAGTATTGGGCAAATTTGTGCAATCTCTTAAGGTTATGAACAAAGGGTTACAGCTAAACTGGCTCTACCAATGGAGCATACTTCACCATGCTTTTAATTAGAGGATGAAAAATGTATACTATCACTAAGAGTAATAGAATGTATTGCAAGAAACTCGTAAGTTTTTGAAAGCGGCTCTTTAATGAAGATCTCTCCAACAGTCGTATCACATTGTGTTTTGTCTTTTAAGTTTTTAATGATCATTTCTTAGTGGGGTATGGATTTGTATGGTCTATCGAAAAAAAAACAGACTACTTTTCTTGAAACTTATGCCAGTCAACTAATTGTGTTGACTGGAAAAGCCTCAGAAAAACATGAAACAAAAACTGTTTTGCCCGAAAATGAATTCAGAACATTTTTTTTCGGCTAAGACTAGGGCTCAGCCCTGTTACTTGACTTTTGATGTGTAGACCATTCTACATACCAAATTATTTGAGCCGCACAAAAACGGAACCTTTAATTTCCTCGCCAATCAGCTTGAAAATGACATTCATAACTTTGACAACACATTTGAAACTTATTTTGGCTGTGTCGATCTGGAATGCCCAAAAATAAGCGCAATTTTTTTTGTCCCCAAGAGCTTTGCAAATTTCAGTGGATGTATACATTGTCAAGTAGAACTATATTAAAACAAAAGTATTTTGAAGATATATAGACAGATATACAGATATATACAGATATATAGATATATACAGATATATAGATATATACAGATATATAGACAGATACAAAGGGATATCAATGTGAACAAAAGTTATGGGAAAAGATTGTTGCTTTTATTCATTGCGACCAATATTCTATCTTTGATAGGCCAGTAACTACTGGGTATGTGCTCTGGGACAAAAAAAAACATTATGAAAAAATGGTTTTAAAAAGTGGAGTGGATCGACTAAGTCACACCCCAGATTGGACAACGCCATTGTTTTCTACAATCGGCTTGAAACTTTTGCAGTAAGTAGACCGGACAAATCAGACCTCACCGAGAACTATCAATTTAAAAAGAAGATATAGAACTATAAATTACGCTGGTCTGCTTTAAAACTTCTAGCCGTGTAGACACTTCAATTAAAATTTCAGAACCAAAAGTAAGGCAAAAAATTAAGGTAACAAATCTGGTTGTATTGACTCATGACGTCTTATTCTTCTTCTTTTTTTTAAGACATCAAAATCTTTTAAATCTAACAATGGATTAAGATGCATTTATATTATAGTCTGCTTACAAGATGGGGATAAGGATGGTTTCATCCTCAAAGAAGACAAATTCTGCGTGGATTTTCAAGTCTTACAGTCAAAATTTCTCCCCTCCAAATCCATAAATTATTCTGTTTTAAAACTAATGTCAAAAAGTAAAAGCAGAAAGCCATTGGTTACAAAAAAATTTACTGAATGCTCAAACATTGTCTAAAATTTATGTTGCAATCCAGTATTTTTTTTTCCTCAAACAGAAAAACTTTAAAGCGGTTGCAAATACTCTTAGTATTAACCAGTTAAAAATATATAACTCTGAAAACTGAAATGAAATCATTTTTTAAAGACGTTTTCTAAAAAAGCAGCTTTTCAAATATGCGTATTAAAACCCAAGACGAGCAGTAATAAATAATTCGAACCTAAAAAGAATAGAAATTAGTTTCAATGAATAAACGCTGCCCAAAACAAACAGAAATTACCACTAACAAGAATAGGGCTGCTACCTCCTCGGCCTTCTAAGGGTAAGAACGTCACATGGGCTTATCCAAAAACAAAATATATTTTATAAAATTTGACTTTATATTTGTTTATATTGTCGAAAATCAAAAATTGCCAACGTATTCAGAAATTAATGTTATTTTATATTATATATAGTATTAATTAACTGAGTTTCGCTCAGTTAATTAAAAACGCAATAATAGTTTTTGCTTTAAATACGTGTTTACATAATACGGTAGCAATGAGGCATGTTCCATTGCACATATCCCCCGAAATATCAAAATTATTCATAAATTTTTTTTCTAGTTTCTTTAATTCTTTTAGTGGCAAATGAGCGATTTCAATCTCATGAAGAAACCGTGACGTGAATTTGACACCTCCTTCCTGTTTATACTTCGCAGAATCATGCCTTTCATACGATTTATATTCTCCTGGGAGACAGTCAACGATCTTAGCATTAATATTACAAGCCTCTTTGTTCAGCAGAGCGAGAACAAAAAAAATACTTCTTCGATTAAACTACTGCTGGAAATTATATCCTCTGATAAGTGAAATTAATCTTTTACTTATCCCAGTGTTTCTTCGCAGTTTCTGACCAATTCCCCCTCCCCCTTTCCTCCACATGGAAAGTTCTGATAATCAAATCAACTCTTATTTTGTTTGTTTTTTAATATTTAGCACATACTAATAAAAGAAGATAACAAGGAATTTTTTGAATACAACTTAAGCGAATGATTTTGGCTGTTTATCAAACAGACGTTGTCTATGAAATATAATATAAAATAAAGAAAACTAATTTACTAAAAATCTCACCAATAAATAAGTTTATCGATCAAAAATTAGATCAAATAACTGATTAAAAAACAGACTATTCGAATTGATTGACTCCTCCTTATTATGCTCAAGGCCTTGAACCTCCAGGAATCTCTAATTTCAGTCAACTCAAGTTTCAGTCATATCAAGGAGACGGGGAGGGGAAAAGGAATTTTCCAAAAGTCGTGATCTATCTAGATCGCTTTACCAGAAAATGGTAGTATGTCAATTTTCAGAAAGAAAAAAAAAATATTGCACCGTTCTCAAGAAAACTTAGACTTATAATACAATTGTAGTTCGTTTAGTAAATTAGATATTTACTATATTATCATACCATATGATTTTAGTTTTACTATATCGCCTATTCTTTGCATAATGTATCTATTGCTTTAAACCAAAATTGGATAGATGGACAATTGCGACGTGATGAGATGATCAAATTGTGAGAAAAATATATCCTTGGTCAATGGGTCTTCTTTTTTTTCTGTTGTCTTTTCTCCCTTGATCATATTTAATGCCTTTATGCCTTTTTTTCAAGGCTGCATCGATGACAGTCCGGTCAGTGCTTATGAGCATCTAAGCACTACTGGCTTCACCCGAACCGGATGATCCGCTAGATGCCATTGTCGCTGGACAGTATAGACAATCTTATAAAACGTACTTCAAAACGGCCGCACACTGGAATAATATATTTGCTGGTAGTAAGTAGACATTTTTTTTTCTAACGGAGGTTTATAAGTAAAAAAAAAGTTCAAAGTGTGTTTTTTTTTGCAAGAGTCCTCGGTTTTTTTTTTTTTTTTTTTTTTTTATAGGATTTTGACAGTACTTATACCCGCCATTATCAAGTTTTTTTTTCAGTGCGGAACTGACGCTGATGAAACATTATCTAACTCAAATTGCTAGAGAAAATTTGGAACGTTTCAGTAAATGACCATTTACGCTAGAATCGCCAAGTAAGCTAAACAGGGCTGATCTGACTGATCTAAGCTAAAATATGATTCTGGTGGTAAATTCCCTATTCTCAATACGATGTTAAAAAGAACTGGAATGGAATAAAATAATTTTTTGAAATGAAAGTGAAAAGTGATCTAAAACATCGGTAAAATGACCTGCTTATTAGGAGAGCTGCCGTCCGTTCAACCCTCCACTCTTTAGCATAAAGTTCAACTTTATTCCATAATGCTTCAGGGACGAATGCTCTGTTATGAGAGTGATGTTATAAAAAGTTCCCTTATACACAGCGTTTCATGAATAGAAGAGTCTATTATTCACATTTGATCTAAACAGTAAAACTTGCATTTTGGGAGCTGTGACAGGCAGTCAAAAGGAAGCCGATTACTAATCGGCTTCTTTTTTAGTTCTAATGGTCTTCATTTGAATTTTAAATTTAATTCTGGAAAGAGAAGTCACTTAATGATTGGTAGAAATATTGGGGAAATTGTTCGTTTTTGTGCTACTTACTCGATTGACTATGAATATAATAATTTTTTTTTCTTTTATTAACTAATTTTTTCCTATTATATCAGCTTTATAAAGAAATTAATAAAGCATTGTTCTAAAGTACTTCTGACATGATATTGATTGACGAAAATGCTGTGGAAGTCGTGGAACATAAGATCCATTGTTCATACGTTACTCCTGTGTGTAATACATCTATGTGACTTGAAGCCCTAAAAAAGTTTTGGTTCCCGTTTTGGTCTTACAAACCAATGACGTAGCCACCTCTGGTCTAGACAAAACAAAAACAAAAAAATTTCTTTACAAGTACAAAAGATATAAAAAAGTATTTTACAGACAAGCAAGACTAAACTATAGTAGGTAGGAGAGGGGTTAAGCCTGTTTCTTATGATAATAATAATTTATTTATTACCCACTGCACAAAACAATGCGAGGATAGTGGAGTAAAAGAGAGAACACAGGGTTTTTTTTCAAAGTGTCTGTTAATTCCAGGCAATCAAAAGTTATATAGGATTTCTGGACTACCATCGAAGTTTTAGTGTCTCTTTTTAGTTGCATTTTGTTTTTTCTTTATTTTTTTTTCTTTTCTGTCTTTCTTGTTCGAATAGAAGTACGTCAGATGAAAATAACAGGAGTTTGGTTGGTTTAACAAGGTTCAGGAATCGTAAAATAAATAAAAAATAAATAAAGAAAAACATATTTTGACTGTATTAACGTACTGCTAACACAATTTTATTTCAATATTATTATAATTAATTTCTACAGAACTATAATAGTCCCGGAGGGTTAATTAGAGCACAATCCTTCTTGGATTGCGATTTTTCCTTAATGTTTTCTATGAGAGTTTTGTTTCTTATTTTGTCTGATTTATTTATTTTTATTATTATTTTTTTTTTTGACTTCGTTTTAGCTGGGTCTATTCTTTTAATATTTTTTCCGTGCGTCTATTGTTAATAAGGCTCGCTAAAAAGCTGAGTGCTTAGAATAGACAGACCAGCTATGACTCACCGGCCGTACATACGGAGATATTACAGCGGTTAAAGTCTGCAGTGTCCCAGCGAAGAGAGTAAGCCGTTGATTCGGCGCGTAGATGGGTACACAAAGTCTCCCTTCGATGTCGCGGATTGGGTCGGAATCCTGCAGGTGGTTTCTCGTTCTTTTGTATCTTTGATGGAAAACAGCTAAGTTCTTGTATAGCCGTTAACATGTGAATCGTAATATTTTTATCTTTTTTCTTATCTATGCTACATTTTATTATTTTCACCAAGCTATAGTCTCAGATTGTTAATAAGGACGATTAGTACAGGGAGAGCTTCATGTATAGATATCACTGAGATCTTCTGCAAGGAAAGATACAGTTCAGGAAAGCTTAACCCAGGAACTGGATTAAGCTTTAGAATAAGAGCGCCAGCTGCTAGAGTCGGAGAATTCTATTCTTCACTCTGGCCTTGATCATTGGGGATGTGTAGTTGATGAGAGTTGATCAATTCTAGGAATAACCGCTAAAGGCTCAATTTATATAGGTTGTTTTACCTAGATGGTAACAGAGGAGTCTCAGTATCCTCCTTCAGCGATACAATGAAAGCAACAGCGGGTCTGGGACCCTGTGGGCCAAATATTCTGGCACTCATTCCCTGTAGATCGTATACTGTCAAAAGCAGTACTGATAGAAGTTGTAGCACTGCCACAGCCCAAACTACTGGTAGGAGCGGTACCAATAACACAGGTGGCCATGGGCTTGTGGCTCATACAGTAGATTTTTTTTTTTTTTGTAACCTTTCATTTCTTGTATGTTTTGGTGTCCCCATTAGACGGATTTCACTGAAATAGATGAGTGAAAAGTATAGAGCGAATTTAAAACTTGAAACGAGTTGAAATTAGCCTATGTAAGATGTCAAACTTAAAACGTCGAAATTACATTTACATTGCCTGTGCAACGTTACATATTGCTGCAGCTTTTGGTCCATTTAGGTCTGTCAGCAAAGGTCAGGTTGTTTCTTTGCCATCGATTAAACCATCGAGATAAATATCACAAATGGTTTGCCATCTTCATGGACGTCACTCTGAATATTTCTGAATTGATTGCCAAATAATTCAACAGTGATATTAAGAATATTATTAAGATATTAAGATATTAAGTGATAATCATGATATCGAGCACTAGCTGGTTTTGGAGCTCTCATCCACAGTCTTAGATAAACACATGCTGCGAAGATACACACATCTTGCAACCCCTTTTCTTCTTTCTTACTCAAATGAAACTGCCCTCTGAACATCCAAATTTTTAGACCATAGATGACCTTTGACAGCCATCGTGCATGGTGTGTAGCCCCAGATGCTATGAATCGAATTCCCCTCTCAGGAATCGAGTCTAGAAAGATTATAACTAGCTCCAAAAATTCTCTATAATCATCCCTTGGTTGACTTTCTGTAAGATAACCCTTAGCAAACTCAGTGGTACTGTCCTCGATATCTTGAACTGACGTAGATACGGCATCGCTTGACATTCCTCTTTCAAACCTGGATTGATCAACAAACATCCAGTACTGTTGATAACGAGTGAATATTGGAACTTGAGGAGCAAATGTTGATCCAAGACAAAATTGAAATACAGCACCGATGAGCAGCTCCATGACGTGATGCCTGCATGCAAGGGACTAAAGCTCCTTACCAATCTTCTGCTTCAATAGAACACACGCTCCAGCCGGTCGACCAGTGTTGGATCTGGTTGTGTCGAAGCAAATTGCACGGATGTTTTCTGTGATGCACCAGTCTCCTATTGCAGGGTATACAGCTGATGCTTGGGCTTCACCTGTATCACTGGTCAGTTTTGCAACTGTCAATAACTGGGAGACCCCTTTTCCTGAAACTATGACGGGTAGTCGATCAATTTGCTCTTTGCTTGTTAAGCCAGCATTGAGCTTGCCATCCCAGTAAACTACTAGTGGTACGTTACCTTGAAACCCGGCTTTCAAGACGACTGACTCTACGGACCGGTTTTTCATTCTTAATCGACGAATTTAGTTACGATTAAGAGCTAGATCAGTGATGTTATGTCCTAAACTTTTGGCAGTTTCACTAATAACGAACATTGCTTTACGGTCAGATATTTTGGTTCTGTCTAACATTGCTGTAAGTTGTGGAGTTATAACTACTTTTCTACCTCTCTGTCTATTTTCTTGTGTTGGTCCTGTCTTGCAGCTCACAGTATCATCATCACTATTGTCTGTATCTTCTTCATCACTGCTAGATGACAATATTATATCCATCATTTTGCTGTCATTTTGCCCCTTTTCTCTTTCTTCGGTGGTTTGTTGTCTCGCTAATGTCTTTTCTAGCCTTTTTACAACTTGTTTCTCCTTTCTGGCTAATTTTTCATCCCTACCAACCGTTTTCTACCTTTTTCTCTTTGAGCCTGTAAAAACTGTTTATCTTCTTTTATTTTCATTATGTTCATGGCGTTCGCGTGAGCGATGTCAAAAAGGTTGTCCAGCTTACATAGAAACTCTGCTTCTCTTGATTGTTGTTTAACTGACTGCCTACCTTTATTCTTTTTCAATAAGCACCATCCTTCAAATAGCTTCTCTAGTTTAGTTTGACAATTCTGCACATCTCTAGTTGGAATCCTGGCTTTATACCTAAATGTAGCTATTTCTTTGATAGTTGAAGTCAAAGATTGTCTAATTGTTTCACCCTTTTCCAGGTGGTTATGTAGAAATAGACCAAGTGCCATATGTATGGATGGTAATTTACTTCTATTTAATACAGTCACAGTGCTGCCAAGAAGATAGACTCGCGTCTGAGACCTGGTTGATGACGTCATTGAAAAAATTAAAGTCACTACTGCAAAAAAATGTAACCCTTATATCAACGAAAGAAAAAGCTTTAGTCTTAAGTAAATAGAGAAGTAAAAATTGTTAGATAGTTTATGGCGTTGTCCTATTTGTTTAGAAAATTATCTAGTGAAATTAGTACAACAACACAGAATCCGAGAAGCAAGGCTAAACGTCGTGAGTAGTCATGAGTGTTTTGCTTTGCTTAATCAGTTTACTAATAATTATTGGTATATTATAATTTGAAGAACAATCTTTTATTCTGTTCCAGGTCCATATAATGTCCCCGATTATGATAAAATGGTGAAACAACTCGTTAATATGAAGGTAGAAGAGCATGTTGCAAGGGTTACCCTGTCATCATACTCGTGGAATGTAGATGAAGCCACTAAAAAAATTTTTTCATAGGTATTATTTGTTTTTGTTGTTATTATCTTTTTTTGTAAAATAGCCAACGTCATATTCTGCGAAAACGATCCTTGCGAATAATTTTTGATTTGTATTTGAAAAGATGTGTGCTTTGTATTTGAATACTTTTAAAATGACAAAGTTGTCTTGATTTTGCGATAAATTTGCTTTTTCATTCAGTAAACTTATGTCCGATAATTTATCCGTCCTTGAGATGCTTCTCGGGTAGTTTGGGATAAACTTCTTGAAAACAGCGGTAATTTTTTTGTAAAAACCTTAACCAAAATATATTAGTTCAATTGCTGAAATTTTAGCGCCACAGAGCTGCATCAACATTGAATTTCAGGCCTAATTTGTTTCTCATTTTTTACGTTTTATTAGGAAATGATGTTAACTTTAATTAACTATACAGGAATATGTAATTTTTTTGTTTTTTGTTTCCTTCCCTGTATAATCAAGTTGAGGGATGATAAAAATTTCCTACTGTAAGAGGCCCCTTCTTAACTCATTCCTTAATTTGGCTGGATAGGGAGGGAATCGTTTCCATTCATTCCTTAATAAAACTTAGAAAGTGAGGATTGAATCAGAATGAGGCTTTCTTAATAAAACAGGGCTTTACTGTGCTCTTGACACTGTCCTCGCGTGCACAGTTCGTGTGTGATCACGTTAGGTAAAACTTTTTTGTCAAGTATTTTTTTCAAGTTGGTCCAGGACGAAAAAATTTTGAAATTAGCTTTTTAAAATGCAGTCAAAAAAGAAAAAAAAAACTTCAAAAAATATGTATTTTTTCTCTTGTCGGCATTTAAATGTAAAACAAATATGAAACCTCTTTTTTGTTGAAACTTCATTTAATAGAGTTATTTTCACCTTTTCTCGTGCACTTTATATTCGTGATTAATAAATAAGTCCCTATTGGTTCCCTATTTGACTATTCATTAATTACTCTTTTATTGTTTTAGTGTGTTGTTAAATGGTTCGAGAAGAGGGGTTATTCGTGTCCTTATTGTCGACAGTACGTCTTACCGGAGGAAGAATACCCGACGCTGCAGTGATATTGTTCAATGCGAAGTGGCACAGATGCTTGTTAACAGGGCATCATCCAGGACCACTAGCCAATAATTCGAACTAGTCATTGTTTGCGTCTGCCTATTTTGATATGAGTGTGTCTTTTTTACATAGATAGATAGATAGATAAGTATATTTCAAAAGCCCATGGGCCATATACACACAAAAATATAAATAAATAACAAACACGCACAAAAAACAGAACTCAACGTGTAAAGTGCCTAATCTAACAACAAATTTCTTTCATTTCTCTCATTTTTTTCTAATAATTCGAACTAGTCATTGTTTGCGTATGCCTATTTTGATATGAGTGTGTCTTTTCTACATAGATAGATAGATGGATAAGTGTATTTCAAAAACCCATGGGCCATATACACACAAAAATATAAATAAATAACAAACAAGCAAGAAAATTAACAACAGTACGAATTACAAACACGCACAAAAAACAGAACTCAACGTGTAAAGTGTCTAATCTAACAACAAAAGAAATTAGTCATATGAAACTTTTTCTTCTTATTAAGGATTGATCTATTTACACTCCCACTTGAAATATTGTGGTTGGGTCACTATTTTGCAGAATACCCAGAAGCATCAAATTAATCCCATGCAAGTAAATTTCCCGTAAATCCAAGAGCAACGGGGATTTCCGGAGAAAATGATCCAAGTCTTCATCATTTTCTTTACAGAGGGGACAAACATACTGCCTATCAGGACCAACTATCATTTTATTTTTGTCGAAAGTTTTTTGCCTGTTCTAGATTGGAAGACAATTCGCCCTAAGCTGAATCCAACGACGTAGAATCATAGCCGGTAAATTAAATTTAAAATAAACTTCCTCTCCAAAACTAGGTTTTGCCTGATTATAATGTTGTAGGGTTGTAGAATCTGAAACCAGCCCTTGCCAATGCTGAATTTATTGACTCTCTAATATAAATCGTACCTGGCTTTCTAAATTTGTTGGTACATCACTAGAGCAAAGACCATTATTCGATAAATAAAGCATTCCTACTTTTTCTAGTAATGATTTAATTTGGGATGGCCACGAGGTTTTTAAACCACATTTCAATATCTGTTCATATGCCGCTCTTAGTAGTCTATCTTAAACCATCTCTTGGTATAACCAAACCATCTCTGGGGTATGCGCTCCCTCCTGAAGATCTACACAATCACCTTCCAAATTATTTAGGTAATCAGGCCATGAATCAGCTTCCGGAACAACCTGGGTATTAACATTTCCCTTTCCACTATCATACTTCATATAGCCCCAAAACTTTTTAAAATCTTTATTTCTAAAATCATCAGCAATGTCCAGTTTCTTCTTATTCTCATAGTCTTTTCTTTTTACTAAACTTTTATATTCTCTTCTTTTATCTTTATATTTAGCCTATCTCAGACTTTGATCTTCCGCGCTATCAAATTCATTCAAACAAGTTAATAAATATTTTAGCTCTTCTTTCATTAACTTGCAATCCAAATCAAAATATCCCTCATTCTTTTTTTAATTTTTTAGTCAGGCCACATGATTCTGCACAACTGCCCATTATTTCCTTTTGTACGTATACCTGAGCAATAAATCTATTGTAACCGATGTTAAAATGTTTCTTTTTCTTTAACCCATGAAATATTCTTAATTAGGGTCTTATTTATCTATGGTTGTCTTTTAGTTTACCATCAAAATAGGAAAGGTTGCAAACGTCTTTCATTCGTGTTCGTGGTGTGAAGACCATTTAGTCTGAAAAGGATAAGACTAATTAGACTGGTTTGACTGGATTTTATTATTCAATCTTGGTCGCATTGCAAAGTAAAATAGCTAACCGGTTTTGGCTCGCCCGGAGATTTACTGTTTACCTGTGCTTGATTACATGCTGAATTAAATCAATAAGGAAGTGGCTTCATCGCAATCATTGTGGAAGTATCACAAAAGAACTTTGATGAAGCACTGAAGATTTTATCGGAAAAACTTAATGCTGTAATCCGTTCTCAAAAAGACATCAACAAGTCCATCCAGTTCCTCACGGGGGAAATAGCTACGCTAAAAAAGGATGCCTCCGATCGAGATATAAAATTTGGGCAACTGGAAAAGGAGTTGGAGGATCAAAAATTAACGTGTGATCAACTGGAGAATCAGGTACTGGAAAGTGATGTCAAGGACCGCAAATTGAATTTGTTAATTCATGGCATGCCTACTGAGTGGCCGTCTCAAACAGTTGAAGAAAATGTGAAAAAAATTTATCTGTTACAATGGAGATAAGCAACCCCATTCAGATTACGAAGTGCTACTGCATGCTCGGTGGTTCCAATGCTCCGTCCCGTCTGTCAGGCCACGTTAACGTTACTAATCGGAGGCCTCGTCCGGCACCTGTATTTATCTCGGTTGTAAACGAACAGAACATTCAGAGGATTATCAACTCAGTTCATAAATTGAAGAGGAGCGGCATTCGTGTGTGCACGGATCTTCCCCCCAAGCTAAACGCTACTCGAAATGAACTTCTTACGAAAGCAAAGGATTTACGTGAATCAGATTCCGCAAAGTTTACGCGTGTTAAACAGAAGGGCTCGAAGCTTTGGCTTGAATCCAAATCCAAGGCTTCGTCACCCTGGGAAAGAGTGATGGGCTAGTTTTTGCTGTCCCTTTGTGATTATTATTGGTATCATGATAGAAATTTTGATTGATTTTATTGCCACTTCTGTCACAGTGTTGTGTACATGTTGGGCTCTACAACCTCGTTTTTTGCGCATAATTTTATTTTTTTTAATTTTCTAGTGTTAGTAGGTCTAGTGAAAAAAAAAATCAGGTTTCGAGGTCATGTTTGTTCTCTGCCACTTTTTTACCCGATTTGTCTGATTAGTGGTGCGGTGCCATTTCCATTTTTCCGTCGTGACTGCCTGGGACATAAGATAAAGATGAAATTTATATATAACACGTGAGTAATGGGGAGTCTGGGGGAAGATTGGGGAGCCACCTCGGTGATCAGCTTGATCTAAAAAATATTTATTATTATTTTTCCCCTTTTGCTAAAGGTGTCTATGATGATCATTTAGCTAGCCTTCCTGCTACTGATTTTTTATTTGAAGGGGATCTAGGGACACCTGTAATTGATGGGAACTTAAGATCAGCACTTTTTAACTGCAGGGGTTTGGCTAGTAGCCACGAGTTTGTTTCGCAGTTACTTGGTAACCACAGGGTAAGTATCTTAGGTCTATGTGAAACGTTTTTAAGTAATGAAAATGCAGAATTCATTACTTGTGATGGATTTAAATTTATATCTAATAATAGGGAAAATATACAGGGTGGTGGGGTTGGACTTTTTGTTCGGGATGATATTCCATTTCCTGTGAAGAAGCAACTATCTAAGCATGACCAAGAGATGACTTTTGAGAGCCTTTGCATTGAGTGTGTGACTGGTAATAGGAAAGTTCTTGTCTGTGTTGTTTATCGATGACCATCGGCTTCGTTACAAGAGTTTTTGCGAATTTATGAATGCTTCATTGAAGATGTGACTAATTTGAATTCTGACTTTTTCTGGTATTACATGTATTTTTCAACGTTATTTAGGGTACTAATTCCTTGCGTTTAAATTTGAATAGCTTCTTCTGAGTGCCAACATGGTGGGTAAGGGAATGTTTTTTTTACGCTTGCTTCCCAGGAAATTAAAATCTTTGTGATGTCTTGGGAGCTAATCCACAGAAGAGGATTTGAACTGGCTGGGATACAAGAAGATTATTTGCCAGTAGGTCAGCTTTATGCAAATTGTAGCTAAGAAGAGTTTGTGGTAGCGTTGGTAATGAGAAGGTAAGAAAAATAATGAGCAAAATCTGAGGAAAGTTGAACCTAGATGAAACTAGTGAAAGAAAAATAAATAAATGTCAGAATGTTCTGCGAATTCAAAAGGCATAAGTCTACTTCATCGTATAATTCAAATATAAAGAAATATTACTAAAGTTTGAAGATAGTAGAACCTTTTAATAAGACTAATGCTATTAACAAAAATTCAAGTATACTCTAAAATCGAAAAATATCGTCTTTTTAATTAGCATACTTTATTTCAATTAAGAGAATGAACTATCCACCTTGATTTAAATGAAAATGTGGCACATTGCCTTTAAAGCATCCACAGGCAAAGTTGCTGTAATACTCAGCGTATAAATTTAAAAGCCAGAGTGAACAATTGGAGGTATTTTCCAGGCATACATTATGCATATCCAACTGCAAGATGAAAGACAGTTTCAAGAACAAGGCTGCCTTTTCCCCGCGGAAACACATTTCACTTTATAAATCTGCCTTCGCGATTGATTGACAAGAGAGAGCACTAATTCTTTTGCCAGCCAAGTTCCAGAAAATTAACATTAGTCATTTAAAAGAAAAATTTATATTTCATCATCTTACATAAATGAAACATGACAATCTATAAATATTCAATTAAAAATATAGTGTTTATGTACTTTCTTTCTGATAAAATGCCTGCATTTCTTAGATTACATTACCGGAATCAAGATTTTAAATGCTTGACAGAGATTCGAGTCCTGGTGTTGCTGGTTATTTGGTTTGGAACAGGGATCAATAGTTTCACTTTGTAAGGTCAGCCAGAGTTGACACAGCTCTAAATGGGTACATGGAGAGACCTGGGGAGGGGGAGGGAGCACAGGAAGCGTTGAATGATTTGTTCCCAACCACGCATTGCACCTCCGCCCGAAATTAGGAGATCGGCACCGGCGCTACACAAACCATAGGTCAGAATGCGAGAAAGGTTTTAAAAAAAGTAATGATTTGGTATTTGGTGAACATATCAAACTGAAAACATGTGTGGACTTTTGAGATGACAGATATATGCATGTAAAGATGCATCTTGCCAAAGACTTAAGGTTTTATGTGACTGCTTTAGAGTAATAAAGGTAACAGGGGAGATTAGTGACTTTTTGCAATCTCAGAAAGCTCTAATGTTAGATGAGCGAAAGTATTACAAACAGGCATAAAGCGAAAACTTGGACCCTAGGAGGTTTTATCAAAGTCCTAATGAGGTTTGAAAGATTATCTTAAAACAAATTTATGCAGAAAAATCCAATTCATTTCAATTTTAGATTAGATTTTACTTCTTCTGTTCTTTAACATTTTGTTCTAAAAAGTTTTAAACTGAGACTTATTTTCATATATTTTTTCAAGTCTTAAAGATAGGGAAGGATTTGAAATATATCTTTGAAAGCAATTTCCAAGATCCACTTTATTCCCAAAACTTTCATCCCCAAATTATATACTTAGTTTAACAACGATATAGAAACACCTTTTTGGGCCTAAATTGAAAGTTCCGAGTTAGTTTAACAACTTAGTTTAACAACGATATAGAAACACTTTTTTGGGCCTAAATTGAAAGTTTCCGAGTTAGCAAATACCCACTTATCTTCAACTGAACCATCCCAGACCTTCTTGTACCCAGCTCCCTGTACGCTGTACCCAGCTAAAATCACAGCAAATTTACCTATAAATTGAAACACTAATTTAACAACTTTGTATATAGCAGCGTATTTCTGTTGGTAATTCAGTAACAACAAACAGGCCCAGGGATGTAGCCTGAGTAGAGGACCTTGCGGGCCGCCGAAGTCCTAAATTTTCCTGAATTGCTGGGTACTTTTTATTCGAATTATCAAATTCAGTTTATTTTCATTACCACTCAAGGAAAACCTTTTCAACCTTTTCTCAAGGAAAAGGTTTAGAACACTTATGATGCGGCCGAATGATATTACATAATGTAATATCATGCATGTTAAATAATGATATGCCTGCTTCCTGTGCTTGTGCTTATTTGATATTAACTGCTTGCTGTTGCTATATAATGCCTTTTGTTCCAGATGCCTGGGTCTAAATAAATCATATAATTGGTAAAACGCTACATGGTGTCAGAAGATGGAAGCAAAGCCACCAAATATTGATTGGGATTCAGCTTCCCTTGGCGATGAATGGAAACGCTTTGAAGAGCATGCGAAACTGATGTTTCTGGGACCCCTGTCTGGAAAGACGACAGAAAGCAAATGTGCTTACCTTCTCATCCGGGCAGGAGAGAAAGGGCGCCAGATATTCAACACCTTCCCACTCACTGCTGCAGAAACAAACAATGTAGAAACTTACCTGCAGAAATTCTGCGAATATGCTGCACCAGTCACCAACAGTGTATTTGCTCGATATATATTCCAGAAACGTGACCAGTGTGAAAGAGAAAGTGTAGAGAAATACATCACAGAACTGAAAATCCTGGTGAAGGCTTGTAACTATGATAGCGCTGATGAAATGGTTCGGGACAAAATACTTAGTGACATCAGAGACCCGATAATTAGAGAAAGACTTCTTCTGGAAGGTGATACCCTAACTTTGGCACTAGCTGTTGACAAATGCCGTTCTTACCAAATAACCCAGGCACAGCTAAGAACATTTGAAGTACAAGAACCACAACAAATCAAGAAAGAAATTGATGCTGTCCAGAAGTACAAATATCTAGTTAGAAAATACGAAGATGCATCTGTGTCATCTAGAAAAACAAAGGAATGCTATTTCTGTGAAGGAGTATACTCACCTAGCCACACTTGTCCTGCAAAGGGAAAAACCTGTGCAAAGTGCAAAAGGCCAAATCATTTTGCACGTGTGTGTAAAAGCAACAGTGACGAAGATGAGAATGTCTTCTTATATGCCCTAGAGAACAAAACCAATAAGAGCAGAGATGAAGCCCTTATTACACTGGAGGTGAACCACTCCTTACCTGTCAAATTCAAGGTCGATACAGGAGCACAGGCTAACATTCTACCTGCCAAGTATTTTGACGCCTTACCACATCCGCCATCACTGAAACAAAGTTCTCAGAAACTCACAAGCTACTGTGGATCTAAAATTCCTGTTAGAGGTGTATGCGAGCTGAGCTGCAAGCACAAATCAAGCAAGGCTGAAACCCTAACATTCTTTATTGTCGAAACGGATTCAGTGCCAATTCTCGGATTCTGGTCAAGCATTGACCTGAATATTGTAAAACTTGTACTGAATGTCAGTAAAGTTGAGAAAAGCACATGCAAGGACATGCACGCAATTGAAAAGACAAAAACGGATGAAATAATCAGTAGCTACAATGATGTCTTTTAAGGAATAGGAAAATTGGACGGAGAGTGCCATCTGTATCTGAAGGACGATGCAGTCCCTACAGCATACCCAGCGAGAAGAATTCCCTCATCACTTCAAGGAAAGTTAGAAGCAGAACTTAAACGGATGGAAGAACAAGGAATATTTGAAAAAGTCTCTAAACCAACTAACTGGGTGAATTCGATGGTCGTTCTAGAAAAAGAGGATGGCAGTTTAAGAATTTGCAACGACCCTGTAGATTTGAACAAGTCAATCAGAAGACTATTTTACCCTATTCCCTCCCTGGAAGACGTAACCTCCAAACTTCATGGGGTAAAATACTTGAGCAAACTGGATGCAAGGTCGGGGTATTGGTCGCTAGTCTTGGATGATGAATCTGCTGTCTTAACAACATTCAGTACCATCTTTGGCAGATACCGTTTTAAACGGATGCCGTTTGGCATCATCTCTTCCCAGGATGAATTCCAAAGAATAATGGAAGAGGCTCTCGAGGGATTAGACGGGTTTGCTGTCATCATTGATGATCTCCTGTTTTTCGGTTCAACCCTTGAGGAACACAATAAGCGATTAGTAGCTGTACTTGAGAGAGCCAGAGCAAAAGGTACCAAGTTCAACAAAGCGAAATGCAGCTTTTGTGTGACAAGTGTGACATATTTCGGACATGTGATTAGTGAACAAGGAATGCAGCCAGATCCTCACAAACTCGAAGCTATCAACAATATGCCTACACCATCAAACTCAGAAGAACTTGCAACTCTGTTGGGTATGTTAAACTATCTCGCAAAATACATCCCAAACTTATCAACACAGAATAAATCCCTGCGTGACCTCAGTAAAGCCACCGAGTTCAAGTGGGCAAAGGAGCATGACGAAGCCCTCCAAAACATCAAACACTCAACAGTCTCAATCTTAGCATACTTTGACCACTCATGCAAGTCCATCAACCTCACTGTGGACGCATCATCACACGGTCTAGGAGTATACATCTCGTCAAACGGCAACGTCGTCGCATATGCATCACGCTCCCTTAGCAAAGCTGAACAGAAATACTCACAGCTTGAGAAGGAATTATACGCAATAGTCTTTGGTTGCAAGTACTTCCATCATTTCATATATGGCAGGCATGTAAAAGTAACCACAGACCACCACCCACTTGAAACCATCCTACGAAATCCACTTCAAAAAGCACCTGCCAGAGCTCAACGAATGATGCTTCAGATTCAACCCTATGACCTAGAGTTCAGTTACAGACCAGAGACAGAAATCGTAGTCGCAGACACTTTATCAAGGCTGCACCTACCTGACATCGACGAGAAGCTCCATAGAGAAATCGAGGTGTATGTCCACCAGATTGCACGCGTACTTCCTGTTAGCGATGCAAGACTCGAGGAAATACGACTTCATACCAAGGAAGATGAGCACCTGATTCATCTCAGAGAAGCCATACAAGGTGGTTGGCCCAACACCAGAAAGAAATGTGCTACAGACCTCTTTGCATACTGGAACCTTCAACACGAGCTGTCATACATGAATGGTATCATATTTAAACGCGAAAGGATCGTTATCCCAAGGAAGATGCGACCCCAAATCCTCAAGCAACTTCACGTCTCCCACCTTGGTATGGAAAAGACAAAGCAACGTGCCAGGATGCTCGTCTACTGGCCAAAGATGAATGGTGATATTGAAACGCTAATCACAAACTGTCCCACTTGCCAGAAACATAGCCGTAACAACCAGAAAGAGCCTCTCATGAACTCCCAGATTCCCTTAGTACCATGGCAGCAGGTAGCCTCAGACATATTTGATTGGGATGAAGCAAAATATCTTATAACAGTTGATTACCACAGCCGCTTCTTTGAAGTCGACCTGTTGAAAAACTTGACATCCAAAGAAGTCATCAGTAAACTAAAAGCACATTTTGCTCGACATGGGATCCCCCACACCATCATCTCAGACAACGGAACACAATACTCATCTGCAGGGTTTGAACGGTTCGTCAAAGAATGGGGCATAAGGCACAAGACCTCCGGCCCTATCTACCCGTAGTTGAATGGAATGGTAGAAAAGGCTGTCCAAACTTGTAAGGACATCTTCACCAAGGCAAGTGAAGGCGGAGATGACCCGTATCTGGGTCTACTGGAATACAGATATACACCCGTAGACAACTACGCCGCCCCTGCACAACTGCTAATGAGCCGCCAACTACGCTCCACCTTACCCTGCACAGAAAAGCACCTGCGGAAGCAGGTGGTTCCAACTAAAAAGTACCTGTTGAAACGGGAAGAGGCCCAGTCAAGACAGAAGCGATACTTTGACAAACATGCCAATTCTAGACCAACACTCCACTCGGGGGACACAGTGACCTACCAGAAACAAACTGATGGCCAGTGGAGCACCTCCAGCATCATAGCACCAGCAACACGCCCTAGATCGTACCATATCGAAACCGAAGCTGGAACAATTATACAGAGGAATCGCAAACACATATCAAATGCACAGCCATCGACACCAGTACAGAACAGACGTAGTCCAGTAAAATGCACTGTAAACGATACAGTTACTCCTACTGTGATCCCCCCCAGCGTTGGACCTAACTCGTGCAGACGAAACACCGTTTACCGCATCATCAGACATTCCCTCACTTGACAGAACAGCCCTGCTCCGTACTACCAGTACCCAAGCCCACCCAAGGAGGGAGTACCAGTGGTTATGCCAGTAACTAAATCAAGGTACAGGAGGTAGAGTAAGCCACCAATCAAACTGAACTTGTGAACTTACCAACAAAAATCTCAAAAGAAGAGAAGTTGAAGTCTGTACATAGTGTATATAATACCCGGTGAGAAGTGAGCTAAGCACCTTCTCTCTAGTTTGTGTTAAGTCAGTGCTATATGAGGAATTATCTAGTTTGTTTTGTGTCCGTACAAAGTGAAGAGAAGCGAGCCTAGCGCCTTCTCTTAGAGACGTTAGTAATAGTACTAACAGTTGGGTCTCCACTGCCAGTAAGTGATAAGAATCTTCTTCTAGGGAAGAAGGAGGATGTAATATCATGCATGTTGAATAATGATATGCTTATTTGATATTAACTGCTTGCTGTTGCTATATAATGCCTTTTGTTCCAGATGCCTGGGTTTAAATAAATCATATAATTGGTAAAACGCTACACATAACAAGTCAAATAGCTATAGATGGCATGACTATACAATAAATGAGCTGGATAAGAAGATTTTAAATTATAAAGAATGGCGATAGATCTGTGATTTGGAGCAACAATTTCAAAATATGCACCTCTTTCCATAGTCCTTAGGCCCGGCTGTCGAAATCAGATGACTAGGATTATTAGAACGTGAAGTAAGATGTTGCTAAGGAGAAAAATTTGAAAGTTGCCGTTGGAAGAAATTTTGTGAAAAGCAAGTTATTGGATGCGAATTTTAAACAGTAAGAGTTATCCAATTCAATCGTCACAGAAACAATTCACTGGCTGAGCTCTGGTTTAACCAGAACTGAACTGTCGCCGCATTGTATTGTTAGAATATAGCCTATCAGTTGGTTTTTAGATTTTTGTGACCGAGTTTTAAAGACTGTTTCTTTCTCGGTCAATACTTTTTGTGACCGAGATATATTAACAGCTTATAGTAATGAAGAGAGGACATTGATAAAAGAATTTTTATCAGAGAGAGATTCGTGTAACTGTGAGCTACATTGTGGTGTATAATTTGTGTAGACCCTGAAGGGACAATCATGGACTTGGGCCAAGTGCCCCTGGTGGACCTTGGTCCAGTGCAATACCAGAATGTGAGAAGCCCAAGTGGGTATATGAACTGCACAGCCAACCAACATCAGTTGCCAGTGGACGAAAGCAGAAGTGAACATGTCCAGGCTGGCCAAACCCAGCTTTATTATAATACTGTGTACCAGGGACAAATGCAACCTAGTAATGTGTATTCAAATCAAGGACAGATGATGATGCAAAATCTCAATACAAGATCAGTAAACTACCCCCCACAAATTTATTACACCCCGGTCCAAATGCAATGGCAGCAACCACAGCCACAGTTGATAAGAAACACGGTGAGAGACAATGTGAGAATGATGCAATACGCCAGACAGAACACAAGAACAAGGCATGATCCAGTGTCAGTGTCCACTAAGAGCAGGTTTGAAATCCTTGAAAGTGACGAAACTGCAGAGGCAGAATAAAATATGAGTGATATTGGAGATACTGTGAATTGTGCTGTTGCAGAGGGTATTATTTCAGACGAGGACTTTCCTAAACTTGGACAGAACCCTAGTACAACTGCAGTTTTCAAAAGAAGAAGGACTGAAAACATACCATCCCTCCCATCACCTACTGTAACTGAACAGGTTTCAAGCAGGGTCAGAGCAGTGGGAGAAATGGACATTCCAGAGAAGGAACTGAACAGTGAATGTGTGATCTTCACACCAGTGGAAGAAGATCAGACCTTTCCAAACGATATGATATTGTTGAGAATACTGAAAGGAGTTGTGCCAAAAGATGACTTAGAATTTGTGTGCAACAAGGAACGGAAAAAATTAAGTGTATATATGAAGAAAAGTGAAACAAAAGACAAACTACTTGAAACAACCAAGCTAGGCAAAATTGATGTGATGTTTCAAGAAAGGAAAAGGCACTCTAGAGGAGTCATCAGAGGAATTGACAAGGAATATTCAGTGGAAGACATTAAAGCAGAAATTGTCAGTGAAGCAAAAGTTTTGGAAGTAAGACGACTCAAGAGGCTCAACAAGGAATTGAAAAAATTAGAAGACAGTTTTGCAGTGATGGTTATTTTCGAAAGTATGTCTCTGCCTGAGTCAGTGGGATTCATTGGACGTAAAAGAACCGTTTCTCAGTATAACAGACCAGTATTACAGTGTTTTATGTGTCAGAAATTTGGACATAGAAAAAATGAGTGCAGAGCCACAACCCCAACGTGCTTAAGGTGCAGTAAAGCACACCATTCCAAAGACTGCCCCCTCAAAAATGAAGAAGCTACAGTTAGAAAAGAGTTGTATTACTGTAGGAATTGTGGTGGAAAGCATGCAACAACCTCGGCTCAATGCCCAGCGAGGAATAAATCTCAGATGGTCAATAGGATTGCTGAGCAGCAGCAGATGGGCATTCGTAGGGCAAATGTGACTTATCAGTCATATGCAGCAGCTCTTAATAAAAAAGTAAGTACTGCACATGCTTACACAACGACGATAACTGCAAGAAGCTCACAGACAATGGTACACGTTGAAAAGGTGGAACAGATGAAAAAGGATGCAGTGCAGACTGCACTTGAGGCAGTGACTGCAGCATTGGTGATAAAGCCAGATCTCATTAATATCACCAGTCTGACAGTGGACCAGAGTGTTTTAAAAATATGTACAGCGTTAGAGTTCATAACGGGTGTAAAACCAGATGCCACCAAGATTGCTGCAGGAATTGCAAGATCTAACAGCATTGGAAGCAACTCTCAGGGAGTCACAACCTCAGAAAAATGAACTTGTCCCTACTATCTTGGAACGCACAGTCGATACTCACACATAAAACGGACATGCTACTAGAATACTCATCCAAGAATGATTTGGATGTATTGTGTATCCAAGAAACTTGGCTACACCCGTATATACAAATGAATTTCAAGGACTACAGCGTGATACGGAGAGACAGGATTGATCAGAAAGGAGGAGGAGTGATAATAGGGATAAGAAAAGGAATAACTTTCAAGAAAATAAGTTTCAGAAATTCAGGATTGTTGGAGAAAAATGGAATAGAATTAGTTGCTGTGAAAGTGTTTTCGAAAAACCTACATGCATTGAATATTGTTAACATTTATAATCCACATGGAAATAACAAATCAGTGGGTACTTCAATGCAAGTTATTATAGACGAAATTCCAGGTAACGAGAAACATATCATTGTAGGAGACTTTAATGCTCATTCTGATGTTTGGTGTAGTTGTGGAACAAATAATGAGGCAGGAAATAGCCTTCAAAGATTCATGTTAGATACCCCTGAATCGTGCCTGTTAACACCCAAAGACTTCCCGACACGCATTAATTATTCCAATGGTTCATACACAACAATAGACTTGGCTTTTGCCTCACCAAGTTTGGCAAATAGTCATACAATATATACTGTGAACGAACCCACACTTTTCAGCGACCACAACCCATATGTCATCCAGTGGAAACAACAAGACCAGGACAGTGAACCATCAAGCCCCAGATTTTTGATCCAGAAAGCTAACTGGTCAGAATTTGATGAGGCACTGAAATCCATAGAGATAGATAAAATGCTTATGCTTGCGGAGGAAGTAGACCAAAAAATAGAAATCTTTCAGGGGAAATTGCTGGAGGCAGCAGAAAAAACAATTCCAAAGAATAAGCATAACCTGAAAGGACAGAAAAGTACACCCTGGTGGAATGAGGACTATGAGGAAGCTAAAAAAGAACTGAAGAAGAGAAGACACGAGTATGAGAGAATCCCAACCCTAGACAGTTATATAAAGGTGAAGCGAGCTCATGCTAGATTTAGAAAGAAAGTGAAGGAGGCAAAACGGCATTCCTGGCACACATTTGTGGGAAATCTAGATTTTAGAGAGTCCAGTACAAAAGTATATAGATTCATCAAGTGCATGAACACAAGAAACCCAGCTAGGGAGGATATTCCGCCAATTATCGTAAATGGGGAAATGTTTGTGGATAACATAGATAAAGCAAATGCTGGAGCAGAATATTTGAAGAATGTAATAGGAAGACATGACCCCTCCAAAGACGACTGTAACAGAACAATTTGGAAGGTCAAGAAAGTATCCCAAAAGAAAAGAATGGAAGATTATAACAGACCATTCACAGAAAGAGAAGTAAATGAGGTCGTGAAAAACCTGCCAAACACCACACCAGGAGATGACCTTATTTACCCAGATTTTTTCAAAAGATTGCCTGAAATATGGATGAAGGAACTGCTGAAGATCATAAATATAGCATGGAAATCCGGATATTTCCCCAAGATTTGGAAAAAAGGGACAGCGATTATGATATCAAAACCAGGAAAAGACTCAGAGAAGATTGAGAATTTCAGATTCATAACCCTTTTACCAGAACTGGGGAAAGTCTATGAAAGGCTAGTAAAAAATAGACTCTCATGGTTGATAGAAGAAAAGAAAGGGCTCAAAGATTATCAGTGTGGATTTCGGCGTAACAGAAGCACTTTGGAAAATTTGGTCTTACTCCAAAGAGATGCATTATATGTATTACAGAATGGCAAAATAATGATAGTGGTATTTTTGGATGTGCGAGGAGCTTTTGACAATTTGGTTCATCGAAAAATGCTAGAAGGAATGATGGCAATGGGATTGGTTGGAAACATTGTACAGTTTGGAATGAGTTACCTGACAGAACGTACTGTTGTTGTAAAAGTTGGCCAATCGGTTTCCACAGTTGAAGTAGAACCAAAGAGAGGAGTTCCGCAGGGGTCTGCACTTGGGCCAGATTATTACAATATTGGAGTATATGACATGTCATTAGATGATGATGAGTGCAGACCATTCATTTTTGCTGATGATAATGCATTCTGGGTAATTGGAGATAATATGAAGGAAGTAGTAAAGAAAGCACAGGCAATGATGACACAGTTAGAACATTGGGCAACCGTCAGCTGATCTGCAATTCTCGCCAGACAAAACCCAGGCTATGATGATAAGCAACAGAAGAATCGAAACACCGGAGAAGTTGAGAAAGTGTGGAAAGGAAGTGCAATACGTAACAAATGCGCGTTTCTTAGGATACACAGTAAACAACAAGATGACTGGAAAACAACACGTAGAACAGACAAAGAATAGTTGTATCCGAAGAATGAACTTGCTACGAACGATCTCAGGAGCAAACTGGGGACCTAAACCGGAATTTCTCCTAGAGTTCTATACTAAGTGCATACGGAACTCGAATATGCGTCAATAATCAGCGCGTCAGATTGTCAATCAACATTGTCAAAGTTGGACACAGTACAAAATTCAGCACTTCGGATTGCATACGGGGCAAGAAAACCTACAACCATAGGCTTCATGTTATCAGAAAGTGGCTTAGAAGAACTCCAGACAAGAAGAAATATGCATATCCTCAGATATACGTCAAAAGTATGGTCGGCAGACAAAAACCATCCAGCTAAGTCCCTGATTGTAAAGCCCGGACTAGTATACGCCAACAACCAAACAAAGAAAAGGAAAAACTACTATGTCCTTGAAAAAGCTGAAGAACTGATGAAAAATCAAGGAGTGCGACTAAACTTTTCAGAAATGCTGAGTGTGTACAACCCCCGACGGCCACCACCATGGGAGGTGGACAAGTTGGTTTGCGAGACCAATTTTGAAGAAAGGAAGGCCATTGTACCAGCATTTTTAGCAATGAAAGCTGAAAAATATCCTGGGTATCTAGAAATATATACGGACGGTTCGAAAACGAAGTTGGTGCCGCCTTTGTCATCCCTAAATCTCGGATAGCTGAAAAATATAAGCTGCATCTCAGGACCTCCATCTTTCAAGCAGAACTCCTAGCAGTCAATAAAGCAGCAGAGCACCTCATTCAACACAGATATGGCTGCAACGCATTCTTGATATGCACTGATTCGAAGAGTGTGGTATCAGCATTGAAGAATATTCACGCAAAATATGTAACAAGGGAAGTCCTCATTACATATGAAACGATAAGTAAATTGATTGATGAAGGAAGCAATGTGGTTCTGCCCTGGATTCCAGGGCATAGAGGGATAGAAGGAAATGAAGCGGCAGACCAGGAAGCCAAAGATGCACTTGCTAATAGAACATCTGTGGAAGAATTCGCACCAACAGTCATCAACAACATTCGATCGGCCATGCAACAGATGCGAGTAGCTAGAGCACAACATATCCAAGACGTTACTGGAAATATGTTTGCTCTTAAGAAAACAAAACTTCAGCCTACGAAAATCTACTCGAAGCTCAGTAGAAAGAAAATAAGAATAATCTTCAGACTACGTTCAGGTCATGCTGGATATGGAGTATTCAAAGCAAGAATGTTCGGTGAAGATGGGAATTGCAGCATATGCAGTGTACCAGAGACAAGGGAACATCTACTCCTGAGGTATCCTGCGCATGAACAACAAAGACTAGAAGTGAAAAGATATTGTCGGACTAGGAATATCCATCTTACAGTGGAAACTATGTTGGGAGAATGCGAAAATATTGAAGACAGTGTAGAGATGTGTAAGCTGACATGTTCATACGTATCGAAAATTAAGTCAGTGATTTAGTAGGAAGTTATATAATTAAGTGAAGTGGCGGACTGTAAAGCTCAATTTATTTCAATAGATGAGAAGGAATCAACCAAAAGAACAAGGTCTGAGGCTCGAGAAGAAGCAGAAAGGACCTTAATTCGACGACGTCGACGATCTGTGATTTCCTTGTATGACCCCAGAAAGTTTGTTTCAATTGATTTCCCTTACTGGAAGCCATGCTGCTTGGGTGAGAAGATCTTGTTGGTGGCCAAATACTTAAGGATTAAATCATTGGCTATGCACTTGAGTATTTTGACAACAACTGAGGTTAGGCTGATAATTGTCAATTCACCTTAGGTAAGACATTTAGAGTCTAGCTTATACCCTCTTCTGAAATACACAACATAACACCAATCTACTGGGTATCAGTGCAGAGTAGGGAGTCAAGGAAGAAACCTCATCAAATTTTAAAAGCAACTTAAAAAAACCTTAGATTCTTATGTAGGCCCTATGTCATTACTAATAGCACTATACTATACCCCCAACCCCAATAGTGTATGCATCTATATCACAAATTGTATGATAGATAAGATAAGTGTATTTTAAAGCCACATATATAGCCATAAACAAAAGGTATAAATAGCATAAACTTTGGTCAGCAATCATCATAAAACACTTAAATGAAACACTACATTAACCTAATAATAGCACTTAATACTTAAAAATGCAGTCATTGAGAAGAACACTCAACACATAAATAAAACATTACATTTACTTTAAACTGGGATCATTTTATTTATATATTTTTCATTTAACAAAATTTCCAGTTACCTTGCTATTCTACAAATAAACTGAAGCAATGTACTATGTAAGACACCTGGAAGTATCAACTCATTATTTCCAAATATCCCTTTCCTGATTGTAGAGAGCCCCTGGCACTAGTTTAAGCAATGCACTAAATAATCCTCTTTAACTCTGCAAAGCAGGCAAGTATATCTGTCTTCATTGGAACATCTTTCTTTAGAATATCTTTTAAATTTTCAGGCTGATAATTTTCAGTTCACCTTAGGTAAGACATTTAGAGTCTAGTTTATACCCTCTTCTGAAATACACAACATAACACCAATCTACTGGGTATCAGTGCAGAGTAGGGAGTCAAGGAAGAAACCTCATCAAATTTTGAAAGCAACTTAAAAAAAACCTTGGATTCTTATGTAGGCCCTATGTCATTACTAATAGCACTATACTATACCCCCGACCCCAATAGTGTATGCATCTACATCACAAATTGTATGATATATAAGATAAATGTATTTTAAAGCCACATATTTAGCCATAAACAAAAGGCATAAATAGCATAAACTTTGGTCAGCAATCATCATAAAACACTTAAATGAAACAATGCATTAACCTAATAATAGTACTTAATACTTAAAAATGCAGTCATTGAGAAGAACACTCAACACATGGAAAAACCCATAAACAAAACATTACATTTACTTTATACTGAGATTGTTTTATTTATATATTTTTCAAAACAAAATTTCCAGTTACCTTGCTATTCTACAAATAAACTGAAGCAATGTACTATGTAAGACACCTGGAAATATTCACTCATTATTTCCAAATATCCCTTTCCTGATTGTAAAGAGCCCCTGGGACTAGTTTAAGCATTGCACTAAATAATCCTCTTTAACTCTGCAAAGCAGGCAAGTATATCTGTCTTCAGTGGAACATCTTTCTGTAGAATATCTTTAAAATTTTGCACTAATTGGCTGGCAGTTAGTCCTGAGCTGCATCCACAATGTCAAATATCAAGCTAGTAAATTCTGCTTAAGGTAGAACTCCTGCCCATAAACCACCTTATCATCATTATAAAATTTTAATGTTTCTAATTTTTTATCTCCTCACTCCATTTTTGAATCATTTGATTCTCTAGTACTATCTTAATCTTATTCTCCCAATTTGTATTTATGTCCATTGGTCCTCTACACTCATTCCAAACAAAAGGAAACCCTGTTTTGTCAAAAATGTCTTTTATTTTTAGTGGCCATGATCTTTTTTTCCCCTGTGAGAGTAAATCTTCATAAGCTGCCTAAAGCAACCTGTCACTTAGAAACTGGACAACTATCAACCAAAACTTAATAATTGAGACTAGTCTTTAATTTTTAGTGGCTATATACCTAGTTTGCCATTTAAAAACTGGGAATGAGTTGTTCTATGCAGTCCAAACAATCTCTTAAAGTACCCTAATTGTATACTCTTTACCTGAGCTGCTTTCTCATGCCCCCAAATCTCTGCTCTGCGATGTAGAATGGGCATTATTTTTGATAAAAGACCCTTTTATGTAACAATAAGTTTTTTATTCTCATTACATTAATCCAGAAAACAGGGATACATCCACCTCTGAAATTTGGGAAATTTGTCCTGTAGATTTGAAGTTCTTATAAATGTTGAATAATACAAAAGGATAATGTATGCTGTAAATCTTATTGTCATGAGGATAAAATCTGAATGATTTATTCATTTATAAAATAAAATTTAAAACAAAACTGTCTTAAAAGCTAACCAAATTCATTATGGCTTTTATTCCCATCAATCTAGAATAATCTATGCTCAACAAGTAGGTAATTTGATAATCTCCACATAAGAATTTTTGTTTTGTGAAAATACAGTTGGGAACAGTGCCAGGATGCTGCCAAGTACGCCATGTGCTGTTATGACCTGGGACTCATAAGATTACTAAACTTCATTTGAATCACATATAGTCTATGCTTTTTCATTGGCTATATAGAAGTCTACAGACCTGTTGGTTAATTAGTTTTCCAACATTTCAAAGCAGAAATAAAAAATAAAGACTTTTTCAAAACCAAACAGTTGGTTGATACTAGACCTTGGTTGGTTGATATAAACCTTCGGTTTGTTTTGTTTTGGAGCTCACCTGGGTACTCTAATGCTGATTTCATAATCTTGACACAATTCAGTCCCTTCATGAAAAAGTGGATGAAAAATAGCCTCACTCCTCTCTCTCTCTCTCATGTCTCTTAGCTCTGTTCTTGAGAATGTCAGCATAAGTGATGAAGTATACAAGATGTATAGTTTCTGATTGCAAAGATGTCAATATATTTTGTGACAGACTAAAAACCTTTACTGACAGTAGCCACAGCTGCAATAAAACTGTATCTCTCAATAGCAGAAAGCAAACAACAAGCTTTGCCTGAACATTTAGAATCTGAATCAGGATGTTCTTGAATTTCCCTCATTGATACCATGATAATCTTCCTTATTGTTAAACCTAATTTCCAACAATTTGGGAATCATAGGAAGCGCAATAGCGCTGCCTAAGTAAAGAGCGATGTGGTCACAATGTATTTTTTTTTTTTCAGACTAAGGCACTTCATATAGAAGGAGTTGTCATAAAAACTTCGAACGGGGCTCACTCGATTGGAAATTGAAAGTTCTAGTGCCATTTTTAATAGTCAAAAGTGATTGAAGGGCAACTAGCCCCCCTCCCCATGCCCATCGTTTTCCCAAACACATACAATCAAAATTTTAAGACAAACATTTTGGTCACCATATTTGAAAGGTCGAGTGATTATGTCTTTGAGAATGACACCCCCCCCAACCCTATTCAAACCCCATTTCATTTTCTCGGTTCTTGGTACCATTAGCGTTCAAACCTATTTAAATCCCATTTTATTTTCATCCTTCTTGGTATATTTACCGCTCATCCCTATTCAAGTACCATTTCATTTTCACTTTCCTGGGGTGAGAGAAGTACATTGAGTCTCTTTTCAGTGACAATTCTATGTAGCCTGTAGAATTTAAATAGCTTCTTTTTGAACATAATTTTGTTAGGGGACATGCCCCCCCTCCCATAAAAAAAGAAGAAAAACTAATTTTTTCTACATTCCTGATTGAAAGGCACCATTTGAAACGTTTTCTTCATGTTTCATTGTAAGTACAGTGAAAAGTCTTACTAAGCAGCATTTAATGAGCTTTTCTGGTGGGAGACTCATTTCTTGAAGTCAACACTAGCCATTCTTGATTGAAAGGCAAACATTTGAAGTATCTTCTTCATATTTCGTTGATGGAAATGCCTCATTTCTTCGCTTTCATTGATAGGGGCGACCATAGTAGTTATTATGGTTACAGATGGGAGTTACCGTCAGGATGTATAATAGTCAAACAGTTCGTGGTAGTAAACTGTAGTAAGGAGTGACCCGGCTCAATAGTAACCAAAACTATAAAAAATTGAATTTTGATACTAATAGCTACATCAAAAGAATCGCATTTTAATCTAATCAAGTTTAGTCTTACCCATCAAAAGTTACGAGCCTGAGAAAACTTGCCTTATTTTAGAAAATAGGGGGAAACGACCCCTAAAAGTCATAGAATCTTAACAAAAATCACACCATCACATTCAGCGTATCAGAAAACCCCTCTTGTAGAAGTTTCAAGCTCCTATCTACAAAAATGTGGAATTCTGTTTTGTTTTTTTTTTTGCCAGAAGGCAGATCACGGATGCGTGTTTATTTGTTTGTTTGTTTTTTTGATTGTTTTTTTCCCCAGGGGTGATCGTATCAACCCAGTAGTCCTAGAATTTTGCGAGAGGACTCATTCTAACGGAAATGAAAAGTTCCAGTGCCCTTTTTAAGTAACCAAAAAATTGAAAGGCACCTAGGCCCCCTCCCACACTAATTATTTTCCCAAAGTCACCAAATCGAAATTCTGAGATAGCCATTTTATTCAGTGTAGTCAAAAAACCCTATAACTATGTCTTTGAGGAGGACTTACTCCCCCACAGTACCCCTGAGAGGGGCCACTAGCTACAAACTTTGACCAGTGTTTACATATAGTAATGGTTATTTGGAAGTGTACAGAGGTATTAGGGGGATTTTTAGGTTGGGGGGGGGGGGGGTTGAGAAGAGGGGGATATGTTGGGGGAACTTTCCTTGGAGGAATTTGTCATGGGGGAATAAAATTTTCATGAAGGGATCGCAGGATTTTCTAGCATTATTAATAAAAAAACAATGAAAAAATAAATATGGAAAGTTTTTTCAACTGGAAGTAAGGAGAAGCATTAAAAAAAGAACAGAAATTATTACGTATATGATGGATTCACCTCCTCCTAATACCTCGCTCTTTACGGTAAAGTATTTTTAGTAATTTCAAGTATTTATTCTACGGCTTTTGTGATTCATGGGTCATTCTCAAGAAATTGGGACAAAATTTAAGCTTTAGTGTAAAGAGCGAGGTACTGACGAGGGGGTGGACCCCTTCATATACGTAATAAAACATGAGAATACAGAAGTTCGTTACGTAAGCTAATTTGTAAGTTACGTATATCTTTTACTTATAAAAACATTCGTAAAAAAATTAAAATTTATAGTTGCCTTTTAAAGTAACCAAAAAATGGGAAGGCAACTAGGTCTCCTCCCTTTTTAGGCTTCTTTTTTTCTCAAAATTATTCGATCAAAACTATGAGAAAGCCATTTAGCAAAAAAAATGCAAATTTTGTTTTAATTATTCATCTGCGGAGAGCCAAAATCAAAACCTGCATTGATTCAAAAACGTTCAGAAATTGAATAAAAAAAACAAGTTTTTTTTTTACTGAAAGTAAGGAGCGACATCAAAACTTAAAACGAACAGAAATTACTTCGTATATGAAAGGGGATGCTTCCTCACCAACGCCCCACTCTTTACGCTAAAGTTTTTTACTGTTTTAAAAAGTAGAGCTAAGAGAAAGAGTCAAACTTTAGCGTAAAGAGCGGGCGTTGATGAGGAAGCATCCCCTTTCATATCCGAAGTAATTTATGTTCGTTTTAAGTTTTAATGTCGCTCCTTACTTTCCGTCAAAAAAAATTTTGACGTTAAAAAGTAAAAAATAATTCTATTTTTCTATTTTTTTCCGAATTAACCGGCCCCTCACTACCCCCAGATGGTCAAATTGGGAAAAAAGATTGCCATATGTCACTTGCTTAATACCAAGTGCCATAAAAACAAGTTTTTTTTTTGACGGAAAGTAAGGAGCGATATTAAAACTTAAAAAGAACAGAAATCACTTCGTATATGAAAGGGGATGCTTCCTCATCAACGCCCCACTCTTTACGCCAAAGTTTTTTACTGGTTTAAAAAGTAGAGCTAAGAGAAAGAGTCAAACTTTAGCGTAAAGAGCGGGCGTTGATGAGGAAGCATCCCCTTTCATATCCGAAGTAATTTCTGTTCGTTTCAAGTTTTAATGTAGCTCCTTACTTTCCGTCAAAAAAACTTGTTTTTATGGCTCTTAGTATTAACCAAATGACATATAGCAATCGACAATTCTGTCGGTCTGTCGGTCCCGGTTTTGCTACTTTAGGCACTTCCAGGTAAGCTAGGACAATGAAATTTGGCAGGCGTATCAGGGACGGGACCAGATTAAATTAGAAATAGTCGTTTTTCCCAATTTGACCGTCTGGGGGGGGGGGGATGGGAGGCCGGTTAATTCGGAAAAATAGAAAAATTGAAGTATTTTTAACTTACGAACTGTTGATCAGATCTTAATGAAATTTGATGTTTGGAAGGATATCGTGTCTCAGAGCTGTTATTTTAAATCCCGACCGGATCGGGTGACATGGGGGGGGGTATGGGAGGGGAAACCTAAAATCTTGGAAAACACTTAGAGTGGAGGGATCGGGATGAAACTTGGTGGGAAAAATAAGCACAAGTCCTAGATACATGATTGACATAACCGGAACGGATCCACTCTCTTTGGGGTGGTTGGGGGGGGGGGTTTCTGAAAAGTAAAAAAATGAGGTATTTTTAACTTACGAACGGGTGATCGGATCTCAATGAAATTTGATATTTAGAAGGATATGGTGTCTTAGAGCTCTTATTTTAAATCCCAGCCAGATCTGGTGACATTGGGGGGGAGAGTTGGGAGGGGGAAACCTAAAACTTGGAAAACACTTAGAGTGGAGGGATCGGGATGAAACTTGGTGGGAAAAATAAGCACAAGTCCTAGATACATGATTGCCATAACCGGAACGGATCCGCTCTCTTTGGGGTAGTTGGGGGAGGGGTTAATTCTGAAAAATTTGAAAAAATGAGGTATTTTTAACTTACGAACGAGTGATCGGATCTCAATGAAATTTAATATTTAGAAGGATATCGTGTCTCAAAGCTCTTATTTTAAATCCTGACCGGATCTGGTGACATTGAGGGAAGTTTGGGGTGGGGAACCTAAAATCATGGAAAACGCTTAGATTGGAGGGATCAGGATGAAACTTGGTGGGAAAAATAAGAGCAGAAGTCTAACATACGTGATTTACATAATTGGAACGGATCCGCTCTATTGGGGGGGTGGGGCTAATTCTGAAAAATAAGAAAAAATGACGTATTTTTAACTTACGAAGGAGTGATCGGATCTTTATGAAACTTCATATTTAGAAGGACCTCGTAACTCAGATCTCTTATTTTAAATCTCAACCGGATCAAGCGTAATTGGGGAGGGGCAGTTGGGGGGACCGGAAATATTAGAAAATACTTAAAGCGGTGAGATCAGGATAAAACTGGACGGGAAGAATAGAAACCTGTCTAAGATACGTGACTGACATAACCGGACCGGATCTGCTCTCTTTAGTGGAATTGGGGGGGGGGGTAATTTTGAAAATTGAGGTATTTGTAACTTACGAAAGGGTGACCAGATCTTAATGAAATTTACTATTTAGAAGGATTTTATGCTTCAAAGTTATAATTTTAAATTTCTACCAGATCCTGTGACACTGGGGGGAGTTGGAGGGGGAAACCAGAATTCTTGGAAAACGTGAAAATTGGGGTATTTTTATCTTACGAATAGATGATCGGATCTTAAATGAAATTTGATTTTTAGAAGGAATTCATGTCTCAGAGCTCTTATTTTAAATACCAACCAGATCTTTTGACATTGGGGGGAGTTGGAGGGGGAAATCTTGGAAAAAAATTTGGAGTGGAGGAATCGGGTTGAAGCTTGGTGGATAGAATAAACAAATGTCCTTGATACGTGATTGATAGAATCGTACTGGATTCGTTCTCTTTGGGGGAGTCAGGGGGAGGGGTTCAGTGATTTGACGAATTTGGTGCTTCTGGACGTGCTAGGACGATTAAAATTGGTAGGCGTGTCAGGGAGCTGCACAATTTGACTTGATAAAATCGTTTTCCCGGATTCGACCATCTGGGGGGCAAAACGGAGAGGAAAAATTAGAAAAAATTAGGTATTTATAACTTACGAGTGGGTGATCGGATCTTAATGAATTTTGATATTTAGAAGGACATCGTGACTCAGAGCTCTTATTTTAAATCCTGACCGGCATTAAGCCTCTTATTTTCCTTTTTAAATCAATCTATTGATTCACAGAATTTTGTTAGAACTCATACCATATGATCTCTTGGCTCTTAGCTCTTCTCGCCTCGTCACAAGTGCCATATGAGCTCTTAGCTCTTGTTTTATTTAATTTCAGATAGGAGTAATGATAGTACCCGCAATAGGTATAGATAGGAGCATCCGTCAGAACATATTATGAATACAGATAGGAGTGACCATAGTAGTTATTATCACTAAAGATAGGGGTGACCATGGTAGCTATTATGGAAATAAATAGGAGTGGCCATAGTGCCTGTAATGACTACAGATAGGAGTGACTGTTAGGCCGTATTATGGATACAGATAGGGGTGACGTCAGTATTTGTTTCACCTATGGTGGAATATATGGCAGCACTATGTGGCGCCGCTGGTAATTGCTACACCTATAGTAGAATGGATGGCAGCACTAGGGAGCGACATCCAGACGTATTATGGCATTACTACTCATGCCCCCCTTTCTCGATAACACTTTCTATAATGTATTAACACTAGGCCAATTGCACAACTTATAGCCCTTGCCCCAATGACTGTGGGGGGGTCGACTTCCCCAGAGGATGCTAGTTCGACCTTGACCTTTAAACTATGGTGAACAAAGCAGTTGTCTAAAATTTGGATGTCTGGGAAAAAGGGGCTAGAGATGGAGCCTGGTTGCACTCCCATCACTAACTCATAAAATGGGCACTGGAACTTTCAATTTCTAATTAAATGAGCTCCTTCCAAAGTTTTACGACTGCTCATTCGATACGAAGTGCCTTGGTTAGAAAAAATGAAAAAAAAAATCCATAGATGTCACAGTGCTCTTCATTTAGCCAGTACTTTTGCGCTTCCTATGATGGGTCTAGCCTTTCATTGTAAATCCCCCACCAATTAACCACCCCCCCCCCAAAAAAAAAAAATCCCTCCGGAAAATGCCCACCCACAGAAAAATCCACCCCGTAGAAAATTCCCCCCATATACCCCTGGATAATTCCGGATGATTTTCAGAAGGGAAATTGAAAGGTATACTCACCTTTTTAAGTCAGAGGCAATGCTATAGCGTTGCCGTAAAAGAGCCATAATGGTTCAATTTATTATTATTTATTTGTTCTTTTCCCAGAGGCACTTCACATGGAAGGGGTGGTCATATAAACTTTGGAGGGGGTTCATTCGCTTGCAATTAGAAGTTCTAGTGCTCTTTCTAAGAATTAAAACTTATTGGTTGGCAAAAAGCCATTCCTTACCATTTTTCTCTAAATTCGTACGATCAGAATTTTGAGATAACCATTTTGTTCAAAAGAGATAGCCATAGTCCAAAGATCGAACACCATGAATCTGGGTTTGCCAACATCCTTTCAGCCCCCGAGGCAAGGGCTGTGGGTTGATTCAATTGGAAATTGAAAGTGACAATGCCGTTTGAATATTTAATCTGTTTTTCAACCAGTTTTTACCGATTGAGTTGTTACCGATTGCAGTGTTTTAATAAAGTTTTCCCTAGAAATTTTCCCCCTCGGGAAACCGTCCCATAGAAAATTCCCCTTTACGCAAAATTGAGCAGACAAAGACAAAGTACAAAATAGGTAGGCCACTGCCACACGGTGATTGCCACTGCTGACGTGGGCCTGTCCCACTAACAGGTACGAGTTTCAAACAGCCTGTCTTGATGAAACAGACTCTTAAAAAGGGACTTAGAACTTTCAATGTCTAATCATCTGAGTCCCCTCCGAGGTTTATACGACCATTTCTCAAACTTTATTTGCCCCCAGGGCATAAGTTACAACCCCTACCCCAGGCTTTGGGTGTGGGTGGTTATGCTGACCCCAAAGTTTTTGTTATCTGATCTTTGGACAATTTCGGAAAAACTGGCAATGTCAAAATTTTTATGGGATGCATTTGGGCAAAAGAAGGTGTGTGTAGGGGGGGGGGATAGGTGCCCTCTGGGGGATAGAAGCCCTCCCCCGACCCCTTTTGCCTCAGAAAAAAGTAAATAGAACTTTGAATTTCCAATCAAATGAGCCACCTCTGAAGCTTATACGACCTCTCCTACACAAAAACTTTATATCCCCCGGGGCATAACTTAAAGTATTTGCCCCCAGGCTATGGAGGTTTGGTAGACCCCGGAGTTCTTAATAGCCGATATTTGAACTATTTTTAATAAAATGGCTATCTCAAAATATTTACCGGACGGGTTTGGGAAATAGGCGTGGGATGGCGCTAGTTGCTCGCCGATCTCTTTTGACTCATAAAAAGTGAGCTATAACGTTCAATTTCCAGTCAGATGAGCCCTCTTTGAAAGTTATACGAGCACTCCTTCTATAAAACCATGTATGCCGTAAGAGCATAACTTACAACGTTGCCCCCGAGCCCTGGGGTGTATTTTCGACCCAAAAGTTTTTATTACATGATCTAGTTGCCCTCCGATCTCTTTTGACTCTTAAAAATTGAACTAGAACTTTCAATTTCCAATAAAATGAGCCCTCTCTGAAGTTTGTCCGTCCGTGGCCGAGTGGTTAACGCGCCGAACTCACGAGCGAAGGGTCGCTGGTTCGAATCTCGGTGGTGCCGACCGTTTGGTTTAGGACGAGGGTTAGTGGCGTTTCCCCGTAAGACAAGCCAAAAGTCCACCCAGCTTCAAATGGGTACCTAGAGAAATCTAGGGAAAAGCACGGGAAAGCGTCGGATGGCTTGCCCCCAACCACGCATTGCACCCCGGCCGAGGGCTGAGAATCAGGAGATCGGCACCTGCGCTACGCGAACCCTAATCGGTTTGCATGCGAAAGTTTGCTTTGTTTGCTTTGCTTTTCTCTGAAGTTTGTACGAGCATCCCTTCTATAAGAACCATATATACCCCCATGGCATAACTTAAAACGCCTTCCCTCAGGCCCTGTGGGTTTCTCTTGACTTCGGAGTTTTGTTATATGATCTTTGAAATATTTTTAACAAAATGGATATCTCAAATTTTTTGTGGGGGCTAGTTGCCCTCTGATCACTTTTGACTCTTGAAAAGGGCATTAGAACTTCTGATTTTCAATCGAATGAGCTGCCTCTTAATTTTGTACAATTACCGCTTTCATATGATGTGCCTCTGAAAAAAATTATAATAAATATTGGAGCCGTATGACTTTTACAGTAGGCAACCCTATAGCGCTGCCTCTGATATTTCAGACAAATCCGAAGCCATTCAAAAAGTTAGGAAGCTGTTCATATTGTTGTTCGCCTATGTCTTCAACAATTCTATCGAACTTGAAATGTGTTTATCCAAAACGTCTGCCTTTTCTTTTCCTGACACAGGTGTTGTTGATGCTATTGTTCATTAGGTTAAAACACGTTTTTTTAACTGAAAGTAAAGAGAAACATTAAAACTTAAAACGAACATAAATTATTCTCTAAGTACAAGGCCTTGTCCCCTCCTCAACGCCCGACTCTTTACGCTTAATTTTGACTCTTTCTCACAAATGTACTTTATAAAACAGTTAAAAACTTTAGCGTAAGGCGTGGGGCGTTGAGGATGAGACAACTCCTTTCATATACAGAATAATTTCTGTTCATTTTAAGTTTTAATGTCACTCTTTACTTTCAGTTCAAAAAACTTTTTTTTATTTTATTTTTGAATGTTTTTGAATTAATGCATGTTTTGAATTTGAATCACCGAGTATAAATAATTAAAACGAAATTTGCATATTACCTTTACTTTTTTTAACTAATAATAACCATATAATAATGTAAGTTTGATTTTTGTTCCAGTTGTTCAAGAATGGCTTCTGAATCTCAAAGGCTCTTTAATTAAAATAATAACCTCTTTTAAAAGTTAAATAAGAAACAAGAGCGTAAAAGTGACCTATTGAGGAGAGGCAATCCATCTCATATACGGAATATTTTCTGTTCGTTTTAAGTTTTATTGTTGCTTCTTATTTTCTTTTTGAAAAAAAACTTGTGTTTTTATTTTATTGCTGATAATTTTTTTAAAATGTCTGGAAATCCAGCTCTCCCTCCATGGAAAATTTTCTTCCCCCACGAGAAATTTCTCCATGGAAAGACACTCCCACGTAACTTAAATTAGTGATATCTGTGGAACTAATATTGTAAAATAGTAACAAAACGCGAAAGAGGTCGAAACTATTTTTATGAAAATGAAAGTCATATGTTGAGCAATTTTCAAATGACTGAAATGAATGATATAAAAGATCTTTCAAAGATATACGTAATAATTTATGTTCGTTTTAACTTTCAACGCTATTCTTTACTTTCAGTTGGAAAAAACTTGTTTTTTTTATTATTTTATAACAACCACAGGTCGTGAACATACAATATCTTCTGTTCATTATCACATAAAAATCATAGTTATGAAGCTGCTCAAGGTAAAATAAAATGCCAAGATTGGCTCAAACAAATTATTGCTAATATCGGACATTTATTTAACAAAATTCGAGCTTTAGCGTAAGGAGCAAGGTATTGAGGTGGTGGCAAACTTCCTCATATACATATTATGAAGGAGTTCGCCCCCTCGTAAATGCCTCGCTCTTTACGCTAAGCTTTGAAATTTGTTCCAATTCTTTAAGAATGACCCCTGAATCTCAAAGGCCGTTTAATTAGAATAAATAGCATTTTTATAATTGCTAATAAAAACTTTCGCGTTGAGAGCGAGGCATTGACGAGGGGACGCACCCCCTCATGTACTTATTAATTTCTGTTTGGTTTTAAGTTTTAATTTTAGTCCTCAATTTCTTTTGAAAAAACTTGTTTTTTTATTTAATCTCTGATTGTTAAATAAATAATGCTGGGAAATCCATTCTTCCCCCATAGCCCTCTCCCCCTACCTTTCCCCTCACCAGAAAGAATTCCCCCTTAAAACTTCTGTATACCTCCCAATAACCAATACTAGGCTATATGTAAATAATAGGCAAAGTTCATAACTTGCTGCCCTTCCCCTGGGACTGTGGGGGATTAAGTCGTCCTCGAAGATATAGTTATTAGGTATTTCAACTATGCTGAACAAAATGGCCATAACAAAATTTTGATCTGGTGACTTTGGGAAAAAATGAGCGTGAGAGGGGGCCTAGGCCTCCAATTTTTTGCACTTAAAAAGGTTCTAGAACTTTTAACTTCCGTTTGAACGAGCCCTCTTGAGAAATTTTAGGACCACTTCCATACAATCATCCCTGGGGAAAAAGGCAAAAAAAACACGCATCCGTGATCTTTCTTCTGGCAAAAAGTACAAATTTCCACATTTATGTAGAGAAGAGCGTGAAGCCTCTACTGTAAGGTTCTCTGATATGCTGAATATGAGGGGTGTAATTTTCATTAAGATTCTTTGCCTTTTAGAAGGTATTTCCCTCTTTTTTCGGAAATAAGGCAAATTTTTTCAGGCTCGTGACTTTTGATCGGTAGGACGAAACTTGATGGGTACGACTACCTTGTACAGTAATGTAGGTAATAACCCCTTACCCCCCCCCCAAAAAAAAAAAACAAAAAAAAACACAAAAGTTGAAATCGAAGGATGTCAGGTGAGGACCTTCTTTCCAAATAACACTTTTTTGAAGGAGCCATTTATAAGGGCGGAAAGCCCGAATTACCAATTGTAGTAATCGCTGTGAGCGGAGGGAGATAACTTTCGCAAGACAAAGAGCCGGCAAAATTGATTTTGGTTTATTCAAAATCGAGTCTTTTAGTGTGTGGTGTGTTTCAGATAAACTAGTTAAGCTAGATGCAGGAATAATTTTACTTCCTGATGGTTTTTTAAACTGCAAGTAAGGAGCGACATTAGAACTTAAAGCGAACAGAAATTATTCCGTATATAAAAGGGATTGACCCCCTCCCTCAACGCCTGGCTCTTTACGCTAAAGTTTGACTCTTTCTCTAAATTCTACTTTTTAAAACAATAAAAAACTTCAATTTCCGTCAGAATGAGCCCTCTCGCGACAGTCTAGGACAACTGGGTCGATACGGTCACCCCTGGGAAAAAAAGGGAACAAAACAAAACAAATAAACACGCATCCGTGATTTGTCTTCTGGCAAAAAATACAAAATTTCACATTTTTGTTTATAGAAGCTTGAAACTTTTGGGTTCTCTGATACGCTGAATCTGATGGTGTGATTTTCGTTAATATTATATGACTTTTAGGGGATGCTTCCCCTTATTTTCTAAAATAAGACAAATCTGATGGTGTGATTTTCGTTAAGATTGTATGACTTTAAGGGTGTGTTTCCCCCTATTTTTTAAAATAAGGCAGATTTTCTCAAGCTTGTAACTTTTCATGGGTAAGACTAAACTTGATGAAACTTACATATTTAAAATCAGCATTAAAATGCGATTAGAGTTTTGGTTACTATTGAGCCGGGTCGCTCCTTACTACAGTTCGTTACCACGAACTGTTTGAAAATGTAACTTGTAAATGAATAAAAGTATTATATTCTACTATAACGTTGAGATAGAACTTACTGATGTCTCAGGTTTTCCCATCCCTTACTTGTTCTTGTTTTTTTCTGCCTATTATGAAAATTCAAATGCTAAACTGTTATCTGACTTGTAACCAACCAAATTCCAATGTTCAGCTGTTACCGATTAGACATGTGAAAAAGCTAAACTCCCTTTAAATCTGGTCGTAATGTAGAAGGAAGTCAACAGTCTTTAGATATTCTGGTACAACTCTCAAGGAGCAATTAAGCCAATGAGAAAGGAGGAAATCTTGTTACATATTTCAATGCTATAGGAAATAGAATTTGCTTTCAACCTAGGAGAATCGCGTTAAACTTCTTGGAAATCAGGATTTTCAAGGAAGGAAAATCCAGGCTCCAAAAAGAACAATGGGGACATCCATTTTAAGTAATCTTCGGCCATCCAAAAGACATTTCTTATCAGATTTCAATCATGAGTGTCAATGTGAAATCGACAAAAAATAAGGAATCTGTTTATTTTGTGCATAAGAAAGGGCTTTTTTCTAATAGCAAGGAATTGGATCAGGTAGTGAGAACAATAAACAGCCTTATTTGAAAAGAACGAAAGTGATCAATATTTTTTAAAGTCTGGGCAACCATTAATGAAAGGATTAACGAGATCTGAAGATTTAAAGAAGGATCTTTCATTGACTATATCAGGGGACATTAAAAATATATACGGATATTTTTTTTATTATTATTAATTCTTCTACTACAATTAATTTTTTTATAACAACTTTCAACATTACCACCATAAAGAAAAATACGCTTCTACAGGTTGGAGCTTCCATCCTTTTAGACCTTTCTTAGAAATAGGGAGACTCCTTATAAGCCATGTTTTTGCTGATTCTCTATGTTCGTCAGTACTATTCAAACAGACGCCTTCCAACTATTCTTTGAATTTTTGGAATAAAAAAAGTTCAGATAGGGCTAGATTCGGGTTGTAACATGGGCGTTATAGCAATTTCCACCTAAATTCTCTCAAATCTTCTCTTTGATGGGAGAAGAACGCGTTCGGATGTCGTAATTATGGATGAGGATTCCACGCCGGAGCTTTCCTGAACGCTTTTTAGCGAATTTTGCTCTCAATTTTCTCAAAAGTTCTATATAATAGGCTTTTGGGACACTTTTCCAACCTCCTGAAAAAGCATATAATTCATCTTCTTCGGAGTTCCAGAAAACGATTTCCGTTAGTACTAGTAGTAGTATTAGTAGTAGTAGTAGCAGTAGTAGTAGTAGTAGTAGTAGTAGTAGTAGTAGTAGTAGTAGTAGTAGTAGTAGTAGTAGTAGTAGTAGTAGTGGTAATAGCAACTTATTATCAAAAAAAAAAAGAAACAAAATCAATCTGTAGCACGTCAAAAGCGTCGTTTGCGAGGGTGTGCTACTAAACGAGGGTGGTCTGGGAGGTACCCATCACAATACTTGTACATGAAAACCAATGTATATTGACCTGAACGATTCCCGGTTTCCTATTCCACAAAATGATCTAATGGCATTATTCTGCAGTACGCGTATTGGACGAAGTATTGAGGCGAAAGTACCAAGCCATACAGACGAACAGTACAAAATATACGGATTTATCAGAGAAAAATATAATAATCGTAAAATACATGAATGAAAAAAGTGTTTTAATTTACGGATATCCCCTAAATTCCGCGACAGTATTTTACTTATAGGTTTTGCATGGTACTTAAATGGTAAATTTTCATCAATAATAATCCCAAGGTACTTAGCAGAACTTGAACGCTTAACAATTCCCTTCGGTGAAGCTGTTTCAGTAATCCAAGAAAAATAATTTGGAGACCGTGAAAAGATAACAAAATTCGACATACTTATATTTAGGTCATGCCGGTTTACCTTCAACCATAGACATGTCTTAGTCATTGCTGCATTAATTGTAGAGGGTAAGTAGTAGTTCAGTTGAAGCAACGCACATCAATGTCGCATCATCAGCAAATAAGGGTGTAGTGATCCTGGACCCAGAAGGTGCAGGACCGACTAAATCCCTAATTCTAGAAGTAGTTGCAACAGCATTTGGCAGATTATTAATATAAAAAAAAGTAGGACCTAATACAGAGCCCTGGGGGACACCACATTTAACAAGTCGTTTGACTTGAAGAAAATCGATTAAGGCGAACGTACCACTCTCTATTTTGGAGGCAATCACGAACCAAAGCAAAAGTATCCTCTGTTAGTCCATAAAATTATAGATTTTCTATATCTATATCTTATATAGATTATAAGATCGATTATCTAAATTTATTAAGATTATTTACCATTAATTACCGAAGTTATATATGATAATGCCATCTCTGTAGCTCTACCCTTCTTGAAACCAAATTGAACTGGATTTAACAGTTTATGCAGTTCCAAATTACCATATATTCTAGTGTTAATACACTTTTCTGAGACGCTAGAAATAACAGGCAAGACCGAAATAGGCTGATAATTCCTAAGATCATTCTTATTACCGGCTTTAAAAATAGGAGCTATCCTAGCAACTTCCAAGCAATCAACAAACCTTCCCTGTTTCAAACACACATTAATAAGGGAAGTAAAAACATGAGCAATATAAGGAAACGCTGTTTTTAACACAAGAAGGTTAAGTGAATCACTACCGACCGATGTACTTTTCATCCCAAAAATAATTTTCTCTACTTCATCACGAGAGAAGGGTTTGGTATACATAGAAATATCAATTGAAGTTTTCATAAAACATTTCAAAGGAGGATCATCATCAGCAATACGAGAAGATAAATTCACGCCATTATTAGCAAAATGTTGATAGAAATTCCGCGTATTTTTTTAATGAACCTTATATTCTTAATAATACTTCCATAATTCAAAATATATTACCTGTAAGATTTAAAGGGTATATTATGTCCACGTTCCAGTAAAAGAAATCAAATGGAGAATCAAGAAGAATCATGTTTACGAGGTACATATCAATGGGTACATATCAATGGGGGCCTTAGAGTATGAGCCCGTTCGTTTTTTTAGGCCGCAGATGTTTCATGTGATTTTATGACTTATTTACGGGGGGGGCTTAGGATCATAAAAGGCAGAATTATATCCAATATAGACAGTATCAAGGGGTCCTGAATCCCAATAACTAGTCATGGCAATTAAGAGGAGAGGACTTAGCTAAGGTAGCTGAGATCACCTTGATTCTGTCGCAATTTTTTATCGTTAAATTCTAACATCTAGCCTAAGTCGTTTTAGTTTTTCTAAGTTATTCTAGTTTTAAGTATTCTAATGCAGTTTGCATGCTGATTTATTAAATGTAATTAGCTTTTTAAAACCGTTCATTTTTTTTTTGCTCAGTAAACTCAGCGTTTATTATTTTTTGAATGGTGTGTCAATATAATACGATAATTCGTGGGAATTGAGAACAATTAATTCATTGATACTAAATCTGTTGTACAAGTACTTCATTGCTTTTCGAGCTTGCCTTATCAACAAATAGAAGTCTACTATAAGATTGGAATATCGCCGTGAACAGAAGCATGGGATTATACTGCGCAATGTTTGTTTTACAGGATATTGAAAACAATGTCTTTCATGTTTTTTTTTTTTTTTTTTTTTGTGTTTTTTTTGTACCCGACCTCCCCTGAAATTTTTTTTTTCATATTGACAAAGTTCTATGTATTTTATAATATGCTGAGTATAATTTTCAGAAAACAGTTCTTTTCATAAAGAACAACTATTGTATGTCTGAAATCAGGTGTAATATTTTCTCTGTCGCTCCTTAGTCTGCTCATTCAATATAGTATGTCGCGTGCGTGGTCAGATATTGCTAGTTCTTTCGATATGCCCTAGATTAGCTTTGCTTAAATGAAAGCTGTTATGTTCTCCAGTGATGAAAAATAATGTAAGTTCAAGCTACGGTAATTTGAATTTACTTGCGACACAAAACTGAACTTATTCTTGACTCTCAGTAAACTACTCAAAAACAATATAGTAAGTAGTTGAGATAGAATTTTCTCAAAAGAAAGTAATCATTATTTATAAGGACAAAAATTTGAAATTAATTTTGGCTGCATAGAATCCTGAGGCCCGAAAATAGGCCTTGAATTTGTTTCGTCTATGACAGACTTCAAGCGTTTAGAAGTTTGGTTGTATCGATATGTGACACTTGAAACAATGGCAATAAATGTCGTTTTCTCCGGTTGGCTTAAGTTTACATGGTATTTAGACATGGATAAGTGGACCACAATGGAAAAAAAAATAATTGAAAAAAAATTGCTATATTGATCCTTGACGCCCAAAATAGGCTCATATTTCTAGTAACTTTATGGGCATGCATACTGGGAAAAACAAACTTTAAGAAGAGAAAACATTTTCAAAAAATTAGTTTGTATTGATTCGTAGAATGGTTTTTTTATTTTCTTGACTGATCCACTTGAACTCTCAAGGCTTATTAATACCATTCCCCGATCAATCTAGACTGATCAAGCGTTTCGACTGACTATTCAAGTTTTCTCCAAAACTTAAATTACAATCCATTGTTTTAGCTCTGGCAAAAATATTTTATAAAATGAATCTTCAAGTGAGGAGCTAGAACTTCAACTCAATTTTGAGCGAGTCAAACAATTAGACTCCAATGCGTTTCCAGTAAATGAGTCCAAAAAGGGGTAAGACTTTCAATTATCCCTTGGGTAAATATTTAATCGCTATATGTTTTTTCAGGTTTCATGATGGGGATAGAAACATGGAATGGGTACAGGAAATTTCTTGGAGGCCCACATATTGGGAAGGGGAAATTCACCAAAGACAACAAAAACAAATTTTTTTCTAATTATTAGAAAGAAACAGGAATTTTTGAAGGATATTGTGGAGGTCAGTGACAGTGAAACAGTAAGTCAACAGTCAGTGAAACAGGAGGTCAAGGGGCTAAAGCCGTAAGCTCCCTTACGTAGATGACTGACTTAAATTATTCTGGTTGCACTACTGCTGTTACGAACCTCTAGGAAGCATTAATGATAGGCTTCCCTGGTGGGACTTTTGGCAACTATTTCATCTCAATAATGAAAATGTAAAATTGTGATTGAACCCCTGGAAGTGTAAAAGAAAACAAAGACTCCCGTTTAGACTTGTCACTAAATTGTACACTTTTGCTGATGTATCATATATTGCTCTACTACATCGCGTTTTTATAAGATTCATTTGAAAGTAGAAAGACTAAGTCGCCAAGGCTTGGAGTAAATGAAGATGAACAGGTGATGTTGGATAACGAGAAGGTCGATAAAGTTGACAGCTTCGTTTAAATTGGTAGTTGTATTAATAAAGACTGCGGGTGCAGTGAGGATGTTAAGAGCAGAATAGCCAAGGCCTAGGATGTTTTTTCACAGTTAAAAAATTTGGAAAAATTGGAAGATAAGCCTGCAAACCAAGATTAGAATATTGGAAGCTACAGTGATGACAGCGGAGAAGTATGGTTCTAAAGCATGGATACTACGAAAACAGAGAAAGATCCGCTAGATGTTTTCCAGAGAAATTGCCTACGCATTGTTTTGGGTTCCAGACTGACGACCGTATTTCAAACAATAGGCTGTACAAAAAATGTGGTTCAATTCGGCTTTCTAGCGTTATAATGAGAGAAAAATCCTATCCTTACCTATCCTAAACGTTCTGTGGATGAAAGATGACAAATTGCCCGAGGTCGTCCTGGTCGGGCAGCCTTATAGGGCCAAACGAAAGGCTAGTTGTCCCGAGGCATTGAATAGATTAGAATGTAAGAGGACCATGCTTAGCTGTGTTGGCGTCAGGTGGATTGATCTTTCTGTGAATTGTAGGTTGTAGTAGTAGTAGTCTTCAGGTGGAATGAAGATGATACATGAAGTTCTAGAGACTGTCAAAAGGTAAAAAATACAACATAAAATTTTAGATTTCATAACATGATACAGTATATTAATATGATTATTTTAGTTGCTTTTTGTAGTTAACAACCCCCCCCCCATAGGATGTAATCTTGGTTGTATTCCTGCTCTGTACTTGTAAGATTGGACCCCATTCTTCCTTGAATCCCCCCCTCTGAGCTAACATTAATTGTTATTATTGCCATGTTTGTTTGTAATGTTTTATTCATTCGAATGGTGTTACACTGAATTTAATGGTATAGTGACTAAAATGTTATGCGTATGAATGAAGACAATGAATCTAAAACAAAGTTAAGCACATATGCTTCCTGCTGCCCTAAAGATCTTTGAATTAATTTGCAAAGCGCAAAACAAAGTCCCTAAACGAGCTTTTCAGAAGCTAATCGAATTAAAATTCTCTGTTTTACATTTGTAAGATTACGGTATTTAAGCGCTTTGTTGACTCTCAATTTGCATTTACAAGAATATTGCCAGAAATAGATAACACATGAAAAATGACAGCTCTTTTTTGCCAAGGAACACGGAACTAATTATTATAATCTTATTTAACTAAATCTTTGCTAAAATAGAAACGCTTAAAAGAATACTCCAAAAATCATGGACATTTTAATCAATCAGACGATTGCTAAACCGCTACTGAATCGTCTTTTCCCTTGATTGAATTTGGCCTATAAAGAGCCAAAATATAGTGGCCATGCACACACACACAAAAACATAGCACTCAAAGTTTGAAATTATACTTTCCATGCCTCTAAAGCATTCTCTATAAAACTTTCCAACGCAAAAACATAATCTATAAAACGATTTTTTTTTTGCATTGTTAACATTGAAATAAAAAAATGTTTTCCCAACTTACTTGACTTAGGACCTATAGCACGTATGACTATTTTAAGAAAAAATGTTTTTGGATCGACCTTCAACTTGAAAAGTAAATTGATTGACTTTGCCCCCTATTGCCGTTAAAACGATGTTTTCAAGTATATTATTTCTTTATCTTTTAAATTGATGCATATAATAAAGCTATTGAAATCATTCTCTTTCATGAATAAACTGATAAAGGTTCAGTTGGTTAATAATATAAAAAAGACCCCATTGTTCTTCTTTATCAACTCAACAATGGCCATTGAAAACAAAGTTGTGTATATATATTCAATAAAAAGTATATTCTTTTTTCAGTGGTGTTTTAGCTGTTAAAGGCACTATGATAGGCTATCTTTTAGTCATATTTACTGTTTCTTCGGTATGTTGTGACTTATTTTATTGTATTACAAAATATTAAATATAAAAAAAACAAGTTTTTTCAACTGAAAGTAAGGAGCAACATTAAAACTTAAAACGAACAGAAATCATGTTTTAGGAGTCGCTCTTAAATAATTGGGATAAAATTCAAACTGATGTATCCTCTGAACAATATAATACCGGTGAAAATTTATCCAGGACAATTACCCTTAATAGCCCCAAGCGTAAAATTGAGACGGAAAAGAGAAAGCAAGAAATATAAAAAGAATTTTGTATAGGGATTCTGGCAAATTCCCCCAGTGTTTGATTTCCTCTGAAAAGTTCACCCCCTGGAAACGTCCCTCTCCAAGGATAGTTCCCCTGTGAAAAAAAGTAGCAGAAAATTTGTATTCCCACCCTAAAATGTATGCATGCTTTCCAATAACAAACACTATACGTAAACAATGGTCAATTTTTATAGATTAAAGACCTTTCCCTTGGGGATGTGGAGGGGTTGTTTTATGTCTAAAGGCATAGTTATGGGGCCTTTCAACTATGATGAACAAAATGGCTATCTCGAAATACTATTTTTACGATTTTGGGGAAGAAGGGGGGGCCAAGTTGCCCTCCAATCTTTTTGGTCACTTAAGAAGGGCACTAAAACTTTTCATTTCAGTTTGAATGAGCCCTCTCACGATATTCTTTGACATCTGGATCGATACGACCACCACTGAAAAAACAACAACAAACAAACAAAAAACAAATAAACACGCATCCGTGATCTTTCTTCTGACAAAAAATACAAAATTCCATGTTTTTGCAGATAGAAGCTTAAAACGTCCACAATAGAGTTCTCTGATACATTGAATCTGATGGCGTGATTTTTACAAGATTCTATGACTTTTAGGGGGTGTTTCCTCTTTTTTTCGAAAATAAGGCAAATTTTACCAGGCTCGTAACTTTTGATGGGTAAGACTAAACTTAATGAAATTCTATATTTGAAATCAGTATAAAAATCCAATTCTTTGATATATCTATTGGTATCAAAGTTCCATTTTTTAGAGTTTCGGTTGCTATTGAGCCGGGTCGCTCCTTACTTACAGTTTGGTATCACAAACTGTTTGATAAGAGTGATATTGGACATTGCTAGAGGCTTACACTTCACAAAGCTCACTAAATGTACAATATATGTAAAAAGTGGAAAACTATCTTTGAAATTGGGCAACAAATTATCCCCTGCATCCTTCCCTCCTTCGCATCTCTCTTATCCTAGAAAAGCTCCCGGCTGCGCTCATAAGCGTAAATAGAGTTAATATTTTTGATAAATGCTGGTGTTGACTATAGAAAAGCACCACAATCTGAAAAACGCTTGGATACTGCATTAAGGTTTGTTATGAAATTATTTCAATGAGTATTACAATGAGTATTAGCAAAATTCTAAGACAAACAATGAATATATCTGCTTGTATCTCCACAAGGTGTCCTCAGCATTAAAAAACAGAAAAAAACAAACCATAATGATTTTAAAAATAAAAAAAATCCTAAGTCAAAAGGAATATGAAAGAAAAAAAAGGAAACTAACGCGTACTATAATTACTTCATGTAGGAAGTACCATATGATATGACAACACCTACACATGAAGTAAGTCGAATAATGTTTCTTTTTGCCAAATCGTTACGGCTTAAAATCTCTCCATTTTTCAACACTTAGGATGTCTTGTTGTGTTTCCTGTGAAATATGTGTTTGATTGTTCCTCTTCTTCTTCTCCTACTGACCATAGACCAGTTGTATTCAACACTTCTTTGGTTTAGGCCATAAATATGTCAGTGTATCCCCTCCTGCTCCACCTCCCTAATTTCCTATTGCTATTTTCCTAATTTTGTGTGGAAAAAGATGGGTACCTGGTAAATATTGTGGCATATTCATTACTTATCCTTAGGCCTTACCATGTGAAATAGCTCAGTGAACTTAAATTATAATGGTTAAAATAAATATTCGTAAAATAGTGTCTGTAAATTAGCCCTTCCTATTATGATTGTGCCTTAGGTCACTTTACCGGTACCTAAGATAAACTTAACTTCGTCTAAATGATCAAAAGTGTGAATTCCAGCGGAGCTATTCTGCGTTAGAGGGCCTAGTGGCTCGAAGTCAAGATTAAACCGAACTTTGGCTTGAGGATATGACTTATGCTTTTACTGTGTTTGAAATACCAAGGACTTACTGATCACTTTTGGCATGGGAGCCTGGTAAGGAAGCTAAAATCATATGCATCCTATTAGTCAGCTTTACTAAGCAATTAAGGAGCGAACCGGCTCAATAGTAACCAAAAGTCTAAAAAATGGAATTTTGGTACCAATAGCTACATCAAAAGAATCGCATTTTAATGATGATTTTAAATATATAAGTTTCATCAAGTTTAGTCTTACCCATCAAAATTTACGAGCCTGAGAAAATTTGCGTTATTTTAGAAAATAGGGGGAAACACCCCCTAAAAGAGTCTTAACGAAAATCACACCATCAGATTCAGCTTATCAGAGAACCCTACCGTAGAAGTTTCAAGCTCCTATCTACAAAAATGTGGAATTTTATATTTTTTGCCAGAAGGCAGATCACGGATGCGTTTTTTTTTTTGTTTTTTTTTCAGGGGTGATCGTATTGACCCAGTTGTCCTAGAATGTTGCAAGAGGGCTAATTCTAACGGAAATGAAAAGTTCTAGTGCCCTTTTTAAGTGACCAAAAAAATTGGAGGGCACCTAGGCCCCCTCCCACGCTAATTATTTTCCCAAAGTCAACGGATCAAAATTCTGAGATTGCCATTTTATTCACCGTAGTCGAAAAACCTTATAACTATGTCTTTGGGGACGACTTACTCCCCCATAGTCCCCGTGGGAGGGGTTACAAGTTCAAAACTTTGACCAGTGCTTACATATAGTAATGGTTATCGGGAAGTGAACAGGCGTTTTCAGGAGGATTTTTTGGTTGGAGGCAGGAGTTGAGAAGAGGGGAATATGCTGGGGGAACTTTCCATCGAGGAATTTGTCATGGGGGAAGAAAATTTCCATGAAGGGAGCGCAGGATTTACTAGCATTACTTAAAAAAAAACAATGAAAAAGTTTTTTTTTCAGCTGGAAGTAAGCAGCAGCATTAAAACTTAAAACGAACAGAAATTATTACCCATATGAGGGGCTCACCTCCTCCTAATACCTCGCTCTTTACGCCAAAGTATTTTTAGTAATTTCAACTATTTATTCTGCGGCTTTTGTAATTCAGGGGTCATTCTTAATGAATTGGGACAAAATTTAAGCTTTAGTGTAAAGAGCGAGGTACTGACGAGGGGGCGAACCCCCTCATATATGTAATAGAAACATAAGAATACAAAAGTTCTTTACGTAAGCTAATTTATAAGTTACGTATATCTTTTACTTATAAAAAGATTCTTAAAAAATTAAAAGTTCTAGTTGCCTTTTTAATTAACCGGAAATCGGAGGGCAACTAGGCTTCCTCCCCCGCTCTTTTTTTCTCAAAACCATTCGATCAAAATTATGAGAAAGCCATTTAGCCAAAAAAAAAAAAAAATACAAATTTCGTTTTAATTATTCCTCTGCGGAGAGCAAAAATCAAAACATGCATTGATTCAAAAACGTTCAGAAATTAAAAAAAAACAAGTTTTTTAAATGAAAGTAAGGAACGACATTAAAACTTAAAACGAACAGAAATTACTCCGTATATGAAAGGGGCTTTTCCTTCACAACGCCCCGCTCTTTAAGCTAAAGTTTTTTAAACTTTAGCGTAAAGAGCGGGGCTTTGAGTTAAGAATAAACCGAACTTTGGCTTGAGGATATGACTTATGCTTCTACTGTGTTTGAAATACCAAGGACTTACTGATCACTTTTGGCATAGGAGCCTAGTAAGGAAGCTAAAATCATATGCATCCTATTAGTCAGCTTTACTATGCAATTAATGTAAGAATTTTTTTTAATGTTCCTCACAGAAAACCAAAGAGCCGTTAAACCCTAAAACAAGCAGAAATTCAGTAGCATAATAAGTCAAATCTAAAATAAATACGAATTACTATGAATGAATAAATGTTGCATAGAATGGATAGAAATCAAATTTTATAATTAAGTTAAACTGAAAACACCAAGAAACTACCAAAAGTACGAGTAAAAGCTAAACTTCTTTCCCCCTTTAAACCCTCCAAAAGGCAGGAGTGTCCTATCCTATATGTGTTTTTGAAACGACTATTCACTGGATCTGCGCATATATACCTCCCTTGTGTTACCCTTTGTTTTGTCAACAAAACATAAACTTTGTTACAGAAATATGGCAAAAATATAGGAAAGACTGCTTCAAATATAGCTTTGTTTGGCACCATGTATCCATCTGAAACTGTTTCCTAGGAAGATTCATTCCATCAAACACATCTGTTAATTCCATCAGTTAGAGCTTGTATAGACGTGACTAGTGCCATATGGAGCGCTAAAAATCCGTCTGGTGCCGTTATATATGCTATTATCAAATTGGGCTGCAGGAGTTAATGAGTTACCAAATTATAACCATGAAATTAGACACGTTGAGTATTTTGGTTAACTAATTGCGGATTTTTGAGTTGACCTATAAAAAAAGAAAAGCTTTCTTTCGGAGTCAAATCAGTATGCGCTGCCAATAAAGTAAAACATTTCTTTGTTACAATTTTTCAAAGCAAGAACCAAAAACTAGAAAGTAATTTTTACCATTCAAAACATTTGTTATAATCGAAAAGTTTTTTTTTGACAGTTGTATATATCGTTAGAACAGTCATATAGATCATCAGTAGTACTGATTCTCTTTACTAGCGCCATTTTTTTAGCAATTTAATTTCAGGCTTTTGGAGCAGTTCCTGACATCTATTCAGGATGTGGTGAAGTCAAAGGCTGCTTTGGAGCCCCAGAGGGCTGTCTTGATACTCTATCATGCAACGCCGTTGCTTCTTATGCCAAATATAACGAATCAGCCTACATTTTAGAAATATCTGGGGATGCCTATTTCCAAGGTGAAAGCTATGTCGCTATTGCGTTTTCTGATGACATGAGAATGGTAAGCCGTACGAATCTAAAATCACTAAGTTTCCTAGTATAATTATTGCTTGATTTTTGAGCTATTCGACAATAAATTTGACCAAATCTGTAAAAAAGAGTGGTGAAGGAAATCAAAATCGGATGTTCATTGAAGGGTTTCATTTTACTGAACCAATCAATTGACTGGGGAAAAATCAGGAAATTCTATGCTTTGCTTTTGTGTTCGGGCACAAAAATGTTCTTAAGTGTGTTTTAGGATGGATTTGGTTATTTTCTTTTAGAATCAATTTATATCCTTGAGAACATACTTATGACTCTGCCGCAATTCCTAAGAATGAACTTGGAACGGTGAAACCTCAAAGAAGAGAAAAGAAATAGAATCCATTAGATTAGCTCAACCTATTTTTCGGAAAAAATTGTGATAATAATAAGCTGAAAAACTAAACATGAAGCTTCTTCATGTTTTGTCCAATTAAGTATTTTTTTGAACATATATCGACCGATGACATATCTATCAATGAATACTAATGACTTTTTTTTGAAAAGAAAGTTATGAAAGTGAAATTAACTATTCGAATGTGGAAATTTTTCGTGGCAGTAGATTTGTACCTTTGATGGTTATCGCAGTCATGAAGAAAAATACCCGAACATGTAGTTTACTAAACAGGCCATGGAGCATTTGTGAGTATCAGTGCATTATATTTGTTTAATGATTTTTCTTTTCTGAAAATACATCTCAGGAATAGATTATTGGGAATTTATAGTGCCAGGTTATTGTCACCTAAACTATAGATATAGGGTTTTTCGTATACATTGGTATAATATGCCACTGAGCGTCTTTTTAGTTAGGGAGCCAATAATGTGACTAGCAGATGATCAGTGAGCATCAGAAAGTTTGGTATTTGAATAAAGGGTTATCAATAGCGTTGATTAGGAATATGAGCTTTATATACATGGCCTAGGGGAGGGTGCTAGTCTTAAAATTTGAAACATTACATTTTTTGCTGAGAAAAAAATACATTTCGCAAAAACTTGCAACAATGATCACGCAGCCTATGGAAATCATAATCACTGGTTATGGGTGTCCCAAAATGCTGATCAGCTTTAAACTTCAAATTTCATTGTTCGTATTCGTCAAAAAAGGTTTCAATATTTAAGCATTTGGCGAGTAACGGAAACTTACTATTTCTAATAGCAACTACTAGCTAGTTTATGTAATGTATGTACGTACTTATCAACAAACAAGCTTTAAAAAATACTAGCTCAGTATGTAAAATTTTTCTACCTGAGTTTGAATTATAGATAGGGGAGACGTCGACAATTACAGAACTAGAAAAATTAACTACAGAGCATTAAAGAAGCGTTCAAACATTCCTCGCTTCAGTCACAAGTTAAATAACAGGGTCTACTTCCCGTACATGAGCAATTTTCTGAACACAACTTGCACCAGCAGTATTCGGGGGCCAAACTATCTGGGAATGCCTTAAGGGTGGACACGACTGACACAACCTAACCATCTTTGAAAGTCCAGCTCTACTGTATGGGATCTTGAAATTGTGGTTTGGTCGGTTCGCTTGTAAGAAAAAAAAAATCTGGAGGTAAAGACGCATAGCATGACAATCAGAGGGAGCGTTATATTTGAACTTTCGCCTTAGAGGTTATAAGTGTGTCTGAAAGTCGTCAAGAGAGGTAAGGAGGTGTGGATCCTTGCCATGTATGGTGGCAATGACAATCTTGCAAATAAAAAGAAAGCTTTCTCGCAAAGAAGGATCAAGCTTTGACTACTCTACCTCTTTCTCAAGCAACAATCTGTTTCTCTGTCTCCATTTCTCTCTAGCTTTGGCAGTCTCTCTTTATCCTTTAGAGAACAGAAAACACACTGTGTTACAGCCAGAAAGTGTATGAAGAAGGCAGATGAAAAAAGCTAAATCGTTTGGTAAATTCCTGCAAATTTGATTGATATTCGCGGAACAGGATGAAACTTTCCGTTTTTCACGATTTGTATGGTATCCAAGATATAGTTTATAACAACACAGCAAAAGGACAACAATGTCTCTGTCATTTGAATCAACATACACAATGTCGATACCCCTCTTGAAGTAGTCCATGTGTAACACAACTCTAGTATCCGCCTCTTTCTGGGTACAACTCAAACGCCGTTCTTTGTATTAATACAAAGTCTGTATTAATACTACCACTTCTGCTGAAAATCACTTTCTTCATCAGGTCTTGAAAGCCTCTGGAGAGACCAACACTTAAAGCTGCGTGCAGCACATGGAGTAATTTTTTGAATTTGTCAAATGAAGGTTCAGTTAACTTTGTCTTTGCCTTGGAATTTGATAGTATCGATTTCCAATCGTCTAGCCTCGAGTGTCTACCTAGAGATACTGCAAAAACCTTTAATTTTTTGAAAATAGTAAAGAACAATAAATCATCTGATGTGATGCAAAAATCTTCACAAACTTGCAAGTACAGAAGAGATATAGTCTCGAAAACTAAGCTATGAAGAACAAGGCCTTTATAATCCAGTTTTCCACTCATGAATTTCTATTTGGTTCCTACTAGTAGAATTCCAGCCTCATAGATCAGCTCTTTTAAACCAGTGCACTTCATGGTATGATGAATCGTATCCGTAAATTCATTAAAGTATGAAGCCCACCAATTCTGAGGACAATGTCAGAATATGCTGTCGGATTTTTCACTCTTAAGGCATTATGTAGCCTGGTTGCATGTGACAACAGTGTAACTTACTTTTGGTTCTTTGACAGTTTTCTTGAAAGCCTTAAGGGGTTTTTTCACAACTGCTGGGTTAGAGGGTGAGTGGGGAACCACTGGCTGGTACCCAATCTTGGTAATAGGAATGTCAGTCTCATTGTAATATGCAGCTGAGAGAAACCATTATATGTTTGAGATTGTGCTGAGTCACTTGACACAATCACAAGCTGCGTTGGCAACGCTCTGCATAGAAGTCAGATCGTAATAAAGCCTGAAATGGGAACCTTCTGATCAACTGGCAAACCACTGAGACCTCTTTTTATTTTGCCGTCATCAGTATTTTCCGCTTTAAGGAAAGAGATTTTGTTTCATTTTTGGAATTTGTTGAAAATTTATATTTGAAATTTCAATGTTTTTTTCCTATGTCGTATGTTCTTTTTTTCAAATGTTTAACTCATAAAACTTACCGTCAATTATTATGTTTCTTGCAACAGGCTCCATTCAAGTTGTGTTGTTGTTTGGGGTTTGACAAATAGGTCATAAGTGTTCGTATACTTATTTGGTGTCACTTCAGACAATATTCACGGAATCGTTATGCGTATGGTATAACTTATCTTGCTATTGGTAGGAATTATTTTCCTGCTGCAATTGCCTGCTTTATAAGCAAGAATCAAAATAATCCATAGGCTATATGACATAGCTCTAAAAAATAATTCATTTATACATTATTACATGCCACATATTACATCAAGAGATATATACATGTAAAGTTAGGCCTGTAATACTATCTAGCAATAAAAATAAAAATAAAATTAGATGTAAAGATATAACCAGATAAAATACAAATCAATAAAATGACTCTAAAATAAAATAATACAGCGATTGAACCAAATTATAAAAAAAAAGATTAAAATAGATCTATCTGAAAGGCTTGTGCTCCATTCAAATAGAAGTAGCATGCTCATCAATATATTCTATCGCTTTGACGGAATTTTTTTTATTGAGTTAAGTCACGAAGATCCACCGGGACATGCACAGTCGTGCTGGATATATGCCTACAGTTATCCGAGCTAAAAAAAAATTCACTCTGCTTCTTCGCTAATGGTTCAAATACGAAAAGGGCTTAAGAATTTCCTGATCACTCATTTTGCAGAACAATAAATTTCCTACACAGCTCATTAATAAAACATACACCTTATGCAGGCAAATTTTTAAGACAGATCAAGGTTTTTCAAAATACTGCTACAAGGTTTTTCAAAATTATGCTACCTTTTTTGTCAAAATCTAAAGATTACAATTTAATGGTAAAAGACAAAACAGGTTTGAAAGAAAAATATTGAACGTTATTCAATTTCCTTGTATTCGACCAATAGTTTAACAATTTTGGAGCAGTTTGGAATTTCTTGTTAATTTTAAGGGAATTTGTGTCAATTGAGATTGATTTTCAAGGAATTTGAATGAATGAGGATGTAGTCGACTACATCTAATTATCGACTATATAACTTTGATTGTCGCATTCAGCATGATCCATTACTTCAGATCGTATTCTTAAACCTTCTCCTGTTTGCTGATCACCCAAAACTTTCAATATCATCATAATTCCCATGTAGCTCACTGACTTTTATTTTTTATTTTTTCAAAATAATGATAGCATTGCTAAATGTGTTGTCTCTTTTTATCTTCTTTGTTTATTAATTTTCAGAATAACGACAGTGTAACTGAATGCGTCATCTACAATGGCCAAGTGGATGTTTTTCAGTCGCAAAACCTACCAGACGATCCAGATGTTATCAAAAGGAACAGGAGACTTACCGAGGTTTACATGCTTATTTTTAATTTCCCGATTCTTTTTCCTTTCTTCAAGTTTCTAATCCATTTTCTTGTCTGTTTTTCTTTATTCTTTCAATCGATTCTGTGAAAATTCTCTATGACGAATGGTGATATAGACTGAAGCAATTTTGAAGTAATTAGTTTTCTTCTACTACGAGAAACTCGTCAAAGCACTCTGCCATATCAGACTGATGCTCATAAATTCTTCTCCTATATTCCACCTCATTCTATTCTTCGGCTTTAGTTTCCTTTTCAGAAGGCCCTAAAGATTTTAAATTATTCTACGGTTTCACCCCAGCCTAATCTGTGATGTTTGGCTGACTCGTTCGTAATATTGTGACCGCTTCAATGTAGGCCCTGAAAAGAGATGTTGGCCCCAAGTGTGAAGCTCTGTCTAAAGCTTTATATTTCGATTGTTCTAACCCTTCTATCAAAACACATTTAAAAAGAACTGCATTCTTCCTGCTCTATTTTTTTCTTTTTTAATTAACCTCAAGTGAATATTTTAATTCGAAGTTTTTTAGGAATTTACTTTCAGTCAAGAGATAGTAAATAATCCAATTTCTGAAACATTCTAATAATATTGAATTTTTTTAAAGACTGGAAGGCAGTTAATACTTTTTGTAACGGGGATGACGCTGAAAGTACCCTAACTCTCTGGAATTGGATGGATTTTTTTTTTTAATTTTGAATTCGGTAATATTTATTCTTAAGTGGAGGCTGTTCTATAGAATTGCTACGGACCCGAATATATCTCTTGGTGAAACTTTAAAAAAGCTAGTATGATATAAGTCAACAAAATCGCTTTCAATGAAACAAGCTTTTAGTCATATCACTTAGTCCCATTTAATAAGAATTTCAAAGGAAGTTTTTGCTTTTAGAATAAGCTTGGAATTAGTGTGCAGAACGTCGCTTATGAAGAAGGGAAGTTGTACTGTCAATTTGTAAGAGAAGGAGTCTTGGATATCAACGGTATCACTTTCGACTTAAGCTACGACTATTATCTTCTGCTGGCTGCTGGTTATGCAACCTCAAGTAAGTACTAACAACATTAAAATTATAGAGAATAGGATTTGCAACCACCTTTGGCGCAGCTTGTTGATCCAGACACCTCTCCCAAGAGTATGACAAATATTTTTAAAGAACAGTAATTGTTTCGTTTTTAAATATTCCTTTTCTTTCAGTAGGTACTGTAGCTATACATCTAGGTCAATTCTTATCTTTGAAAAGGTTTTGGAATCTGGGGAAAATTAAGAAATTAGAAATAAACTTTACTAATGGATACAGGAACAAAATACAAGACCCCAAATAGGAATATGTAATTTTGCTAAAGTACTAAGGATATGAAAATGAAAAAAATCCCCTTCTTGAACCTATTTTAGGTCTATTTATAACTAAAAACCGCTATTTTTTACGATTTTTCTTTTGGTTGTTTCAAAACTATAGAGTTCCTTGGTCCAGGAACTATGGAGAAAAAAACAATATTGGACTTTTTGGTAAATTTAAAAGCACACAAAATTCAAACATTTACAATCTGTTAATCCCAAGTTAAAGTTAGTCCTGGGGCGGGTTTAACCTTAGCTTGGTAATATGGGACCCAGAGATTGAACCGAGCCGTAATAACAATCTTAAGGTTGACTTCGGAGTAAAACAAGGATGTGTCCTCTCTCCGACTCTGTTCAATTATTGCATCGATTGGGTGCTTGAAAATGCTCTATCGTCTTATCCAGGAGCGCAGGTTGGACAGAATCTCTCACTGACTGACCTCGATTATGCGGATGATGTTGGCCTCCTGTCAGACCCTGTAGAAGCCCAAAACATGCTTGACAGCGTTGTGGCCTGGGCAGATCTGATCGGCTTGAAAGTCAGCACAGAAAAAACGAAATTCATGGCTATTAACCACGACACAGGACCATTCCCACTAACTGTCAACCAAGTTCAGCTGGAAAAAGTCAACCGTTTCACATACCTAGGCTCCCAGCTTTGTACTGACGGATCTTGCGACGCTGATATCCAACAGAGAATACAGAAAGCGCAGACAGTCTTTGCCTCCCTTCGGAAACCCTTATGGAATCGCCGTGAAATCATTGTCCAAACGAAAGTTCGAATTTACATGGCACTAGTCCGCACGGCAAAACTACAACAAAAGAATACACTTAAGGTGTTTGAGCATACTTGTCTACGAAGAATTCTCAGAGTACAGCTACGTGACCGTATCTCCAACGTGAATATACGTCGAATGTGCAATATTCAGAGAGATGTTGTGCTCACTATTAAAGAACGCCGTTTGAAATGGTTGGGTCATGTATTATGGAAACCGCCAGAGTATCTGACTCACCAAATACTTCTAGTTGAGCCTATTAGCTACTGGAAGAAACGCCGAGGAGGACAGAGGAAGAACTGCTGGAACCTGGCCAAGTCAGACCTTGAACCAATCGGGGGTCTCAGAAAATTCGGTCACAGATGGTCAACACAGTGGCTCGCCTTTGGAGAGCAGCTGGCACAAGATCGATCAACATGGTCCAAGAAGGTCTCTAAGATCATCGATGCCGGGCGAGGTGGAAACGCCTGATTCCCGCCACAAGTACAAGTAAGTAAGTAATAACATTCTTAAGGTTGACGCTGTGACTTAAGTAGTCAAAAAGCGTCGTTAATCCGATTCCCAAGATAAAGTTAAATATATTAATCAGGGTGTCAGCTGTTGAAGTTCAGAAGTTGGTACAAAAAGTATTTATTCTCTCTTTTTAAAAATTTGATGGATGGTGATCCACCTGCACTATTTACAATCACCTTTTTTTTATCTGGCTAATCTAGTAGCTCTTAAACCATAATTCTTAATGTAAAAAAATTCTCAAATTGAAATACTTACAGATACACTTTTCACATGATAAAAAATTTGGATGTTTACTGACGTTTGTAATGTTTGTATAAAATTAAAAATATAAGCGTAAAACCGACTATAATTATCGACAGTAGATCAGTTTATGCTAACAAAAATAATTATTTAGCATCTTTCTTATAATATAATAATATTAAAAAGAATTGTCATGTGAGCAGATTTGAATGAAAAGCTTGGGTTCAATATTGTAGGGGAGGTAGGTCCTATAATGTCTTAATTTATTTTCTACTTTAAACCCGTGGAGCTTAAGTTTGATTGAAAACTTTTTCTCTGTTGGAAATAATTTTGGGATAAATTCCGACACCGATACAGATATAGCTGAATAAAATCTCGTTTTCTTCATGTCTCTAACGTAGACTCCTTATTATACCAAGAATAGTGAGCCATGGATTCATAGTACTAAGATCTATCCTAAATGAGATAGTTTCTCATTCCCAAAAAACTAGGGCTATATATACCATCATACCTCCCAAAAATAAATATAGCAAATCTAGCTCATTTCCGGGAACTACTGTAACAACTCACCGTAGCACCACCCTGCCTGTGGCCAACAGAGCTACGCACGCTTCTCCTCCATCCCAGTCTATTTACAGCCTCTCTCTTTACACCCTCACAGGAAGTTACATATCCTTTAAATCTTTCTTTGTGACTTCCTCCCACCCCAACCATGGACAACCTTCTTTCCGTTTAGCCCTAGACGGATGGCCGAAAACGACAATCTTCGGCTATCTGTCATCCTTCATCTGTGGGAAATGCCCTAGCCATCTCAACCTTTCTCTTTTTATTGCCCTAGAAAGCGGGTTTGAAAAACAGTTGACGTACGGCCTACTGTTTAAAATACGGTCAGTCAGCCAGGTCCCCAGAACAATCCGTAGGTAATTTCTCTGAACAAATCCAGCGGATCTTTATCCGTTTTTCGGAGCGCCCATGCCTCAGAGCCATATTTGACCGCTGTCATCACTGTAGCTTCCAATATTCTAATCTTGGTTTGTAAACTTATCTTCCTATTCCTTCAAACTTTTTTTGGCTCTGAAAAAAAAAAACACCCTGAGCTTTGGCTATTCTACTTTTAATATCTTCACTGCTCCCACCGTCTTTACTCTTTACTAATAATACTACCAAGGTAAGTGAAGCTGTTCACCTGATCAATCTTTTCGTTACGCGACGTCACCTTTTATCTTCACTTATTTCTAGCTCTAGTGACCTCTGAATTAAAGTAGCACCCTGAGTTCGCAAAACCTCTAAATGTTTATTCTTTTCGCTCAAACTTTCATCTAGGATGCTTAAATCATCAGCTTAATCTAAGTCCGGGAGTTTTTTCTCCCCTTTTGATTCCATGGCCTCTCATTGCTGTTCCTGTGTTCTTTAAGACAAATTCGATCAAAATGATCCCTGTAAAGGGAGATAGAACACCACCCTGCTGAACTCCTAATTTACTAAGAAACCAGTTACTAACCTCATTTTTCCTATCTTAACCGTAGCACTGTTATTCTCGTAAATAGCACTAATCACGTTAATGTATTTATCTGATCTACCATACAAGGACCTTCGCTAAACTTCTTCTATCAACAGAATCAAACGCTTGCTCATAATCTACAAAATTGAGGGTGATAAGTGTTTGATAACTCAGGCACTTCTCAATTATTAACGTAAGAGTGAAAATTTGGTCGACGCATCCTAAGCCTTTCCTAAAACTGCGATTGTTTTCTCTCATAAATTTATCTATAGCATCCTCTCAGTCTAAAAAGTATCATATTACTAAGTAATTAACTACCTACAGAGACCAGACTAGTGCCTTGATAATTACCATACTCACTTTATCGCCTTTCTTTTAAAGGGGTTTCATTAAGGTTTTCCTAAAATTGCTAAATACTTCCCCTTTTTAAACATTTTACACATAATGTTGAGTAACCTATTTCTGACCTCAGGGCCACCATATTTAAGAAACTCATTTACCACACTATTAGCACCGGGAACCATGTAATTTTTTAATCCTTTAAGTATTGTCGCTAATTCTTCGTCACAGAACAGATGTTCCTTCACATCCAAATTATCACAAACATTTTCATTTTCCTCTGTATCTTTTCTCGCAACTCTATCTCGATTTAGCACATTCTCCAAAATTTCTGCCCATATCTCTTTAACTCTTTCCTTATCACTAATTGTGGCCTCGTTGCTATCTTTGACTAGGACAAGTCGGGATTGGCTACTCCCTCTCAATTTATTAACATGCCAGTACAATATTTTACTAATATGCTGTCCGGCTACACCTTCCAGATCCTCAGAAATTTTATCCATGCCCTCTACTTTCATACCTCCTTAGTTCATATTTAATGCTTTCTCCACTTTCTTTACATTCCTTTTGTTTTCATATGATCTATCTCTCAGAGAATTCCGGAATAAGCCCCTTCTATTTTATATTTAAAACCTTTTCACTAAGACATCAGCAACTTCTCAAATTGTTTTTCTAAAATTATTCCACCCATCTTCCACATTGTCAAATTTTAAACTGTCAAGTTTACTGTTCCTGGAAAGTTTCTCTCAAATTTCCATCCTGGAGTCTACCGACATCGTAACTTCCCGGAACGTAGTTACCCTTCCTTATTTTTCAGCTTTAAATTAGCCCTAGACACTACTAGATGGTTGTCTTTTGTTTTAACATAACTAACAACAATTATGTACGCTAGACTTAGCAGCCTAACAAGCCTAAACAAGACTTAGCAGCTTCCTTATTCAACATGAACCCTACTCACTGTCTATGTAGTCCGTTCTTCCTGCATGAGTAAATAAATTGTATATCACCTAATTTCATGCTCCCTACCCCTGGGATATGAGTTTCTGAAGTTCCTAATCAATCCAGTTCGAATCGTCTGAATTCGTCTGTCAAAATGTCGATATGATAATTATTTTTTTAAGGTCGTAACATTCCAAGTTCCAATTTTTATGTTCTTTAAAGAAGTTTATTTTGGCCTCAGGGAAAGCGATGGTCCGCAAGAAGTCCCTGGGACCTCCAGTATTAATGGGGGCTTCCTGCAATCCTGGATCCATCTTGGTCCCAACATGGTTTCAGCACTTGGCGATTCTCTTCTATCAATAAGAGTCGAAATCCTGCACAGACAGTCTCAAGCCTATTACCTCCGACTCATTATATATTCACACATGCAAATATCATGTTTCTGCGCGGAGGCAACTCATAGCAGATAAATTAGCTTGGAGGAAGTTTTACAGCCCGAAAATACCCACCAAAACAGACAAAGCATTGAAGATTTATCCATTAATCATATTCACGTGCGAATGCTGTGTCGTTTATTAGGCTATAATTTCTTCGAGGGGCGCCACTCCTCAGGTGTGAATAGAGTTGACCGCAAGGTACCTAGACTTGCAGATAGCTCGAAGCGGTCGAGGCAGGCCTTTGCAAAGGCCGTTGTCTATTGTTGTCCTTACGCCCGGCCACAGTTGTCCTCTTATAGAGGATCCTCTCAAGATGGTGTTCTGCGCCACCACCCATTACTAGGAGAAGGTTTGTAACTCAAGTGACGTGTGTTCACACCGGTGGGCCCTGTTGAATTTACATTTGAGGGACCTTCTTCTTCCTCCACCTGTATTTATGTTCCCGGGCGCGCGTATCCGACCATCGTTGAGTGATTTTCAGGTGTTTCTCTAGTTTGAATTAAAACTTCAAAAATGTTGATCAGGCACTGTGATTATATTGCAGTTTACATGATAAATTTTGCGATTTTGAACTTGAAAAATTTTCAACTAAAAGACGTTGCTTATACTTGAGGAAAAGAAATTTAGACGTATGAAAACAAATTTCTCGCGGCACCAATACACCGCGGTGGATAGTTGCCACAGATTCTTGGATATAAGATTACGCATTTCTAATTTCCTACCAGCCTCTATCTGGAAATAAAATAAATTAGTGTAGGAATAGATGTTTATAACTGATTCGGTTTCAGTTTTTTTACGCTGTAAGATCGACGAAACCTGGGAATGCTCGGGAAAAATATTTAATGATCGAAAAAATATTTTTTGTCTCTTTTGTTTCAAAACTAACCTATTTTAATTTATTTCTAAGGATCTCGTTCTCTTTTAGCTATGATTAGAGAACATGCAGATGGGATAGCTGGAATATCTCTGGATCGAATTGACTTGGATCAGTATCAAGCTCAAAGGATTGTTGACCCACGACTGCGACGCCAGGTAGAGTGAACTGACATGCTTGCATTTAAGACATGTTGTATCTTTTAGAAATAAAAATTTATTCTCTCAAATGTTGTTTACCTCTCTTGTTACCTTCTTTTCCCTTGCTGATACCTTACTTTAAATGCAGGCATGTTTTTCTTTTATATCCAGTGTACTGCCCTTCGAAGATAAAAAAAAACTGTTTCTTCATAAACCTTTGCATTACTTTCATTCTGGTATAAGTTGGTACAAGTTCCATTTGATTTGACTTTCATTCTGCTGTTGAAACTAACCCATACAATTATCTTACAATGTAATATAAGATAAGATACTGTAAAATCTTGTAAAATACTATCGATCATTTAAGTTCATTGAAGAAAATACATTTCCAAATAAATGTTTAATCATCCATAGAATATTTTGATTTATGTCACCTTTTTGATATTGGTGTGATTAGGCGGTTCATTATCATGATTATTTTTTATAGTAGTTTGTCTTTTATTTCGGTCTCCTTTCTTTCTGTGGTTAATTTAGAAAATATTTTCGAAAAAGAAATTTTTCAAAGAAAAGTAAAGGCCATGCTAAATTTGAGCTCAGCAGAAATAAATTCCTATAATAATTCAAACTCAAAACGCCCAACAATTGCTACTAAAGAATAAATGAAACCCAAAATGAACAGAAATTAAAAGAATAGTCATAGCAAACAAACATTTAACAGGTACTAATATAAACGAATAAATAAATCTGAAAACGAGTATAGCTTACATCGAATAACAAATCATGCTCAAAACAAACAAATTTACCACAAGCAAGAGTTTGGATACTACTCTCTTCCCTTACTGTAAGTCTAAAGCCTGTTGCATCATTCGCACTTTACTGAAAAAGAATTATATTATAAGTATTTTCTTTTGTACTTATAACATTGAAAAAAGATACAGTGAAATGAAACCTTGAACTTCTGAGCTTTCAGCATTTAATTTCGTTATATACCAAATATTCAGTTTCATTAGTTCTTCATTATATTAGTTTCCAAGACTGTTTACAGTAAAGTGCCAATGACACGGCAGGCTTTGGACTTTTACAGTTCGGGAAGGGGGTAGTGGCCAAACTCTTTGTTCGTCTTAAGCTTAATTTGAATATTAAAATTAATTTTTACCCGTTTTGAGATTTATTGACTTATTTATATTAATAGTTGTTATGTGTTTGTTGCTATGACCGTGCATTTAGTTTCTGCTCGTTTTGGTTTCCATTTATTCTTTATTAGTAATTTCTGGACCTGATTAGTTTGCATCATTATAAAATTCCTACTGATCTTAAAATTTCATCTGACCATTACTTTTCTGTGAAAAACCTCTGTTTCTGAAAGTTTTTCTTAATCAACTTCTATTCATTTTTAATTGCCAGGTGTTTAGTTAACAGGTGTTTAGATTTCAAGATAGACATTCCGGTTTGTCAACAAATGGATCTTTTTTGGAGGCTAAATCTTCATAACTCCAGAGACATTATTTTATCCAATATCCTATACTAGGGATAGGGCACAAGAAAGACGATTCCTGTTCGCTGTCAAGATGCAATAACGATGATGACTATGCATTGCCTTTAATTTCTACAATTATTTAATGTTTATAAAAAACTCGAAAGCCTTATCCTTGTGTTTAGCGTAATCTTGAGAAGGTATTTGGAATATGCAAAATCCTGATCGTAAAGAGATAGTTCTTGCTAAATATTTATAGGATATGGCTTCCTTGTTGATTCTCTGCAAGATAGAGAGATTTTTTATTACAGTTTTTAACAAAAATGACATTTTTTTAACAGACATTAAGACATTGTGGCGTTCTTTTGGTCATTTCTCAGTAAATAGATTTTTCTGTTTGTTCCTAGTTAGTGTTTTGATTCAAATATAATCAATATTATTTATAGCTTTTCACCATTCGTGAACGATAGTTTCGCCTGTAATTCCTTTATTTACGGTTTTGGTAAGCAGACAGTATAAAGTAATGTTCGAAATTTTTGGTATTACATTATATCCCACATTAAACGTTTAAGCACATTACGCAGATAAGAATACCTTCAGAAAACTATTTAAAATTTGGGCTCTCCACTTACGCTTATAAAGGAAAAGAGAGGGGTGTAGTGTCTTACTTATTCCTATTCTGGCTGATTAATTTAAAAAATAAAAGTTTAAAAAAAAAATTTTTAGGTAAAATTAGAAGACATGTAAAATATTAAGACAAATGGAAATAAGATCCTATAATATTTTCAACTTAAAACAACTAGAAATTACAATAAAAGAATATTTGAAGCCCAAAATAAGCACAAATTAACTAAAAATAGTCGATACAAACATAAATATGCATACATGAATCAACAAATCACAAAACGAGTAAAAACTAAAATTATCATTCATTTATTCTTTGAAAGGGATTTATTGTCTATTTAAGTTTGGATAAATAGAACTTCATTTTTTGTCTCTTCTTAAGTCTTATGCTAAAGTTAACCCTTCTTAACTCTGTCAAAGTTAACTATCAGTTAACTCTTCAAAGTTGACTCTTAATGGTAAGTTAAGGTAAAGAATTTGGCATTAGAATTTACAGTCCCAACCAGTGGTGCTAATCTCCGTTTCGTTGCCCTAAAACCATGAAGTGTGATGGGGTGTTGGGTGCCAGGCATCCGGTGCTTTCCCACACTCTTCTTGTTTACCTTTGTCAAATTTATCCAGGCACCCATTTAGAGCTGGGTTTTACCGGAAATATATATTCAAGAACATATTCCTTGCGACACACGGGATTGAACCGAAAGCTCCTTAATCCTGACCCACAGCCTTATCCGATGCGCTGCCATAAGATTGATGTTTTCATTTTTTTATGGCACTAGCTTTTTTTTGAATGACTTCTTTTACGGTAAGTTTAACAAATTTAACGTTGCTTGGTTATGGTTGCCTAAGTTTTATTCTTGGTTAATATTACTAATGTTTTCCAGTTTTTTTGGTTTTCTTTTTAAGAATTAAAATAAAGGATTCTAATTCAACCTCTTAAGTTGCTTAAGGCGATCTGAATGTTGCTTTTGTTTATATTCAACATAAATATTGTATAACTTTTGCTAAATTAAAAAGCGAAGTTTAGGAAAGTTCTTGTGCTAAGCTTTTGATTCAAGAGCAAGATTCAGATAATATACTAGGAAGGATTCTCCTAGGACAATGTTCAAAAGATTTTTATAGTTTTAAATTTCCCTCAACATTTCCTGAAAATGTCAACTTAATACCGCACCTAAGATATTGCAGATACGGCATATTGATATGCTGGATACTCAGGGTGTCTTTTGATTTAGTTCAAATTTCCCTGGGGCATTCCCTTCCTTCTGTAAAATTCCAGCCACTTCCAACTTCCTTAACCATTCAAGGGATATTCCAGATATGCCCTTATGACAATCTGGATGCAAATATTTTGTTTTGATGTAGTTCATAATACCCCTCAGCATTTCCTAAAGATCATATATTGATACCCATAGTCGTTCCTGAGATTTTGTAGATCCATCGTTTTAACAATCTTAACGTACACTGTATCTTTTGATTAAGTTCAAAATCTCCCTTAACACTGCCTGAAAGCTTCCCTAGACCTTTTGGCTATTTTAAATATGTTACCTACTTCAAATGAATGTCAATAGAGGGTAAAAAGCCTATTAGAAAAGAAGACCAACTTCTAACATAATTAACCCTATTCGAACCTGATAGACCATTCCTTCCACATGAAGTAACTCTGAGAACAAGATGTAATTAATTAATGATAATTTTGAAATACCAAGGACATCAAAGGAAACAAATTGTGCCACATAGCTGTAGTTTAGGTCTATCTATACCTGAAAATCAGGATTTTTTATAATTTTCTTTTTGTTGTTATAACATATCAAAGTTTAGTTTTAGTGCCAAAAAAGTTTTGCCTGTGTTCCCAAACCGAACCATGAAAAACAAAATGTGAAAACAATTCTGTAAATTCGATAATGCTTTTCTTAATAAAATTCAAAGATGTTGCAGAGTTCTGCAAATAGATTCTTTAAAAGCATATTTTCTAGTTTTCCATTGCGTAATATATCATATTTATTCTCTATGGGGTAGTCTAATTGTTTATCTTGTATTTAGTGCTGGCTAAACAAGCCAAAAGATGATTTCAATCTGTCTTTGCTATGCTTGAATGTGTCATGTCTGTATTTTTTTTCTCTGGTTAATTGCTCTTTCCAATAAGATTCTCCTTTAGGTAAGTCAGCAATTAACAATTTGAAGCGTTGAATAATTTTAATAACAAAGAAATTAATGTCGAGGTTAAAGTTTTGGCTATTCCATGATATGCTACATACATTTTTTCAATCCCTATTTCTTAACAAGGTGTTAGGGTTAGCCTATATTTCGATTATCCAATCACTGGATTTTTACCCAGTATGCTACCAATTAATGGCGGCGTTTTCCTTCCGCTACAGAAATTGGGGAAATTACACTTTTTAGAGTTCTATGAATATGTGTTGTTTCGCTCATTTTCTTCCGTACTTAACACACATTCTTTATTTTTAGAATTGGCAGGCGCTCGTGAGAAAAACAAAAGTGAAAATCAAAAATCTGTTCCATTAAAAATTGAATTCCTGGGTTTTGCTAATTTTTTAAGAAGTGTATAATTGTATAAGTTTTCATTTAACCAATTTAAGAATTAATTTTCATTTTGGTGTTCTTGGTACTTTAAGGCTTATGGCTCTTTACTACAGGCAACGCTAGTGTTACCTCTGATGATTCTTTAAAACCTTCAAAGCTCAAACATTACTTAGAAGTAAAGCATTACGAATATATTGGAAAGGACTTCGGCATTTGGGCATGGGTTGTGGCTCATGGGTCATATGCCTGATAATAGTTTGCAACAGAAGTATGCAACTTTCCAATCTGATATCTCGTTTATATAACTTGGGGATTTTTTTTTTTTTTTCAGACAACAATATATAATGAATGCGGTATATCCAAAGGATGCTTTGGAACAAGTCGAGGCTGTGAAGAAACAAGAGACTGTAAGCTTTTGGTAACCTTCAAAAAATCAACAGATATTGATCATCATGAATTTGAATTATATGGCAAGGTCATCGACCCAGAAAACAGCTATGTTTCTGTTGGGTTTTCAGATGATAAAGGAATGGTATGTTTTGATATATTTTGATATCTAGAAAATAGCCTATTTACAATATCTGTATAATAAATGAGCAGTACAGAAGAGAGATGATTCAATATGATTTTTAAATCTTATAGATTTTATTTTCAACGCTTGGTCAACACATCTTATCAGCTCTATAAGCTAATAAGAAAATCTTTGAAGAAAAAAAACTGATATACCAAAATAAACAACACACTTTGGTATTTACAACTTTTAGAAGCCAGTATTACTAACCACAGAGTGATTATTGGGTACATATGCCAAAAGAACACAATTATCATACAAGCTCTTGCTTCTAACAAAGTGTGATTACATTTGACATCCTATTCTTGTAGATGCCCCTGATGACATATTCTGATGAGAAAAATAAAAGGATTGTCTTCCCTCGCAATAATGGTGTTGGGCTTTGACCCCTAAAATGCAAAGTCAGGAGACCAACTCCGGCTTTCTTGAGATCTGACAGTTTCGTATAAGTCATCAAGAGAAGAATTTAGGAACCATCTTCCCTCTCTGGTGCTCTATGCGCAAAAGCACAACTAAAAACTTGATTTTTTACTTGCCATCAAGTTTGCCTGGGATTTTAGTCTCATTCTAGTAGATATACCAATTACAAGAATATTGAAATCCCCCTTGCCATGTCCCCGAAAAGGTCATTACTAGCTCAGACTCAGGAAAGGCACAATTAAGACATTAGCTCACAATCCTCAATAACTTTGTTTGAGATTTGTCAGCTCTTTTTTAAAGTTGTCTGTGTAGCCGGGATTTAGGGTGCCCATTTTGTCAGCCCAGTTGAAATAATTGAGACTTCCTTCCCCCCAACATAAGTGACACTGGCTCTTGCTTTTAAAAGGTATAAATCGCACATCAGATATTCTTTCTGACTAATTTTGAATTAGACTTAAAAATTTCATTGGGTAGATGTCTTAATGATGCAAATTTAGAATCTCCTGAATCTCAGCGTCGACCAAAATCGAAGGCGTAGCTTAGACACCTTGTCTTACTTCCCGCCAAGTTTTACTCAGATCTAACAGCTGTTCATGGTAGATGACTGACGACTTGAATTTAGGTACCACATCGACCTCGTCTGTGGAGGTAAAACCCTTCTCGGGAGCTCAAAAGATGTAAGAAGGAAAATGGTTACTTATTTGTTAATTATGTGACTTATTTGTTAATCGTGTCGGTTAATTTGTGTCGGGACTTAATGAAACTTTCTTGTAGATATACTGCTGAGAAAAATTTAAGGACCCCTTTCCTCTTTCTCCTAAAGAGGCTAGATCATCATGTCCTGACTCCCAAGAGGTAGAACTACGATGATAACTTTATTTCCAACTAAGCCTGGTTGAGACCGAATGGCAACATCTAAAGTATGTTGGAATCAGTGTTAACACCCCAAAAACAAGAAAAACATTTGCTCCTATGTCCCATGAATTTTGCTTCAATTTAAACGACCTCTTCTGGTAGAGTTTGCTATTAAAAAAAAATATAGACGCGGGATGGTGTTAGAATCCGAAAATGGGCACCGTTGGGAATTAGCAATCATTTTTATCGATTTGTTTTGGAATCTGACTCCATACTCCATACTCCGACGCCCCCCTCATAAAAGTCAAATTGTGTGTCGCATTGCATTAACTCTGCTCTGCGACGCTAAATCTTATTTACGCTAAATTTATTATAATTATGTAATTATCATATTATTATTATTATCATACTAGCTGTTGGGGTGGCGCTTCGCGCCACCCCAACACCTAGTTGGTGGGGCGCTTCGCGCCCCCCAAGCCCCCCCGCGCGCGGGGGGGCTTATTCCCTGTGTCCCGGTGTCCTGGTCGTCATTTGTGTCCCGGTCTGTAATTTCTATTCGAACAATCCCTGTGTCCCGGTCAACATTTATATATCCCGCCTGTGCCCCCGGCGTCCCTTTTGTAGTTTCTTCTCTGTGACCCGGTCGTCATTTATATTCCCTGTGTCCCGGTCGTGATTTGTGTCCGGGTGTCCCAGTCTGTAATTTTTCTTTGAGGTTCCCGGTCGTCATTTATATTCCCTGTGTCCCGGTCGTGATTTGTGTCCCGGTGTCCCGGTATGTAATTTCATCAGTTGACAAACATGACGTCAGTTGACAAACAACTTCATCACGCATACAGCTCAATCCTCATAATGACGTCAGTCGACAAACATGACGTCAGTCGACACACAAACATGACGTCACTCGACACACACACACAAACAAACAACTTATTTTTATATATATAGATAGATTAATTTATGTAATTCAATTAGTAGTTTTTTATTGGAAAGAGGAGTGTTTTTGACTTTTGGTGTCCAAAGAGACCAATGCTTTTCAAGTGAAGTTCTCAGGGAATGTCGAGGGAGTGTTGAACTATGTCCATGCAGATTGGCAAACGGGTTTACATGAGGAACGGCCTTAAATATCAACTTGGAACCTTCATGGAACTATGAGGGAGATGATCAGTTGACTAAAATAGAACAAGTACGCAGTACTACTACTAATTAGACATCGCAATAGCCCTGCCTAAGTAAAGGAAGGATGTTGGCACAATGTATTTTTTTTTTTGAAGACTAGGAAACTTCGTATAGAATGAGATGTTGAAACTTCGAAAAGAGTTCATTTAATTATATGTTGAAAGAGCTAGGGTCCCTTTTAATAGTCGAAAATGATTGCAGGGCGATCATCCCCCCGTCCATCATTACCCCAAACATATCCAGTCAAAATTTGGGACAATAGTTTTGTTCAGCATAGTTAAAAAGTCCGAAAATTATGTCTTTGAGGATGAAAACCCCCCTCCCTTAACGGCCCACAGGGCTTTGCTCATCTTTGGCTCAATATAGCTCTTTACTTCTTTGAAAAACTTTTTTAGGGGAATTTTTTTTTAATAGTTCCCCATAGAAGTCAGTTTAGGTTAAAACCGTGAAAAGACAATAGCTGCTACTTTTAACAATGTTTGATTGCAAATCATTGGCCTATTCTGGCGTGCGTCGCAATGATACAGTAGCCTACTAAACCGTGATGTTCCTTAGTTGTATAATAATGTGTTTTGTTTAATGAATATCACATAATGTCACTCATTTTGTAATTTTAATGCCGCAGTTTTCCCTTTCTTTCAAAATTTTTCATTTTTTGTTCTAGAATCTGATGTTTTCATCCTCGCGTTAGAAGGTTAAATCTAGTATCAGTGTTTCAAAATAACATTTGGTTATTGCGTTCTGAGCTATATTTTTTTCGTTTTTAATAGGGAAATGATAGTGTCACAGAATGTGTTTGGTTTGAAGAAGAATTCCAGTTATTCAATTCTTATAATAGGCCTTACGTGAATGATGTCTACAGCAATAGAAGGTCAGATGGCGTAAGTTTATTTTTTACTTGGTCCAACTAGAAAATCTCTTAGCTAAAAGAAAATTAAAGAATTTATTTTTAAATCTTTTTAAAGCTTTTAATACTAAACAAAATGAAAACAGCTTATTTTAACCTACATCTCTGTGCCCCCCCCCAAAAAAATCCAGGCTAATTATAATGACGCAGACCAAACCTGGATAACAGAAGACATGTTGTTCAAAAATGAAAAGCGCGCAATGAGCGCCTGTTTAAGTTCTGCAGCGTCTTTAATCTAATGCGTGCCTTATTACTGTGCACCCAAGGTGTTTTGGATGGCAGAAGATTGTCATGTAATTTTTCTTTTTTAATTGAGGGATAAAGGTGCGATGAGAATTTATGCACTTTAATTAGATTTAATATGACTTTCAGATATTTGTTTTTCTCCTTCAAATACTTCATTTTATCATGTGCTTTGTGGTCTATCTGTTTTATTGTTATTCCGTAATTGTAGACCAAATAACATCAACCTCTTTCCTGAATAATGTCATAAGCTAAATTGAGTTCCAAATTATCGGTAGTAGCTTCCAATTGTCATTGATTGTTTGTAGTCGACTTTTTATTTCTTATTCTTTATCAAAACTGAAGAGTAATCCCACAAAAACAGAACATCGCCATAGACTGAAAAAAGAGGGAGGATGCATCTGTCCTCTAATAGATTGGCACATATTGGGGAGTTTACTGATTTAGGGGCTAATAATCGAATATGGGGGCGGAACAATTTTCACTAGATGGTGTTTTTACTGAAATGTTTTGTGGCTCCATTAGCTAAATACCAAAAAAGAGACTATATAAATTTAACCAATTTAAATGTGGTGTCATTCCATTGGTTAGACTATAGAAATCAGAGTATGAAATTTACCAATCATTATCATTCTTGCCACAGTTTCAAGGCTTAAGAGACTAAATTTTCTCCATCAGATCTTATGGTTCGACCCAGCTAGCTGACTCCTCAGCTATTTGCGAGACAATAATTAGTTTGACAACGTGGTTTTCATAGTGTCTTTTAATTTACGCATGTGACGGTTCTAGATTTAAAAAACGGCTAAATTCTGAGCCTTTGTTCTAAAGGCTATGAGGGCTATACCATCCTAGGAGGCAAATTTTTTGACCTTTCGACCATTTTGAACAAAATATGTCAAAATTAAAGCCTGTCTCAAAATTTTGACCTGATGTCATTGGAGGCTACGGCAGCAGGTAAAAGAAAATCGGGTACGGGAAAGGGGCTTGTCAACCTCCTGTCATTTTTGACTCTTAAAAAAAGTACCATAACTCTCAATTTCTGGGATTTTACTCCTTGGCAATACCAATGAACTGAAACTCGAATACCTATGCAGGGGTCTACACCTAAAACAAGTGGTAAAGATACCCACCACCAAAGAAGGCTCCTCTTTAGATGTCATCTGTACTAAATTGCATAAGTTCTACAATAAACAACCAAGAGCGATAAAACTCTACAAAAACAAAACTTCAAACGAGACGAAAGCAGCTATTTACTGGCAAATATCCGTGTTGTTTTAGTCTTTTAATTCTACTGGCCGTCGTCTCGTCTGAAGTTTTCCTTTTCGGCTTAAGAACTTTCATAAGTTCTACAGTAAACCAGAAGCCTTACCACCGTTAGGAGGGAGCTATCATCATATTCTCAGAATGCAACCACTGGATCGAATCAAGGTTGAATACAAAGTCACGGAAACGCTGCATCGCCCACTAACCGACAAAGGTATTCTCAGTTACGGTTCCTGGATTTCTGAAGAGCACTGGCCTGAGGTTCTAGCTACTCCTGATCTCAGTTCTAAAGTTCAAATATTTCGAAGGAAGCTATCTGCTAATTATGGAAAATCTTTTACCCGAAAAGAAAACTAAAAAGTGTTCAAATGATAAACTCTACGTTAATGGACCTCTAAAAGCCAAGATCCAAGAAAAAATTCGTTTACTTCGTAATGGTAAAAAAAGATGAAGCCAACCATATGCGTAAAATGACAAAAAAAAAATTTGAAAAACAGCTGTCACACACTATAAAAATACTATGAAGGATATTTTTAACTATGACCCCAACCAGATAGATATATTTCAGTGAATCCAGCAATTATAACTTTAAATTTATTTAATTCTTTGGTCGATAGAAGCTTTGAACCAGGTTGATTCGGTGTCAGAACATTCCAAGTTGTCATATTGATGCTACCCTGGTCAACGATATTCAGAGAGAATCGTCCTTGGGTGATCTGGGGTCGAGAAGGGGTTTTAGATGATAAATCCGTGGCTGAATTTCTGGTTTCATTCATGGCAATAGAAGTTTCAGGAGGAAGGCTGCCAACCCAACTGTCCCTAGGTGCATTTGGTTCTCTGGTGGCTAGCCAGATATCAGAGGCACGTGGAGGTCGCTGTTGGTGCGCCAATTTGCATGGGAACTAACTCTGGACGAGCACCATTACCTCCAAATGCTTTGTAATATTTAATTGTTCCTTCAATCAAATATTTCAGCTCATATGTTCTACAAGTTCTGTTTTCCAGTGTATCCAATTCTGCATTTCTACTTTTCTTTGATTTTTGGCTGATTTTGATCTCTCTCTTGAAAGTGGTTCAAGGCCCCCCTTCCCTTTTTGAAAGTTGATTGATAAAGATTTTTGAATATTGCTTTTGTTTGTAAGTTTTGCAGATAAAATTTGAGCTTTTATCTTTTCTTTTTTAGATACAGGCAGGAATAGAGCTTATTGAGTCGTTTATTGAGGATGGTTACATGTATTGTCGCTTCAAAAGAGCGACAGTTCACAGTGTCACCTACATAAACCAGAAAATTGATTTTGACCTCTCTCTAGAATGGTATGTGCTGATTGCCAGTGGAAGAGCCAGGTCAAGTAAGTACATTTTATTATATGTTTACTTAGTACCTTTGGATAATTTCTACAACCTTTTATGTCTTATCTCTTTAAACGATCAAGAATTGTACATCTGTGTAGTCTTTCTCGGAATCGAATCCAATTTCTTGGGGAAAATTTGACATCCTTGGATTTTCTGGCCTGAAAAAAAAACGATCTAGATAGGTCGCAAGTTTCAGGAAGTTCGTTTAACGCCTTAATTTTGGAAAAGAATTCAAATGAGTGACGTCATATTTATGAGCGCATTTCAGGAGTGTAAATATGTCATTTTTACCTCGGGAGTGGTCTATGGCTTTTAGTATCTATGACGCATGCGAAATTACAAAATTAACATAGCTAATTATAAAGCACGAAGTGTAATGAGCCTATTTACAAACGGTGTTATAAACAGTTTCATAAATATAGAGGACAAAAACATAAATTAACAATTGCGCAAAATAAAAAAAAAACAACAACTGAACGACCAAATGAGACAAGATAAAGAGGACGATCTGGGAAATGGCAGCGAGGATTACAGCCAGTCAGAAACGACAGTTAAAAACAAAGAAATACGCGGCTACAAGACATGCGACAAACAAAGATTAGAACGAATCAGAAATAAAAGTGAAGAACAAAGAAATATGTGTTTAGAAGATATGCGACAGCGAGGATCAAAACGAATCAAAAAAAAAATTGAAGAACGATGAATTATGTGGTTAGATAGAACATATAAAAATGAACGTGACAAGACAAAGAATTGTGCGGTTAGAAGAAATGCAAACCAGAATAAGCTGTTGAAGTACGCCTTGAACATCCTTTAAGTTATGGCATCTCTCGCACCATAATGGATCTCTTCGAAGAAACATTGCGAGACACAAACAACTATGTCGAATGTTACATTAAAATGCGAAAAGTGAAGGATGATGTAAATCAACGTGCTCCTTCATTGAAACAACAGCATCAGCTAGAAGACACGCGACAGCGAGAATCAGTATAAAAAAAACCTGCCGTGTAGCCGTGCTGAAGACCGGCGGCAAAGCCACCTATTTCCTTTTACTGTTGTGTTGTGTAGTAAAGCTATGTGCTCAAAACAAACCACTTAAAATTTTATTAATTTTGACTAAATAAAAAACATAGACCTGAACCAAAGAAAAATCGAAACCAAATGGAGAATCATTTTGTGTTGATTGTGAAGTGAAGCACATTAGTGAAGGGGCGGTAATTTGTAATTCAAATGAAAAATTAAAGAGTACGCTGGTTTTTTATGAGTTAACTTAAAAGCTGTAAGGGTAAGTGCCAGAAAGAGCAAGGACGAGACAGGCAAAGATTTTTGCTACTACCAGGAAAAATTTTCTTCACTTGTTGTGCATAAAACGTTCACAGCATATATATTTATATAAATAAAAATAAGTTGTTTGTTTGTATGTCTGTTGACTGACGTCATTATAAGGATTGAGTTGTGTGTCGTCATGAAATTGTTTGTCGACTGACGTCATGTTTGTCAACTGATGAAATTACAGACCGGAACACAAATGACGACCGGGACACAGGGAATATAAATGACGACCGGGACACTCAAAGAGAAATTACAGACTGGGACACCGGGACGCAAATCACGACCGGGACATAGGGAATATAAATGACGACCGGGACACAGGGACACAACTACAACGGGGACGCCGGGGGCACAGGGGGGGATATATAGATGACGACCGGGACACAGGGAATGTTCGAAGAGAAATTACAGACCGGGACACCGGGACACAAATGACGACCAGGACACCGGGACACAGGGAATATAAATGACGACCGGGACACTCAAAGAGAAATTACAGATTGGGACACCGGGACACAAATGACGACTGGGACACAGGGAATATAAATGAGGACCGGAACACAGGGACACAACTACAACGGGGACGCCGGGGGCACAGGGGGATATATAAATGACCTGCTGTTTGACCTGTGTGATTATATGGATGAGTAGGGTTAAGGCCTCATTCAAGTCCTGGTCTATATTAGTCACTAATTTAGGAAAACAGTCTTCCTTTTCTCCTTCTGTCTCTTTTTTTTATGTGTTTGTGCTGTTGCATTGGTGATTTCTCTTTTCATGATCTTTTCATGATATATATATATATATATATATATATATATATATATATATATATATATATATATATATATATATATATATATATATATATATATATATATATATATATATATATATATATATAACAAAATCTTATACTAAGATTACACTTCAAACCAAGGCCGTATTCAGGATATTTATTGGGGGTGTTTTTCGGGGAGGGGGAGGAAAAAACTTTAAACACGCATCGAAAATTTGATCATATGCACTTTTTTTACATTTCTACGTGTCAGACAAAAATGCCGCATACAAGGGGTTGACACAGGGGGTTGAAACAACATTTTCGGTTAGAAGACACGCGATAGCAAGAATCAATATGAAAAAATACCTGCCCTGTAGCCGTGCCGAAGACCTGCGGCAAAGCCATCTATTTCCTTGCACTGTTTTGTTGTGTAGTAAAGCTATCTGCTCAAAACAAACCACTTAAAATTTAAAAAGGATATTTATATATATAATGGCGAAGGAGTCTTCTACCGCGAAGCATGTATATTGTTAGAATTATGTTTGCTTAATCCCAATACTGGATAGTTGAGTGGAACACTCAACTATCTCCTTGCTGCAGAAACTAAGCCTCACAGGTGAATTGTCTTCTCAATATGAAACAGATTCTAGTGTTATAGTTCCTACTCCCCATATATTTGGGAAATGAAACTTTGAGATACAGAAGATCCGTATATGTTGGAAACCAGCCTACACAGAAGCTACGAGACAATTAGTTGAAAATTTAATTGACTATCCGAAAGTGAAAGTAGGAATTGGACAATTCCTATATATCTTCATAAAAAAATAACCTTGTGCATTGATATAATCTATCTAACCGCGATTTATTCTACCTCACAGGTGAGGTATAAAATACTGTGAGGTATCACAGTGGCTTAAGGTAACTTAGCAGGCTGTGAGGTATCACAGCCCCCTAAGTTATAAAATACTTACTTTTCGTGCAGCCATTTAAAAAAAATGCAAACATTACAAAATATTCCCCTCCAAATTTAGAAAATTATATTTTTTCTCAAAAACTAAAAAAGAAAATTTCAATAGAGCTTGCGTTCGACAAATGACAAAAAAAAATTTCAGCATAAGTTATCTGTATTGAACGACTGCTCTTAAGAGTTCGACTTTGATTTTTTCTAGCTTCGTATTCTTTATGTCTGGCTTCCCTACTTCCATTTATCTGATCGGGTAATTTGTGGAGAAGCTCTTGGTTGCTAGATTTCCAAGAGCCACAACTTGAGCATGAGCTACCACTCTTCCAACGAGGTGGTGACTGCGTATCTTAAAATAAGATATCTTCACTTTCAGCACACATCCTCTGAGTAACCTAAAAGGAATGAAAATCTATCAAATAAATATGGAAACTTGTTTTGTCCTGTTGGTTGTTGTGTTGGCAGAAGCTCCTGATAATTTTATTTTGTACTAAATTTGACCCATCGATAGTATAATAATTTACCAATATTCGTCAGTAAATACCTATTAGCATGATAATAAAATTAGTTGGTACCCATCGATGAACTCTTATGTAAAAGTTCTGGCAATACTTACTATTTATTTTATGAAAAACTTCCTGTCAGGGATGGGGTATTCAAGGACGGTGTTTTTACGCTCAATAGACCCTAACTAGAAAAAGTAATTTCCGAAGGTTTTGGTAGTTTATTCAACCAACGCATAGATTCTCCCTTCAACTTAGAGATGGAACAAAAATTTTCTAAGATTTTATTTACTTCTAAACTCTTTAAAAAGAACGGAAAAAAGAAAGCAGGATTTGGAACAAAGGACCACCACGACCAAAATACTTAAATTGTATTATACTCTGAGGAATAAAAAAAAAAGAAAATGATATAAAGACAAGAACCTACAGACAGGAGTTTACTGGCTAGGCCAAACAGCGTTCAATAATGAGAGATAAACCTAGGATTATGTTTGTAGTGTCTCCAGACTTTTTTATTGGCAAGAATCTATAGCTTAAAACTCCAAAAACGTCACAGTGAAAGTCATTTAGAGGTTAAAAGCATGGAAACGGCCACTGGTAACCAGTTTTGATATACAGGGAGGGGAGATCTTGAAGAGGGGCTACGGCAAAAGAATTTCAGAGGTTCGGGTATCAAAAGTACCGGTTTACAAAAGTACTTTACTACTATTTTGTTTAGGTTAAAACTTCACTTGATACCTTATTAGAGAGAGGGATAGGGTTAAAGACGGTCACAAAATCTAGACTTGTCTTGACTAAAAGGTGCCAGACTGTAGAGATGAATATACCCGCTTTTTTCCTAACTGATCCTTATCTATATGAGTTGCCTTTTTTTGTATTTCAAAATAAAAATCTGTTATAATTAATTTCGTGTTATATATATCCTGTATTTTCCCATGTCCATAACCATGAATTAATGTTCTTATATTCTCTTTTTGCTTTTGCTGATGATAGTACCTGTGGTACTTCTAAGAGAATAAAAACAGAAATTCTTACAAGGTTAGTGGATGTGTTCGAAAGAGTTTTGATTCGGTTTGATGCTAACTCTCGTGCCTTAAAAGTTTCTAAATCAAGTCTTCTCCTTTTTTCTCTTGCATCTAAGGTTTGTCCATAGCTATATGAAATTATTCGAAATTATCGAAAATGCAGCTCGCTTGGCAACTTCAAAGGAAATAATGAATTTTTAGTTTTCATATGATTTTAGTTCCTTGTTTCTACAATTTTTCTCTATTGTTATTATTATTTGTTTGGGATCTTTGGAACTGTTCGAGTTTTTGCTGAGTAATGAGAATAAATTCTTATAAATCATTTAGCTCTTTCCAGCCCTTTCTCTCCCTTGCCCTCGCTTTAGTACAATATGCATTACGATACCCAATAACGGAATTTTCTATGCTCCAAAGTGGGATCTTCTCAATCCCAAGCTTTAATTAGGTTTCTCTAAACGTGAAACCTGCTTTTATTTTCTCAGGTTTTTTTTCAGTTTTTTTTTTGTTTTGTTTTGTTTTTAGATAAAAAAAAAAAGGTTGTGTCAATGCAAAAACAGGACGGAAAAACGATCAAATCATTTAGACTTGTATTCACTTTTTGAGAATGAAGAAAAAAGAAAAGTAGTCTTGTTCATTCTTTTAAGAAAAAATATTAACAGTAATCCTTTTTGTCATCAACCAACTGTTTTTACAGGTTTGGAGAAAGTTTTTCAGTATCCTTTGATACCAAATTGACAGTACTTTACAAAATAAAAATAAAAATATTTTGGGACAAATTGCGTATGTAATGTAATAATTTAAGAAAATTCATAAAAATATATACATTTTCGGGAGGGGTTTAAGGCCAAGGAAACCCCCTCCCTCCTTGAATATCTGCCAATTTCTGTAGGAAAAACAAAACACCATTAATGGTTAAAAAAAGGAAAAAACATTGTGAAACTATGATGTCCATGGAATAAAATAAAAAAGAAATCCTCTCATTCAGATTACTTTTAGATAACCTTCAGACTCACGAAGATGGAGCATTTGCAAGCCATACTCGTAGTCCAGTCGACCTTGATTTCGTACCTTCGATCTACAAAGACTGTGGTATAACAAGAGGGTGCTTTGGTAGCCCAAGGTTTTGCGAAGGCACACAAACTTGTAATCTAATTGTAACGTATAAACGAAGCAATGAAAGTGCCTACGAGTTTGAGATTTTGGGTAAAATGTACGAACCAGAGAATAATTACCTTGCTGTTGGCTTTTCTTTTGATCGTGGAATGGTAAGGTGTCAATAATATTAGGATGTTTCTTAAGTGTTTATGCAGCGTGTAAAAACATGCTTTTAAGATAAGAATTAATTATCTTTTGTGTGTTTTTAGGAAATTTTGAAATTTTAAGGGCACATACTGCGGCTATTGATATTCTCCTAGGACCCATAAAAAGTGGGGGGGGGGTATGGGAACATCAGTCTAATTTGTATGTGCTGGAGGGTTTTCTAGATCTACCCGCACAAGTAAGCAGAGGCAATAGTTTCTTACACATTTGAAAGAGCCGTGTGTACAATGGCGTCTAAATCTACTACAGCAGATAGCCCGCTCTTAGGTTACCCTATCTACTGACAAATGGATTACAAACACTCCCCCTGTTCCACTGCATAATTATACCCGATTGTAGTCGTCATATTTTCGAGAAGGGAAATTTTAGTTATTAATGATCATGATGGAGATGTTATTGACTGTTTCTCAGAAAATTGGTCTTATCTTTCTGGTTTCTAAAAGAATTCATATTCTGATAGTCTAGAAGCAATTGCCATATTTGTGCAATTACTAGGCTTTTCTAAGCTGGTGAATTGGAGTCACCTTGTGGGGCATCCTCATATCCCTGTCTAACTTTGTCTTACTAGAGAGTAAATTTTTAAAATCCGTTTTTCGTTTTTGTGTTGCGAGAGCAACATTTTGATTTTGTTGTGTTTTTTTTTTCCTAACACCCCGATTTCAGCTTATTCCCTAGTAAATGGCAAAGGTCTAACCTCTGTGGTTCTTACGAAAAGTGTGGACCTTAGCCCGGATTGATGAATATGACTTTGTATTTTGGAAAGCTTCGTAGAACTCTTGCCTGGGCCAAAAATCTATTGTTTCTACCCATTTCTGTTTGTGATTTCAACTGAGTTTATCATTCAGTTCTTATGACACTTGGTATTAACCAAGTGACATGTAGCGATCGCAAATTCTGTCGGTCTGTCTGTCAGTCTGTCCCGGTTTTGCTACTTTAGACACTTCCAGGTAAGCTAGGACGATGAAATTTGGCACGCGTATCAGAAACCAGACCAGATTAAATTAAAAATTGCCATTTCCCTGATTCGACCATCTGGGGGGGGGACGGTTAAATCGGAAAAAACGGAAAAAGGAGGTATTTTTAACTTACGAACGGGTGATAGGATCTTTATTAAATTTGATGTTGGGAAAGACATTGTGTCTCAGAGCTCTTATTTTAAATCCCGATCGGATCAGGTGACATTGGGGGGAGTCGGGGTGGGGAAACCTAAAATCTTGGAAAACGCTTAGAGTGGAGGGATCGGGATGAAACTTGGTGGGAAAAATAACCACAAGTCCTAGATACGTGATTAGTATAATCGGAACAGATCCGCTCTCTTTGGGGGAGTTGGGGGAGGGTTAATTCTGAAAAATTAGAAAAATGAGGTATTTTTAACTTATGAAGGAGTGATCGAATCTGATTGAAATTTGATGTGTCGAAGGATATCGTGTATCAGAGCTCTTATTTTAAATGCCGACCGTAGCTGGTGACATTGGGGGAAGTTAAGGGGGAGCCTAAAATCTTGGAAAAGGCTTCGAGCCGAGGGATCGGCATTAAACTTGGTGGGTAAAATAATCACAAGTCCTAGATACATGATTGACATAACCGGAACGGATCCACTCTCTTTGGAGGAGTCGGAGGGAGGGTTTAATTATGAAAAATTAGAAAAAATGAGGTATTTTTAACTTATGAAGGAGCAATCAGGTCTTAATGAAATTTGATGTTTGGAAGGAAATCGTGTCATAGAGCTCTAATTTTGAATCTTGACTTGATCCTGTGACATTGGGGGGAGTTGGGGGGACCTAAAATTTGGAAAATGCTTGGAGTGGAGGGATTGGGATGGAACTTGGTGGGAAAAATAAGCCCAAGTTCTAGATACGGGATTGAAATAACCGGAACGGATCCGCTCTCTTTGGGCGAGTTGGGGGGAAGGGGTAATTTCTAAAACATTAAAAAAATGAGCTATTTTAACTTATGAAGAAATGATCTTTATGAAATTTCCTATTTAGAAGAACCTCGTAACTCAGATCTCTTATTTTAAATCCTGCCCGATCCAGTGCCATTGAGGGGGGGGGCCGGAAATCTTGGGAAACGCTTAAAGCGGAGAGATCAGGATGAAACTTGGTGGGAAGGATAAGCACAAGTCCAAGATAAGTGACTGAAATAACCGGACCGAGTCCACTCTCTTTGGTGGAGTTGGCGGGGGGGAGTAATTCGCAAAAATTTGAAAAAATGAAGAATTTGTAACTTACCAACGGGTGACGGGATCTTAATGAAATTTGATATTTAGAAGGATCTTGTGCTATAGAACTCTCACTTTAAATCCCGGCCAGATCCAGTGACATTGGGGGGAGTTGGAGGGAGAAACCGGAAATCTTGGAAACCGGAAATCTTGGAAAATGCTTAGAGTAGAGAGATCGGGATGAAACTTGATGGGAAGAATAAGCACAAGTTATAAATACGTGATTGACATAATTGGAACGAGTCCGTTCTCTTTAGGGGAGCTGCGGGTTGTTAATTTTGAAAAATTAGAAAAATTGTTTTATTTTTTAATTAAGAACGGGTGACCGGATCTTAATGAAATTTGATATTTAGAAGAAACTCATGTCTCAGAGCTCTTATTTCAAATTTCGACCAAATCCATTGAAATTGGGGGGAGTTGGAGGGGGAAATCTGAAATCTTGAGAAACGCTTATAAATGTTGTAGATTCGTGATTGACGCAACCGGACTGGATCCACTCTCTTTGGGGGAGTTAGGGGGTAGGATTCAGTGCTTTGGCAAGTTTGGTGCTTTTGGACGTGCTAGGACGATGGAAATTGGTAGATGTTTCAGGGAGCTGCACAAATTGACTTGATAAAGTCATTTTTCCTAACTCGACCATCTCGAGGGCCGAAGGGAGAGGAAAAATTAGAAAAATTGAGGTATTTTTAACTTACGAGTGGGTGATCGTATCTTAATGGATTTTGACATTTAGAAGGACCTCGTGAGTCAGAGCTCTTATTTTTAATTCCGACCGTCATTAAGCCTCTGATTTTCCCTTTAAAGCAATCTATTTATTCTTAAGTTTTGCTAGAGCTCATGCCATATGAGCTCTTGGCTCTTGGCTCTTCCCACCTCGTCACAAGTGCCATATGAGCTATTATTTCTGGTTTGCACTTGGGGTTGCAGTATCGATAATGGTATCGGATATGCCTCTTAAACTTTAAAAGTTCTCTCATTGGTACAGAAATTAGAGTTTATCCTTTGCATCTTTCTAAATGATGACGTTAGAAACTTGGCCTCGGCAAAAAGGTAATTTTTGAATAAAGACAGGTATATTTTTTTCGACGGCAGTCGATAGCTCTTGATGAGCTGATCAAAGTGTATTTCATCCATTTTTTGGTTGAAAAATTCCTTCAGTTTGAAAGTTTAAAGGAGATGATAACTTCAGTAGTAAGGCACAAACAGAAACAAAAAATGGCTGATACAGAAATGGTATCAGATGTGCCTCTTAAACTTTAAAATTTTTGTCATTGCTAAAGAAATTAGAGTTTATCCTTTGCTCATTTCTAAGTGATGACGTTAGAAACTTAGCCTACGGCAAAAAAGGCAATTTTTTGAACTAATACAGATATTTTTTTTTTCCGACGGCGGTCGATAGCTCTTGATGAGCTGATCAAAGTATATGTTATCCGTTTTTCGGTAGAAAATTCCTTCATGAGATATACCAGTTTGAAAGTTTAAAGGGGTTGACAACTTCAGTAGTAAGGTACATACTGAAACCAAAAGTAGGCCGATACAAATTGCGAGACATATAGGGGAGTTTTAAGCAACAGTTGGCTTTGAGCTCATAATCATTTTTGGCAATGAGGGGTTTCCAACTTTCGCTAGTTGGTGTACCTACTATTTGTTTCCAGTGTATTGGATGGTAAGACCAATTTGGTTCCAGATGTAAGAGTTGTAAGGGACTTGTAAGTAATAATCGGCTGTTAAGCTACAATCATCTTCAGTAATAAGAGGTTTGCAACTCTTGCTAGTTGCAATGAGGGGTTTGCAACTTTTGTGAGTTGGTGTACCTAGTATTTATTTTAAGATCCTTACATATTAACAACTTCAGCGTTTAATCGAAGCGCGGAAACACAACAAAAGTGTTGCTCTCGCAACACTTTACTCGGCGAAGCCGAACAAATGTTGCAGCAACTCCTCACGTTGCCCATGTAACGTAGATTTAGTTAAAATTGATTGATTTATCCTAATTTAATGCGACTAAATGTTTAACCTAGTAGAGAAAGAAAACACAAAGGTTCGGACTAACATTTGGTTTGGAAAACACAGAGGTTTGGACATCATTCAAACTTTTATTCCACTACATCTTATAGTCTAGCCATCCGTTGTTTTTACTAGAGACTTAAGTAAAAATAGAATTAGCACAGAGTTTCTTATCGTAGTTGGTCTGCTTGTATGAACTGTACCTGGACAGGTACCATCGCAGTAAATCTAAGAGAAGCCAATAAGTAAATGTTCAAATGAGAGCAGGTCTATTAATTCAACAGTGAAAACACCTACAAAAGTCCGGATATCTTGATCACATGTACAGCGCTTGTCATCAGCAAAACTACTGAGATATATACACAGATATATACATTTATTATTAAAAAAAGAAGACAAAAACTATTCGCCATTCGCCTGACAGGAAAGGCAATAGGCTTGGAAGGGCAAGCGAGGTTATCACCTTCACCTAATTAAAATCACATTTCTACCACGCTACTCAACACACAAACTCAACTGATGAAGGAAGAAAGGAAAAAAGGGAAAGAGGAAAAGAAAAGAAGGTAGAAAACAAAAAAGTTAACGGCAAAGAAAATCAGGGACATGCCTTTAATAGAGTGACAACTGTGAACAGGATTCATATCAAAATCATTCACGAGATAAAAGAAATTTCTTTGCCCGTGACTTGAAAGCTGAAAGACTAGGCACTTTTCTACACACTCGGGCAGTATATACCAACCATGGGGACCTTAATGGCGAATCACAAAAGATACCCGAGTGGTACTCCTAAACTCATGAGTTGAGTTATCAGCTTTTCTTGTATTATGATCTTGACTGTCTCTTTTAAAAGTAACAAGATTTTCAAAAGCAGGAGTGAGCAGGCAATTAAAATATTTAAACGAGAAAATCCCGACTTGATAATATTGAATTTGGGAGCCGTCTATTAACTTATTCCTTTTAAAATGCCCATGAGCAGGAACCCCATCAAAATCATAAAATTCCCCTAGTTATCTCTATTCTGAAGTTTTTGCACTCTTTTGAAACATGTTACAAAGTTACTTGCCCATATAGAGCATCCGTAGCTAATATATGGACAAAATATTGAAAAACAAATCATTCTTAGAATTTATTTTGGGACTAGAAAGAATTAAAATTAAAACTATCATATTTATACAGAGCAAAATAACCAGAAGTAATTATTTTGTTCTGTATAAGTATGTTAGTCTTATTTTTAATTCTTTAGTATTTCTGCTGATGACGATCACTGCTGTAATGTGACCGAAATATCTACTGTCCAAATTTTCACTGTCTAATAAGTGGACTTATCCCTATTTGAATGTTTATTCGTTCGTCATAGAAAGGCAGAGTGATATTGAAAAAAAAATAACTAAATTAAGACATTACATCGAAAACTAGGTGAAACCACATGTTTTGGGAGAACTCTAATGTATTTTTCAAACTTTATAGATTGTTAATGTGCACTTGTAAATACAATGTAATTTTTTACAGGCTGTAAAAGATTAGAGTCATATACTAAATACTCATTTATTTTTTTATATACCGTATAACTGATGCAAAAATACGATAAACAGGCGTCAGCTGTTTAATGGTGAAACTAGTGTTTTATTTTCTTACTAAAGTGTTTATTTTCTAATTTTCGAAACTAGAGTGTTTTGTTTTCTTGCCCTCTTCACTGCTGTTTCGGTAAGATTGACCTGTTAATCAAATTATAAATGTATGTATAACGAGGAGACTATTCATTGGTTGGCGCAAACATTCAATACTAGATGGCTAATCTTCATTGGAAAACTTACGTAAATTAGCCTAATTGCAAAGTTCAAGGATCGCATTGACTTAGTTGAAAAAATATCGTTTGTGAAACTTAAAATATATATTTTAATTTCTAAATTTCTTTAATAAAATTTCTTAAATAAAATTTATAAAATTTCTTTAGTCTGTTTATGCCTGTAATGCAAGAACAGTTTCCAGTACATATATATTTCATGCATCTATAGATCACAATACGCCTGTAATAATATTTATTTATAAATCGCATACATCAAAAAGATATATCTAGAAAATGGAGTATCTAGAAAAAAATAACAACAGTAAAAATCAAATAGAAACCCAAAAATGAAGCAAAAAGAATATAAACTCCGTAGGCTCATTGGTATTTTTAAAATTCTGAAAAGTCTGTAAAATATTTGTATTCCATTTCATGAAAAAATAGAAACTTGAATTCTGTTTAAGAATAAGAAAATTTAATTTTGAAGATGGAAAACTAGCCCATTGAAACTTATTTCAGGAGTGCCACACTAAGACATCATACACTTTTTTCTTTTTTTTAGCCTATTTCTCCACTAAAAACTTCGGGAAAAAACTTTGAAACACTAAAAACTTCAGAAATTGGAAAAAAGATTCTTAAGGTCCGGACGCACGAAGCTTTTTATGGCACTGGTATCAGCAGCTCGGTGAGTAAATCATGGCGGTACAAAAACAGTGGCCTTTACTCAAGATTCAAAACTAAACATCATGGACACCAATAGTCAACTGCAGTTTGTCAATAGTTGATTGATTGGTCTCAACTGACAATTTTCTGCTGAAGAGAAGGAAATTATTGAGAATTGAAACACCTAAGGATCATTTTTTTTAACTTTTTTTTTTATGATCACATGATGAAATTCGGTGCTGCTTTTGTAAATTGGTACCAAAAACTAGAAAATTGGTCATGCTTGAATCGCTGCCAAACTCTTTAAAATTTGGTCCCGATTTGGCAAATCGGTGCCGTAAAGAGCTACGTGCGTGTGGTACTTTAGGGTTAGATATACCTTTTCCTAACTCTAAAAAGTCTTTAAAATCTCAAAATAAGTTCCTTGAGAAAATAGCAACTTGGCTCCTGCAGAAAAAAAAGAAAAATTGGAAATGAAAAACTTAAATTTTGATAAAAAAAAAAGGGTTTGGTTTTCGGTTCATTGGGTTACACCATAGCTCTGAGTGTAAGTTTTTCCGTTTATGAATGAGAAAAGGTGATGCTTATCCAGCAGGTTTTGGATTTGGCTAGACTATCCTTTTATCAGGGTCTGCTGTTTTTTTATTCACTGTGTTAAGGTTTAAGATAATTTGTCTTTTTGCGCTTTACTCTCTGAATAGAAAAGCCATAAATCATTTCAAAATATCCAAATTACTGACAAAAACCTTGATAAAACCTGGGACGCAATAGAAATATTTCTAAGCATTGTAATCTGGCATTCCAAAGGCTGCACAATAAATGCATTATCACACACTTATAAGCTATTTAAGTACCAAAACAAGCAATGTATTAATACTGTTTTCCACCCAAAACTTCGCATTGAAAGCTAGTCGCAAAAACTTCGAAAGGGGCTTTTGTAGTGGCTTTTTGAAGGTGTAAGTTTGATTTGGGGGTAGGGATGAGGAGGAGTTGTGTTGGGGGCATTTTTAGGGGAAATTTTTCATATGGGAGGAGGATTTCTTGAAGTAATTTACCAGAGAGCCTAGTCTGTTTTTTTTTAATTTAGTAATATATTAATTAGTTTATATTATATATATTAATTATATATAGTTTATTATATTATATATTAATTAGTAATATATTTATATTAATATAATAATATTAACATTATGAACTCTGTTAACATCTTGTAGAAACTAATTTTTAATCAAGTTTATTTTGCCATCCAAATTTTCTCGTGATTTTACGTCTTTAAAATGATTTTGACCAGCCAGAGCATATTATGTTTAATTATCAATATTTTTATCGCAGGGGAATGACAGTGTTACAGAATGTGTATGGCTTGACGGAGAATTTAGGCTGTACAACTCTTTTAATCGACCCGCCATAGGTGATTATTTCTCCAACAGAAGAGAGAAGGTGAGCCTCTTTTTTGAAATCCAGGCTCTTAAAATAAACATGTCTTTATTAGTTGATTGGAAACGTTCTTCATTGTTGTTTTCAATTTGAATTATTTCGAATAGCGATTTTTTTTATTATTATTATTATATGCCATTAATGAAAAAAAAGAATGAATTACATTGTGGAGATGTTTTTCATTAAAATAACGCTTAAAGAAACAACCTTTAACGATAGAATGATGTTTTCTTTCTTACTTTCTTCTATGTAAATATTTACTTCTTTAGTTTAACTTCACATTTTTTTTTCATTTAGTTAAATTTTTGTTCAATTCAATTATTTTTGACAAGTATTTATTGAATTTTTGAGGGTTAGAGAATATAGCTTTACTTTGATTTTCCCAAACAGGCGTGTTTGTTATAAAATTTTAACTCTGTTTTTCCAAAGTGAATTGAATTGAATATATTTATGATCCGTTGTAAACACAATAACAAACGGAGTATAAGAGAAGAAAAAAAGAAAAGAAAAGGGCGGATAATGATACCACCGCATACAGCTATTTTTGGTTTGAAAGTCGTTCCCAATTTCTCATCTGGATAAGGAAAATAAAGAGGAGAAACACTTTCTGAACAGAAAATTTGTGGGATAGGAAGTGCAGAAAAACAAATTTTTAAAATCATTAAACCTACCAAAAGCAGCCCAGCACATCAATGCACATGGCAATATTGTGAGCTAATTTCTTAAGTATATAAAAGACCTCCGAATATTTTTTCAATGGTTCACTGAACACCAAGAAATAGGATGTAGGTTGTATGTTTGCAAAACATTTAGAACATTTCAACATTGCGCAGCAGATAAAATATTGCTTGAGTATGCTGAAGATATTTTGTTGTAGCTCTCCATTCTGCGTACTTGCCAAGCACTAGCTGTTTCATAATCAAGAAGGAGATAAAAAAAAACTGGCTTGTTTCAGAAGATTTTTGCTTCCAAAGATTCATGGATTCTAAATTAAATCTAATAGACCAAAAGTTAAATAGTTTTACTTTTATAGTATAACCCTGTTTTTTTTTATGCTATTGGATGATGGTAAACAAGTGCATTCTGTAGATACTAATTGTCTTTGATTTGTATAATCCCCTTGCTAAGTGCAAGTGGTACACTTCTATTCAGTTTTGAATTTTCCCTTGGAAATTTGTGCAAGTATCTTTTGGCGACTTGATATTCCTTGTTATATATTCAAATACTTGAAACTATAATCGTAAAACATTTTAAATAAGTTTGATCCACAGCGGTGCTATAGACAGGTTTTCTGACAACTGGGCAGAAATTCACCTTGTAACTCACTTCCCCTCCTTCATTTTTTAGATTTTTTCCCTAACTGTTAAAACGCAATTAACAAAACTCATTAAAGTTTTTAAATTATGAAAAAAGAAATAAAAGGAAAAGCGGATTGTACATTTTAGAAAATTTACATGTAAATATTTTAATATAGATAACTTAATACGGAATCTGTGTATATAAATCGAATGTATGTGTTTATGTGTGTCGGTCTATCCTTTATGCGTTACTACATTGTTCGGCAGATCGTCAAGGAACCTTAAGAAGTTGAGAAGTACACTCTTACAAATGAAAAAAAAACTGACTCAAACTGATGAAATTAGAAACCCTGCAGCACAAATATATTGACAGTTATTTCCGTAAATAATTCACATTTATAGAAATCGTTATCAAAGAGGTCGATATTCAAATAACTGGTTATTTAAGTGTGAATTTTATCTTCTAAAACACTTCTGAAATTAAAAAAAAAATCAAATTTAAAATTATTATAGCTGTTGTACATATAGGAAAAAATTATCGCGGACGAGAAGGGGGATTTTCCACAACAAGACTGGTCTGATTTGCATATCTTTTTCCGATTCTTTGTATATGTAACAAAAATAAATTATTCAGGTAATTTGCATAAATACAGGGTAAAGGACAACTTCATTCATTCTGGGATCGACTTTATTATGAAAAGTATGATTCTTCATACGTCATCAGTCTAGACACATTCTCTTGGGGCCCAGAGCATGATGCAGTCATGTCAGATCTTAAGCATTCCATTGTCTCAAATACATTATTCTTCAAATACAGATGTAGAATTGAAAGTTGATGCCCCAGGCCACGGTTTGGGAGCCCATCTCTGCTGTGATGAGGAAGTGGTAGCGTACGCGTCTCGGGCACTGAACCAAACGGAAGAAACATACTCGCAGCTCGAAAAGGAATTGTGTGCGGTTGTCTACTTCTGCAAACATTTTCACCACTATTTGTATGGAAGACGTTTTACAGTCATAATAGATCATCGGCCACTGGAGACCATTGTTACCAAACAAGTCCACAAAGCCCCTCCTCGATTCCAGAGACTTATGCTGCAGCTTTAGCCTTACAATCTCCACTTGCAGTTTTGACCTGGATCAGAAATTCCTGTGGCTGACGCTCTGTCCAGGCTGCACTTACCCAACACAGACGACAAACTACAGAAGGAAATCGATGTGTATGTGCACAAAATTGGCAAACACTTACCTGTGAGTGATAGCAAGTTAGCAGCAATCAAGGATGAAACCGGCAAAGACCCCCAACTGAAGGATGTCCTCAATGCTATAGAAAATTGATGGCCAAGCTGCAGGAAAATGTGCCAGTCAAATATTATCATGTTTTGGAGCATCCAGCACGAACTCTCTACAGCAAATGGCATCATCTTTAAAGGAGAGAGACTTGTGATACCCCAAGCTGTACAATCTGAAATCCTGAGGCAACTACATGCTGCCCACCTTGGTGTGGATAAAACCAAGCAATGGGCAAGCATGCTGGTCTACTGGCCAGTTCTGAACGGAGACATGGAGCAGTATATCTGGAAGAACAGAACTTGTGCCAAAAACATGCCTTTAAACGAAAAAAAAGCCCTTGATCAACCGTTCTGTGCCACCTCTGCCATGACAAAAGGTTGCATCTGACCTCTTCAAGTGGAATGGAACTGATTTCTTAATCACTGCAGATTATTACAGTCGATTTTTCAAAGTCGATAAACTGAATACCCTCACATCAAAGGCAGTGACTAGCAAACTGAAAACTCTTTTCGCTCGATATGTAATACCAGTGGTATTCATATCTGTAAATGGCCCACAGAACACCTCAACAGAACTCCAGGGATTTGCAAAGGCATGGGGATTCAGGCACCTCACATCCAGTCCAATCTATCTGCAATCCAACGGACTAATCGAGATATCAGTACAGACAGCCAAGAGCCTGATGATCAAGGCATCTGAAAATGGTGACGATCCCTACCAGGGCTCTTAGAGTACAGGAACACGTTTGTAGATGGCTTAGCTGCACAAGGTCAACTTTTGATGAGCCACCAGCTACGATCGGTCCTACCATGCACGATCAACAATCTGCAAAAGAAAGTAGTCCCAGAAAAGGAATTTTTGAACTCCCGCACGTAGGGGCAGCAGCGGCAGAAGTCTCAATATGACAAATCAGCTAAACCTCTGTCTCCACTTTAAGTAGGGGATTCAGTACGTGTTCAAGCATCCCCGCTAAGCATCTGGAGTCCAGCAACCGTCATTGCCTGTTCAGAGCTGCCGCGATCGTATATTGTGGAAGCAGATGATTGGCCGGTTATAAGAAGGAATAGAAAGCACCTATCGGACCTTCCTCATTGCCGTCCTGAAGATCAACAAGGCAGAGCGGTATCAGCCTTGCCGAAACAGCAATCACCTAAGATACTCACTCGCAGAGATCGCACACCCCCAGCAGAGTCACAGAACGAAAGTCACATCTCGCCCTTACCTTTCACCCCATTGCTACCAGCTGCACCCCGCGTGGAGGTAACACCCACTGGAGGTTCCGGGATGCCAGATAGGCATACGGTGGTGAGACCTAGCACCAGCTCCGGTACCACCACTATCGGTTTACATCAATCGATTTGAACCAGGTCTGGAAGAGCTGTCAACCCACCTAAAAAGCTCAACCTGTAAATAGAGACCGTATGAGAGGAAGAAGAAGTGAACTAGTTAGTGAATATGTAAGAAGCGAGCCTAGCGCCTTCTTACACGTACCCTCCTGAAGGTAGTCATTACAGTGTGCAAGCGTGCTCACAGTGGATGAATAGGAGCGAGTTTTGAGTGTTGATGTAAGAGGAAATTCAGGCAACTTAAATGACAAAAGAAGGAAGGTGTAGCATTTTGCTATGCTTGTGCTTAATTCCCTGCTGAACCTATACCATGCTTCGCGTATGTAATGCTTGTGTTGTGCTTATACGTTGCTTTATTTTATAGGCAGCCTGTGTCAATAAACCTTATTAATACAAATATTGCAACTTAAGATGACAATATCATCCAAATAGGCACGAGCATATGCCTTACAGGGCTCTAAAAGCTTACCCATGAGGTTTTACATACCCATCGGCTTTGCGGGATGCGTTATGGCCTCTGCCTCAGAGGTCATGGCTCACCTTTATTAATCTGATATTTCACGATCTTAGTTCTTCCCGGTGTCCCTGAAAAAGTTTCTCGGAAATCTTGGAGTAGATTTAACAGCTCTTCCTTTGTCTTTTCGCCAAGGTGAGTTACTGACTCACACAGACCAGAACAAACTTCGCTTTCACCGTTGTTTATACGTTCAATACGTTCAGATTACTGTCAATCGCTGTCATCGAAATTTCTGGTTGTCTCCTCTTGAATTGTCGCAGAAGGTTGATTTGAAGTACTCTGTATTTCTTCCTCGCTTCTGGCATCTCAATTTCGTAATTGATTCTGCCAATTTCCCAATAGACTTTAAAGGGGCCCTGTCACCGTACTTCCCTTAGATTTTGGACAGAAAGTTTGATCCTTGGTCGGTCAAAATCTCAAAGGGGACTCCAACTCGGCAAAAAAATTGTTCGAGGACCTCCGCTATCCATCTTGCATTGGTCGTCCGTAAAGGTAACGTTTCCGGATGTATGATGGAATAATCCGAAATTACAAGCTATAATCGATGACCATTCCGTAATATTGTTAACGATCCAACAATATCCATAGCCACGCGGTAGAAGTGCTCTTCCACTATGGGTAAGGAAATCAGAGGTACCTTCTCCTTCGCTTTCAGCTTAGCGTTTTAATGTATTTTCGGACATCTCGTCTTACTCCTGGCCAGAAGAAACGAAGCAAAATCCGATCACAAGTCCACTGGTTACCAGTATGTCCACTTAACGGCGAGTCGTGGGCCAACTTCATGACGAAGGACTGTGGCATAACAAGTTGCAAAACCTCTTCGCCCACTGACGAAGTGCTCTTCCTATGCAGCACACCATTAAGGATCTCATAGCTTTCATATAGCGGAGCTTGCTTGAAACAACTTACCAAAGTTTTTTTCAGCCTCCTGTAGTCATTTGAGTCCATCCTCAGTTGGCTGGTCCAGACTTACCTCCAGAGCTGTACCCACAAGAGGCTTGTACAAATCACGCTCTCTACGCTTCTCCTTTCGACTCTTTTTCTGTCTGTCTCGCCTCCCAGTGTTCCAGGATCCAGATCTATTATCCAAACATAATTTTCTGGAAGATCGACTCTCCCATCCTTTCGGCATTGGAGGCGAGTCAATCATCCTTGGTACGGATTCAACCTGTGTAAGCTCTTTTTTGCACTAATGATTTCTCCTTAGGCTGACCAGAACTTTAATATTAGGTTTTTTCTTTCCAAAGTGCTGACTGCAAAGTTCATTGAAACGAGGAAATGATGCCCCAGAATCACATCCACAGGTAATTCGCTTGAGACAGCAACAGGTACGCAGTCACTGAAACCTTCCCCTATCTTTCCTAACTGGATGTGTAAGTCTTTAAGAGGTTTGATATAGAACCCAATACTAAAATAATATAAAATTACTAGGAAATTTTGTATAGAACCAATACGAGATTAATATAAAATTACAGCTAAATTTGATATAGAACCAATGCGAGAGTAATATAAAATTACTGCCAAATTACTACCATTACTAAACTGCCATTACTACCAAATTACTGCCATTACTACCAAACGAGAGGAATACAAAATTACTGCAAAATTTGGTATAGAATCAATGCGTGCGTAATATAAAATTGCTGCAAAATTTGGTATAGAATCAATGCGTGAGTAATGTAAAATTACTAAAAAAATTGGTATAGAACCAAAGGGTGAGTAATATAAAATTGCTGCAAAATTTGGTATGAGACTAATGCGTGAGTAATATAAAATTACTGCAAATTTGGCGTTAACTAGACCCTTCACTACACTGAATGGTATCCTGTAGAGCCGGGACTTGAAACCTCAGCCGCTCTGACAAGACTAGCGCTTACCCACTTCAATATAGGACACAGGATAAAGGCACAAAGTCGAGCCGGTCCCACAAATTCCTCTTTACTACTGCAGCACCGAAAAGCTGCCTTAGAACACACGGACAATTCTTTCAAAACTGAGTTGTGTATACTACTGGAATTTACTATTTATTGGAATTCCTTCCGACCAATATAAAAAATCAGTTACACGACAATACTAATCAAACAACCGACAAGGTATCTCTATCTAAATGTCCAAATTTATTTACTATTTTTTAAGTAATTAATCTTTTATTTAATTCAATTTCAACAGAAATTCATTTTGTGTTAAAAAACACCGTAAATAAAATAAATAATTTTTCACTTATTTTAACTTTTTCACACGGTGAAGTTCACCAATTATGGATAAAAATTTACCTCGTCACAAGTGAGACGTGTTTCAGTGTCCTACTTCTGACACCAATTTGTTGCCGACTAATTTTTCCCTATTCCAATAAAGCATCCAAATACGGCAAATCCCTTCTTTATTCTTAAACAGACAAATCACAACAAACAAAATGAATAAAATAGAAGTTCATTGCATTCCGAGTTCAGTATCTCGATACTCACTTACGCAATCAGACACAGACAAAGACTTGACATGAAAAAGGATTTAGCTAGAAGTATAATTTACATAGGCGATTTATGACAAGGACAACTTCATTCGTTCTGGGATTGACTCTATTATGAAAAGTATGAAGCTTGAAAACATCGATGTTCATTTTTATCGGTTTTGTGCAATATTGTGTTTATCAATGATGGGGAAGGGAATTGTCAAGGGAGTTTTCCGCAGGGAGGGTGGATTTTCCACAATAAGACCTGTTTGTTTTGTGCATCTTTTTCCGAATCTTTCTATATGTAATCAAAATCCATTATTCAGGTTATTTACATAAATACAGGATCAAGAACAAGTTCATTCATTCTGTGATCCACTCTATTATGAAAATTATGAAGTTTGAAAAAAAAAATGATGTTCATATATATCGCTTTAGTGCATTGTCGTGTTTTTCTATTTATGGACTCGACTCCCAATGATGAGGAATTTTCAGGGGAGTTTTTTTGCAGGGGGAGGGGGAATTTTCACAGTAAGACAGGTTTGATTTGAATATCTTTTTCCGATTCTTGGTATATGTGATCAAAATAAATTATTCAGGCAATTTACATAAATACAGGGTAGAGGACAACTTCATTCTTTCTGGGATAGATTCTATTATGAAAAGTTAAAGTTTGAAAAAAATCGATTTTTCTGAGAGGAGAATAATCCACAGGGGAAATTTTTCAGGGGAATTTCCCAAACACTTTAGTGTAATGAGTGCTTCTTGGTAAGGAATATCTCTAGAATCCAGGATAATCCTAACTGTCCTTTTTTGCACTGACTCTAGGTCGCACATCAAGTGATCAGTGTGTAGTACCGAAGGGCCCCACACAGAACAGGCGCACATAATACACATCTATGTGCACATAATATAATACGCATAATACGCACATCCAAGACTGGTCGCACATAATAAAGATATGCACGGAGGAGACTTTTGACATCGCAACCAAAGCAGCGCATTTTGAACAGTGTTTGAAAGGACGCATTACCTTTCCTAATTACACTGTCAACATGTGCGGCGAAAGAACAGTCTCTGGAGAAAATAACACCCAGTATGGTAAATTTTTCTATCCTTTTATGCTTGCACTAAAATATGAGTAGTTTATCTTTCGCCTGCCATCTATTCCAAGTACTTACGGCGGTACTCAGACTTAGCACAGCCAAATTTAACCCGTTTCTTTAGGCATATCGTTTGACAAGTAAAATAAACTTTTACCCGACATTAGGAAACCAGTAGCGATAGAACCAGTTAAGTGTTCTTCTCGCAGCACATTCTCAGTACCTGATGAAACAAAACCACTTTTGTCGTATACTCCCTTTTTCTATTAGGCTTGGCATGGGCTTATTAAAACCGGTTTCTAATTTGCCACACCTAACTATGCCACTTTTAACTGACCCTGTTTCTATTTCAGAATCATACTGGAATCACCCTTCTTGAGGCTGGAATAAGAGATGACGAAATGTACTGCCGTTTTACAAGAGAAAGCTACCATATTGTGCAGAACGTAGAATTTGACCTTCATGAAGATATTTTTGTACACATTGCCAGCGGTCCTGCTCAGTGGAGTAAGTTTTTTTCATGCGTTGAAAATTACTTTGATTCTCAAATCAAAAATGGCACATTTTTTCCAGATTTGAATTAGCTTTTATTACTCTGATGATCTCTCCATAGGCTAGTCTTGAAAAACAAAGAACATTCATCATTTATTTTATATTAAAACACTGGTCGTGGAAATTCGATATAACTGAAGTCAGGTGTTTGTTACCCAGATCGGTTCTGTTTTTATCTAAAGTCAAGGCAACAACTTGCTTATTCCGGTACCTAAAGAAGTTACGCCTCTTTACTTGATACTGACCAATAAATTACGCCAGGGTGAAAATTGACCAAGTCTCGAACGAAGCTAAAGCCAGAATAAGTGCATGCTAATTCTTATTCTCTATTGAAATAAAAATAAAATAGATGGCGTCTCGCTTTGTGTAAATTAGCAGTTGGATTATTGTAAATTCCACAAGCTGGAGGAGTGTAAAGTAGGGATTGTAACATACTAATTCTGATACCCCCCAAAAAGGAAAAAATCTCCCTTTTGGTAATGTAACAGTTTGATTACTGCTAATTTGATAAACCAAAAGCATGCAAAGTCGGAAGTGTAACTTGCTCATTCTTGTAACTTTGGAAAACAAAATAAGAACAAGTATCTTGGCTCAAAAGTTTTATCCTGGGTATAATATAATACTTTCACTATTGCTATTTTTGGGAATCAAAGTAGCTTGGTAATTCAAGTACATAAGAAAAAAAAATTTAATGGATTATGCGATTATTTTTCTCAACCTATAAGGCAGTTGCTGAGATACTCGTTTTTCCTAGACCTAAAGGCATCCAAAAGAGAGAAAGGTAGGATACCTTGAGGAAAAAGAAAAGATGAAACTAGATTACGTGACAGTATCTTCATGCCCAATAGGTTGTTGTTGGATTGTTGATTTTAGTTTTCGTAAGGGAGGATCAAACCAGGCAATACTTCGATCCTTATATTTTCTTAAAATACCATTTAATTTCTTTTATTAACTTATTGAGTCTAAGTTCATTCAAATCTTAAAAATTCCCTTCGTAGCAACATTAAGTCTCAAGAAATATAGATTTTTAAGGTTTGGCGTTTAGAATTTATTATCTGATTCAATCTTGGAGCTATTTCTTTTTAAATAATTTGGGGAAAATGATAATCTAAAAATTTGTGTCGGGGGTTTAAGTGTCTGCTTTCTTTCTTGTACCCGCAATACCTAAGATAAACAAATTTCCTACACTTGACATCCAGTTATAGGGGTTTACGTGTTAGAATAGACTTTGGTTAGGTATTATCAGGTCTGTCTTATGCTCTCTCTCCATTAAGGAAACTTGAAATAGCACAAATATGTCTACTCGATCAATTAATGACAACTACAGAATTTTCTCTGATTATGTCTATTTGGTTAGTTTGCGATTTATGCACTGTTTCTAATAATTTATTTGTTCGTGCCATGCTCTCTCTCCATCAAGGAAAGCTGGAAAATATAAATTTATCGATTTTTCGATAAATTTATTTTATCGATTGATGACACCTACAAAATTTTTAATGAATATGTTTCTTCGGTTAAGTTTGCGATTCCTGCGCTGTTTCTAATAATTATTTCCTCAATTAATAGGACCAACAACTGCAGCAATAAAGTTTGAATAAAATATTATGATAATCCGACTGCCACTTTACACAAAAAGAGTGGCCATTTTTTTCCTAGGGTACCGGGATTAGCCTGCTGCTTTCCCGACTTTAGATCTGTTTGGTTCCAGAAATTAGGACCCAGCATTTGGGTACCAAAATGCGGTTCCGACTTCAGATCAAACAGAGAGCCGACTCGGTTACCAGAAGCCATATTTTAATGAGAACTATGGAAGATCGGAAGGGCTTGTTCAAAAGTTGATTCAAAGCTCTAGTGCCCTTTTTAAGTGGGGACATCATTTAAGATCGAGTTGACAGAACAATCTGACCTGGATGAATCGACTTAGAATTATTGAAAGTCTATAGATAAGGCCTATCTTTTCAGATTTCATCTTACTACGCGGGGGCACAGTCGCCTCTGAACATATGTAAAGCCTAAACAAATTAACAGTGGCTGTATAGACCGTACTATTATTGAACCTTAAGCAACAATTGGATGATCAAATAAAAATAAATTTCAGTACTTGTTCTTGTATGGGGGGGGGAGGTGCTCATTTGATATTTTGGTTAGAGGATTATCTGAAGCCATAAAAAGTGCTTTTTGGGGGCACAGTGTTCCGACTTTGCTATAGAGGCTCTTTTGAGAGTTCAAATATGTTACGATTAAGCATAAAATCGGCTTACAACTACGAATATGCACAAATTCTGCTATTTTTGTAGACCCAATTATTACCAGTTTGCACATTCGTTAGAATAGAAATAGAAATTTGTTGGAAAAGGAATAGAAATTTCGATTCGGGGAAGCTCTAAGCCAGGAACTGAGTAGCTTTAAAGTAATATATGTTTCAATTTTTGTTCATTTTAGGCTGTGGTTCGTTTTTTTTTGTAACACAAGAAAAACCTTTAGTTTTTCTTATCTGGTTAGAGTAAAGAACGACCGGGAGTCAGGCAGCTGAGTCACTCAAATATGACATCATACTCGAAACGATATCATCTATATATATAAAAATTCTAGTATATGAAAATACAGTTTTTGTCAAAAACTGTATTTTATTTTCAACATTATGTCTTCGTACTTACAAATCGTAGGTATAGCGATTTACTTTGAAATAAGCTCTTAAATAGCTCTGTGACGTTGGAAAAATGAGGAAAACAAAGACGATGCATCAGTGCTACCTATGCGAAAAGTGATTTTCTTGCTTTTTCAAACCAGACTTCTAAGTTTCATGGTGTCAAGTTTTCAGCAATGACAGTTTTAATTGTATACTTTTTTTCGGTCAGACGCCATCTTCGAGAGATTTACGGCAATTTTTTGAACCTCTCGTTTTATGGTTACACATAGCATTTGATTTCTTTGGAGTGTAATTATAAAATTACGTGGAACATTATGAAACCATAGATTAAGTCTGTCCACTCTATAAAGTGTAGGATAAAGAAACGTCTGTGGGAAGAGAAACCGGAATTCTAGCAAGGGAATTTTGATGACATTATGTACATTTAATAAAGTACACTTTTTATGCCGACTCCAAATGTGCAAATATTTGGGGGAAAAATAACAGTTATGGCCTAAGTAGAGCCTAATGAGAATTAATCTATAATTCCAAGGTAGCTCATTGGTTTAAAAATATTGAAGAAGCTACATTCTTGCGCGGTGGTGCATTTCTTCATAACAGTACATGCAGCTGTGAACGGCCAGACAACATTACTTGGGTTCGTACCACACATTAAGGTATGCTAATCAGACGTTTTATTTTTTACCCCCTCCCCCAGCTGTCTCATGTTTGAGAACCTAAATTTTCAAGCTCTCCATCAGAGGTGCTTCAGATGAATGTGCAAAGGGGATTTTCATCGCTTTGACATCAGGAAAAGTTTCAGGGGAGGTGTGATGCACCAACTTAATTTCTCCTCCCATCAAATGAAACAGTACCTTATACATCGCTTTTATTGATCTTTTTTGTAGGATCAACCGGATAATATCAGCGTTCGTTGAATACTTAATCTTATTTTATGCCTTTTTATTTCTGATAAATTTTTCAAATGCAAACAATGGGGTATTTTTCTTCCAAAGTAGTTAGTTATGTTCAAAAGCCTTCCTCTACCCTATGTCAAAATAATCCCCCCTCTCCCTCAGCCAAGGGAGAATATTGGTCATATGTGTCTGGTTTATCTCTCTTGTTTAAAGAGAATAAATTTGGACTGAGCGATTAATATGATTGCTCAGGAAGGGAAGAGAGAGCTGCGAGTACAAGATACTTATCTTATCATCAAATTTCAATAAATAAACATACATGTTTTTGATCAGATTTTTTATTCTATACAGGCTATTGATACCTTTTTCTAGATAATGTTATGACGCACGAAGGTGGGGGATATGCAAGCCATACAATATATGCCGTAAGCCTTGATGAGCCCTCTATCCCTGTGGCTCCCACTACAATAGCTCCAGATCTTTCTCATCCTATATACTCTGGATGTGGAGACATCAAAGGCTGTTTTGGTTATCCACTTGAGTGTATAGATTCAAAAAGCTGTTCACTTCTTGTATCCTACAGAAACGCATCATCAACCCAATATGAATTTGAACTATACGGCATGGTTTCGGGGCATATGAGAGAAGGAGGAAACTACGTTGCAGTTGGATTCTCAAATGATTTGAAAATGGACCAAGATAGTGTTACAGAGTGTTCTGTCGTCGACGGAATTAACGATGTGACAATGTCTTACAATGATGGGCACCATAACTTCCGGCTTGAAGATGTGAGTTTTTTTTTCTCTCTTCTTGACATAGAAAAGTAAAGCTCCTGAGCAAAACATTGGAATATGTATAAATATTTTTTTTTTTAATTTGGGGACTTTACTACTCAAACTGGCACGAGTAGCAATTGAAAGTATCCTAGCTTAGGCAAATTTGATGTGTGGAAGGAAAATAGTAAATGTACTAGACTAGTAGGCTAAATGCAGTAGAACATTAAAGAAAATATTCAAAACATATTTTGTTTTCAGAAAAGTGCAAATTATGGTCTGGTCCTTAGAAGGCACAAGGGGGGGGGGTAGTTTGCCCTCTTGCTTCCTGTTCATTTTGAGTTTGATTTGGTTATTTAGTGTAAAATCTCTTCGTTTTCAGTTTCATTATATTGATGGTTATTTATGGTAGTTGTACACATGGAAAATTTTTTGACTATATTTCTGATAATCTTTGTTTTAATTTAGCTATTTATTATTCTTTGAAAAACTTTTTTTGAGGAAAAGTTTTTTAGGTTAATCTGTTCGTTTTTTTGTCGACTGCATCCTTTTTATTGGTAAAGAAACTAACATTTTTACTCTTTTCGGTTTTTGTTTATAAGAATCCAAGTTTTAGCTTATTGTTTGTATGTTGGACAAAATTTTTCTAAATTTTCAGTAATATACGCTCTTTTGAAAATCTGGACATATATAGCATCTTTTGATTTAGTTTTACACCTCCTCAGCTTTCTCTGAAAAATAAAACTTAATATCCTATTTTGTTCCTAAGACATTATATCTACTATGTTAGACAACATGGATGTACTTATACCCTTTTGGTTTAGTTCAGTAGCAAAAGTAGAAGTGATAATAGTAGTAGTTCTGAAAGTTTTAACTTAGTGCCATCAGTTGTTCTTGAGATGTTGCTCAGACGTAGTATTGAAAGCCAGTATGCACATAGTACGTTTTGATTCAGTTTTACCCAGCGTAAGCTTTCGGGGAAAGTTTCTACTTTATACCGTATTCTAGTCCTAAGATATCTCACCAGAATACATAGACAAATGATCCAATTTGACAACCTGGATGCCCATAGATTATTTTGATTTAGTTCAATGGCATCAGTAATAGAAGTAGAAGTAATCGCAGAAGTGGTAGTAATATTAGTAGTAGCCCTGGGAGTTTCAGCTGAATACCCATAAGTAGTGACCTAACAATAAATTCTATGACATCCCTATACCTCCATTCCACGGCAGCCCTATTGCTGCTTTTAATGAAATCCCTATCCTTGCATTCCGATGACAGCCAGCAGGTGCAGGTCACCTAATAGAATTTGGTTGTTACGTCATAGGGAATGTTTTCTTCGAGTCGCAGGTGTCTTACGTAATACGGAATGTTTACTTCGTTTGTTACGTAATAGATTTTGGGATATTACATAATGGGACTTGTTAGAGCCTGTTAGTCACGCGGATAAGTCCTGGTTGTAACTGAAGGGGGCACACTCGTGGGTTTTAGGTAATAACGGTACACATATAGGATGTGAGTCGCGCAATCTTGCGCGACTTGATAGATTTATTGGGGGTGAGGTAACCTTACGTGACTTGGTAGATTTATTGGGAATGATGTATTGGAAGCGCACACCTGGATGTTACGTAATAACGATGTACACTTGGGATGCTACGTAATACTTCAAGAGATTTCATTTTCTTTCAAGATGTTTTCCTCAGGGAAAATTTATATTCCAAAGATTTTGTGTCCACATTAGGATTCCAAAGGGATTCCTCCTCGATAGAATGGAGCGCTAACCAGTTGCCTATGAAAGCCTTTCTAATGTTTTAATTAGAGTAATATATTTGACATGGTAAGCTATTACACGCAACGGGAATCCACTGTTCCCGCATACTAGAACGATTAAATGGTCTGCATGTTTCCAGCCTTTTCCAAGTGAGAGCACAAGAATTCCAATGCTATTGATTTTTGCTATATCAGATATACCTGCATGTGTCAATATGTAGAAATTTAGAAAAACTCACAGACAAACTCACAAAAAGTCAAGAGATCAATAATTGGAAATCTTTGACAATCCCTAGAAATCAAGACCAATCCATAGAAATTAGGACCAAACCATAGAAATACAGAAAAAACCCATATAAATCATAACCAATGCCTAGAAATACAGGGCAACTCATAGAAGTGATAACCACTGCATAGAAATTCAGACCAAACCATTGACATCAAGACAAATACGAAGAAGTCAAGAGATCAATATATGGAAATCCAGAAAAATCCTTAGAAATCATGACCAGTGCATAGAAATCCACGCCAAACCATAAAAATCAAGAATAAACTCTAGGTAGCAAGGTCAACATCTGAAAATTATAGCCAACCCGAAGAAGTCAAGATATCAATGTGTAGAAAATCAGACCAAACCATAGAAATCCATATTAAACCTTACAAATCACGTGACCAATGCATAGAAATTCAGGCCAAACTATACAAATCCAGGCGAACTCGCAAAAATCAAGAGATTCTTATGTAGAGATTCAGAAAATCCTTAGAAATTAACAACAATACATAGAAATCAAGACCAAATCATAGAAATCAAGCCCAAACTGTTGAAATCATGGCAAACCTCTAAAAATCATGACTAATACTTAGAACATGGAAGATTTCATAAAAATTAAGGCCAAACTATAGAAATCAAGGCTAACCTCTAAAATCAAGACCAATCCGAGGAAATCAAAAGGTGAATACGTAGAAATCTAGAGCAATCCCAGAGAAAGCATAACCAATGCATAGAAATCCAGACGAACTCCCAAAAATCAACGTGTAGAAATCCAAAACAAGACCAATGCATATAAATTAAGACCAAACTATATAAATCATGACCAACCTTTGGAAATCATGACCAGTGCATAACAATCCAGACGAAACTCTAGAAATTGAGGTCAAACTCTAAAATCAAAACCAATCCGATGAAATCAAGTGCAACGTTTAAAAATCAAGATTAATGCATACAAAATATGACCAGACCCTAGAAATTCAGACAAATTCATAGAAATTAAGACCAAACTGAAGAAATCAAGACGAGCCTATAAGAATCCACACCAAATCGAAGAAATCACGTAACCAGTATGTAGAAATCGAGTGCAACCCCAAAGAAACTATGATTAAGTCATAGAAATCCAGACGAACTCGCAAAAATCAATAGATCAATATGTAGAAATCCCGGCCAAACCATAGAAACTCAGACTATAGAATCAAACACTAAGCCGTAAGAATCAAGATATCAACATGTAGAAATCCCAGAAAATTCTTAGAAATCATGACCAGTGCATAGAAATCCAGACCAAACCGTTAAAACTAAGACCAAACTAGAAATCATGTTCAACCTCTAAATATCAAGACCAATCCAAAGAAATCAAGTGCAACATCTAAAAATTAAGATCAAACTGAAGAAATCAAGCCCTGTCTTCAAAAATCAAGACCAATCCAAAGAAATCAAAAGGCCAATATCTAAAAATCAGGACCAGTACGAAGAACTCAAGGGAAACATCTAAAAATCAAGACCAATACATACAAGTCATTACCAGACCCTAATAATCCAGACGAATTCATAAAAGTCAAGACAACACTGAAGAAATCAAGCCCAATTTTAAAAATCAAGAGATCAAAAGTCCACCCTCTAAAAATCAAGACCAATCCGAAGAAATCAAGAGCCAAATATAAAGAAATCTTGAGCAACCCCATAGAAATCGCAGCCGGTGCTTACAAATCCAAACCACATCGTAAAAAGTAAGACCAAAAGTAAGACTCAAGAAATCAAGGTCAGCTGCTAAAATCAAGATCAATCCAAAGAAATCAAGGGCAACATCTAAAAATCAAGATCAATAGACGCGAGTCATGACCAGACCCTAAAAAATCCAAAAGAATTCATAAAATCAAGACCGAATCGAAGAAACTGAGGCCAACCAATATAAATCAAGACCAATCAACCCTATAAATCTAGTCAAACCATAGAAATCAAGACCAAACCGAAGAAATCAAGAGTTCAATACGTAGAAATCGCGAACAATCCTTAGAAATTATGACCTGTACATAGAAATCCACTCCAAGTCATAAAAATCTAGACTTAATTATAGAAATCAAGTTCAACCGTAAAATAAATACCAATCCGTAGAATTCAAGAGACAATTATTTAGAAATCAAGGCCAAACCATAGTAATCCAGACCAAACCAGAGAAATCAAGAGACCAATGCATAGAAATCCTGACCAAATCATAGAATTCGAGACCCCAGCCGAATTCAAGATCTAGAATTCGTGATCAATATGTAGAAATCCAGAACAACCCCCTAGAAATCATTACCAATAGAGACCCCGATGAATTCTTAGAAATCAAAAGTAATGAATAGAAAACCAGATGAATTCATAAAAATCAGGGTCAACCCTAGAAATCGAAACCAAACCATCAACATCAAAACCAAGCCCTAGAAATCAAGAGATCAAAATGCAGAAATCCCGAGCAATCCTTATAAAAATCATGACCAGTGCATGAAAATTCAGACCAAACCGTAAAAACCTGGATCAAATATTCATGGTCAACCACTAAAAATCAAAACCAATCCAAAGAAATCAAGGACAACATCTAAAATCAATACCAATAAATACAAGTCATGACCAGACCCTAGAGATCCAAAACTAATTTATAAAAATCAAGATCAAGCTGAAGAAATAAAGGCCAATTTCTAAAATTCAAGGCCAATCCGTAGAAACCAAGAGATGATTATGTACAAATATAGAACAAACCCATACAAATTATGACCAACTCATGGGTATTTTACGCAAACTTGCACCGTTTTTAGGGGTTCAGCCTTTTTCTTGCGTGCGAGTAGGTTAGGTATAGGTTAAGTCACACTTGGTACAGCCCCCTAACCTAACCTACTAGCATGTAAGAAAAAGGCTGAATCCTTGAAAACGGTGCGAGTTTGCATAGTTTATACGTTTTGGTCTGAATTTCCACAGTTTGGTCTTAATTTTTATGTATTGGTATTCCTATGCATTGGTTATGGTTTCTATGGGGTTGCTCTAGGTTGGAAGCTAAAACTGCTAAACCTTGATTACGCTTCTGATTTGAGTATCCTAAATGAAAGTGTTAGCGAAACGAATGATTTTTGGAGGTTCTGGTATTCAGGGTGCCAAAATAGGTTTAAAAATTAATGTCAAGAAGATTGAGTCGCTTGGACTAGAAATAAATGAAGGAGAAGAAGTGACATCGGGTAAAGAGAAGTTCCATCAAGCGGATAGCTTAATTTAGCTGTCTAGTTCTGTTATAATAGACGGTGGATACGGTGAAGATATTAAAAGTAGAATAGCCAATGCCCAGGTTCTTTTCACAGTTGAAAAGAAGGTTTGGAAGAACAGATTTATTAAAGCTACTGTAATGACAGTTATCACTTATGGGTTCAAAACATGATCACTTTGGAAGATGGAGGAGGGTTTGCTAGATATTTTCCAGAAGAATTGTCAACCGATTGTCTTAGGCACCAGTTTGACTAGTCGTATTTCAAACAGTAAGCTATACGAAAAATATTGTTCTTTCACACTTTTAGGGCTATAACGGGAGAGATATTGATATGGCTAGAGTTTGCTTTGAAGATGAAGGATGATAGATTGCCAAAGATTGTCCTTTTTGGCCATCAGTCTAGGGCCATAAAAAAGCATGTCGCCCCTAAAGGAAACGGGGGGGGAATCTTAGAAAAAGGATTGAAAGGAAATTAGAACTTCTTGGGACAATATAAAGAGGGAAGCTTTGAATAGATTGGGGTGAAGGGGGATCTCGCACATCTGTCCTAGCTTCAGGTTGCTTGGTGCTGCAGTGCGTTGCTAGCAGTAGTAGTTGTAGTAAATATCACTCAAAGGGACCTATACCCAAGCATACTCGTAATCAACAAGTTCAATAGAGATGTAAAATCATTTCTGGTTGCGCGTGAAAATTGATCAAAGACAATGTAAATCAAGCATCTTTTTTCCACTGCGGCCTGAAATTCCAGTGCGTGTTCTTGTTTTCTTTTTGTTCGAGGTTGAAAATTTTTGCTTTTTCTTAGGAGCACAAAATAATACTAACGCACGATTTTTAAAATATTCCTACAAACAGCTATTAGCTGCACTAGTTCCATTTATTAATTCAGGCTTCGGGTAAAAAGCTTCTAATCTACATTTCATCAAAAGCATTTCTCCATATAAATCGAGGACTAATTATTTTGAACGTACTTCTCTTTTAGCCCTATCTTGGTATTGACAAACTAGAGGTGAAATTTGAAGACGGATATATATACTGCAAATTCTTGCGTAATGGCAGGATAGCTCATAATGGTCAAAGTTTTGATATATCTGGTATTAACTACCATATAATGCTTGCGGCAGGCCCAGCCGAACAAGGTAATTTTTTTGTGGATCCTAGCATAGTTTACTATACTAGCTTCTTATTCAATAGAAGCTTTACTTGCAAAGCTCTTACTAGGCTTACGATGTAAAGTTAATACAATGTAGTTAATTTTACCTTTTTTTTAGCACAATTTACTATGCTAAAATATCTACATGAATTGATGGTATGCTTAGAAGGCCTAATATTGAATATTCTGGCTGTACGTGAAAACAATTTCACACAATAATATGTGGCTAAGGTGTGACTTTTAGTTCTTTTTTTTTTGTAAGAAGGCAGTCAGAAAATGATGAAACTATTAAAAATCGAGAATAAAAAGATGAAGTAGTATGGTACAGATTGGAAATATATTAAGTGGAATCTATGTAAGAAGCATAACGGTTTTGAAAAATACCTTTTTGGGGGGACTTTCACAGTATTTTTGTTGAAAAAACAACAATTTTTCCCCATCTACATATTGAAAATGCATAAACAGCAAAATTTGCAGAAAAAAATTGCCTTTTAAAGGTGCCCAGCAAGTGGTATTCGCAAGCCGAATCTGTGAGTTTATTCATTATAACTTGAGATGCAACTCACAAATTAAATTAAATTTTAATGGTGGATTAAGTGCAATTATCAACTTCAATAGAACTTGAACATTTATTAATACTACTACTACTACTCCTACCACAAACAACTCACCGCAGCACCAAGCCGCCTGAGGCCAACACAGCTACGCACGCTCCTCCTCAATCTCAATCCATTAAAAACCTCCCTATTTACACCCTCCCAGGAAGCTTCCGTTTCCTTTAAATCTTTCTTTATGATATCATCCCACCCCAGACGAGGACAACCTGCCTTAGACGGTTGGCCGAAAAGGACAATCTTCGGCAATCTGTCATTCCTCATCCGCACAACAGGCCCTAGCCATCTCAACCTTTCTTTGATTATAGCCCTAGAAAGCAGGATTTAATCACATTTTTCGTACAGCCTACTGTTTGAAATACGGTTAGTCAGTCGGCTACCCAGAATAATCCGTAGGCTAGGCAATTTCTCTGGTAAACATCTAGTAAATCTTTTTCCGTTTTTTGCAGCGACCATGCTTTGGAGCCATGCCCTTTTTCAAAAAATAATCCTAGATTTGGCCCTATAAGAATTAAACTGTTCACAATACCTATTGTTTTAAATGAAATACAGTTTAGAATTTGAATAAAGAAAGAAAAGCGGAAGAAAATGCCTTTTTTTAAACATTGATTAGTCTTAGGAAGTCATTTTTTGTTGTTGTTAAGGTTAAGCCAAAAAGAGAACCTAATTAATTTTTAAATTAGTTAATAAATAAAGCTATAAAGATTTAAAAATTAAAAATCCAATAACAATCAAATTCACGCAAAAAAAAATTGCAATAACAATTTTTTTGGCTCTTTATGCATTTGAAGGAATGTATTTCGAATATCAGCCTGTGTATCAGCCTGATGGAACTAAATTCATATCATAAAATATAATCGCATTAATTGTGAGATCTTTCGTTAATGTACTTACTTCTCAGTGTCATAGGGATACAAGAGAAATTGCTAAAAATATATATTGCTTTCAGTAAAGTGTGAATGGCACTGTCGCTTTAACTGGGGTGCATGGGGGACGACTTCCCAGCTCATATAACAAGTAATTTTTCTTGATTTTGAGTTTTAGTTGAACATCAATTTATTTTTGATACATTATAAGCTCATTATTGATTTCGTTTTTTATTAAGTTTTATATCTATTTCTTTTTACTTTAATATATCTATTTGTATATCTTTTTAAACTATAACTGGGGTTCAAGGGGCTGACTTCCCAGCTCATATATCTAGTATTTGAGTTTGAGTTGAATATTAAATTTTTTTCATACATTTTAAGTTAATGATTGGTTTCTTCGTTTATTAAGTTTAATATCTATTTCTTTTAATTTTAATATATCTTTTTTAAACTATATTTGGGGTTCAAGGAGGGCGACTGCCAAGTTCATATATCTAGTAATTTCTGTTCGTTTTCAGTTTGGTTTGAATATCTGCTTTATTTTTGGCACATTACAAGTTCAATTATTGGTCACATTTTGTATTAAGTCAAATATCTGTTACTTTTAACTTTTAGTTAAAATAATAATTTCTGATGTTTTTTTTTTGCTTTTCTCAAGACATAGCTCCGCTCCTTACTTCTTGAAGACTGTCTTGGCAGACCCAAAACTGTCTTGAAGATAATGATTGTGTAATTAATGATTTTTTTCTAAGGCCATAATTAAATGAGCCATTAATATTGGCTTTTCACTAAGAGCCAAAATTTAAAAAAAAGGTACAGTCTGAATCTATGCAAAAAGCAAATTTCTAAATGTTTGTTTCTTTTTTAATTTCTATTTTTAAAAAGCAAAACTTAGCTAAAACTTAGATTTTTATTTTAAAATTTTTTAGCTAAAACTTGGCTAAAAATTATTTTTAGCTGATGATTAGCTAAAAATTGTCTAACTAAAATTTTTAGATGACAGCTTTTAGTGTGTTTCTCCTCAAGTTTTGTCCCATATTCAGAAAAACATAGAACAGATAACAGTAGTGTGGACTGCTTTTCTAGAATATAGTATGTATTGCTTTTCTAGTATATAGTACTAGCTGTTGGGGTGGCGCTTCGCACCGCCCAACACCTAGTTGGTTGGGCGCTTCGCGCCCCCCAAGCCCCCCTGCGCACGTATGTCGTTACGCGCCATATTAGTTATGCGCCATTGTAATTGTGTCCCTGTGTCCCACCCGTGAATAGATATATATATATATATATATATATATATATATATATATATATATATATTTAACTACGTAAAACATGCGGATATACAACATTCTTCACTGTCCCATTGTCTGTGCATATAAATAGATTTTCAGGTTTACTGACTCTTGAACATGCAACATATAATTGTCCATGGGAAAAACAATCCGTTTTCAGATCTATACCTCAATGATGTGTCCCTGTGTCCCGGTCGTCATTTATATTCCCTGTGTCCCAGTCGTCATTTGTGTCCCGGTATCCCAGTTTGTAATTTCTCTTTGAGTGTCCCGGTCGTCATTTATATTCCCTGTGTCCCGGTGTCCCGGTCTGTAATTTCTATTCGAACAATCCCTGTGTCCCGGTCGTCATTTATATATCCCGCCTGTGCCCCCGGCGTCCCCGTTGTAGTTGTGTCCCTATGTCCCGGTCGTCATTTATATTCCCTGTGTCTCGGTCGTGATTTGTGTCCGGGTGTCCCAGTCTGTAATTTCTCTTTGAGGTTCCCGGTCGTCATTTATATTCCCTGTGTCCCGGTCGTCATTTGTGTCCCGGTGTCCCGGTATGTAATTTCATCAGTTGACAAACATGACGTCAGCCGGCAAACAACTTCATGACGCATACAGCTCAATCCTTATAATGACGTCAGTCGACACACAAACATGATGTCACTCGACAAACACACACACACACACACACAGACAACTTATTTTTATATATATAGATAGAAAAACTAGTACGTTTCTTTTTTTAGTTGCCCTTTAAGCAAAGAGTAAATGAGTAAAATCTCTCTGTATTTTTGAAGTTTATATTTTGGGATGCTTGTACCCCAAGAAGTATTTAAACATTTCTTTAGTCACTTTATTGTCAGAGTCGTCAAATAGTCTACAGATTAAATCTATATATATATATATATATATATATATATATATATATATATATATATATATATATATATATATATATATATATATACTAGCTGTTGGGGTGGCGCTTCGCGCCACCCCAACACCTAGTTGGTGGGGCGCTTCGTGCCCCCCAAGCCCCCCCGCGCGCGTAAGTCGTTACGCGCCATATTAGTTACGCGCCATTGTAGTTGTGTCCCTGTGTCCCACCTGTGAATAGAGATAGATATAAATATATGTTTTTAACTACGTAAAACATGCGAATATACAACATTCTTCGCTGTCCCATTGTCTGTGCATATAAATAGATTGTCAGGTTTACTGACTCTTGAACATGCAACATATAATTGTCCATGGGAAAAACAATCCGTATTCAGATCTATACCTCATTATTCTAATGATGTGTCCCTGTGTCCCGGTCGTCATTTATATTCCCTGTGTCCCGGTCGTGATTTGTATCCGGGTGTCCCAGTCTGTAATTTCTCTTTGAGGTTCCCGGTCGTCACTTATATTCCCTCTGTCTCGGTCGTCATTTCATGACGTCAGCCGACACAGAAACATGACGTCACCTGATCCACAGATCCACAGACAGACAACTTATTTTTATATATATAGATAGATATATATATATATATATAAAATAAGTTGTCGGTGTGTCTGTCGAGTGACGTCATGTTTGTCGACTGACGAAATTACAGACCGGGACATCGGGACACAAATGACGAGAGGGAATATAAATGACGACCGGGACACTGAAAGAGAAAGCGACCGGGACACAAGGAATGTTCGATTAGCAATCACCATCAACAAAGCACCGGGACACAAATGACGACCGAGACACAGGGAATATAAGTGACGACCAGGACACTCAAAGAGAAATTACAGACCGGGACACCGGAACACAAATGACGACCGGGACAAAAATGACGACCGGGACACCTGGACACAGGGAATATAAATGACGACCGCGACACTCAAAGAGAAATTACAGACTGGGACACTGGGACACAAATGACGACCGGGACACAGGGAAACAACAACAACGGGGACGCTGGGGGCACAGGGGGATATATAAATGACGACGGGGACACAGGGAATGTTCGATTAGCAATCACCATCAACAAAGCTCAAGGGTAATCATTAGAATAATGAGGTATAGATCTGAATACGGATTATTTTTCCCATGGAAAATATATGTTGCATGTTCAAGAGTCGATAAACCTGACAATCTATTTATATGCACAGACAATGGGACAGCCAAGAATGTTGTATATTCGCAAGTTTTACGTAGTTAAAAATATATATATATATATATATATATATATATATATATATATATATATATATATATATATATATATATATATATATATATATATATATATATATATATATATATATATATATATATATCTATATTCACAGGTGGGACACAGGGAAACAACTACAATGGCACGTAACTAATATGGCGCGTAAAGACTTACGCGCGCGGGGGGGCTTGGGGGGGGGGGCACGAAGCGCCCCCACCAACTAGGTGTTGGGGTGCTAGTTCTAAATAATTTCTAGTTCTAATAATAAAAAACAACAGCTAGTTCTAAATAATTTCTCATTAGTACAAGTAGTACTAAATTTACTTTGAATGGTCATTATAAGCAAACTGCTGGGTGTCAGAACATTAGGAATTTCATCCTCCTTTCAGAATAAAAACAATTTAAAACTACCGTTAATAGATTTTTACATAAAACTTAATCAAAATTGTCGTTAGGATCAAGAATGACCAACAGAATATTAGCTATTTTTAAGCCCTTCTAACTTTAACATAAGACACTATATAACAGGGTTAATTAGAATGAAATAGATACTTTCTTAAACCATATCGGCCTGCCATAATATAAAGAAAGAAAACGATCAAAAATTGGTTTTTTAAGGCCGAACGGGAATACTGAAAAAAAAAACACAAAACGAATATTTCGAGAGACCAGCTACCTCTCTTTTTCTTCGTTTGTCCTCTAGGTTGTCCTCTCGAAATTAGGGTATTTTTACCCTAGGGCCTAGCTTAGGGTATTTTTTCACTATTTTTTGTTTGGCCTTATAAAACCCCATTTTTGATCCTTTTCTTTCTTTATAGAATGAAATAAATTGAAACTTTACCTAGTTTAAATTAGAATTGAAATTTAATTTGGCCAATAATTTTCATACCGCAAAAATTTTGTTGTGAAGCATTCAAAAATGCTAAGAAGAAAGTGGTAGTCCATTAGTTGCTCCATATCTCTCCATATCCGTATCCAAGTCCTCCATAACCCTTCATCAAAAATGTGTAGCAAACAATAAAATAGTATATGATATAGCATATGTATATTGTGCATTTGAATGTGCATCGGAGTATCGTAAATTCTTTACCTTAGTAAAAAACAATCCTTATTTAGAGGTTTATGTTCCTATTTCTCATAATATTGAAAAAAAAATCAGCATAATCATGATCATAAGGGCTTATAAGGCAAAAGTAAGAGCAAAATTATGAGGGATTATAAGGGCTGGGGCGTGACATCCTAAAACGCATAGTTACCGGACTTTTCAATTAGGCAAAACAAAACAGCTGTCTCAATTTTTTTGTTGGATGTATTTGGAAAATTGAACGGCGTGGAAGGGGCTGGTTGCCCTCCAATCACTTTTGGCTCTGAAAAAGGGCACTAGAAATTTCAATTTCCAATCCTATCAATTTCAATTTTCGTAGATATTTTGATACATGCTTTTGACAGTCAGTATGCGCATACTATTTTCTGACTTAGTTCCACTTTCCCTTCGACATTTTCTCAAATTTTCAATTCAATTTCCTCAGCCTTGGTAGTACTTGCTACATAAGTGATAGCTTTAGTGGTAGTGGTGGTAGTGATAGTAGTAGTGGCTTGCAAGTATTGCTTTTTGGTCAAAATACTTCCCTTTTAAGCATTCCTTGAAAGTTCCAAATCAATATCCTAATCTACGCCGAAGATACGCTATTTCAACAATTTTCGTGCACATAGTGTCTTTTGATTTAATTCAAATTTCCCCTCTTTAAATTTTCTCAAATTCTCATCTTTATACCATTAGTCTTAATAGTACTAGTGTCATTGTAGTAGTAATAGTAGTAGGAGCAGTAGTAGCAGTAGTAGCATGCAAATGCTGCCTTTTAGTCTGTTGAATATCCCTTCATTATGGCCTGGGAGTTTCAGCTCGATACGGTAAGCCGTTTTTCAAAGAAAACTAAAGAGTTCCGTTACGCCAAGAATGAGCAAAAATAAAGTCAAATAATCTTCCAAGCGTAAAACTACCACAAATCACTTTGAATCAATGAAACTCAAAACGAACAGAAATTACAGTAAATAGCCGAGTCAAACTCAAAACGAGCAAAATTAATATGAGCAGAGCTGATAACACTCATGCCTTCTCAAGACCAGAACATAATTTGTGCTTTCCTGAAAACAAAATACGAACAAAATACTTTCACAAATAAAATAATTGTCAAAACCTTAAGGAATAAATATCAGTATATGTCAATTAAAACGACAATCCACGATCATTCTTTTTTTCAGTAAATCACAAGTTATATTCTGGTCTTGAGAAGGTATGGGAGTTTTCAGCCTTACTCATGTTAATTTTTGTTCGTTTTGAGTTTGACTCAGCTTTTTTAGTAATTTATGTTCGTTTTGAACAGAGTTTGTGGTAGTTTTGCGCTTAGAAGGTTATTTTACTTTATTTCTGCGCAGTTTAGGTCAATCTACTTTTCTTTCAATAACTTGTTTAGAGGAAAAGTTTTTTTTTTAAATTAACACTGAACAAAATGGCTGTCTCAAAATTTTGACTTGATGCGCTTGGAAAATGAATGGACTTGAGATAAGGGCTGCTTGCACTCCAATCACTTTATAGTCTTAAAAGGGGCAGCAGAATTTTTAATTTTGGATTGAATTAGCTCCGTTAAATTTTCAATGGTATTTCTAGCTATTATAGAGGGGTGGTGCCTGTGATATGGTTTATGTACCCTTTTGAAAACCTGCATGCATACAGTTTTTTTGTTTAATTTTGTTAACTTCTCCTACACTTTCCCTAAAAGTTTTACCTTGATACCCTTGGCGTCATTAGTTACAGTAAATGCCGTGGTAGTGTAATAGTACCATATACATAATGCCTTCTGGCTAGTTAAAAATCACCCCAACTTACCCTTAAAGGTCTAACTTATTAATATAAGTTGTTCTTCAGATATTGCTTTGTCAACTTTTTGAAAGCCCACATGCTCATAGTTTGTGTTGATTTGGTTCGACATCTGCCGAAATATTCCTTAAAAGCTTCACCTTCATACCCTTAGCTTGCACAGTAGCATTAATAGCAGTATGTGCATAGCACCTTCGGTTTTTCAAACATCCCCCTCAACACAGGCTGAAAGTTTCAACTTAATCATATTAACCATTCCTCAAGCATTTCTGATGCCTCCGCTTGATAAACTGTGTGGGCATAGTGTGTTTCGAATATGTTCCATACAGTTTCTATATATCCAAAATGTTCAAGCCCTGTTAGTTTCAACTTCACCAACCAAACTGTTCCTTAGATATTGCTGTTACACCCTTTGATAACCTGCATACAGACAGCGTGTTGTTTTTCACTTCACCTTTCTCCCTCCAAATTCCTTGAAAATTTCACTTCCATACCCCTGGGCATAGTTGTAACAGTAGTCACAGCAGTAGTATTGATATTACTAGTAATAGTATTGAATAGCGGTAGTACTACTAGCAGCAGTAGTATTGATATATTGCCTTATGGTCAGTAGAACATCTCTCTCGTCAAGTGCTTGAAGTTTCAACTTAATAATACAACTAGCCGTTGCTATGACATTGCTGATATGTCGTTATGATAACCTGTATGTTTATATGCTTCTTGTAATTTTCATCTCGATTCTCTTAGCCTTACAAGTAGTTACAATAGAAGTAATAGTGTAGTAGTAGTAGTAAATGTAGTAGTGACAGTAGTATTAGCAGTAGTGTGCACATATTACCTTTTGACGAGATGATCTTCCGGCTTTAAGCGGTCTCTGAAACTTCCAACTTAATACCCAAATCAATTTTTGAGATACACTATTTTGAAAATTTCTGTGCACATTGCGTCTTTTGATTTAGTTCGAACTTCCCTTAAATACTGTAAATGAAATAGTCCGGTAGTAATAGTAGTAGTGGTAGTGGTAGTAGTATTGGTAGCATGCAAATATTGCCGTTTTGATCATACCTGAATTTACCAAATTAATATACTCAGTTATTCTTATGTTACACCCTTTTCACAATCCTTACACACATAATGTGCTTTGATTTAGTTCAACACACAATATTCTCTGAAAGGCCCACCTGGATGCCCTTTGTCTTCTTGGAAAGTTAAGTTCAAACATGCATACGTTCCTCAATAACATATACTATATGTAAACAGTGAACGAATTGCCTTGCTTACAGCTCTTGTCCTGAGAATTGTGGGGAGGTTGATATCCGCAAAAAAATAATTAATGGACCTTTCAACAAAGCTGAACAAAATATGTCTACTAATATTTCGATTGGATATGTTTTGGGGAATGATAGGCTTGGGGGGACTGATTGCCCTCCATTCATTCTTGACTCTTGAGAATGGCACTAAAACTTCCGACTTCCAATCAAATGAGCTCCATCCGACCCAAAGCTTATGCGAAAACTTGTTCCATTAAAAACTAATATGCCCCGCGGTATAACTTACAACAGGTGATGTTCTGCATCACCATGCAATTTAACCCATTACTGGGAGAAGGTTTGTAACTCATGTGACGTGTGGACACGACAGTTGGCCCTGTTGAGAGTACATTTGAGGGGCCTTCTTCCTCCTATGGAGGTACTGTACATCTTCCTCCTATGTAAGTACTCTACATATCTCTAGAGCATTCCCCTATCTGTATTTCTCACCAAAACCTTGCATAATTATCTAATAATTAACACACTAATGCAACTAATAAACAGTTGCAGTAAATTGCAACTTCACTTTCAATTTAGACTATAAAGTAAGGGATAAAGATGCAAACCCATACAAGCTCTGTTGTCCTCTGCTAAAACCTAGCATGCAAATTTATTATTAACTAACTAATGCAACTAATTAATAGTTGTAATAAATTGCAACTTTCCTTTTAATTTAACGCTAAAATAAAGAAAAATGAAAACACAAAAAAGCTCTATTGTCCTCTACCAAAACCTAGCATGTTACCTAATAATTAAATAATAAATAGCCAATTTGACCTGATTGAAACACCTCAGAAAAAGGTTCACTCAGTCACGAATTAGAACTTATGTTTCCTTATTAAGGATCAAGACCTATTGGCAGGCAGCCAATAATGGGGTAACACACGTTTTTTCGATGGTTTTTCTCTATTTTGCTCTCTTTCATCTGGTTTCCTTATAATTACTTTATAGTCCCAAATTTTCAGGAGGAGCTATGGTCCCCCTTCCCCCTCCTGCCATCACTTCGTTACCTCGAACTGTTTGATGATAGATGACTTTGAAGTGCATATTTGCAGGGCGAATTCGAAATCTTGAGTTGGAACGACCGATTCGTCTTCCATGGATTTTATTCAACCAGCCACTTTTTCAGAACAAACATTCGGGGGTGGTGTATTCAAGCAAAAATTCAAAGTTGTGTGCTTTTTAAAAGGTAAAAATAACGCAGTGCAACCAACAGTACTAGAAAACACAGTATAATTTTACTGAAAGAAATCTTTTTAAGTTGGTTAATACAGTTTTCTCAAATATTCCAGGTTTAATCCATGAGCATTGGGAATATGCAGTAAGTAGTGAAAAAGTCGATTTGGATGATTACGGAAAAGTAAATGCCAGAGATGTTCAAGGGCTCATCACCTGCCATGGGATACTTATGACAATTGCTTGGATGCTTATTGTCCCAGTTACTACATTGTTACCCAGACATAAGCAATCCTGGAATGGGAAGAAGCTATTCAGCTTACCACCGTGGTTTGCGGTTAGTTTTTCATATATAAGCTTAAGCCAGGGCCGAATGACCCCTAGCTTTAAATAATATGAAAAAAACTTCGTTTTCTTAAAGAGTTAAAGAGGCTGCGTCCCAAAGTCGAACCTTAAAACGTACAGGAATTAGAAGAGGCAGTTGGGGGCTGCCGCCCCCCAAACCCCCAGCTTTTACAGACTCTTTTGTACAGGTTTTTGTTTTTTTGCTAACCCCCCACTCTTGGCTTCGGAAAGGCCCTCTTTTAATTAACAGAAAATTGAAATGAATGAATAATGGAATAACTTCGAAAAATGTTACACACAAGAGGACAGGAGAACCATTGCGCCGAAACTAGTAATTAGTAACAATGAAGTCCCCCCACAAAAAAACCTGTACAAAAGAGTCTTTAAAAGCTGGGGGTTTGGGGGGCGGCAGCCCCCCAACTGCCTCTTCTAATTCCTGTACGTTTTAAGGTTCGACTTTGGGACGCAGCCTCTTTAACTCTTTAAGAAAACGAAGTTTTTTTCATATTATTTCTGTACGTTTTTCTACAATCCATGGTGGATGTAATTTAATAATTCCTGTACTCCTCGTACAGGAATTAGGAGAGGAACTTGGGTGGCTGCCGTCCCCCCCCCCGCTTTTAAATCATTGTATAAAATAGAAAAAAAAATAGATAGAATGACCGAAATGTTTCTTTTGCTCATAAGAAGCTAATATTCTGTTATCTCTCAAATGATAAGCTGTCCAAGTGTTATCAAAATTTTTTTGATGTTGTGAAAAAAAACCGCCCGTAAGGGACTTGAACCCTTGACCCGAGGATTAAATGTCCCACGCTCTATCGACTGAGCTAATCACTTGCATGTGTGTCAATTTAACTTCTCAATAACTTTTAAAAATTTCAAATTAACATGGGCTCTTGAGGAGAGAAATGCGTTAATTAAGTAGCTAATACGTGGTTTCTGGAAAACAGGGAAGGAGTTATCGGATCGAGCTGAAATTTCGCGGATACGCTCCTGGGCCGTAGGGGACCTTAACTTGTGAATTTCAGCCCGATCGGACAACGTTAAAAGGGGGGGGGGTTGGAGGGTCGAAACTTTCGGGGGGTTAAGATTTTCCTACGAAACTTTCCAGGAAAATTACTCGGAGAATTCCGCATCGAATGAGTCTTCCTACACCCAGATCCGATGTCGGATGTGACCTGTAGGCGTCTAGGAAAAAAAAGAAAATGAATTTTAAGTGGCTATGCGTGGTTTCTGGAAAACAGGGAAGGAGTTATCGGATCGAGCTGAAATTTCGCGGATAAGCTCCTGGGCCCTAGGGGACCTTAACTTCTGAATTTCAGCCCTAACTGCCTGATATGGCATGTAGGGGGAGGGCAAAAATTTTTTTTTAATAAAGGCAGGGAGAGAGGGGACAATTTTGTTGAATTTTCAATTTTCTTGAATAAAAATACCAAGAAAAGGGGGATGGCAAGGTTTTCTTGCAATGTAAGGAGGGAGGGGGAGAGCAGTTTTGTTGAGTTTTCAATTTTCTTAAATAGAAATACCAAGTAAAGGTATTTTATTTGTAAAATTTTAGCCCCCCCTCCCTTCCATTGACAGACAGCTAAGATAATACTACCTGAAATGGCACTTTCAAATTTCATACCTAGGCTTTGGTATTTACATGCTAACTTTAAGTAACTCCAAAAAAGTATGTTTGAAAGCTGCAACTATCTAACCTACTATATTATTTAATTCACTCCTATAAACTAACAATGGATCCTGTCATGGGGTGGGGAAAAGGGGCACACATATAAACACAGGGGGGGAGGAGGAGGATTATCTCTCATTTATTTCCAACGTTTACTCGAAAATGATATAAAGCAAAAACAAAATACTCTAGTTTACTGAGAACGATTTAAAGAAGGAAAGATTAATTCATAAAACAATTGTAAGAAGTCCAAAGGCATTATGTGACATCAATTGTAATGTACAACAAAATCAATTTTAAGAGCAACTTACCCATTAATCCTATTTTTCCTGTATAGGCCTCGAATGGTTTCAGCTGACATTTTGTACTTTTCAACAATCTATAAAAAAAAAGTAAAATAAATCATATAGAAACACAAGAATTTATGTAATAAGTAAATGTCGGTAACTGCCAGCCAATCATTAATCTGGAAACAATCACAAAATGTTATACAAGAGACGAATTAATTGTTTCCGAAAATATATCAGCGACACCAACAGTCAATAGGTTTTGGATCCTCACCTGAGAGCGTATTTTTGTACTGAAGCCTCAAGCCTGAAGGCCAGCGAGTATTCCTAACTGTATAAATTTTATAGAGTTTATAGGTTTCATTCAGAGGTGACAAATTTCTACGTAGTTTGGAAAGCATATCCTTTCCTGTCTCACGGCGGGGATCAAACTGAAACTTTCACTAAATTTCTTAAAGGAAGGGGTTAAGAGGGGACTTAAGACCTTGCGTTTCAAGGGAGTGGGCAAAATGTATTTTCTCTAGCCCTTACAAAACAGTATGCGCTCTTTCCCCCTTTTTTATGCATGTCGTCTGAGTGGCTCATTGACTAGTATGTAGCTAAAAATATCAATAAAGAAAAAAATTATGAAAAAAAATAATTTGATTATATGTATTTATATATATATATATGCACATATATAAGATATTATTATATGTATGTTATTTATATTTTCTCATAGGAAAGAAAGACATCTCTAAAAATCACATCCATGTGATATATATATATATATATATATATATATATATATATATATATATATATATATATATATATATATATATATATATATATATATATATATTGTATTACACAGATATGCTTTTTATATTTTTTTTTCATTCCGATGAAGAAATATAAATAACATAAAAAATGCATATAATATACATAAAAATAATAATACAAATATGAAATTTGATATATTTTTTTCCTTTCAATATTTTCATTTTCGTTTCTTCGTATCCAAAAGAAGAAGAAAAGGTTAAAAGCAAAATATCCATAATCGTAAAAATTGGTATATCCAGTTGTGTACCTAAGTGGCTCAATTCGCTTCTTCAAAATAAAAACAAGCATATTGGAAATAACCCCTTACAATGAGAAATAGAACTAAACCCTCCGCATGAACACCCTTCACTACTTTTCATCGGAGACCCCCCTCCCCCCTAATAATGTGGAAAAAATTATTATATATCCCATGCCCCTTG